>NW_020838021.1:1111881-1711881 GCF_003676395.1 Aethalodelphis obliquidens
GGTTTTTTTTTTTTTTTTTTTTTTTTTTTTTTTGCAGTACGCGGGCCTCTCACTGTTGTGGTCTCTCCCGTTGCGGAGCACAGGCTCTGGACGCACAGGCTCAGCAGCCATGCCTCACGGGCCTAGCCACTTCGCGGCATGTGGGATCTTCCCAGACCAGGGCACGAACCCGTTTCCCCTGCATCGGCAGGTGGACTCTCAACCACTGCGCCACCAGGGAAGCCCTTGTCAGAGTCTTTTCCATGAATTCCTTGGAGATGAAACCCTTTTATAGGAACATTTTTGCAAAAGCATCAGAGTACACCCAGAACTATCTGTAAATGACAAAGGACTTAAAAATGACCACGGTTAAAGATTTGATGAAAGTTCACAATGCAATTGACAAGGAAATTTAGTTATTTCTGAGAAATACATTTTAAAGTAATAACTAGAATTATGACTTATAACATTATACCAGAACATATAAGAGTTTTAGAAATTTCATGTAATGTCTGAAACATTCATATTAACATATTTCCATACAAATAACCCAAAGAAAGTTTAGTATTAGTTGTTTTTGTTTTGTTCATTTGGTTTTTTATACTGCAGGTTCTTATTAGTCATCAATTTTATACACATCAGTTTATACATGTCAATCCCAATCGCTCAATTCAGCACACCACCATCCCCACCCCACTGCGGTTTTCCCCCTTGGTGTCCATACGTTTGTTCTCTACATCTGTGTCTCAACTTCTGTCCTGCAAACCAGTTCATCTGTACCATTTTTCTAGGTTCCACATACATGCGTTAATATATGATATTTGTTTTTCTCTTTCTGACTTACTTCACTCTGTATGACAGTCTTTAGATCCATCCATGTCTCAACAAATGACTCAGTTTAGTTCCTTTTTATGGCTGAGTAATATTCCATTGTATATATGTACCAAAACTTCTTTATCCATTCGTCTGTCGATGGGCATTTAGGTTGTGTCTTTTTGAATTATGGTATGCTCTGGGTATATGCCCAGTAGTGGGATTGCTGGATCATATGGTAAGTCTATTTTTAGTTTTTTAAGGAACCTCCATACTGTTCTCCATAGTGGCTGTATCAATTTACATTCCCACCAACAGTGCAAGAGGGTTCCCTTTTCTCCACACCCTCTCCAGCATTTGTTGTTCGTAGATTTTCTGATGCTGCCCATTCTAACTGGTGTGAGGTGATACCTCATTGTAGTTTTGATTTGCATTTCTCTAATAATTAGCGATGTTGAGCAGCTTTTCATGTGTCTCTTGGCCATCTGTATGTCTTCTTTGGAGAGATGTCTATTTAGGTCTTCTGCCCATTTTTGGATTGGGTTGTTTGTTTCTTTAATATTGAGCTGCATGAGCTGTTTATATATTTTGGAGATTAATCCTTTGTCCATTGAATCGTTTGCAAATATTTTCTCCCATTCTGAGGGTTGTCTTTTCGTCTTGTTTATGGTTTCCTTTACTGTGCAAAAGCTTTGAAGTTTCATTAGGTCCCATTTGTTTATTTTTGTTTTTATTTCCATTACTCTAGGAGGTGGATCAAAAAAGATTTTGCTGTGATTTATGTCAAAGAGTGTTCTTCCTATGTTTTCTTCTAGGAGTTTGATAGTGTCCGGTCTTACATTTAGGTCTCGAATCCATTTTGAGTGTATTTTTGTGTATGGTGTTAGGGAGTGTTCTAATTTCATTCTTTCACATGTAGCTGTCCAGTTTTCCCAGCACCACTTATTGAAGAGACTGTCTTTTCTCCATTGTATATCTTTGCCTCCTTTGTCATAGATTAGTTGACCATAGGTGCGTGGGTTTATCTCTGGGCTTTCTATCTTGTTCCATTGATCTGTTTCTGTTTTTGTGCCAGTACCATATTGTCTTGATTACTGTAGCTTTGTAGTATAGTCTGAAGTCAGGCTGTCTGATTCCTCCAGCTCCGTTTTTTCCCTTCAAGACTGCTTTGGCTATTCGGAGTCTTTTGTGTCTCCATACAAATTTTAAGATGATTTGTTCTAGTTCCATAAAAAAATGCCATTGGTAATTTGATAGGAATTGCATTGAATCTGTAGATTGCTTTGGGTAGTATAGTTATTTTCACAATATTGATTCTTCCAATCCAAGAACATGGTGTATCTCTCCATCTGTTTGTATCATCTTTAATTTCCTTCATCAGTGTCTTATAGTTTTCTGCATACAGGTCTTTTGTCTCCCTAGGTAGGTTTATTCCTAGATATTTTATTCTTTTTGCTGCAATGGTAAATGGGAGTGTTTCCATAATTTCTCTTTCAGATTTTTCATCATTAGTATATAGGAATGCAAGAGATTTCTGTGCATTAATTTTGTATCCTGCAGCTTTATCAAATTCATTGATTAGCTCTAGTAGATTTCTGGTGGCATTTTTAGGATTCTCTATGTATAGTATCATGTCATCTGCAAACAGTGACAGTTTTACTTCTTTTCCAATTTGTATTCCTTTTATTTCTTTTTCTTCTCTGATTGCCATGGCTAGGACTTCCAAAACTATGTTAAATAATAGTGGTGAGAATGGACATCCTTGTCTCGTTCCTGATCTTAGAGGAAATGCTTTCAGTTTTTCACCATTGAGAAGAATGTTTGCTGTGGGTTTGTCGTACATGGCCTTTATTATGTTGAGGTAGGTTCCCTGTATGCCCACTTTCTGGAGAGTTTTTATCATAAATGGGTGTTGAATTTTGTCAGAAGCTTTTTCTGTATCTATTGAGATGATCATATGGTTTTTCTTTTTCAATTTGTTAATATGGTGTATCACATTGATTGATTTGCATATATTGAAGAATCCTTGCATCCCTGGGATAAATCCCACTTGATCATGGTGTCTGATCCTTTTAATGTGTTGTTGGATTCTGTTTGCTAGTATTTTGTTGAGGATTTTTGCATCTATATTTGTTGGTGATATTGGTCTGTAATTTTCTTTTTTTGTAGTATCTTTGTCTGGTTGTGGTATCAGGGTGATGGTGGCCTCATAGAATGAGTTTGAGAGTGTTCCTTCCTCTGCAATTTTTTGTAAGAGTTTGAGAAGGATGAGTGTTAGCTTCTCTCTATGTTTGAGATACTGTTTTAATTTACTCTAATTTTATAATATATTTTGAAATTAGTAAGTGTGATGCCTCTAGCTTTGTTTTTCTTTCTCAAGATCATTTTGGCTATTCTGGGTCTTTTATGGTTCTGTGTGTATTTTAGGATTAAAACATATTCTATAAAAAAAATACCACTGGGATTTTGATGGAGATAGTATTGAATCTATAGATGCTTTGGGTAGTGTGGACATTTTAAATATATTTAATTTTCCATTTTATGAACATGAGATGTTTTTCCATTTATTTGTGTCTCCTTTACTTTCATTCATCTATATATATATATATATTTTTTTTTTTGTGGTATGCGGGCCTCTTACTGTTGTGGCCTCTCCCGTTGCGGAGCACAGGCTCCAGATGCGCAGGCTCTGTGGCCATGGCTCATGGGCCCAGCCGCTCTGCGGCATGTGGGATCTTCCCGGACCGGGGCACGAACCCGTGTCCCCTGCATCGGCAGGCGGACTCTCAACCACTGCGCCACCAGGGAAGCCCAGTATTTTGTAGTTTTTAGCATAGAAGTCTTTCACCTGTTTGGTCAAGTCTGTTCTTAATTATTTTATTCTTTTTAGTGCTATTATAAGTGGGATTGTTTTCTTAATTTCCTTTTTGAACGGTTTGTTCCTAATGTATGGGAACCCAACTAATTTTTATATGTTGGTTTTTTTTTGGTATACTGCAACTTTACTGTATTCTAACAGGTTTTTTGAAGAGTCTTTAGGGTTTTGTATAAATAGGATCATGTTATCTGCAAACAGATAATTTTACTTCTTTTCTGATTTGGATTCTTTTTATTTCTTTTTCTTACCTAATTATTTTGGCTTGAACCTCTAGTAATGTGTTGGATAGAAGTGGCAAGAGCAGACATTGTTGCATTTTTCCTGATCTTAGGGGAAATGTATTCAGTCTTTCATCATTAATTATTTCCTTAGCTTTGCATTTTATATAGATACCCCTTTATCAGATTGGGCAGTTCCTCCTATTCTTGTTTGAGTATTTTCTCATGAATGGGTGTTGGATTTGTCAAATGTTTTTCTTCATCTATTGAGGTCATCCTGTGGGTTTTGTTCTTTATTAATATGGTAGGTAACTTTGATTTTCATATGTTAAACAAAACTTCATTCCTGGGATGTACCTCATTTTATCATGACGTAGAATCCTTTTTATATGTTACTGTATTTGCTTTGCTAGTATTTTGTTGAGGATATTTCTGTGTATGTACATAAGGGTCTGTACGTCTCTAATTTTGTGATGTCTTTGGATGGTTTTGGTGTCAGGATAACATTGGCTCCATAGAATTAGTTGAGAAAAAATTCTCTTCTATTTTTGGAAAAGTCTTTGAAGGATTGGTGTTAATTCTTCTTTGGATGTTTGATAGTTGTGCCAGTGAAGCCATCTAGGCCTAGGCTTTTTTTCTGTGGAAATTTAACATTATTATTTCAATCTCGTCCTTATTATAGGTCTATTTAGATTTTCTGTTTACTGTCGAGTCACTTTCACTGGTTGGTGTCGTTTTAGGAATTTTTCAAACTCATGTAGGTAGGTTATCTAATATGTTGGCCTACGGTTGTTCATAGTATTCCTTTATAATCCATTTTGTTTCTGTAAATTCAGTGGTGATGTCCACTCTTTTATTCTTTTAATAATTTAATTCTTCTCTCTTTTCTTCAAGAGTGCTTTTAGAATAATGGAACTTGGATATTTTATTGAGTCAGTAAAGAAGGATGATTCAGTTATAATATTTATTTTAGTTATAATTAGGGTTGGCCTTTGTGGATATTCATTGTGATACAATATTCCAGGGTTTATGTGGGCTTTTAGAGGTGAAGACAAATGTATTCTTGCCTTTCTTTCCTGATTACCCAAGGCCATGTGTGTCATCTAGGGCCTCATTGGTTATTTGGTTACATTTACAGAGCCCCTAATGGTTATGAAATATTTCTGTATATTTGGGAACATTTAGGAAATAAGAGACTCAGTCCCTGAATTTGGGGGCAGAGTAATGTGGAAAGATTATTTTTACTGTAGTCATTATAATTTATTATACCCCCATCTCCCAAATGAGAGTATTACAATCAAGGGAGGTAAAGTGGCTTTTGCCGGGTTTTAAAGAAATTTACTGAGAAAGATGAAACTAGAACACAAGTCTAGTGCATGTGTAGTCACAAAGCCACACCTAACTGCAAGAAAGTTGAGATAATTTAGTCTCTCTCCATGTTTCCAGAAAAAAGAGACGAACAGATTTTGGTGCACAGCTAATAATATCTAACATACTCTGGCAGGTCACATTAGGAAGGCAAGATGGAAGACACAGGGAGGCAGTACATATAGCAAGGAGAAAGAGGCCTTGATGAAATACTCCAGGGTCCTCCTGGAGTTGTGAGGGTGTGCGTACCACAATAACGATTATTCATTCAGGCACTGGGTTAGTGCTATTTATGAAGTATCCCATTTAATGATTATAACTTTCTGAGATAGTTACTATCCCCCTGTTAAACAGGAGGAAAATAAGGTCCAAAGAGATAGGCTGCTTACCCAGGTTCACACAGTTCGTAGAAAATGATAGAAGGTAGTTATGAAACCAGACCCATCCAGTTCCAGTCACTGTGTGGTGGTGTATTTTTCTGCATTTTAGTTATAACGCAGGAATGAAAATAAATATTTGGCAAGAGATTCCTTTTGGTTGGGATGCTTAGGGAAGACTTGATAGAGGAGGTGGGATTTGAGCTGCCCCTTGAAGAATGAATAGGGTTGAAGTTGGAAGAAGTTAGTGTTGCAGGGAATTCCAGGGAGAAGCCTCATGAGGCAAATTTGTAAGTGAAGGTGTGTTTGGGAGATAATGAGTGGAGTGAAGAAGTTATACAGGGGAGCCTTGGAAGATGAGGCTGGAAAAATTGAGAAGATTTGAAAGTTAGACACTAAGGAGCATGGACTTGACCCTGTAGACAGTGGGGAGAAACGAAGTACTTTGAGAAGGTGTCAACACCATGTTGTTTTTACGTACTGTCAAGGAAGAAAAAGTATATCTGTAATTTGAGGGGTGCTGGAAAGCCTCCTCCAGCCTATTTCCTCACCACTTATAACTTCCTTCTCCAAGTATCATATTTCTGAAATGCCACTATTAGGGATTCATTCCTTGGGGTTATACTCTCTGTTCTCTTTTGAAATGCAAACACCCTTGGAAGAGTAACATGTTGTCATTAAGCTTCCAATATGAAGGTGTTCATTAGTTCCTTCATCCTTCATAGTAGAGGCCCTCCCAAGAGCACAGAGTACCTGAGTAGGAAGGAGAAGTAAGAGGGGATGCTCTTGCCATGGAGGCTCTCCCTGCTTCTGGCTTTGAATTTGAGCCAGCTCTCGGCTCAAGACATTGGAATTATTAACCAATGAAATTGCCTGTACTTAGAAGAGGAGTAGACTTAGAATTGTGTTTTTCTGTGTGCACAAGGGTTTCCCTTGAGAATAAGTCACTACCCACTGTGAGAATCCCCATCCCTAGATTGGCCTAGTCTTAGTCTGTCTCTGAATCAGTTCTTAATTTATTTGCTGTGAAATAGCCATAGAAATAATGATTATGTGTGTGCGTGAGTATACACACATATAATCAGCATTTCTGTGGCTGTATTTTTATGGCCGTATGTATTTATATTCTTGGGGGGGAGAGCGTTGCAGGCGTCTAATTATTTAGCTTCCAACGTTGGTGCTGAGTTAGCTGAGGATTTCTCCCCATTGTCCTTTGAGAGGAAACAGCTCCTCTGCTGAGCAGGCTCCATTCTAGCCTGGAGACAGTAGGCAGGAAGGAGAGGAGCGACTGAGGGTGGGAGTTGGGATGGATAGTGTGGAAGGAAGGTCCTTGGATGCCTCCATCAGCACTGGGTAGATGACACTGGGAGAGAAGGGAAGGCCGGATAGCAAAAGGGCAAGCGGGCAGAAAATTGGACTCTGACATGCGTCCTCAGGACTCTATTCCAGGAAACGGGAATTTGAGAGACCACAGACAGTGCAAACCCTAAAACTCTGTGGTTCCACCTGAAAGCCACTCCGTGAGAGCAAATGCCAGGCAGTAACTTTGTTGACCTTTGCGTATGTCTCTTGAGTAGTAAACTTTAGTGGAAGTCTGAGTTGATTTTTTTTTCCCCCCTCAAATAAGACATTGTTCTGTTGAGAGAGTGAGAGAAAGAGACAGAGTAAGATCTTGAAAACTTTTCAGTCAGGGAGAGCTAGAGGGCCAGGTTTGCTTTACTAAACCAATTTCTCAAATGGTAGCTGTCAGGAATTCCCTGGCGGTCCAGTGGTTAGGACTTGGCGCTTTCACTGCCGGGGCCCGGGTTCAGTCCCTGCTCAGGGAACTAAGATCCCGCAAGCCATCTGGCGCGGCCAAAAACCAAAAAATACCCCCAAGGTGACTGTCACTGAATAAGTTAGCTGACAGGATTGAGAGAATGACAGGAGAATGTTGTGCACTCAAAACCAGTTGTATAGGCACGATCTGGGCAGTTGGGTTGCCCCCTTCTTTTCTTGTTACCCACTGACCGTCAGAGATGACATTATTACCAAAGGAATGTTGGGACTATTTGCAGGTGGCTGCGGTAGATGTGGTGGGTAGTGGGCTGGAAAGGAGAGAGAGAGAGGGATGGCTGGGAGTGTACCTCTGAAATGCGGGGAGAAGGCAGGTCTTGGGAATCACGTAGTTTTTTTACCCAATCCTACCAGGTGACCTGGCAAGCTTCTTTTAAGCCTCAGGCTAACTGGTCTCAATTTGAGTTCACATTGCCCAAGGCTACAGATCGTTTCTCAAGCCATAGGTCGCTGAGTCCTAATTACAGCTTTGTCCTGCCCCATAGAGGTCGCTAGAACAGCCTGGACTCTGAAACTGGTGACTTAGTCACTGGAATACATAAACAAACCCACCTGGAATTTGGGAGGTAGGGAATGTGGGAGTAGCAGTGATCAAGTAAATGATCGCCTGTTGGGGAATTGTTCGCCAGAAACAAGATGACATGAATTGCATTCATTCAACAAGAGCTTAATACAGTGTGACCAAAATGTACCTCATTCTGTGTTGCTGGGGCATGTTCCTCCTTTTCCAATCCGTTCTCCACACAGCTGTCAGCGATCTAGAATATAAATCAGATGATACGGCATTCGACATAGAACTGATTTTCCTAATCTCTTATTCAAGGACTTTGATCTTGCCCCTGCCTACGTCTCCAGCCTCTTTTTAAACATGTTATATCTCTTATTTTATGCTGATTGTAGATCCTCAGACATATAGTTCTGTTTCATGTGTCCATGTCTGTCTTTGTTCCAGATGTTCCCTCTGCTTGAAATGCCTTCCTACCTAACCCTCTTTCTTCAATAAGATTCTCTGAACCCCCATTTTCCTTCTGTTCTGATAGCACCATACATTTAGCTCTTTTAAAAACACTTAACCATATTATATTCATATTATTTTATTATATGTCTGTCTCCCCACCTATATTCTCAGCAGAGTAGACAGTCTCAGAGGTGATTATCTGACCTAACCTGGGCCAGCGTCCATGCTACATAAATTTGAATTGGGACTTTGAGTAAGATCCTGCCTTTGTATGGTTGGATCAGTAATGTAGGCACAGGAGTTGCCTGAAGCTATGTTTTCTAACATGTTGTCCCCCCAAAGGGAGGAAACCGATTTTCAAAGAACAATAGGATTAAAGCAGTCCATCCTCAGGCCCAGCTATATTTCTTTCATTTCTATATCTTATAGTTAAGTCACCATTTACGCTTAAGCCACTCAACTGGTTTTCTGTAGTTTGCAACTCAGAGTCCTAACCGATACAATCTAGGGTACAGTAAGTGCTAGATGACATTTGTTGAACTGGGCTCCAGTGGGAAATCTTGATTTTTGCCCTAAGGGAGCTTCCTACCACTCTAGGTAGAAAAAAAATAACCTACATGAAACAATTGGATAACAATACACCCTATCATCAAGCCTCCAGTCTTGGGATGTAGGCTATTAGCATTATAGGAATGCTGACAAAGGTTTGTTCAGGCAGGAGTAGCGTTAGCCAGGAAAAGCTTCCTGAAGGTGATAGAGCTTGGCTTGGCTTTGAAGGATGGGTAGAGTTTGCCTTTGACCCATGGTGTTCCAAAAGAAAGGTTCCAGGAGGACCCCTTGCAGACCTCAGAAATGCCCTAGATGAGCCTAGATGATTATGATCCTGGCAATGATCCAATCAACTTCAGAATCGCTAGGGTAAAGATAGGGGACCCTCCAACGGGCTATATCTTGACTGTGCCAAAAGGGTCTCTGGACAGAAATTATCCAGTGCTGACTGGGCCTAACAGTGATGAATGATGTGGTACACCTTGGAGGGGCCCTAGGAAGCTGAAAAATAAGCTGTAGTTATTTTGTTAACCACTTTGTGCACCTGGAGGATGACCCTAGTGATTCTTAATCTAAACGCTGGGACTAAATGATAGCAGCTAGCTAGGCTTTGCTAACTCTGAATTGGTATCTGTGATTTTGAAAGTTCCTGTGCAGAAGGAAAAGCTGTCTCTTCTCTTCTTTTTTTTTTTTCCTGTCATTAGATATGCTAGGCCCAGTTCCTTCACGTGACCTGAGAAGATGGCATGGAATGCATGCATGGGCACCAAATGGCTAGTTTATTCACTGCTGTTAAATTGTATAGTCTGTAAAGGCCATTTGCTTTGCCTTCCTTGCCACATGGATTTGAAACCTTAGATCTGAGAAAAAAGATCTTTTTGCCCTAGATTTGGCGGTGTCCCAGGGAGACAAAGCTTTATGCAGCTGTTCACCCAGCAGCATGAAGGTTTATTAGCTGTTAAAAAAAATAATTATGCATTTGCTATTCTTTCAGGTTACTACAGAAAAATGGAGTTACTGCATATAAAACCTTGATAATGTTTTCTATTGCCCAGGAGAAATTATACATAAGCATGCATGTATTATAAATATACTATTAATAGTTTATACTCACAAACACAACCCATGTTCAATTAACTTCAGATATTTAGTGTTTACGATGTGCTAGTTATGTGTTAGACATTAGGGAAAAACGATAAGTAAGCAAAAATCCTTACCTGGAGAATATTCACAGAATGATAAATGCAATAAAAAGAGAAAACATACAAGGTACAGAGGAAGCACAGAGGAAGCACGAATGAGCTTTATTAAGGAGACCAGGGAAGACTTCTCTGGAGAACTTCTGGCTGGCTTTTTAGGAATGAATAGGTATTCACTGGATATACATAAGGAGAAAGGAGCAGGAGGTAATTGATGGGGCAGGATCAGCAGGTACAAAGGCAAGGGAAGCAGCAAGGTTTGCTACAGGAACTCTACATAATTCAGATTGCTGGAGCGTAAGATGCAAAGGCTTGGGTTAGGGAAGGTGAGCCTGAGAGGCAGGCAGGAGCCCAGTCATGAAGTCTGTCATACGCTTTGTTTTTCACATGGTAAGGAGCCAGTGACGGGATTTAAACAAGAGAGTTAAGTAAACCAATTTGCATTCATTTATTCATTCAGGCTGTCAGCTAGTTAATAAGAATTTATTGAGTCATTACTATGTGCCAAGTTCTCTGTCAGGCTCTGTGGGTATAGTCTTTCTGTTGATGGAAGTGGGGAGGACGGATAAGGGGAAAGCAAATATGAATGTGATGAGCGCTCTGAAGGATAAGGGCAAAATGCTACGGGAGCTAATCTAGTCTGGAGGGGTGGGGATCGGAGAAGAAGTAATAAAATATGAGTTAACTAAGCAAACGGGGAAAGGAGGGTATCAAAGACAGAAGGAGGGATAGATGCAAAGTCCCCAAGGGAGAAACTAACACTGTTGATACAGGCACACGACAGTACACCAGGATGGCTGAAATGGGAAGGGCCTTGGGAAAGAGTAGCAGATGAGGGGTTGGGTTGGTTTGATAGTCTTTGTTGGTTTTGGTTTAATTAGACTGGGAGATTATTGTAGCAGCAGACTAGAGGGTGGGCTGTGACAGTGGAAACTGGAAGCAGGAAGAAAAAGAGAGTCTGCAATAGTCCAAGGGAGATGTGATGAGCTGATTTAGGACAATGGCAGTGGTAGTGGTGAGAGAATGGAATGGAAAGCTCTTTGGGTGATAGGGTCAATAGGACTTAATAACGATTTGATCCGAGGGCTAAGAAAAAGAAAGCAGTAGAGGATGACTTGGTTTTCTGCTTGGTTACTGGGAGATGGGGGTCACCAACCAAGGTAGGGAGTACAGTAACTTGTTTCAACTCTGGCATGACTTCCAGCTGCTGACTGCCTACATGGACTTTGAACTTCTTGTCTCACTCTGCTGGTCAGCACTTGTGCACTCTATTAAAAAAAATGCATTTTTATTAAATTAAAAATAGCACATGAATGTAGTAAAACAATTCAAAGAGTACATATGTGTATAAAAGGAAACTTAAAATCCCCCTCCTCATAACTCCTAGTCCATCTCCCCAAAGGTAATCTCTGTTAGTAATTTCTTCCAGAAAAATATTGTATGCACCTACAAGCATACCTCCATAGTCTTTGTAAAATTTGCACAAATCGAATCTCACAGACTGTTATGCACCTTGCTGTTTTTCTTTCTTTTTATTTAATTTATTTATTCTTGGCTGGGTTGGGTCTTCGTTGCTGCACGCGGGCTTTCTCTAGTTGCGGCGAGCGGGGCCTTCTCTTCCTTGCGGTGTGCAGGCTTCTCATTGCAGTGGCTTCTCTTGTTGCGGAGCACGGGCTCTAGGCGCATGGGCTTCAGTAGCTGTGGCTCGCATGCTCTAGAGCGCAGGCTCAGTAGTTGTGGCACATGGGCTTAGTTGCTCCATGGCATGTGGGATCTTCCCGGACCAGGGATTGAACCAGTGTCTCCTGCATTGGCAGGCAGATTCTTATCCACTCCGCCACCAGGGAAGCCCTCCTTGCTGTTTTTCATTGTAATACATGTTGGAAATCATTCTATATCAGAACATACTTCATTCTTTTTAATGACTCTTTAATACATTGTTTCATTATATGGACGTTTGTGTAGATTCTAGTTCTTCATTGTTATTCATCCTTTAAATTGATACTTATTGAGGGACTACTATGTACCAGATGTAATCTCTGCTTCTGTGAAGTAAACGGTCCAGTGGGAAAGATGATCATTAATTATAGAAATACAGAATTGCAACTATTACACATGTTCCAAAGGTGCTTTGAGAAGCTGCAATAGGCGTTTGACGTAGTCGCGGAGACCAAGGAAGGCTCCCCTGAGAAACTCATGCTTGAACTGACTACTGAAAGATGAGTAGCAGTTACCAAAGTAAAGAAGGGAAAAGAACCTTCTAGGCAGAGTCCAAAGGGTAGATGCATTTTAAATTTTGATAGGCAACCGAAAATCCTTATTATCCAAATATTCATTATCTGAGTCACCACAGTTACAAGATTTTAGGGAAAAGCAAAAGCCATTAGAGCACAACAATATCTATTTTTTGTTTGTCATTTTTGCTGGTCATTTTTTTAAAAAATTGAAGTATAGTTGATATACAATACTATATGAGTTCCAGATGTACAACATAGTGATTCACAAGTTTTAAAGGTTATACTCCATTTATAGTTATTATAAAATATTGACTATATTCCCTGTGTTGTACAGTCTACCCTTGTAGCTTATTTTGTACGTAATAGTTTGTACCTCTTAATCCCTACCCCTATTTTGCCCCCCTCCCCTTTCCTCTCCCCACTGGTAACCACTAGTTTGTTCTCTATATCTGAGTCTGTTTCTTTTTTATTATATTCACTTGTTTGTTGTATTTTTTAGATTCTACATATAAGTGATATTATATGATATTTGTATTTCTCTGTCTGAATGACTTCACTTAGCATGATAATCTCTAGGTGTATCCATGTTGCTGCAAATGGCATTATTTCATTCTTTTTTATGGCTGAATAATATTCCATTGTGTATATACACCACATCTTTTTTTTTTTGGTTTCTTCCCCCCCCACTATTCAATTATTTATTTATTTATTCTTTTTTCTTTTTAAAAAATTTTATTTTATGTTGAAGCATAATTGATTAACAATGTTGTGTTAATTTCAGGTGTACAGCAAAGTGATTCAATTATACATGTATCTATTCTTTTTCAAATTCTTTTCCCACTTAGATATACAACATCTTTATCCATTCATCTGTCGATGGACATTTAGGTTGCTTCCATGTCTTCGCTATTGCAAATAGTGCCACTATGAACGCTGGGGTGCATGTATCTTATTGAATGAGAGTTTTCATCTTTTCTGGATATATGCCCAGGAGTGGGATCGCTGGATCATATGGTAGTTCTATTTTTAGTTTTTCAAGGAACCCCCATAGTGTTTTCCATAGTGGCCGTACCAATTTACCTTCCCACCAACAGTGTAGGAGGGTCCCTTTTTTCCATACCCTCTCCACCATTTATTATTTGTAGACTTTTTGATGATGACCCTTCTGACTGGTGTGAGGTAGCACCTCACTGTACTTTTGATTTGCATTTCTCTAATAATTAGCGATATTGAGCATCGTTTCATCTGCCTGTTGGCTATCTGTATGTCTTCTTTGGAGAAATGCTTATTTAGGTCTTCTGCCCAGTTTTTGATTGGGTTGTTTGGGTTTTTTTGATATTGAACAGTGTAAGCTGTTTGTATATTTTGGAAATTAAGCCCTTGTCAATTGCATTGTTTACAAATATTTTCTCCCATTCTGTAGGTTGTCTTTCCATTTTATTTGTGGTTTCCTTTGCTGTGCAAAAGCTTTTAAGTTTAATTAGGTCCCATTTGTCCATTTGTTTATTTTTGCTTTCGTTTCCATTACTCTAAGAGATGGATCCAGAAAAATATTGCTGTGATTTATGTCAAAGAGTGTTCTGTCTACGTTTTCCTCTAGGAGTTTTACAGTATCCGGTCTTACATTTAGGTCTTTAATCCATTTTGAGTTTATTTTTCTATACGGTGTTAGAGAATGTTCTAATTTCATTATTTTACATGGAGCTGTCCAATTTTCCTAGCACAACTTATTGAAGAGACTCTCTTTTCTCCATTGTATATTCTTGCCTCCTTTGTCATAGATTAATTGACCATTAATCCATGGGTTTATTTCTGGGCTCTCTATTCTGTTCCACTGATCTAGGTGTCTGTTTTTGTGCCAGTATCATGCTGTTTAGACTACTGTAACTTTGTAGTATACTCGGAAGCCAGGGGAGTGTGATTCCTCCAGTGCTGTTCTTCTTTCTCAAGATTGTTTCGGTTATTCCGGGTCTTTTATGGTTCCATACAAATTTTAGAATTATTTGTTCTAGTTCTGTTAAAAATGCCATTGGTATTGGGTTGGCTAAAAAGTGCCTTTGGTTTTGAAGTAAAAATAAAAGACACACTTTTCATTTTCACCAAGAACTTTATTGAACAACGTATTCACCCTTTTGTTCCACTACCTTCTGCCATTTTTTTAAGCCCCAGTGGACTATTTAAAAAATTTTTTTTTAATATCTTTATTGGAGTATAATTGCTTTACAATGGTGTGTTAGTTTCTGCCTTATAACAAAATGAATCCGTTATACATATACATATGTCCCCATATCTCTTCCCTCTTGCGTCTCCCTCCTTCCCACCCTCCCTGTCTCACCCCTCTAGGTGGTCACAAAGCACCGAGCTGATCTTCCTGTGCTATGTGGCTGCTTCCCACTAGCTATCTATTTTACGTTTGGTAGTGTATATGTGTCCATGCCACTCTCTTACTTTGTCCCAGCTGACCTTTCCCCCTCCCCATATCCTCAGGTCCATTCTCTAGTAGGTCTGTGTCTTTATTCCCATCTTGTCCCTAGGTTCTTCATGACCATTTTTTTTTTAGATTCCATATATATGTGTTAGCATACGGTATTTGTCTTTCTTTTTCTGACTTACTTCGCTCTGTATGACAGACTCTAGGTCCATCCACCTCACTCCAAATAACTCAATTTCATTTCTCTTTATGGCTGAGTAATATTCCATTGTATATATGTGCCACATCTTCTTTATCCATTCATCTGTCAGTGGACACTTAGGTTGCCTCCATGTCCTGGCTATTGTAAATAGAGCTGCAGTGAACATTTTGGTACCTGACTCTTTTTGAATTATGGTTTTCTCAGGGTATATGCCCAGTAGTGGGATTGCTGGGTCGTATGGTAGTTCTATTTTTAGTTTTTTAAGGAACCTCCTTACTGTTCTCCATTGTGGCTGTATCACTTTACATTCCCACCAACAGTGCAAGAGGGTTCCCTTTTCTCCACACCCTCTCCAGCATTTATTGTTTCTAGATTTTTTGATGATGGCCATTCTGACCGGTGTGAGATGATATCTCATTGTAGTTTTGATTTGCATTTCTCTAATGATTAATGATGTTGAGCATTCTTTCATGTGTTTGTTGGCAATCTGTATATGCTCTTTGGAGAAATGTCTATTTAGGTCTTCTGCCCATTTTTGGATTGGGTTGTTTGTTTATTTGATATTGAGCTGCATGAGCTGCTTGTAAATTTTGGAGATTACTCCTTTGTCAGTTGCTTCATTTGCAAATATTTTCTCCCCTTCTGAGGGTTGTCTTTTCATCTTGTTTATGGTTTCCTTTGCTGTGGAAAAGCTTTGAAGTTTCATTAGGTCCCATTTGTTTATTTTTGTTTTTATTTCCATGTTTCTAGGAGGTGGGTCAAAAAGGATCTTGCTGTGATTTATGTCATCTAGTGTTCTGCCTATGTTTTCCTCTAAGAGTTTGATAGTGTCTGGCCTTAACATTTAGGTCTTTAATCCTTCTTCCATTTTCAGGCAACTTCATAATTCCATCTTCCCAAAACTTTCTATCTTTTTGAGCAAACAGTTGTTCCAGGTGCCTTTTACAGTCTTCCAGGGAATTGAATTTTTTTCCATTTAAGAGAATTTTGTAAAGACGGAAGTAAATGGAAATCCGAAGGTGCAGAGTCTGGTGAATGTGGCAGATGAGTCGGATCTTCCCAGCCAAGCTGTAACAGTTTTTGCTTGGTCATCAAAGAAACATGCGGTCTTGTGTTATCCTAGTGGAAGATTATATGTTTTCTGTTGAATGACTCTGGACGCTTTTCGAGTCGAGTGCTGCTTTCAGTTGGTCTAATTGGGAGCAGTACTTGTTGGAATTAATTGTTTGGTTTTCCAGGAGGAGTTCATAATAGAGGACTTCCTTCCAATCCCACCATATACACAACATCACCTTCTTTGCAAGAAGACTGGCCTTTGGTGTGGTGGGTGGTGGTTCATTTCGCTTGCCCCACGATCTCTTCTGTTCCACATTATTGCACTGGATCCACTTTTCATCGCCCATCACAATTTGTTTTAAAAGCGGAACGTTTTCATTACATTTAAGTAGAGAATTGCATTGTGGAAATACGTATGGTCAAGAAGGTTTTTTTCACTTAACTTATGTGGAACCCAAACATCAAAGCGATTCACGTAACCAACCTAGTGCAAAAGATTTTCAGTGTTTGATTTGGATATTTTGAGTATGTCGGCCGTCTCCCACGTGGTATAACGTTGATTGTTCTCAATTAATGTCTTGATTTGATCGCTGTCAACTTCAACTGGTCTACCCGACCGTGGAACATCGTACAGCGAGAAATCTCCAACATGAAATTTCACAAACCACTTTTGACACGTTTGATCAGTCACAGCACCTTCTCCATACACTGCAGAAATATGTTTTTGCGTTTCAGTTGCGTTTTTACCTTTCTTAAAATAATAAAGCATAACATGCTGGGAAAAAAGTTGCTTTTTTCTTCCATCTTCAATATTAAAATGGCTACACAAAAATTCACCAATTTTGATGTTTTTTTAAAAATGCACGCTGATATGACAGCTGTCACATACAATCTAACAAAATTGTTAAGACTTAAAGACAACTAAGTGCTACTAGAGCCATCTTACAGAAAAAAAAAACCAAACGAACCTTTTGGCCAACCCAATATTTTTGTAGGGATTGCATTGAATCTGTAGATTGCCTTGGGTAGTATGGTCATTTTAACAATATTCATTCTTCCAATCCAGGAACACGACACATCTTTCCATCTGTTTGTGTCATCTTCAGTTTCTTTTATCAGTGTCTTATAGTTTTTTGAGTAGAGGTATTTTACCTCCTTAGGTAAGTTTATCCCTAGGTATTTTATTCTTTTTCATGAGATTGTATATGGGATTGTTTCCTTCATTCCTTTTTTTTTGCTTTTGATAGTTTGTTGATAGTATATAGAAATGCAAAGGAGTTCTATATGTAAAGTTTGTATTCTATAACTTTACTGGATTCATTGATGAGCTCTAGTAGTTTTTTGGTGGTCTTTAGGATTTTCTATGTATAGTAACATGTCATCTGCAAACATTGACAGTTTTATTCCTTAGTGAATTGATCACTTAAGACTCCTCCCTACTTCGTACTGGATAATATCCTTGCCCATCATATAAAAGTCTTTAGCAGTTTCTACAATGGAAAGAGAGTACAAATAAATTGCAAAGTGAAATTTCAAATTTTGTAAAAGACACAAAACTTAGTGAAGGTGTTGAAAGTGATGGCCATTTGCTTGACTTCTACAAAGCCATTGACAGGTGAGGACTTGGTAAAGTTAATTTTTTTTTTTTATTTGCGTTACGCGGGCCTCTCACTGTTGTGGCCTCTCCCGTTGAGGAGCACAGGCTCCGGACGCGCAGGCCCAGCGGCCATGGCTCACGGGCCCAGCCGTTCTGCGGCATGTGGGATCTTCCCGGACCGGGGCACGAACCCGCGTCCCCTGCATCGGCAGGCGGATTCTCAACCACTGCGCCACCAGGGAAGCCCGGTAAAGTTAATTTTTGAGGAAAAGAACAAATTCACACAGAGAGTGACAAGATGAATATGAATAAAGAGAATAATTGAAGTATCAGGAATCATGAGAGGTCCTTGGGAAAACTAATAAAGCCACTGAATATTTTGTAAAACTTATTCTTTATAATCGTGTTGTAAAATAAGAAGGATGCCTATTATAATATCATGCCAGTTTTGTTAGAAAAGTCACACCAGAGAAATCTGCAACCAACATTCGATTTATTGTTCAAAGAATGCGTGTATAATTGCATTAAAACTTTCTTTTACAGAGATAGAAGAGGGGTGGGATAGGGAGGGTGGGAGGGAGGAAGATGCAAGAGGGAAGAGATATGGGGACATATGTATATGTATAACTGATTCACTTCGTTATAAAGCAGAAAGTAACACACCATTGTAAAGCAGTTATACTCCAATAACGATGTTAAGAAAAAAAGATAGAAGATAGAGGGACTTCCCTGGTGGTCCAGTGGATAGGACTCCACACTCCCAATGCAGGGGGCCCAGGTTTGATCCCTGGTCGAGGAACTAGATCCCACATGCATGCTGCAGGTAACAAGCCCACATGCTGCAGCTAACAAGCCCACATGCTGCAACTAAGAAGCCTGCATGCTGCAACTAAGACCTGGCACAGCCAAAATAAATAAGTAAGTAATAAATAAATATTAAAGAAAAGAAGATAGAGCAGACTTTGTAGTTTTTATTTATTATTTAAAAATAAAATTCCAATTAAACTTAAAGAAGGTCTGTGATATTCTGGTTCTCATTTTAAGCAGATTTCCTCTAAGTGGTCCCTTTTCCAGTAGTGGTTATTGTTGGATACATAGAGTGCCTCTTTTGCTCAGTTATCCTCCCCAGAGGTGAGACCAATTTGCATTTACACCGGCAGCGTGAGAGAGTGTATGAGAGTGCCTGTTACTTCTCATCTTGGTGAGCTTTTGAATTATTGAGAATCTGATGGGTGAAAAAGGCTCCTTCATCGCTGTCTTTATTTGCGTTTTATTAATCATGAATAGTGTTGAGCAACTTTTCAAATGTTTAATGGCCATTTGTGTTTCTTTTTCTGAGAAATGCCCGTTACTCTTCTTTGTCTGTTTTTCTTTGGGGGTTGTTCATCCTTTAGTCATTGATTTGTACAGTCTTATTGTAAATGAAGGGACATAGTCATTTGTTTGTCATATATGCTGCAAACACTCTTCTAATCTGTCTTTTGTTCTTGACATTTTCAGTATAAAAGCCTTAGATTCTTTTGGAGTCAATTTTATTTGTCTTTTTCTTTTTGGAGTCTAAGGTTTGTATCCTCCTTAGAAAGTGCTTCTAACTTCAAGTTTATGAACTAATCTCCCTCTGTTTTCACCTAGCAATTTTATGGTTTTGTTTTCTTCATTGTTGAAATATTTGATCCATTGAAGATTTATTTTGTTATAATAAACGCGGAAGAAATTCAGGCTTTTTCTGAAACGGTTGCGTGTTCCCAACATCATTAATTGAATTATACATATCTTCTTTGCTCATGTGAAATGCCACCTTTGTTGTACGCTAAACCTTCATATGTATATTAGTCTAATTCTGAACTTTACTGTATTCCATTGATTTACCTATTTCTTCTGCATTATTAAACTCTTTTAATCTTTGCAGCTTCACGGTGCTCTTAATTTTGTTCTCCTATGCTCCTCTTTCAGAATTCTCCTGGCTACTCACGATTATGTTTTGTCTTAGATGACAGGAATGTGTTAAGATCTACTCCTACTACTGGTTTTCAGAGATTTCTCCTTGTATTTTCTGTAGTTTATGTTCTGCGTATTCTGGTTCTGTTATTTGGTGTATGAATATTTATGGCACTTATATATCCTCATTGTGGATGGTGTCCTTTATCAAAACACTTTTTTCCTTGAATTAAGTCTTCTCTGATATTAATATCATAACCTCTGCTTTCTTCTTTCATCATTTTAATGATATGTAATATGTTTCAAAGTTCAGTAATGCTGTTTTGGTTTTCAATTCGTTTTCTTAGCTCTGTAGTCTCCCTTTTCCTCTCATTCTTATCATTCCATTGTTTTATCATTTATCTTTGATGTCTTGTTTCAGTGACTCTGTGTGCTCTTGAAATCTTTCTTTTCTTTAGTGGGAACGTTTTCTCCAAGGATGGATTCATTATCTGTACTTCCTTCTCTCCTTCCTTCTTTCCCTTGCTTTCCCCTACCCCATCTCTTACCTATAGTATTTTTGCAGAGTTGTTATTCTACGCCTTTTCATTGTATTCATATTTAAGTTAAAGATTTCTCTGAGACATTCTCTATATATAGTGTGGTGAATTCCTCTTCACTCCCTTCTCACTTTGTACCTCTATGAGCACTTCAGTTTGAGGACTAGGCATTGAGTGTTCTAGTCACATTTTGGTGCCCAAGGTCAGGTGAAGTTAGTGGATCCCTACTTCCTTGTGTGTAATTTTCTTAAAATGCCTATAACAGGATTTGTCCTACCTAGTTCAGTGATGATCTGTCCTTACTAGGCATCACAGTCATCTGGGGGAAACTTTCAAGTACCAGTGCCTGGGCCTTGACTCCAAAGATCTTGATTCACATGGTTTGACCTTGAAGGCCAGGAATTGGTACATTTCAGCAGCTCCCCAGGTGGGGACTCTCATGCATAGTAAGGACTGGGAACCACTGACCCAAGTGGCAGAACCATTTATTCCATGTAGATGCCAGCTTCAGGTTGTCCTCTAACTCAAAATGAAGCCTAGAACCTTCCCGTCCAACAAGTACTGAATGCCAGAAATCAACTTTTCCTACTTCATCCTTCCATCTTAGACCATAGAGATACAATATGCGAACCTTGCGGTTTTGGCCACGAAGCACTATTATCCTGCATAGTTGTAGGGGGAAATTCACCAGGGCATGTCCATCTGCCTCTTCTTTCTGAGCCCCTAACTCCTCCAAACAGTTTTATCGTATTTAATTTCTTATTTGTTTTCCATTCTGTCCACTCTCATTTGTTGCCAGAAAAAAGGATCTGTGAGTGATTATGATTGTTTTGGCTTCTCCCTCCAGCATCTCTCCTAGCCTGCAAAAACCAGAATGAAGCCTCACTGACTTTCCTGTTCTTTCCTCGGTCTCCTGGCAAGATATTGAGGTGGTAAGGAGTGACTTCTCTTCTTGAGAGATTTTCCGGATCTTTTCCTTTCAGTCTGCTTTCAGGATTTTTATCCACCCACAGTTCTTTCCACTGTACTAATTCATGGGAGAGAGGGTCTTGATGAGAGCTGTATTAATTCGCAGAATCTTCTATATCTCATTTCTCTTGTCGGCAATTTTTCAGAGATTGTGGCATGAATATGAGCCTTTCTTTGCTGCTTAGTTTTTCAGAGTTTATGTTTATTCTTGTTCTTTTCATGAAATTTTGGGAACAGATTTTGTGTGAACAAGCCTCGCTCCACCATCTTACCCTTAGAGTTCATTTATATTGTCTTAATTTTTTTTTTTTTTTTTTTTGCAGTATGCGGGCCTCTCACTGTTGTGGCCTCTCCCGCCGCGGAGCACAGGCTCCGGACGCGCAGGCTCAGCGGCCATGGCTCACGGGCCCAGCCGCTCCGCGGCATGTGGGATCTTCCCAAACTGGGGCACGAACCCGCATCCCCTGCATTGGCAGGCGGACTCTCAACCACTGCGCCACCAGGGAAGCCCCTTAATTTTTTTAATGTAGCTTCATTTCTAATTACGAAGTGCTGTGATTTTTGGTTCGTTATCTTCACCCTTTCCCTTGGTCCAGGGTAGCCGAAAGCCTACGTTATCTAACCTGTGATTTGGTTTAGGGTATTTACCCCAATACTAGGATGGCCTTGATTGTGAGGATTAGCTGCCAGAAATGCAGTTAACTGTATAGGCAGTTCAATTTGTTCTTCTGTTACTGAACATCGAAATATCTTATTGTCCTATTGTCTAAATGATTCAGTACCAGGACATAAGACACAGAGCAGTGTAGTTCAGAGCTGCCCAGAAGGCAGTTAGGAAAGGCCACCTCCCTCCTTTGAAGGAATTTGAAGACATATTATCTGTTCTGTACAATATTGGGCAGTAATACTGGTTTGGTCATTTGGTTTCAACATTAATGTTTCTTGGTATCTGGTGACCAAAAGGCAGTTAATCGGTTATTTAGTCTGCTGTTTCTTTCAACAAATATTGATTAGCTGCCCATTATATGTTAGACACTAGAAATCAAGCAATTGTGTCAAAGAGACACAACCCCTGCTCTTCTGGAGCTTCGATCCGGTGGGGGAGATAGAGCAAATCAGATGAGTAAATGAGAAAAACCCATATTTTTATCAGGTAGTGATTAGTGCCAGGGAGAAAATAAAGGCAACTAGAGGGATAGAGTGGAGTCAGATTGGGGCTCCCTTAGAGAAAATGGTTAGGTCAGTTTCTGTGAGCAGGACTTGTTTGGGTGGCTGTGGTGGTATGTGAGGAAGGGGTGGGAAAATCCTCATAGAAGATGGTCTAGGAAAAAGGAATCGACAGTTACGTAAGTCTGTGAAAAGCTGCATGCTGTATTTTTCTCCAGGAGATTCTCAGTGCAGATTAGCATAAGAAAAACTCTTGGAAGTCCTACAGGAAAGAAATCAGCTAACTTTGTACAGCTCAGTGTTTTTGAAATTTATTTGACGACTTTCATGTGTAATACATATCCCAGGGAAGGAGGCGTAAATTTTGGGAAACAGTGGACAACATGTGATAGGGCAGCCACGTTAGGTCTCAGATGCAGCCCAGTCCTTTTTTAACTGAAGCCCAATTACTTAGAGCCTGTACTTACAGGAATGTCTGTGCTGGATCTTCCCCTTCTGACTACCTTGCCCCCAACCCACTTTGAGGAAAGAGAGAGAAATTGTAAGAAAACATTTTTATTTTTTAATAAAGATAGGGGATATAAAAACATTCAGAATTGTTTTAATTAAAATAAAACCAACAGCTATGTTGTGGAATTCTCGGGGCTAGAATAATTTAGCCCTGGCTCCTGTCTCTGATACAGATGTCGTCTTGTGCTACCGACCATTGATATGTTCAGGAGACCCTGAGGCCCAGCAGAGTTGTGAGTACTCAAGGTGTCATTCAGTTAAATATTCACCGGTCTAGACTTATTCCAGATATGAAGAAGAAATCACATTTGAGAAAGATTTTCCACATTGGAGGTTGAATCTAAATTCTGCTTAATCTGTAGTTACCCAGAAATTACAAATGACCCAAGCCCTCACTTTCCATTATCTATTCCACGAAGCTTTCAGAAACAACCACTAAGTGAATGGGTCATGGTGGTGGATGCTTTCAGTCATAGTCCTGAGCTTCTCTGCTGAAATGGGCGGAAGCTTTTTCTCTTTTGGCCATGCCGCACAGCTTGAGAAATCTTAGTTCCTGACCAGGGATTGAACCTGGGCGCACAGCAGTCAAAGCTCCGAGCCTTAACCACTGGGCTGCCACGGAATTCCGGGAAACATTTAAAAAAACACACTAAGGGGCTTCCCTGGTGGCGCAGTGGTTGAGAGTCCTCCTGCCGATGCAGGGGACGCAGGTTCGTGCCCCAGTCCGGGAAGATCCCACTTGCCGCCGAGCGGCTGGGCCCGTGAGGCATGGCCGCTGGGCCTGCGCGTCCGGAGCCTGTGCTCCGCAACGGGAGGAGTCGCAACAGTGAGAGGCCCACGTACCGCAAAAAAAACAAAACAAAAACAAAAACCACACTAGGTAAATATGTAAGCTGTGTTGATGGAGAGAAGAAAGCCTGAAAACATGTGGTGCTGAAACTTCTTCCCAAACTCCCATGCATCTACTCAAATATATCTCTATAGACTTGGCTTCTGTTTTCAGGTTTTACTTTATGAAGAAGAGTCAGGTCCTTTTCAAACGTCGAGTCCTTGGAAGATCTATACCTTGGGATGTTAGCCCACTTTCAGAAGCATCAGTTTAATGGTTCTCAAACTTTATTATTCATGACAGTCCCCTGGGGGTGATCAGTAAAACTGCAGTTCCAACGTATTTCCCTGATTAAGAATCTGATTCAGTAGATTGGGGATGTGGCTCAGGAATCTGCTTGTGTGACAACTCCCCAGGTGATTCTGATGCAGTGGTCCAAGGATCATAAGGTAAGCATTAGTTTGGTTCAGAGCTCTCCCATCCACAGCCCAGAGGCCTACGCTCCTTACTTCCATCTGACTTTAGGTCTCAGCTCTGGAGCACCGCTGTTGAGAATCATCTGGTTCACCGGCACTGGCACTGATGCTACAAATTGCCAGTATTGTTTCTTCCATGGTGAGCTTGTTTCTTCCATGGTGAGCTTGTTTCTTCCATGGTGAGCTTGTTTCTTCCATGGTGAGCTTGTTTCTTCCATGGGACTGTACAATAGGAAAGCTATGTCAAAGTTTCTTTTTTAAAAAAATTATTTTATTGGAGTATAATTGATTTACAATGTTCTGTTAATTTCTACTGTACAGCAAAGTTATTCAATTATATATATATATATATATATATATATATATATATATATATATATACACATTCTTTTTCAAATTCCTTTCCATTATGGTTTATCACAAGATATTGAATATGGTTCCCTGGGCTATACAGTAGGACCTCGTTGTTTATCCATCCTATATATTGATAGTTTGCCTCTGCTAATCCCAAACTCCCAGTCCATCCCTCCTCCACCTAGCCTCCCCCTTGGCAACCACAAGTCTGTTCTCTGTGTCAAAGCTTCTCAATGGATCTTTAATTTTTGGAGCCAAGAGGTCCTCCTCCCTGTTCTCCCATATAATGAATCTTCAAAATGAGACAAAGTCACTTCAACACTTTTTCTTGAGAGCCTACTAGATTCAAGGCCACAGGATGCTGTTTTATGCTTTCAAAGCAGAGTTATTAATGAAGCCTTTAAGACCTTTATAACCTGAAAAATTTATCAAAAGGAGTCTCTGTCAGGGGTTCAGAATCCAATTTCAGAATAAAAATGGAAATGTTTCCCCTCCCCCCAAAAAAACCCCAAAAACCTCCAACACCATGCTTGGTAATTCCTATGATATTGCAAAAATCAAATTGAGGGACTTCCCTCGTGACACAGGGGTTAAGAATCCGCCTGTCAATGCAGGGGACACGGGTTCGAGCTCTGGTCCAGGAAGATCCCACATGCCGCGGAGCAGCTAAGCCCTTGTGCCACAACTACTAAGCCTGCGCTCTAGAACCCGCGAGCCAAAACTACTGAGCCTGCGTGCCTAAAGCCCCTGCTCTGCGACAAGAGAAGCCACGGCAAGGAGAAGCCTGCGTACCGCAAAGAGAAGACCGTGCACCGCAACGAAGAGTAGCCCCCGCTCGCTGCAACTAGAGAAAGCCTGCGCCCAGCAACAAAAACCGAATGCAGCCCAAAAGAAAGAAAGAAAAAAAATCAAATTGAATGCGCCTGTACATAAAACATCATTTAATATTCTGGGCAATTTATTTTTAAAGAGAAACTGTCAATCTTTTGACAAGCTTCAAACTTACTCTCACAAATGTCAAAGTCAAGCATCAGGTTTATCTCATCAATCTTTGTGGCTTTACAGCTAGGGAAGGAACTAGCTGACATTATCTTAGGGTCATGAAAATATTAGTTCAGTGAATCAGCAGACAGGAAAATCTGTCTCTTGCTTTGGTATTTTATCTTAGCACCTGAACATAGGCTATGATATCCAAATATGTTGCAGTCTGTTGAAATTTTAATAGTGTAGGAAGTCCAGAGTTTTGGGGGGGGGACATGAGTATTATTTTAATAGTGTAGGAAGTCCAGAGTTTTGGGGGGGGGACATGAGTATTATTTCTATAGTCTAAGAAAACCCAAATATCAGAAAAGGACTCTTCTTAACCAGACATCAGTGATAACTCATAAGTTGGACAGTGGCCTGGCTGCACCTTGGTCCACTTTGTCTGTAATCTCTATTTTTCCCAGCAACCACTAGTAATTGGACAAAGGAGAACGCTAGCCATTCCACTTAGAGTTTTCATGTAGATTTTCTCCTATTAGGCAGTCGCTGGGAACTGCTTGCCCTGTGTAATCAGAGTGTCTTCCTAAAAGAATTCGGGTAATTGACCATAGGTGTAAAATTTGGATTATGATCTTTATTTTCCTTGTTTAAGATGGAACACAGAATTTACTGCATACTGAGTCCAAATTTATGGCGGTAATTCTATCCCTTTTGTTCATTAGTGTGTGTGTGTGTGTGTGTGTGTGTGTGTGTATGTGTATGTGTCTATATACAGGTATTGTTCTCAGTCACTAAATTGTTCTTAATTTGACTATTTCATCTTCCACAGTTAAATTGAAGTACTGGACGAATAGATTACTCATGCTCATATAGCAAGCTCCCTGGTTTTACTGATTAGTTTGGAATTCTTTTGGAGAAAATATTCAGCATCTTAGGAATCACATTTGAGGCTCTGATTGTATCTTCTCTTCCATCAAGTATGTTTGCAATATATTTTGCAGTAAAAAGTAAAAACGGCATGTACTAAGTGCCTTGTCCTCTGTTATGTATTGTCACATACATTATCTCACTTCTAGTTATCAGTGACTCCATTTATGCTCCATTTTATGGTGGATGTTCAATATACGCTTAGTCATTCATTCTTTCAATAAGTAATGTACTCATATTGAGAACCAGCTATACATACAGGCTACCGTACCATGCCCTAGGATGGGGATTGTGTTGGTGAAACTAAAGATGTATAAAATGAATGAAAGGCTCAAGCACAAGGTTACAAGGTAACTTATCAAGAAGTGTGGGTCATTTAAATGTACCAGGTATGAGTGTTGGGGAGTGTTGGTGTTCAAGAGGACTCTTACGTAAGCCTTGATTTAAAGGAAATACATGAATTTACATTTCCTGTCTGTATTACCTTCTCACTTATCTTCACTCGTATCATCTACCCCCAGTGCTTTATAAACTTGGATTTCCTTATAGTGGATTTTTAAAAAGACGGAATAAGTGGGCCATGCAAAGCCCAGATAGGGACATAGGACTCAGTGTTTGGACCATTTTTATGGCAGGAAAGGGTGGTCCTAGCATTTTGTTTTAGTGCCGAATGGATGTTTTCCCCATCACAAAAACTGGAGTTTGTGATTAGAAGTTAGTAGTCTGCAAACTGAAACCCAACTGGGTTGCCGAGAGGCAGGCAGCTGCAGAGGCAAGCTCAGGCAATTATGGCTTTGCAGGAAGAATAAAAGCCTTCCCTAGCTGTTCAGGATCTTATAATCAAATCTGTGTCTGTCAATTGCTAGAGTCAGATCATGGAGTTTGCCTACGATTACATAATCTGAAACTCAGGACGTGCAAAACCCATTAAAAGGAATACTTGGGAAAATGAGCCTGGTACTGTACAGACCTTGAAATTGCTTTTCATAAGTTATCTCCAAATAATCAAATGTAGGGAGGAGCGGAGCCAGGAAGGAAGTGGCAGGTATTTCGCTAAAGAAGAAAATAGGCATTTCTACCTCATTGTTTCTTCCCTGAAATGGTGCTGATAATAATAATATTAAAAAAAAAATCTAGCTGGGAGATCTCCCCGCTACCACTTGCAAATGAGAAATGAGTAGGTGATTTTTCCTGAAGCCTCCACCTTTGTCCAAACTTCCAAATGCAACCCTTCCTCTCTTTTTTCTTCCCCGTTCCTCAAACAGGTTTCATTCAACTGGCTCTTTTTTGGGGGGTTGTTGTTGATTTTCTTCCCTTCTTTGGGTTTTGCTACCTGTGCAACACAGACTTGAGATAGGCCTGTGGATAAGATGGGACGTAGACCGTTTCTTATCTAATCGGAAGATGAACGCATTTATGCTAAGAAGTGTGCAGACAAGACAGCCAAGCACTCTATCGTATAACTTATATCATTGGCTCTCCTGCACCAAGGAAACCGTTATCTTCAATGTATAGAGCACACTGTCCAAACAAAACTTTTATGGTAGCCATATTGGCAAAACACTGCTGACATAAATTTTATGTGGGGCTAAAAATATGCTTGGAGGGGGTGTAAATTTTATATGGATATATAGATTTCAGAATTCCAACTTGACAAATTGATGGGATGGCCAGGGAGAGCTGAATTTTCTTTTTTAAAAGGTGATAAAAATAACCCAAGGGCTGTAGACTGAGTTAAAAATAAATGCGCAACATAATGTGTTTGATTTAATTTATGATGTCTTTCCTGTGGCTGTTCTTAACAGACTGGAAGGAAGTGGGGCTATGATGCCACTAGGCCTCGCTTTCAGCCAGTGACATGGTGTTGATTCTTTACCATGGAAGGCTCTTCCCCGACCAGTGTGCGTATAGGAGGTGCTGCCCAGACCCTCCTTCCAGTAAGGACTCGCTGCTCAGCCACTGGGGTGAAGTTAGCATACAGTCTCCAGCTGTTGGCCCCTTCAAGGTTTGCTTCAGCTGCAGATGGTTACGTCACCTCAAGTCACACCCCTTCCAGGGGCATCCCAAAGCCAACGACAGATGTGGGAATAAAAAGGCCTGTCATCTTGGCCCACTTAGAACAACTCAGAAGGGCCGTTCTAGCTTCAGCGCTCCCTGTGGAGCTGGCCCAGTCTGTCCTCGAACTTGCTTTACAGCTCCGTTTTCCCCTTTGTTCCTTTCTGCTTCCTTTCTTTCCCTTCTACAAGTGTTGCTACCACAAGCACTTCTTTAGAAACATCCTGGACACTAAACTCTTTCTCGATGTCGGCTTCCCTGGGAACACAACCTGGAACCGGTGCCACATTAGGACTTTTGTGGACCCTCCACACTTTGGCCTCCATGGGTCTCTTCTTCCATTAAAAATATTCAGCGTTTTACCCTCTGACTGTATTTGTATAAAGATGAATATGTTAATACTATATTAAAACTTCTACCTAAAAGTTAAAACTTAAAACCTCTACCTAAAAGTTCACGTTTTCTTCTGAATTTAAAAGAAAGCAAAACATTTTGTGGGCCTTCTGTGACAAATGGAGGAGGTGGCCCTGCCGTGAGAGGAGGCACTTGTGTGTCGAGCACGATACACATGGCAAAGCCTGGGAAGATGGCTTCTGTTGCTCTCTCTTCTAACCTTAGATCATCAGGTTCCTCAGCCGTCTCCCACTTGCCAGGGAAACGAGCTGACAGCTAGCCCTCCTTTTGGAAAGGATCACTTGTATTGCAGTAAGATGGGAATGATGAATATAGCCGAGGTTTAATTATTTTCACTCTATTAAGACGGTGGCGCTGGAGGCTTGCTTTGTATGACAGAACAGTTGTTGTTTCTGATCGTGTCATTTCCTCTCCACTCCCCACCTTCTTTCCACGTCCACATTTACTATTGTTAAGGCTTCTTAAGGGCATGTAAATTGGACGTCCAGCCTGGAAGAGGCCCAGATGGCCCTTATCCATAAGCTAGCTGTGTGTGGGTGGGGCAGGGAGGCATAGAAAGACAAGTAAGGGAGTGAGGGCTACTTAAAGTGACCTAGTTGTCCTCTTCCTCTTAACTCCTTTTTTTTTTTAACATCTTTATTGGAGTGGAATTGCTTTAAAATGGTGTGTTAGTTTCTGTTTTATAACAAAGTGAATCAGCTACACCTATACTTATATCCCCATATTTCTTTCCTCTTCTGTCTCCCTCCCTCTCACCCTCCCTATCCCACCCCTCTAGGTGGTCACAAAGCACCGAGCTGATCTCCCTGTGCTATGCGGCTGCTTCCCACTAGCTATCTGTTTTACATTTGGTAGTGTATATATGTCCGTGCCACTGTCTCGCTTTGTCACAGCTTACCCTTCCCCCTCACCGTATCCTCAAGTCCATGCTCCAGTAGGTCTGTGTCTTTATTCCCGTCTTAGCCCTAGGTTCTTCATGACATTTTTTCCCTTAAATTCCATATATATGTGTTAGCATACGGTATTTGTCTTTCTCTTTCTGACTTACTTCACTCTGTACGACAGACTCTAGGTCCATCCACCTCATTACAAATAGCTCAATTTCGTTTCTTTTTATGGTTGAGTAATATTCCATTGTATATGTGTGTCACATCTTCTTTATCCGTTCATCTGATGATGGACACTTAGGTTGTTTCCATCTCCGGGCTATTGTAAATAGAGCTGCAACGAACATTTTGGTACATGACTCTTCTTGAATTATGGTTTTTTCAGGGTATATGCCCAGTAGTGGGATTGCTGGGTCGTATGGTAGTTCTGCATTTAGTCTTTTAAGGAACCTCCATACTGTTCTCCATAGAGGCTGTATCAATTGACATTCCCACCAACAGTGCGAGAGGGTTCCCTTTTTTCCACACCCTCTCCAACATTTGATTGTTTGTAGATTTTTTGATGGTGGCCATTCTGACTGGTGTGAGATGATATCTCATTGTAGTTTTGATTTGCATTTCTCTAATGATTAAAGATGTTGAGCATTCTTTCATGTGTTTGCTGGCAATCTGTATATGTTCTTTGGAGAAATGTCTATTTAGGTCTTCTGCCCATTTTTGGATTAGGTTGTTTTATTGATATTGAGCCCCATAAGCTGCTTGTAATTTTAGAGATCAATCCTTTGTCAGTTGCTTCATTGTTAAATATTTTCTCACATTCTGAGAACTGTCTTTTCGTCTTGCTTATTGTTGCCTTTGCTGTGCAGAAGCTTTTGAGTTTCATTAAATTCCATTGTTTATTTTTGTTTTTATTTCCATTTCTCTAGGAGGTGGGTCAAAAAGGATCTTGCTGTGATTTATGTCATAGAGTGTTCTGCCTATGTTTTCCTCCAAGAGATTTGTAGTGTCTGGCCTTACATTTAGGTCTTTAATCCATTTTAGGCTTATTTTTGTGTATGGTGTTAGAGAGTGTTCTAATTTCATTCTTTTACATGTAGCTGTCCAGTTTTCCCAGCACCACTTATTGAAGAGGCTGTCTTTTCTCCACTGTATATTCTTGCCTCCTTTATCAAAAATAAGGTGACCATATGTGCAGGGGTTTGACTCTGGGCTTTCTCTCCTGTTCCATTGATCTATCTTTCTGTTTTTGTGCCAGTACCATACCGTCTTGATTACTGTAGCTTTGTAGTATAGTCTGAAGTCAGGCAGCCTGATTCCTCCAGCTCTGTTTTTCTTTCTCAAGATTGCTTTGGCTCTTCGGAGTCTTTTGTGTTTCCATACAAATTGTGAAAATTTTTGTTCTAGTTCTGTGAAAAATGCCAGTGGTAGTTTGATAGGGATTGCAATGACTCTGCAGATAGCTTTGGGTAGTAGAGTCATTTTCACAATGATGATTCTTCCAATCCAAGAACACGGTATATCTCTCCATCTGTTTATATCATTAATTTCTTTCATCAGCATCTTATAGATTTCTGCATACAGCTCTTTTGTCTCCTTAGGTAGGTTTATTCCTAGGTATTTTATTCTTGTTATTGCAGTGGTAAATGGGAGTGCTTCCTTAATTTCTTTTTCATATTGTTCATCATTAGTGTATAGGAATGCCAGAGATTTCTGTGCCTTAATTTTGTATCCTGATACTTTACCAAATTCATTGCTTAGCTCTAGTAGTTTTCTGGTAGCATCTTTAGGATTCTCTGTGTATAGTATCATGTCACCTGCAAACAGTGACAGCTTTGCTTCTTCTTTTCCGATTTGAATTCTTTTATTTCTTTTTCTTCTCTGATTGCTGTGGCTAAAACTTCCAAAACAATGTTGAATAATAGTCGTGAGAGTGGGCAACCTTGTCTTTTTCCTGATCTTAGAGGAAATGGTTTCAGATTTTCACCATCAAGGACGATGTTGGCTGTGGGTATGTCATATATGGCCTTTATTATGTTGAGGAAAGTTTCCTCTATGCCTGCTTTCTGCAGGGTTTTTATCATAAATGGGTGTTGAATTTTGTTGAAAGCTTTCTCTGCGTCTATTGAGATGATCATATGGTTTTTCTCCTTCAATTTGTTAATATGGTGTATCAGGTTGATTGATTTGCGTATATTGACGAATCTTTGCATTCCTGGAATAAACCCCACTTGATCATGGTGTATGATCCTTTTAATGTGCTGTTGGATTCTGTTTGCTAGTATTTTGTTGAGGATTTTTGCATCTGTGTTCATCAGTGATATTGGCCTGTAGTTTTCTTTCTTTGTGACATCCTTGTCTGGTTTTGGTATCGGGGTGATGGTGGCCTCATAGAATGAGTTTGGGAGTGTTCCTCCCTCTGCTATATTTTGGAAGAGTTTGAGAAGGATAGGTGTTAGCTCTTCTCTAAATGTTTGATAGAATTCACCTGTGAAGCCATCTGGTCCTGGCCTTTTGTTTGTTGGATGATTTTTAATCACAGTTTGAATTTCAGTGCTTGTGATGGGTCTGTTCATATTTTCTATTTCTTCCTGATTCAGTCTTGACCGGTTGTGCCTTTCTAAGAATTTGTCCATTTCTTCCAGGTTGTCCATTTTATTGGCATAGAGGTGCTTGTAGTATTCTCTCATGATCTTTTGTATTTCTGCAGTGTCAGTTGTTACTTCTGCTTTTTCATTTCTAATTCTATTGATTTTGAGTCTTCTCCCTTTTTTTCTTGATGAGTCTGGCTAATGGTTTATCAATTTCGTTTATCTTCTGAAAGAACCAGCTTTTAGTTTTATTGATCTTTTCTATCATTTCCTTCATTTCTTTTTCATTTATTTCTGATCTTATCTTTATGATTTCTTTCCTTCTGCTAACTTTGGAGTTTTTTTGTTCTTCTTTCTCTAATTGCTTTAGGTGCACGGTTAGGTTGTTTATTCGCGATGTTTCCTGTTTATTAAGGTAGGATTGTATTGCTATAAACTTCCCTCTTAGGACTGCTTTTGCTGCATCCCATAGATTTTGGGTCATCGTGTCTCCATTGTCATTTGTTTCTAGGTATTTTTTGATTTCCTCTTTGATTTTTTCAGTGATCACTTCGTTATTAAGTAGTGTATTGTTTAGCCTCCATATGTTTGTATTTTTTACAGATCTTTTCCTGTAATTGATATCTAGTCTCATAGCGTTGTGGTCGGAAAAGATACTTGATACAATTTCAATATTCTTAAATTTCCCAAGGCTTGATTTGTGAGCCAAGATATGATCTATCCTGGAAAATGTTCCATGAGCACTAGAGAAAAATGTGTATTCTGTTGTTTTTTGGATGGAATGTCCTATAAATATCAATTAAGTTTGTCTTGTTTAATGTATTATTTAAAGCTTGTGTTTCCGTATTTATTTTCATTTTGGATGATCTGTCCATTGGTGAAAGTGGGGTGTTAAAGTCCCCTACTATGAATGTGTTACTGTTGATTTCCCCTTTTATGGCTGTTAGTATTTCCCTTATGTATTGAGGTGCTCCTATGTTGCATACATAAATATTTACAATTGTTTCATCATCTTCTTGGATTGATCCCTTGATCATTATGTAGTGTTCTTCTTTGTCTCTTCTAATAGTCTTTAAAGTCTATTTTGTCGTATATGAGAATTGCTATTCCAGCTTTAGTTTAGTTTCCATTTGCATGGAATATCTTTTTCCATCCCCTTATTTTCAGTCTGTATGTGTCTCTAGGTATCAAGTGGGTGGGTCTCTTGTAGACAGCATATATATGGGTCTTGTTTTTGTATCCATTCAGCCAGTCTGTGTCTTTTGCTGGGTGCATTTAATCCATTTACATTTAAGGTAATTATTGATATGTATGTTCCTATTCCCATTTTCTTAATTGTTTTTTGTTTGTTATTGTAGGTATTTTCCTTCTGTTGTGTTTCTTGCCTAGAGAAGTTCCTTTAGCATTTGTTGTAAAGCTGGTTTGGTGGTGCTGAACTCTCTCAGCTTTTGCTTGCCTGTAAAGGTTTTAATTTCTCCATCAAATCTGAATGAGATCCTTGCTGGGTAGTGTAATCTTGGTTGTCGGTTTCTCTCCTTCATGACTTTAAATATGTCCTGCCAGTCCCTTCTGGCTTGCAGAGTTTCTGCTGAAACGTCAGCTGTTAACCTTATGGGGATTCCCTTGTGTGTTATTTGTTGCTTTTCCCTTGCTGCTTTTAATATGCTTTCTTTGTATTTAATTTTTGACAGTTTGATTAATCTGTGTCTTGGCGTATTTCTCCTTGGATTTACCCTGTATGGGACTCTCTGTGCTTCCTGGACTTGATTAACTATTTCCTTTCCCATATTAGGGAAGTTTTCAACTATAACCTCTTCAAGTATTTTCTCAGTCCCTTTCTTTTTCTCTTCTTCTTCTGGAACCCCTATAATTAGAATGTTGGTGTGTTTAATGTTGTCCCAGAGGTCTCTGAGACTGTCCTCAATTCTTTTCATTCTTTTTTCTTTATTCTGCTCTGCAGTAGTTATTTCCACAATTTTATCTTCCAGGTCACTTATCCGTTCTTCTGCCTCAGTTATTCTGCTATTGATCCCATCTAGAGTATTTTTAATTTTATTTATTGTGTCATTCATCGTTGTTTGTTTCATCTTTAGTTCTTCTAGGTCCTGGTTAAATGTTTCTTGCATTTTCTCTATTCTATTTCCAAGATTTTGGATCATCTTTACTATCATTATTCTGAATTCTTTTTCAGGTAGACTGCCTATTTCCTCTTCATTTGTTAGGTCTGGTGGATTTTTATCTTGCTCCTTCATCTGCTGTGTGTTTTTCTGTCTTCTCATTTTGCTTATCTTACTGTGTTTGGGGTCTCCTTTTTGCAGGCTGCAGGTTTGTAGTTCCCGTTGTTTTTGGTGTCTGTCCCCAGTGGCTAAAGTCGGTTCAGTGAGTTGTGTAGGCTTCCTGGTGGAAGGGACTCGTGCCTGTGTTCTGGTGAATGAGGTTGGATCTTGTCTTTATGGTGGGCAGGACCGTGTCCAGTGGTGTGTTTTGGGGTGTCTGTGACCTTATTATGATTTCAGGCAGCCTTTCTGCTAGAGGTTGGGGTTGTCTTCCTGACTTGCTAGTTGTTTGGCATAGGGTGTCCAGCACTGTAGCCTGCTGGTCATTGAGTGGAGCTGGGTCTTGGCACTGAGATTGAGATCTCTGGGAGATTTTCATCATTTTATATTACATGGAGCTGGGAAGTCTCTCATGGACCAGTGTCCTTAACTTGGCTCTCCCACCTGAGAGGCACAGGCCTGACACCTGGCCGGAGCACCAAGACCCTCTCTTCTACATGGCTCAGAATAAAAGGGAGAAAGAAAGAAAGAAAGAAAAAATAAGTAAAATAAAGTTATTAAAATAAAAAATAATTATTTAAAATAAAAAATTAAAAAGTAATAAATAGAAGAAAGAAAGAAAGATCAACCAAACCAAAAAACAAATCTACCAGTGACAACAAGCACTAAAAACTGTACTAAGAAAACACACACACACACAAAAACGGACAGTCAGAACCCTAGGACAAATGGTAAAAGCAAAGCTATACAGACAAAATCACACAGAGAAGCATACACAAACACACTCACAAAAAGAGAAAAAGGAAAAAATATATATGTATCATTGCTCCCAAAGTCCACTGCCTCAATTTGGGATGATTCGTTGTCTGTTCAGGTATTCCACAGATGCAGGGTGCATCAAGTTCATTGTGGAGATTTAATCCGCTGCTCCTGTGGCTGCTGGGAGCGATTTCCCTTTCTCTCTTTTGTTCGCACAGCTCCTGGGGCTCAACTTTGGATTTGGACCCGCCTGTGTGTGTAGGTCGCCTGAGGACGTCTCTTTCCGCTCAGACAGGATGGGGTTAAAGGAGCAGCTGATTCAGGAGCTCTGGCTCGCTCAGGCCTGGGGAGTTATGTGTACGGAGTGCGGGGCGAGCCTGTGGCGGCAGAGGCCAGCGTGACGTTGCAGCAGCCTGAGGCGCGCCGTGCGTTCTCCCAGGGAAGTTGTCCCTGGATCTTGGGACCCTGACAGTGGCGGGCTGCACAGACTCCTGGGAGGTGAGGTGTGGATAGTGACCTGTGCTTGCACACAGGCTTCTTGGTGGCGGCAGCAGCAGCCTTAGCGTCTTATGCCCGTCTCTGGGGTCTGCACTGATACCTGCGGCTCGCGCCCATCTCTGGTGCTCATTTAGGCGGTGCTCTGAATCCCCTCTCCTTGTGCACCCCGAAGCAACGGTCTTTTGCCTCTTAGTCAGGTGCAGACATTTTCCTGGACTCCCTCCCGGCTAGCTGTGGTGCACTAACCCCTGCAGGCTGTGTTCACGCAGCCAACCCCAGTCCTCTCCCGGTGCTCCAATGGAAGCCCGAGCCTCAGCTCGCAGCCCCGCCCGCCCCGGCGGGTGAGCAGACAAGCCTCTTGGGCTGGTGACTGCCAGTCAGCACCGATCCTCTGTGCGGGAATTTCTCCGCTTTGCCCTCCGCTCCCCTGTTGCTCCTCCGCGGCTCCGAAGCTTCCCCACTACGCCACCCGCAGTCTCCGCCCGTGAAGGGTCTTCCTAGTGTGTGGAAACCTTTCCTCCTTCACAGCTCCCTCCCACTGGTGCAGGTCCCACCCCTATCCTTTTGTCTTTGTCTTTTCTTTTTTCTTTTGCCCTACTCACGTTATGTGGGGAGTTTCTTGCCTTTTGGGAGGTCTGAGGTCTTCTGCCAGCGCTCAGTAGGTGTTCTGTAGGAGTTGTTCCACATGTAGATCTATTTTTGATGTATCTCTGGGGAGGAAGGTGATCTGCACGTCTTAGTCTTCCGCCGTCTTGAAGGTCTTCCGCTCCTAACTCCTTAAAGCCTTTATTTCACACTGAGCAGCTATCTTTTTAAATAAATTTGTTTATTTATTTATCTTTGTCTGTGTTGGGTCTTCGTGGCGCATATGGGCTTTCTCTAGTTGCGGCGAGTGGGGGGGCCACTCTTTGCTGCGGTGTGCGGGCTTCTCATTCTAGTGGCTTCTTGTTGCAGAGCACGGGCTCTAGGCACGTGGGCTTCAGCGGTTGTGGCACGTGGGTTCCAGAGTGTGGGCTCACTTGCTCCACAGCGTGTGGGATCCTCCCATACCAGGGCTCGAACCTGTCTCCCCTGCACTGGCAGGCGGACCCGTAACCACTGCGCCACTTTGGAAGCCCTGATCAGCTATCTTTTGTTTGGATTTGCTTGGTCCCAGGAAGGTTCTTTTTGTTGATTTTTAACGATTTAGCAAACAGATATTTTTGAGTGCTTGCTATGCACCAAAGATTGCTTTGGGCAGTTTTATTTACATGATCTCAGTATCGCCGGGTGTCTTAGCTCAGCCTGATCTTGGATTCATAATCTGGTTGTATGTTGCATCAGTGGCCCACATGGCATCAGACTGCATTAACTGAAGTGCATAGCAGAGGGGAGATCTAACAGAAGTCAGCTTCTGTGCTTAGGTGACTAAGTCAGAGATTAATGGTGAGGACATTATACCCAGAAAGGCAATAGAGCATGTGGCCGATAGCATGGACTCTGGCCTCAAACTTCCTGGATTCAAATGCTGGCTCCGCCACTTACTTGCAGAATCACCTTGGGCAAATTGCATAACCTTTCTGTGCCTCTGTTGCCTTACATGTACAATGGGGATAAGAAGTACTAGCATCACTGAGTTATAGAAAGGATTAAAAGGGCCAATATGTGTAAAGCACTTAAAATAGTACCTGACACATATATAGTAAGTATCTCAAAACATGTTAACTAATACTGGTATGGTGTCTATTACCCTTACCCCGTGGACTAGCTTTCTTTGTCCCTGTGGACCTAAAGACTACAGACTGAAGTGGAAAGAATTGCTTTTAGAAGGGTGTTTGTGAGACTGCGTAGCCATAGCACTGTTTTGGACTCAGGTGACAAAATACAACACACAGCTGGGAAGAGGGTCTTGGCGCCGGCAGGTGCCGTTTGGTATCGTGGGGGTTTTGCAGCTTTGCGAACAGTAAGAAAGAGTTCCCTGCGCGGGCAAGCTGTACTCTTATTTGGAACATGCCCCCGTGAGACCAGGAGATGGAGGTGGAAGTGACTGCTCACTTGTGACAACAAATCATCAGGACTGAATCAAGTTGCTGTGGCTTGCCAGGCTCCCTCTGCCACTGCCTGCTCTATTTGCATGACCTGATGTGATGAGGCCCAGAATCTTGGGTGGGCTTAGGAAGGGCAGCAGTCATCATCTGCTCAGAGGCTGCGTGCACGTAGGTCACACCCTTGGCTGCGTGGGCCCTTTGCTCGTTGGGTGCCAAACCTAGGGTGACCAATACCGTGGCTCCTCTCTAGTTAGTCTTTATCCAGAGACAGATGTTTTCTGGGAGGCCTTTATTGTAGAGATCTTGTCGTAAACAGAGTCATTAGGCGGACAATGGGAGATGCAGAGAACTCAGAAGGAGGAAAATGGAGGGGTCAGTGAGTGTTAATTTCAAACAAGCATCTTTGCCAAAATGAAATAATTACTGTATCTAGATAAAGCAGACTATGTTGGAACAAGCAAATGTTCTTGGCAGGAAGTCGATCACATGCTGCACAATTCAATTTATGGGCAGCTACAGACAGCTTTAAAATATTTTTCTGGCTTAATGTGATGTTGAATTATTGAACCCCCTTTTGTTAAACATTTATTAACAATCCAAAAATACCAGTAAGTAGATCAACAGTTTATTTGTCTTATTCTAAAATAATCCTTCTCTGTCAACTTCATCTTTCAGAATCATCATTCCTGAATTTCTCAGAATATTTGGGGAGCTAGGCTTCTTTCCTATCATCCCCTACTAGGGATCTAACTTGCCCATTTCCAATAGAGCTGCCATCTCAACGGTGACCTTGAAAGAGATTACAAGCAACAATTACCATGTTTCGGTCTTTCTTACGCTGAAAGCAAACAAAATTTCTTCCTTGATTCCCACAGTCCCATTCCTTCTTACTTTTTCTTCACATCCTTTTATAAGTAGATCACATTGTCTCTGCTTTCGCACCTCTATTCCCTCTTCATTCCACTGTAAACTGGCTTCTGCTGCCATTATCCACAAAAACTACTCTTGCCAAGGTCAACACTCTCACTGGGCAGTGCCATCCACTCATCACCTATTTGCTGATGATTCCCAGATGATGTTTTTAGCCCCAACGTCTCCCTGAAATGTCAGGATTATATATTCAATGGCCTGCCACCAACTCCAGCTGGGTGTCTCATAGGCAATTCAAACTCTTTATGTCCAAAACGGAATTCATCATTTCCCACCTCAAACCCATTCCTTCCTTTGATGTCTCTATTTTGTCACCCAGTTGAAGTCATATCTCATTCCTTTATTTCACCATACCTCTAATAAATCGCTATGTCCAGTCGACTTTCTCTCTTAAATATTCCTTGCATTTGTCCTTTCTTCTCGTTTAACTTCTGGACTATGATAATAGTTTTCCAAATGACCTCTGATCTTCTCCCGTCCAGTGCATTTTCCACACTGCCACCAGCAAGATCTTTCTATAAGAAAATCTGACCTTGTCACTTCTGTGGTTAAAACTCTGCAAAGCCTCCTCATTACCTACTAGATAAAGCTCAACCTACCTAATATGGCATTTAAGGCCCTCCAGGATCTTATCCTGCCTACTTTTCTAGGCTTACCTTGGAAATGTTCTTCATTCCTTCCCTATACTCTGCCATTTTTTGCTTTTATACTTTGTATATACTATTCATTTTGTCTAAAATCCCTTTCTCTCCCTATACCTTCCTGGCCTTTATAATTGGACATATCTTTAAGCTCACCCTGTATTTGTCTTCTTTAGGAAATAGTCCCAGCCTGCCCTTCCCACTCCCAGGGTAGGTTGATACGTCCTTTTTGTGGTCCCATAATAATTTGTGCACACATCTCTCATTTGATTGTAGTTCCTTGTTTTTATCTCTGCTCTTCCATTAGACTGTGTGCTCCTTAAGGTTAGGGGCCATGTTTGTCTTGCTCACAGCTCTATCCCCAGCATCCAACACCATCTCTAGCATCTAAAAAAGGATGCAGGAGGGCTTTCCTGGTGGTGCAGTGGTTGAGAGTCCGCCTGCCGATCCAGGGGACATGGGTTCGTGTCCTGGTCCGGGAAGATCCCACATGCTGCAGAGCGGCTGGGCCCGTGAGACATGGCCACTGAGCCTGCGCGTCCGGAGCCTGTGCTCCGCAACGGGAGAGGCCACAACAGTGAGAGGCCTGCGTACCGAAAAAAAAAAAAAAAAAAGAATAGCCCCTGCTCACCGCAACTAGAGAAAGTCTGCACACAGCAGCAAAGACCCAATGCAGCCAAAAATAAATAAATTAAAAAAAAAAAGAATTACTCTTCTGCTAAGCCTCCCCACAATAGGGGAGAAGTATTTTCTCCCAAATTGGGATACTGGTAGGAAAGGAGATAGATTCTGGAAAGCTTCTTTCCTGAACCCACTCTAATTAGGCTTTTATACTCACCTTTTCCCTGAAATGATTTACCATGGTCACCAATAATCAATAAACTTCCAAACCCAGTGGTTAATTCTCAGTCTTCATCTTATTTGTCTTTTTAGCAGTATTTGTCACAGTTAATCATTCCTTCCTCCATGGGGCAATTTATTCACCTGACTTCCAAGATACAAGTCTATGCTATTTTCTCTTTAGTCATGCATTGGCAATCTTCCTTACTGGTTCTTCTTTATCTCTGTGACATCTAATTGCTGGAGTGTCCTAGGCCTTATTCCTTTGACCTCTTCTCCATCTCTTCTCACTCTGTGATGATCTCATCCAACCCCATGGTTTTAACTGCCATCTATATGCTGACTACCCAGACATTTTTATCTTTAGCTCAGACTCTTCCCTGAAACTCAGAATCAAATAGCTAACTACTTAATATTATTTTTCACTTGGATTTCCAAAAAGGATCTCAAATTTAAAATATTCCAAATCCAGCTCCTGCTCCAAACTTTTTCCTCTTTCACATTCTAGTAACTGAAGATTCCATTAGAAACCTTGTCCTTATATTTGAACTATATCCCAGATCTGACCACTTCTCACCACCTCTACTGCTACTATTTTCATGCAAAGCACAGTCTATTCTCACCTGGATTATTGCAAGAGCCTATTAACTGCTCTCTCTGTTTCCACCCTTCTGCGTGATCTATTCTCCTTAAAGCAGCCAATGTGATCTTGTTAGAACATAAAGCAAGTCATAAAACTCTTACAGTCAAAATCTTTCAGTGGCTGAGCTCTTTGATCCAGGATTCTCATGCAACACTGACCGGGAAGTCTTTATAACCGGGAAGATATTGTATAGAATACTTGCTGTTTACCAAATCTATTGCTTACCAAATGGACAACAGTTCTTGACAAATGGACTAGGCTCCAGGAAGGCTGATCTCTTTGTGACATTGATCAGAGAAGGGAAAGAATATACAAAGCAATCAAAAATAGACTTCCTCTGATATGACTTGGGGAAGTGAAATGTATTATGTGTCAGAGGTCAAGAAGTTGAAGAAAAAGGGACCTCGGAGGAAGGGGAGGTTATGGAAATGGTATAAACAGGATCATTACCAACTAATTAGATGATTCGGAGAATGCAGACTTTGTGTCTTTGTATACCCTGGGCTCATTTCAATCTTGAAATAGAACATGTTGCTATGGAAAGAGTCACAGAGGTCATGGACATCCAGATGAATAACTAGAAGAAACCTGGCTGAAAATTTGCTAAATTTAGTACACTGACAAAAGCCAGTTGGGGCTTTTATATTCTGAGTTTGCATGTGTAGAAGAAAGTAACAGGGTTAGAGATTAGTTATGCAGGTCATCAGAGTCGCCTTGATTATTGGCTGATGCTGAAAGGAAGATGAAAGAAATGTAATTTCCAATGGAAGTGTTTAATGAACTGCCTAATTTGAGAATTGAGTTTGGATTTAGAAGACGTGCCCATTATTGGGTGGCAAGCACATAGGCAGAAACGGAGATCAGGGTCTGTGTGTCCAGTATCCTGGGGGAGAAAAGAACATGTTGGAGCATGAGTGAGTGAACAGACAGGAAATATAGCAGCTGTTATTGGAACAAATGATTTCAGCAGGTTAGCAAGTTAAGTATCTGGCTGAAAAAGAAAAAAATTGAATGGATCATTTGTGACACAATCCTGAGATTTTAATCAGGGTATTACCTAACTGATGTCCTCACATTAGTAGAAGAGAAAGCTAGGAATTGCTTTTTTCTTCTTTTTGATTTATAGTGCAACCTGAATTGATTTCTGAGTAAACGCCCCAAAGAGGCAAGCCTGAGAAGATTAATATTGAGGTCATTTACTGACATCAGAAAAAATATTGCTGATTGTTTCCTTGTATCAGTGGGAGAGAAAAACCTAGTGGATGATTAGCTTTCAATAAAGGGGAGGCCACTGAATTTAAAGTGACAGTTTCATTCTTTGTCTTGCCGTGAAGCACAGACCGATAGAAGGAGAGGGCTGCAGATGTCTGTAGTGAATAAAGTGGAAAACGGAGTAATTTAATATTGATAAAACGGTACTGACTAGTATGACTCAATCCAATACATATTTATTGGGCATCTAGTGTATGATAGGCGTCATGTTTAGAGGCACCAGGGGACAGAGAAATGTCACAGCTCTTGCCTCAAGCAGCTTGCAGTTTTACTAATGGTAGGGATCATAGGCAAAATCGTTGTATCGGGAGAGTTTATGTGTGACCCTGGGAGGGCAGGTTGTTGCTGCTGTGTGAGCTAAAGGCAGGGTAGAACTGGTAGAGAAAAAGGTTCCTCCCCACTGATTTCAGTTTGGCGCCTGTTGGGGCTGCCAGGGAAGATGAGGAGGAGGAAGCGTTTCACAGAGGTGTGCAGATTGACGGGGCAGCAGTGATGGCCCAGAGGTCCTGTGGGAATGTGCAGGATGGTTGCTGTTTGTCACTTGCCCAGGACCATCGCGACTCTTCCTGACCCCGGATTTGAGACAGAGGGAGAGATCTGGAGGGGCTGGGGTTTCAGTAGGTCTTGGGATTGTTGCATTTGTAATTAGGCCACCCTTTTGCTTGTCATCACGCCCATGGACTGCCTGACTGATTGCTGGTTTGTCTCCCAAGGGGACTTTGTGAGGCCTCTTGGCTTTCACTTTTTTTTTTAAACACTATTGTATCCCTGTGCTGGTGCTTCTATAAACACTTGATATGTAAGGTTTACCCTTTATAACAGGAATGCAAAACTAGGAACACTTCAGAAACACCAGCCTCTGCAAATTACTGCATGGTCATTAAAAATCATTGTTATCTGGCGACTTACCTGGTGGTGCAGTGGTTAAGAATCTGCCTGCCAAGGCAGGGGACATGGGTTTGAGCCCTGGTCCGGGAAGATCCCACATGCCGTGGAGCAACTAAGCCCTTGCACCACAACTACTGAGCCTGCACTCTAGAGCCCGCGAGCCACAACTACTGAGCCTGCGTGCCACAACTACTGAAGCCCAGGCGCTAGAGCCTGTGTTCCGCAACAAGAGAAGCCACCGCAATGAGAAGCCCGCACACTGCCACACGACGAAGAGTAGCCCCCGCTCACCACAACTAGAGACAGCTCATGCGCAGCAATGAAGCCCCAACGTAGCCAAAAAATTAATTAATTAATTTTAAAAAATCATTGTCATCTGTGCCTTAAAGCAGAATTCCTAATAGGTGGCTGTGCCTGCCTCATGGGTGCTTTCATATGTGTTGTGCTATAGCTAGTGTCTGTAGGACTGGCCAAGTCAGCTTTTTGCTAGGGGGTAGGCAGAAGATGAAAAGGCTAGGGAAATAAGTTGAAGAATAACTGAAGGAAGAAAGGATATGATAGGACAGGCTGGCCCAGAAGGAATAAGAAAAAGAAAAGATATCCAAAAAAGGAGTGAGTGGCAAGGGAGAAGGGATAGTAGGGTGGCAGAGGTGGCAGAGTGGATGGAAAAGTATTCATTTTAAGTAGATAGCAGAGTCTTGGGTCGAGAAAATAGAGGGAGGAGAGAGGGGAAAAAGCAGGAGTTACTATGGGAATCGAGAAGATAGAGGATGCTTGATTACCTTGGAGTCCACAGGCTGAGGCCCTGAGGCTGATGTGAAATTGCTAGGTTTCCTTTGGGACCAAGGACAGGATTGGAGGGCTCACACACACAAACCCTTGAACAGCTCCAGTGACATTCTGATTCAGCTTACCCATAATATGATTCTTGGATGACAGCTTTTATTCATTCGGGACATCAGGCAAGTCCTCAAAAACCCTAATATAACGGACAGTGTTCCTCGACTGCAGCCAGAAATATGTGTCTGGTCTCCCAGGCAGAAGTCGCCCCGTACCACGTGGCAGTTCACAGGAGTTGAGAGAGAAGATTGTAAATTGCACTTTTGAACCTGGCCTCGCACTGCCCATCCAGGCAGCTGGGCCTGGCTAAAGCGAACACGAGTTCTGCGCAGGCAAATAATGATAAAAAATGTCATGTGCAAGTCTCTCTGTCAATAACAAAGCTCATCTTTTTGTGTCAGCAGGACACTGCAGGCAGCCCACATTTCAAATTCAGTTAATCTCAAAATAATTCAAAAATCAAAGAGCTTATTCAACCATCAAGATATACCAGATTGACTCACCGTGTATTCATAGAAGAGATTCTATTTGGTGGGGGGAGGGAAAGGGAAGAATCCAATATCAAAATCAGTCAAAGCAGCAGTAGTTTTTGTTCAGTTTAAATTGTTTTCATACCACACAACTGCGCTCTGAATACTAAGAAATACTGCCAAAGGATAGTTGACGATGGCATCATTTGCATTCTCAACTAGGAGTAAAATATAGCATTGATCTCTGCGATTAAGTGGCCCTTGCTTCTGTCTCACACGGGGTTGTTTCCATCTCACTGATTTCTCCTTTTCGTTTTTTTTTTAATTTATTTTTATCCTTATTTTATTTATTTTTGGCCGTGTTGGGTCTTTGTTGTTGCACACGCGCTTTCTCCAGTTGCGGCGAGCGGGGGCTACTCTTTGTTGCGGTGCGTGGGCTTCTCATTGCGGTGGCTTCTCTTGTTGCAGAGCACGGGCTCTAGGCACGTGGGCTTCAGTAGTTGTGGCACACGGGCTCAGTAGTTGTGGCTCGCGGGCTCTAGAGCGCAGGCTCAGTAGTTGTGGTGCACGGGCTTAGTTGCTCCACGGCACGTGGGATCTTCCCGGACCGGGGATTGAACCTGTGTCCCCTGCATTGGCAGGCGGATTCTTAACCACTGCGCCACCAGGAAAGCCCCTCCTTTTGGTTTTTAATTTTACACTCTGTCCTTGCTGCAGTTGTTGTGGCACAAAAAGCTGGCAGGGAGGTGGGCAGAGGCATCAGGTTAGCATTGGTTACAATAGTATCATCTTTAGAGGATTTTACATGTGTGTACTTAGCACGTTGGTTTGTTCCTGTATTTTTCCCCTCCATTCTCTCAACTGTCTCCCTCCCAACCGAAGAGGAAGGGGCCGCGGTTACCGAACTCTTTGATCCTCATTTACCTCATCTGTAAAATATGGGTAATAATCACACCCTGGAAGGTTCTCTGTAATATTAGCATTTACCTCCTCAATTTACCCTTTCCTAGTTTTACAGGAGAGGAGATTGTAACTAAGACAGATAAAGGCTTTGCTTAAGGCCACAGCCCTGTGAGTGACAGAATTACTAGCTCTAAAAATGCACTGTTGTCCTTGGCCTGTGTACTGTTGGAAGCTAAGTGAATGGGGTGAGGGAGGAGAACTGGCTTCCTTAGAAGTTCTGTTGTACAGGATCTGCCCTGTGTCATAAGACACGGAAGGCAAAGTTGCCCCAGGAGTTAGAGGTCGATAGTAACTACCCTGAAAGGGGTGCTGAGGCTAAAGACTCTCGTCTTCCACCCGTTTCTTTATTTCATACAGATCCATAAACTCCTATCCGTAATTCCCAAAATGGAGGTCTGAAAATTGAGTTGTGCTTTTGTTTGTTTTTGTAAATTTGGCATGCAAACTCATTTGACGACAGAATTTCTTCTGATCTGATACATGAGGGTTTTTATCTTCTTTATTAATGCAACTTAGGGTGACTACTTCTTTGTTTCACTATGGATAGGTTCATCTTGCTGGGGTGCAATGTACCGCACGTTCCCCCTATTATCTTTCTCAAATCTGAAAAGCATTTCAAATTCGGACGTACTTATGGACCCAAAGGTTTTAGATAAGTGACTCTGGACCTGTAAATACCTAATTTCGTGCCTTCAGAATGCCAGGCACCATGCTAGGAGCTGGGAATGTGACGAGGGATTTGGAGGAGGACGCAGCGGCTAATGATCTCAGTACTTGCCCCACGCTGGACACTACGAAGCGCTTAGGTGAAACACGTATTGACTGGTAATGCTTACAGCAACCTTCTGTAGTGGATGCTATTTTCAGTCATGTTTCCTGCCCTCAAGTAGCTCATAGCCCAGGAGGGAAAACATCCATTCTCTGTGACAGATGCTAGAACTCGACAAGGAAAATGTGTACACTTTAGCTGCCACTGCTGCCTGGGCCCAGACCTTGTTCTATCTCTTGCCACAAACGGGTGTATAACTGAGCGGCAAAAGACCCGGGACCAAGGGGAGAAGAGGTGGCAGCGATGGAAAAGACAGAGATAAGGAAGGGGTGGCATGTTGGTCCAGTGGACCGAGAGCTATTAAGGGATAACATTTTATGGGACATAATATTAGCCAGTTCGGGGATTGGAATGTAAGAGGATGCTGCTTGCTCTGGGGTTCTGGTTCTGAGCCTTTGATGCCCTAATACAATATCAGGACAGATAAGGGTCTATTGGGCAGCCTGACATGTGACAGGCTGTGACAGGTAAGGGTCTACTGGGCAGATAAGCATCTGTTGGGCGGTCTGACATGTTAGCTTTGTGAGGGGTCATTTAAGATGGAGCATCTCCTGTTTCTCAGCAGCTCCTTCCAGAGGCATGCTTTGAGATGAAAACTCAGGGCTTAAGATTTTCTAAGGGGCAGGAGCCTTTAAACTTGAGGCCTAAGCATGGCTGCTCAACCCCTCCTAAGCGAGTATGGCTTTGCCCATGAGTATATCAAATAATACCTTGCCAGGTTGCAGGGCTAGGGTCAAGTTCTGAAATGTGAGAGAGAGCCCAACCCGATGTAGTACCTGCCCGTTTCCAGTGTAACTTTCACTTTAATTGCTCATACTGAATGCAAGACCTGATCCCTGCTGTTCAGGTGACCATCAGTTACAGGTCCCCCTGGCAGCAGGCCATGCTCCCTCCCCTCCCTTGCAGGTAATTGATGGGCTGAAGCGATTAAGGGTGATATGCTACATCACAACCATCATTCCCATAACCGAGAAGACATGAGCACACAAAGCATCCTCGGTGCTTAATTGATAATTCTCATGAGCTGTCCAGACAGGGGCCATTTATATATTTGGCGCCCTCATTTTTCTTTCCTCCCTGGGGTTAGGTACTGCAGCTGGTAGGGCCATTAGCCCCTTGTCCCTGCTGGTGAGTTCTGGCTTGCGGCCCGCTTGTTTGTCAGAACAGAAGCCTCGAGCACATCGTGGGTAGTAGGACAGGACAAGCAGGAGGGGTGGGGAACTAAGATCCTGCAAGCCACACGGCGGGAACTAGCAGTACCCACTTGGTGAGGCAGAGGCTTTGGGGCTGACCTAAGTGTAGGCTATAGGAACAAGCTGAACCAGGCTGGTGGGAGATAGCCATAACAAGTAGAGTAACAGTGTAGCAGTTATCATTATTGTTAGTGTTAGAATGATTATCATGACAGCTAGCATTGCCTGAACACCTACTCTGTGCTAGGGGCTTTACACTCATCCTTTCATTTAATGGTTGCAAGATCTGAATGAACGGTATACACGGTATGAATCACAGCCCTCATTTGTCTGGTGCTACACAGCTGAATCGTTGTAGAGCCCAGATTCAACCTCAAGTCTATTACTGTCCAAAGCTATTGCTAGTTTACTTTTAGCACTTGCGCCGTGTGGCTTTACAGGATCTTAGTTCCCAGACCAGGGATCAAACCCGGGCCACGGCAGTGAAAGTGCGGCGTCCTAACCACTGGACTGCCAGGGAGTTCCCTACTTTTACCTAGACTATACCGCCCACTTGGAAAAGGGTCATGCCGTGGAGGTAATGTGCTTGGAATTCACTGGAAGCAGAATTGGTTTGAGGGGCAGGCCAGGCAGGTGGCTGCCCAAGGCATCAGGCCTTATGGGGTATTCCTATAGCCCTGAAAACTATTTTTTCTTAATTTATTTTATTCCAGTCTAGTTTATGTACAGTGTTGTGTCAGTTTCTGCTGTACAGCAAAGTGATTCAGTTATACACGTATAGAATGGAGTTGTTTGTTTTCTTATTGTTGAACTTTAAGAGATCTTTGTAGATTCTGGATAACACACCTTTATCAGATGTGTCTTTTGCAAATATTTTCTGCCGGTCTGTGGCTTATCCTCTTATTCTCTTTATATTGTCTTTCACAGAGCAGACGTTTTTAATTTTAGTGGAGCACTGAAAAATTTGGAAGCGTGGAGCCGTTTAACTCAGGTTTCCAGATTTGAACCCATCTATCATTGCTCCACCCTGTCCAGAGCAGACAGAGGCTTTGCCAAAAAACCAAACGACCCCTTGCCAGATTGAACATATATCCATTGAATAATTTTGCGATATACCTACAGGTTGCATGAAGCACTTTGCCTTGCTGCCAATCCTCAGAACAGGCAGTTGCCCAAAGCGACAAAGCAGTCAGTTGAAAATCCCAAAGCGAATAAGCAGTGGTCTAGTGCTGTGTGCCAGGAATGAGTAAGTTATTTTCCTGTCTAAATTTTAAACACTTTTCACAGGCCTCACAATAAATGTTCTAGTTCCCCAAATTGCATTTAATAACTCCCTTCACGTGAACAGAAAGAGGTATTACTTTTACTAATAGAGAATCAGTTAAGTTGGTTTTCATGTTTCAGGATACTATTTTCTTCTTCCCTTCTGCTGTCTGTCTTCTTCCTTCTCTCCCAGCCCCTTCCAACCTTTCCTCCCCCGTCCCCCGCCCCTTCCATTGTATCTCCACTGCAGCGTGCCTCAGCACTGCAGCCCCATGAGTAGTTGTGGACCCTACTTAATTCTTTATGTATATTACGCTGGGCGTCTACATTCCGGGAACTGGCGCAGTTCCCTGCCGTGGCAGTGGACAGCCTATGCTGTCTGAGTCTTACAGATGAGAAAGGGCCGTCAGCGTGCAAAGAAAACGTATTCTCAGCAAAGGGGCCACCAGGTGCCCCAGCAGCGTTCTGTTCCTCACAAAGCAAGGCTTTGATGGTGTGAAAGGAAAACGTGTGGCTTATATGTTGCTTGAAATGAAGCCCTGCGTCTTGAGGTTTTTCTTTCCTTCCTCCACTCTCACTGCCATCCCCCCAGAGATCTGGACTTGTCAGTAGATGATGCTCTTAAAATCCTTTTAGCCACCCACGTGGGCAGCACAGCTGGCAAAATGTCAGGCAGTCTGTGTTAGCCCTGGTAGCATCCTGGTGTCACACAGCCGCACTGAATAAAGCCGGGCGACAGGGAGACCGAGTGGTTCTGGTGACACGGAAGTGGGAAAGATTGTAGCGAGCCCTGCATACGTTGCAACACTTACAGAGAACAGACTCATAAACATTTAGGACTAAAAGGACTCTTAGACATCATTAATCTAATCCCCTCTCTGTAACAAACAGAAGACAGAGGTGCAGGAAGGGAAGAGGTTTACTAAACTTACACAACTGATGTCTGTGTCAGAGTAGGCCCTAAGCCCTGGTGTCCTAACTCCTGGAGGGGTGTTATTTCCTTACCTCCAAAACATAGGCTGTGTGTGGTTCTGAAAGGAATTGAATGTAACTATCACTGTAGGCAGCAGCCATTCCCCTGATTTTTCTTTCTACTTGTATACTCTCTGTTCTCCTTAGGTCAAAATGTGATCTAAGTAACCCAGTGAGATGTAGCTAGAAAATGACTTTGCTGTTGAGGATTTTTCTAGGATCTAAGCATACAGGATTCAAACATAACTCTCTGCTTTTAAACTGTCATCTCTTAGTAAAAGGGAGGGGGGAAGGTTTAAGCACAAATTTTTTGCTGGTATTTGCAATATTAATGGAATTGAATAAAGCAGTATTAATAAAGGCAGTGGCAATGTGGACACTTATTGATTTGTCTCTGAGACCCTGCAGATAATAGGGGAAATGGTATTTATTTGCCATGGTCTTTTTCATTGTTGGGGCTCTTTTTTTTCCCCTGTATGCTTTAATTTATTACATCAAAGAAGACTGGATACTTTTAGCGATTATATAGTAAGTTATTTACGTTGACTTGAAGAATCACAGTTGGTCTTTTTATTCCCAGCATCCTTTAAAACATTTCCAGGATGAGTGTTTCGGCTTGTTAGGCTCATTGAATCAAAAAAAAAGTGAAAAAAGGAATAGAGCTGGCTGGTAGAGAATTTCAGATTGAGCCCTCCAAGTGCTTCATTTTAGAGAAGAGGTCCAGGACCAAGACATGACTTGTTCAAGGTCACACAATATGTTAGTGCTGAGCCAGCATTAGAACTCAGATCTTTTGACTTTTAGAACAGTATACTTATTGAAGTAAGAAAGTATTTTCATAACTTTTTTGATAACAGGTTATCATGACATATTATTCTCAAAATAGTCAAGGGTTCTTGTGGTTATATTGCACAGTGCATTTCTGGAACTTTCTTCAGTTCCAGATGTGAGCTCTAATCCTGAGTCCATTACTGACCTATTGTGTGACCTTGGGCAATTCACTCAAACTCTTTGTATTCCATTTCCCTCAACAGAAGAACCAACACCTACCTCACCTAGTTTACCAGATTCTTGGGAGTTACAAACAAGATGGTGGGTAAGAAAGTCCTTAGTAAAATAATCTCATCTGCATGACATTTTATACCGTAGTATTAATGCCTTTGAAATACTTCTAGAGAAGTTTTGCTTTTAGCAATGGCAGGCTACTAGTTTTCAGGGCCACATTATGACTTTTGTGGGCTGTAGGCACTTTTGCCTTCATGAGCTCTTTCTTCCAAAGAGGTGAATCCAACATTTGGTGCTACATTTCTCCTCAACATATTTCTTGATTCCAAAAATGTGAGTGAGAGGCTGAGAAACTGAGCAGAGCTTACAACTCCAGGGGCTGGGAGACACAATTGAATGTCAGGGCCCATCAAAGAGGAGGGTTTCTGGTAAGGCCTCCAGTTTGGGGTTGGTACCCTGAAGAACAATGTCCTAGGTGTAAGGGCAAACCCTTATAGCCCTTATAGGGACTCAAGCCTAGCATCTAGTCATTCCAACATCTGAGTGGATTAAAAGTCATCTGGGGTAGTTGGTGCCCTTAGACTGTCAGTGCCTGCCAAAAAACAAATGTAAGTTGTCTCTGGAGGAAGATAATATTATCTAAAGTCTCATATTAGTTTTACAGTTTTTCGCCCATGATGTCTTGGGCATTCAGTCAAAAATAATCAGGCATAGAATAAGACCACATGACCAAAAACTAAGGTAAAGCAATAGATAATAGAAAAAGACCTACAAGGGCCCCTGATGGATTTATAAGATGCAGACTTTAACTGTGATTCATATGTTTAAAGAATTGTTCTAGATTGGAGATTAATTACAGAAATCTATCTGGATATGTAGTGACACGTTCGTCAGTTTGAAACATTTGCCATCCCCATTCCCCTGTATATGGATCTTAAGCTTGGACAGCTACCTGTAGGAGCTGGTGTGGAATGTTGCCATCCATGTGAAGGTCGGTTTTCCACAGATGCTCATAACTTTCTTGACCATTTAGGGTTCCAGGTTCCCTTTCAGATATATACCGTAGCACTCACTTTTATAAGCCCTCCCCTCTAAAGTTTAGAACTTAGGATCATTTGGCAAACGCTGGGCTTTGATTATTTTTGCATGCACAAATAAACAGTAAAGCAAGATTGTAGGAGGTATGCCAAGCGTACTTAAGCAATTAAATTTTTTAAAAAACAGTTCTCAAATTGCCTTTTTACACTTGCCTTCCTACAAATAATATTCTAATGACGAATGAGTCATATCTCTTAATTAAAGCTTGCAAAAGGGAGTCTTACTCAAGCAGTTTATTAGCAGTTAGTTTACATTTGTGCATAATACTTGATAGTATTCTTTTTCTTTAATGTTTTTCGCAGAAGGTAGACTTTACACAAATTCAGACTAACCCTCTTCCTAAATAACCTAATTTGGCGAAGCTTTATTCTTGTAAAAGGCATCTCTGAATATCCCTTTTCTTGGATTCTTCCAATTGACCTTTTAACAGAATAGAGAGGACAAAAATGGTGTTTTAGTGGGGTCTAAGAAATAAAGGTAAATATTTTGAGACATGGTCTTAATTATTCTTCTAAGGAAGGCTACTTGTGGCTGAAGGAATGCAATCTGTTTTTTCAGCCAGGCATGAGCCAGAGTGTTAGAAAGGAATTAAGCAGAGAGAGAAGAATTTAGAATTATCACTCCAGAGGCAGTTTCAACTGACTGTAATGAAACTATTTCACATTTGACAAAGGACCAAAATGATATTGGATGGTCACCAGCAACACACGTTTAGCTTTTCCCTCCCCTTCCTTCCCCTTCCTTCCTTCCTTCCTTCCTCACATCCTTCCTTTTTCTGGAGGTTGAGCTCTCCCCTAGCAAGCTGTGCTTGGTTTGACTAATCCTGCTGCTTTCTGAATTACGCCCTTATGCTGTGTTGCGCCTCTGATGGCAACAAATTTAGCCCGGAGACATATTTTTATGGCTATTTTAGTTCCCTCCCAGTAGCCTCACACATTTCCCGTAGAACGTAACATGGGTCCCACCATTCCAGTTCAGGAGCGGGTCACGCCGTTAATTCAGAAGGATTTGCATTTTCTGAGCTGTTATCTTTTATAAATCATATATAATCACATTTCTGAAAGCACGCTGAGACCGACTGTTAACTGGATACGACAGAATTCAGCTCACTGCCCTGTCTTCTGACAAAAATGACCAAGACATGAACAGCCTTTCACTGAGTACCATCTACATGAGGAGTTCACATTAAGAGCTAAAGGGAGATATAGAAGAAAGCACAGTGAGGGGTTCTGTCTTTACAGGAGTTTATGACCAAATAGGAGAGAACGGAGCTATGTGAGGGAATGGTGTGAGGCCTTTGCTTTCTATTTGGATCTCACGTCTTCAGCCCCCACCGTGCTTAACATAGTGCCTGGTGTATGTTTGCCCCTCAATAAAGGGATGTTAAATACACTAAAGAAATGAATTAGTATGGATACTAATTTGGCAGTAAGCCACACATACCACTGGACAGAGCTCATCCAAGGACAGCTAATGCAGTGATCACAAAGAGAGAGTGAAATTCGATGGTTCGCTGACCGTCAACACAGCAGCAGGTCTTACCCTTTGATAAGGTCACCTACTCTTCGAGAATGTGGTAAAGCCTATGAACACTCAGGCCAGAGAACTACATGAATGCACATGTATGCTGACTTTGTAGTGCAGTTTACTCTTCCCTGTGGATTCTCTAAATGTCCAGAGTCCTCTGGTTAGGAACCCCTCCTCTACTAGGTGCTCGTTATGAGTCAGTCACTGTGTGCAGCATACCCTGGGTGCTGTAAGAGGCCAGAAAAAAAAAGTAGTTATCCCGACTTGGCGATTGGGGCAGGCTTCCTGGAGAGGTGAAGACTGAGGCGGAAACCTAAAGGACGAGAGGAATAATCATACTACTACTAAGTCCATGACACCTTCCAGAGAGCCGTTCCTGTACTGTCCCCGCCCTGCTGTTGAAAATAACATCCTATTTTCTATATGACTGTTTCTCCATTTTTAATAGCACTGGTCACAATCTGTAATTGTGTTATTTGTTTTATTCACGTATTTATTATCAGCCCCCTCACTAGAATGTGAGTGCCATGAAGGTAAGTGAATTTTGTCTGTTGTGTCCACTGCTGTATCCCCAGTACCTGAAACAGTGCTGGCGAACACTCTCAGTTCTCAATTATTTGCTGAATGAATGAGGGCTTCCTAAGCAGATGGAATAGCTTGAACTCAAGCACAGAGGCATGAGTGTATGGGGACACTATGAGCAACTCAGTGCCAAGAGGATAACGTGTTCAGAATGAAAGTGATGGCATGGGACTTCCCGGGTGGTCCAGTGGTAAAGAATCTGCCTTCCAGTGCAGGGGACGCAGGTTTGATCCCTGATCGGGGAACTAAGATCCCACGTGCCGTGGGGCAACTAAGTCCACACGCCGCAACTACTGAGCACACACGCCCTGGAGCCGGCACACCACGAGAGAGAAGCCCGCGCACCTTAACGAAAGATCCTGTGTGCTGCAACTAAGACCTGACACAGCCAAAAAAAAAAAAAAAAAGGAAAGTAAATAAATAAAGTATAAATAAATAAATATTCTTAAAAAAGAATGAAAGTGACGGCAGATGGGGCTGAAGAGGAAGGGAGTGGACAGGTCGTGGAGGCCCTTGTTAAGGCAGTTGAACTCTCTGAAGTTCCACTGGGGAGGGCAAATTCATGGGGACAAGAGCCTAACTTCCAAAAGAAAGAACTGGGAGTGTGAACATAGCAGGATGAAGGAAGTACAGTACAGTCTTATGTAGGATGTTCTGTCGTAAGAACCCTACAGCTGCTTTTTGCCCTTGACTCTGGTTTGGGTCTCTTACTGTGAGCTGGCATTTTGGACTTAATGCTCTGCTAATAAAATAATGATGATGATGCTAAAAGCAATCGTCACGCCAGGCACTGTGCCAAGCTGTGTACCTAGATTTTGTCATTTCATCCTCACAGCTACCTTATGAAGGAGGTGCCGTTATATTGTAATCCCGTGACGTAGACAAGGCCATTGACACTCAGGTGAAGCCATGTCTTCAGTGTCACACTTCACCAAGTCAAAGAGTAAGAATTTGAAACTAGGCAGTCTGAGTCCAGAGTCCAATTCTGACTAGTAACCTCTACTTCTTCCCTGCTACTAGGCTTCTGAGCCTGCCCTCAGGCCCTGCCTCTGGCCTTGGACAGACTCCGAGCCACACCACTGGGCTTCTTGTCCTTAATTTCCATCCTCAATGCCTTTAACACTCACACAGAGGGCTTTCTGGGCAACTCCTACTCTTTTCTGTGATCAAACATCACACAAAGAATAATCCAATCCTTAATGGCATTCAACACTGGATCCTCTAGAGGTAGTTTGAGTGGATTAGAAATTATCTGGGCCAAATCTTGCTTTCAAGTCTGTATTGATGTTGTCACTTGAAGTGATCTGTTGACAGAAACAGTATCTTTGATTAGCTTGGTCTAGGGGACTTCTCTGTTAAAGCAGATACCAGCCTGTGGCAGGGAAAGTAGGAAATGGCAGCTCTCTGGGAATGTTTTGTGAATCAGCTTGTATTGGCAATGAATGTGTAAGGAGGTAATTATGATAACAACCGTGAACACTTCTGGGTTGCTTACTATTTGTTCGCCATGCAGTTTTTATAGTATGTTTTGTGTGTTAACTTATTTAATCCATATAACTTTATGAGGTAGACGCCATTATCTTCATTTTACAGATGAGGAGACGGAAGTACAAAGAAATAGTTATTTAAATTGCTCGAATTGAAAAGCTAATAAATTACCCCTTTGTATTTAGCCAGAATATGAATCCAAGCAAGTCTGGCTCCAAAGCCTTTTCTCTTAACTAGACAGGCTTTCTTTGCAGGGTGGTTTCATCACATTGTGCAATGCATTTAAATTAAGAAACACGTACTTAGTGTCTGTAATGTGCGTAGCATACTGCTCATACCTGAATTAGGATGCCTTCACATAATGCAAGAGATGATGGAGCCTTAACCTAGGGTCCTGGAAATCGGTTTGGAATTGAGGGCCAGATACAAATGACATTTTGGAGCTAGAACTGGAACTCAGTGGCTCTTTGGATTGCATGTGGGTGGGAACGTGTCTGGAGGGTGGCCGAGGGAGGGAGGAATCAAAAATGACGTGGAAGTTGTTAGCACCTGTGACCAGGAAAATGATGTGTAAATTAACTGAGGTGACTAGTGGCTATTTGGAAGTCATGTCTGAAACTCAGAAGAAGGGTCAAAACTAGAAGCATGAGGGAATGAGCTCACTTGGAGGGGGGGTAGAGTGAGAAGATAGAAGAGTGACAGAGAGAACTCTGGGAAAGCACTACACTGAGGCAGTGAGCACAGTAAGAGAAGGCAGGGAAGGAGATTGAAACAGAGCAGACAAGTATTTAAGGGGAGATCTGAGAGAAGGCAGGACTGTCTAAGCCTTGGTGGAGTAAATGATGAACGCTGTTAGATGCTCTACAGTGCCCACTGGGATGAGTATTTTTTTTTCCTTCTTGATTCAACCTCATTTTTTTTTTAAAACTTTTTATTTTATATTGGAGCAGAGTTGATTAACAATGTTGTGATAGTTTCAGGTGTACAGCAAAGTGATTCAGTTATACACATACATGTATCTGTTCTTTTTCAAATTCTTTTCCCATTTAGGTTGTTACATAAGAGCTCCCTGTGCTACACAGTAGGTCCTTGTTGGTTATCCATTTTAAATATAGCAGTGTATGGGATGAGTATTGAGAGAAGGCCTTGGGATTCACAATTATGAAGACGCTGTTGACCTTTATGAGCACAGTGGTCATGGTGAGGGCAGAAGGCAGACTGCAGGGGTAAAGCAGAGAGCAGGTAATGAAAAGAAGGCAGCTCCCTGAGACTGCTGTTTCAAGGAGTTGGCAGGAAGGGACTGAAAGAAAATGCTAGCTTGAAGGGCGTGTAGGCTTGTTTATTTTAGGGGTAGGCGAACTTGGTGAGCCCATGTCTGGGTCACAGGGTGTAAATTCTGGAAGGATGAAGAAGAAAAGTGATAGTGGTGGGGACAGCAAGTTGTATGGAGATGATGAGAGATCAGAAGCACAAAGCGAGATTTAGCTTTATAGCTGAGGAGAGCCACGTTAATCTTGGAGAGAAAAGAATTGTAAATTAAAAAGTTGGGGATTTCACGTACATTGGATATATTTTTCTTAGTGACTCAGGATGCAAAAATCATTAGCTAAGAGCAAAGAAACTCAGAATGCCTCTGGTAATTTGAGAATGGGTTGAGGGAGAAAATTTGAGAAGAGAAAATGGAAATGGGTGAATTGGTGAAATTGCAGTATTTTAGTAAGTGATATCCCTTAGAATATTATTCCAGGAAACAATGAGAAAAATGTTTCTAAGGCACACACATTGGGAAATTAATCGCACTAGACCTTTTGACATTATATATGAGAATATTGAAGACTCTTTGGATTTCTGGAACAGAGAAATTACCTACTTTTATTTATCCTGCATCTTGCAACCTTTTAATCCATAGTCAGTTCTTCACATATCAGCTATTAATATTCCACATCACATGGACATATATACTCTACCAAATGTAAAATAGATAGCTAGTGGGAAGCAGCTGCATAGCACAGGGAGATCAGCTCAGTGCTTTGTGACCACCTAGAGGGGTGGGATAGGGAGGGTGGGAGGGAGACGCAAGAGGGAGGGGATATGGGGATATATGTATACATACAGCTGATTCACTTTGTTATGCAGCAGAAACTAACACACCATTGTAAAGTAGTTATACTCCAATAAAGATGTTAAAAAATTAAAAAAAATATTCCACATCATTAGGGTTCCAAGGAACATACTCAGGGAATGCTGATAGAGGAGGTTGGCCCGAGATAAATCAAAGAATTGGGCAAGTACATTGAGAACTCAAGTGCCGTTTCATAAAACACACGTGTAGTGGAGGTACTTAGTGCTGGGGCTTGACTTGTGGCCTCGAAGCTGGCACGGAGAAAATGGAGAGTTGTGTCTGTCCCAGCTTGGGTTTTGGCAAGGCAAACACAGCAGAAGGCAAAGCGAGTAAAATCGTTGAAGATCTGGTGGGAGTGCTGTATTGATGTGCTTGGTGAGGGGGTGGGGGCAGGCTGGGGAAGCAGAAGGGCAAAATAACTGGGCGAGGTTGGAGAAGTTGAGGGCCTCGTCTTAATGACGTCAAAGCCTATTTCTAGTGGGAAAGAGGGAAGGGGAGAGGGGAAGAATAGGAGGTGATGGGGAGAAGAGGTTTTTTTTTTCTTTTCTTAACAAATAGGGTGTGATAAACTATCAAATGCTGCTGAGAGACTGAGTGGGATCAAGCTAGGGAAGAGACTGATGGATTCGGCAATTAGGAGATCATTAGTTACTTATGAGTGAACAGTTTAAGTATAGTGGTTAGAGGTAATAAGGGAGTGTGTGGCCGAAGCGGTGAACAAAACGACATGTACTCATTGATTTTTGTTAGTAAAAGGAATGAGAAATGGGGAATTACTTGAAGAATGCAGTGTCCAAATAAGGTCTTTTCAAAAAAGTCATTATTTTGTTTATAGGTGTGAAGACCGGGTGAACCTGGGGGCTTGAGGAGAGTGGGATATAAGTTGGGAGGGTCGGGAGAGTCCAGTTGAGGAAAGGTAGGATGGATTTGTCTTACGGTGTTTTTTTGAGTTGTGGTCCCTGGGAGCTGGAGGGTTAGGGCCCTCACAGGCTGGGAAGATGGAGAGCAGCTGAGAGTGGGGGTCATGATGAGCTTAAAGACTGACTCAGCGGGAGTGAGGGGGCAAAGTAGGTTGTGCCTAGAAGGGGGAGGGGCGGGGGTCTTAGAGTTCCAGGTGTGGCTAAGTTACAAATTTTGGTCAAAAGAGAATGAGGTTCAAAAAGAGTGGAAGTGAACGTCTTCAGAGTGGAATGAATTAAGGACTTGCTAGGCCAGGGCGTGATATAGATTGTGCATCTACAAATTGATGTCGCCCTGGACAGGAGTCCAGGCGTGACAGAAAATACCATTAGAAAACAGTGTAGAGGAGGGGCCTGGGTTGGGCGATGCTACTGTGAAGGATGAGAAGACAAAAGGGTACTTGGATTACGGTGTGAGCTTCAAAGGGGTGGTAGCTGAAGGAAGGTGATGGAACAATGGAAGGCAAACAGCTGAGATGAGTGAGGAGTTGGTAGAGCTACTCTCTTGGCCCCGAGAGGGAGACGAACATCCTCCTGAACTGGTCATGAGGGAAGGCAGTAGGCAAATCACAGGGCAGAGGGAACAGTCTGGGGGGAAGGTAGAAAACAGTACCCGCTGTTGACAGTAGGACAAGGAGAGAGCACAGTGCAAGGGACCAGAGGGAGCACAGAAAGCAGAGGATTGTGGCACAAGAGGGGACAGACCAGTTCTGTGAGCAAGAGCGATGGTGAGTAATGGGGATGAAAGACACAAGGTCCTAAGGCTTCAAACTGGGATCCAGGAACGGCCCCAGGAGGACTGAAAGTGGCGTCATTGACTAGAGCTTGCTAGACTTCCCGTGAGACCTTGGCGAGACTGAGGGCTGTGCCGGAGTTCAGAGCTGCACCAACGTGGCTGTGTGGGCTCCTGACTGATGATGACAGCACAGCTTTTTTAAACGATTGTTTTTTAAACCCCACATTTGTTTATTTTATTTTTGGCTGTGTTGGGTCTTCGTTTCTGTGCGAGGGCTTTCTCTAGTTGCGGCGAGCGGGGGCCACTCTTCATCGCGGTGCGTGGGCCTCTCACCGTCGCGGCCTCTCTTGTTGCGGAGCACAGGCTCCAGATGCGCAGGCTCAGTAGTTGTGGCTCACGGGCCCAGTTGCTCCGCGGCATGTGGGATCCTCCCAGACCAGGGCTTGAACCCGCGTCCCCTGCATTGGCAGGCAAACTCTCAACCACTGCGCCACCAAGGAAACCCCCAGCACGGCTTTTGTGAGTTGCGACATCCCACATCAAAGACCTTCATTCAAGGGGAAGCACAAAGCGTCCTCCCGAGCCTATTTCTGGTGATGTGTGGATTTCCTATTCCTGTGGATTGGCAGTGCCTTTGTATAAACATAAATCAAGGGGCATTTTGAAAGACGTATTGGGGAGTTACAGGAGTGAGGAAAAGGACCCAGTCTCATTTTGTAAGGTTTCCTTTTGAGCTAGATTTGAAACACTGGGACACTGGGGAATTGTTTCATGGTACTTGGTATTTCCTGGCCTTTTCTCTAGGTGGCCCTAGCATGGGGCTGCCTGCCCACAAGGTGCTTAGGGCCCTGGAACCATTTCCTTTTTCACCAGCGCTGCTCCAAATCCTGGCCAGGCTCTGCTCTAAACTTTTCCCTTTATTCCGACACCTGATTCTGTGGCATCGAGGCCCTGCTCTCTTCCCAGGCTGTTCCCGTGGTAGCTATTAAGTGAATCAGTGCTCAGGTAGTTAAATCTAATCAAAAGTCGATGTCTTCAGGCTTCCAGGAGTTTTTCCATTTCACTTGAGTGCTTCCCCCAAAGAAAAATACCAAACTGTCATGATGGGAATTGAAAGCTCTAGAGTAGGGGAAGGAAAGGAAGGAAGGGCTTCCTGGACTTCAAACTAAACCAGCAAGGCATTCAATTGCCGCTGGTTTCACTGAGCTGCGAGACTGATTCTGTTTTTCCAGAGCACTTGGGGTTAGACCTGGTTCCCTGTAGCCTAGAAGTAACGACACCCCAAGTTCTTTTGGTACAACAACTTGCAACCCTTGAATTTTCACTCTCTGGCCCATCTATTTAGGCCTCTGTGAATTGTGTGGTTATTTTCTTTTTCTTCTCTTCAGAAACTTTAGCCTGCTTGAGGCATAAATAAGTTACATCTTGCAAAGAGACTTAGAAAGGTACTTCTCCTTCAAATCAGTGAAAAGAAGCTTTGAAAATAGACCCATTAAGTGGTTTTTAACTCTGATTGAAAAACTGTATAATCAGACAAATGTAATTCTTGAATAGGCTGAAACCTGAGTCTTTTCCATGCATTTCCCTTCTTCCAGCCGAAGAACCCCAGGTGCTCACTAAGGAATGTAAATGTCAAGGGGGACTTTTTTGATATACACCTTCGAGGAGGTAGCGGCTGTGTCAGTGGTCCTGTTGGTTTCAGGCAGTGTCTGGGGCCCTTGCCAGCAATCCCAGGCCTGCGTGCTCACCATATGCGGAGCTTAAAGTGGCACAAAGTCCCATCCAGAGCCGGCACTAAGCAAGATGGAGACGCTTTACTCTCTATTCAGAATACCCACTTAGTATCTGTTCTGAAGCGTGTGCTGCCTGTGTTTCCATGTAAGAATTATCTGTTCAGAATGGTAAACCCTTAGGAGAATATTTATCCATCTGTGAATTTTCCAGACTAATATCTTCCTCATCCAACTAGCAACCAATTTATTTGACCATCTGCTTCACTCTCCACTTTCAGACACCTTATACATCGAGACATTTACAAGTACGCTGGCCTTTCTTCTTCCTCAAGACATCGAGTGCTTTTAGGCAAACCTCAGACAGCTCAGGGACCTCTAACTGTGTCCCTTGTTGTAGACCTGTTGTACTGCACGATGTTCCGTCCTATCCAAGTACCCACCTGCTGGCCGTTGTCATGTTGGAAATCAATCTGGCAAATCAATCTCTGCTACAGTCCTAAGACCCGATAATTGCCAAAGCGTGGCTTCTGTCCTTCCCCTCAGGCATATTTGCATTTCAAAAGGAAATTTTTAGCAGCACCAAACCTTATTCCAGGGGATGGCTCTCTATGGTGTGAATATCAGGCATTTATTCTTTTAATAAATTTTTAATACATGCCTACTATGAGTCAGACATTGCATTAGGAACAATGGATATGACAATAAAATGTGGTTCCACCCTAGGAGCTTACAGTATAGTATGGGAGATGGCCGTGTGAAAAAATTTCAGTGCAGTATTATAAGTGCTATGAAAAATGTATTTTTAATTAATTTGGCCCATACATATTTATTGACTGCCTACCATGTGTCAAGCCCTGTGACTAGATACGAGAGAAATAGCGATGAGTAAAGAAGACAGTCTCTGAGCTCATTGACCTTCCATTCTCCTGTGTGTACAGGAAGTATTGTCCGACCCAAGAAGGAATGAGTTAGCTGGGAGGGTTAGGCAGGGCTACATGGTGGTCATGGCTTTTGAGCTAGATCTGGGAGGAAGAGTAGAAATTCATAAAGTCCAGGAGATGAACGAACACATTCCAGGCAGAAAGGATATTATGTATAAAGACAGAGAAACATGAAAGATGGACTTACGATGTCCTTGAGAAATGGTGAATAGTTTGGGGTGTCTGGAGTGCTGATGGTACGTCGGGAAGCATTCTAGCAATGAGGCTGGAAAGACAGATTAGGCCAGATGGTGAAGGAGAGCAGCTATATAACCATATGGTACTGGATCAGATGGAGCAGGGTCAAATTTGGGCACTGCCACTTACTGCTATGTGACTGCTGTGTGACTTTGGGTAAATTACTTAATCTCTCTGTGTCTTGGGTTCCTCACCTATAGGATGGGAATAATTATTGTAACAACTTCATGGGATTCTAGTGAGGATTAATTTATGTAAAGTATGACGTTTGCCAAGTGCTTAGTGTAAGGCCCGTGACATACTAAGTGTTCAGTAAGTTGAAACTGTTGTTTTTAATGTAAAGGAGATTGAATTACATATGTAGCCAGTGGGGATCTGTTGAAGTTGGCTTCTTGAGAAGGCGAGTGACTTGATTCGATGTGTATTTTAGAAAGACCATTCTGGCTAGAAAGAGGAGGAAAGATCTGACGGGTTGGAAACTAGAGGCAGGGTTCGTAGTTAGGAGACTAGTACAACAAATAAGGAAAGAGATAACAAGGGCCTGGACAGAATGGGAGCAGAGTGACAAAGGCTCTCTGCCCTGACCAAACTTCAGTTGCGCTCCTCTGCTCTCTGTTCTCAACTGGGCTCTGATCTTGAACTTCCATGTCCATCCTTGTGAAGTCCAGTTTTAGTAAGAATCCTGCTAAGCCAGTTTACAGAGAGTCCCTCACTCTTGATATCTGGTCGCCCTGGCCTGCCTTCAGCCAGAATCCCGTCAAGTCCATTTAGCAAGAATCTCTCCACCCTTGATGTCTCCTCTTAGCTCATGAGCTAAAAATCCCCCACTGTCTTTGGTGCACTTACAGTTGAGCCTGATCTCTATCCCCTACCACAGCACCCCTTTTGCAATAGTCTTGAATAAAGTGTTCCTTACTGTATGAACAAGTGGCAGAATCATTGTCTTTAACAAGGAGGTTATGAGGGGATGAGCTCAATGAAACTTAGAGGACTGTCCTCTTAGCTCTTGATTCATAGGGGTAAGAACAATTACGGTCAAAGATGAAATCACGGATGATTCTGAGTGGCTGGAAGGAGTGGTGATTCCTTTAACTGAAATATGGATTACAAGACGTTAGGTGTGGGGTCTTTTTGAGGGGTGCTGAGTCCATTTTGGGAAGTTTTGTCCAGTTTATATGCCTGTGTGATTGTTCCCTCCCTCCCTCCCTCCCTCCGTCTCTCTCTCTCTCTCTCTCTCTCTCTCTCTCTCGACCGATTTAGCAAACTAATGGAAATAAGTGGTGGTTGATGAAAATGTAGTCAAGGAGATAGTATTAGATGAGATTATCTAAAAAGAGCATGTAAAGCTATAAGGAAAGAGGACTGAGAATGGGATCCCGAGGGCACCAACATTTAAAGGGTCGGCAAAGGAGGAGGAACAAAGGAAAACAAAACTCAGAAAGAGCAGTCAAGTTATGACGGCAAAAGAATGAGTGGCGAGTGTTACCAGAGCCAAGGGGTAAGAGTTTCAAGGGTGAAGGAGTGGGAACTAACCTCAAATGCGGCTGAATTCCAGTTGGATTAGAAACTGGGAGAACACTGAGGACCTTCATCAGAGCTGCTTTGCTGTAGAGGTGAGGACAGAAGCCACATTGCCTGGATCGAGGCGTGCTCTTGACCTCTCTACCCACCCTGTTCTAAAACTGGCCAAGGGGGATGAGGTCACCATCAGTTTGGAAGAAGGCATAAGACTTGATCTTGCATACACAGGCAGCCCGGTGCTCCACTCCTCTTGTCCCAAAGCTGTGTTACAGGCAGGAAGGTCTGTGGCTTATTTGGATGACCTTGCAAACAGTGACTCAGTACCTGTGTAGACACATTCTAAGAAAACAAAATTTTAAGGGTTTTGAGAGAAGAGAGTTGATCTTTTTAATTTATAATTCAATCAGATCACACACCCTTTGGTTATCCTTATTAAAATTTAATCATAGACTAGTGAATTGTACTTGCCTTTAATGAAATGCAGTTAGCATTTTCATCGCTGAATAGTCCTTTAAAGAAACTCGCTGCTACATTTGCCTTCCTGAGGAAAGCTAAGTTCCCTCTTATTATCTTTGACTCACATGTGAGGCGTAGAAATTCATGTGGAATACAAAATTTCTTTTTTTTTTTTTTTAACCATGTAGGATTTTCACAGCATCCAGATACTGGTAGAAGAAAGTGTAGACTCCATCCCCCTCCCCCACTACCCTGCTACACTTCCTTCATTTGCATTAAAACAAGATTTCTACTTTTCTCCTGTCCTCATGGTATATTAAAAATATATATACAGAAGAAAAAAAGCACTTTCTAAAGCCACAACTGCACGAGAAACCACTTTGCAAAAGACCATGGTGTGGCAGACCTAAGGTGTTCATTATGATAGATTCCGGATATCAGCCTTCCAGTTCATTTCCGAAAGGAATAACACCACCCAATTTTAGCACTTGTCTGGGAACCCCTAAGCGGAGAGGAAATTGGCTATTAGATATGCAGATGAGGGGGTCTGTGCTACCTAACTGCTGAGGTCCAGGATGGATCTTAATCACAGAGGAAGCACGTAAGCAGTAGGAGAGGCCTCTGTGGAGGCTCCTCAGGTCCCGAAGCTCATTTTACCCTAAGAATATAGGGCCCCGGGGCCTGTGTGTTCACAAGCAGTAAAGCAGTCGAATTCTTCCCAAGTCGCTAAAAGAGCACACTGAAAATGATGCCTTCCCCAGCACTTCCTTTCACACGGTTCAAGAAGAAAACCCATGGCATCTTTTCTAATACCCACATCCTATTTTCAAATCTGCCCAAAATAGTGGTTTTAATTCACAGGCTTTAGACAAAAGAGGAGAATGCAGTCAAAGGGACAGCTTGATTTTCTGCTAATCTTAACATTTTATAAAAATAAGTTTACCGTGAAGGAGGTGATCTTGGAGAGAAAGCAATCTGATTGGGATGCCCAAGCTTTTCAGTTCCTTTGCTTTGCTTTTGTATTTTTTAAAAAACTGGTAGATGTCTCTCACCAAGTCATCCGCATGTACTTGGCCCTCTGTGAACAAAGGAGCAGCTTTGCTGCTCTGACTATTGAGGGCTAAAAAGAAGGCATGGGAATTAGAAATGAAGAAGACACTGGTGATTGCCAATCATTGCATTAGCACCTTTGGCATATTTCCTAAAAGGCAATATAAAAGAACTATAATACATACCTACAGTTGAACCCTAACGTGTCTTGGGCAAAGTACTTAATGTATATAAAGTCAGGAAGTTGCTGTTATTTATTGATTAACTGGGACAGTGAAAGTGTTTGGGCTTTGCTTCAGGCTACTAGGCAAAGGACTAGCTGAAGAAATTGACCACCCTGAAGAATACCATTGCAATTGGGAAATAAGGAGAGTCAAGGAATAGAGAAAATTAAGCTATTGTGTGTGTGTGTGTGTATACGTGTGTTTCATGTATGTGTGTAACACAGTCCCCCCTTAGACCCGGGCAAGTGTGTCCTTGCTACAGCCCACACCTCAGGGAGCCCTGCACCTCCTCAGACTTTTCTGAGGCACCTCTAATGCTGTCCAGGTGAGCTTCCCTCAGTGTAGGCTGGTAACTGAAATCTCAGTCCCTGTTTCTCTATGTTATGGCACTCCCCGCCCCCCTGTTCTGGGCATGGGGTTGATCAGATGCCTCCAGGAGCTCCAGGACTCATTCCTATAAATGACAGCCCTGTGAACGGTACCCTATCCTAAGAGGATGGCCTAGTAAGCCAATAGTTCCCTTTGGCTGGTAAATTATTTATTTCCCAGGATTGCGCAAGATGACGCTGCCAGAGTGGTGCTGCGATGTTGATTTGGGATGACTCTCAGTTAGCACTTGAACACAGGATGAACTTAGGGTTCCATTGACGTAAGTGCTGGCTCTGTACCAGCTACGTTCCAACCGTGAATAAGCCTTCTGCCTCTATCACCAGAGGGCAGTGAGGATAGTAGCAATCATAATCTAGGAATGCAGTCATTGTGGCCTAAAGCATTCAAAAGAAGACACTATTGGAGGATATGCTGTTCTATGTTTATGCTATGAAACCCCAAATGGTAAAAAATTGACATGACCAGAGAAGAAATCATCATTCACATTTTACTGCAAACTCTTGGCGAGGTTTGCATTTGTGGTCATCATGAATGAAACACAATGACAACTTCTGAGAGAGTAATTGGAAGCTAGCATCAATGGGAGTGGGGCATAGATAGTGCAGCATCATAAGTAATGATGTAATGAACGTTAAAGGAGCCGCAGAGGCAAGAAGATCTACATCATTTCCATACAAATGGGTTTTGAAGAGCCATGGCATTATGACTGTATCACTGTGTTTTTCTCACAGGGGCCAATATGAAATTAGCCAAGAATGGCATATTTGACAATAAAGTACCTGAGGAGATGGAGCCCAAACACTAAGAAGAATCTTCATGTGCGTAGATTAGACAAGAAACAAAGACACAAGTGCCTCCTTTCTACCCATCATTCTAAATCTTCATTGATAAGTCACTGTAGTTCACATTGGCCTATTAATTTTGTGATCCATTTTTTAAATTTTATTTTTATTTATTATTATTATTATTATTTGCGGTACACGGGCCTCTCACTGTTGTGGCCTTTCCCGTCGCGGAGCACAGGCTCCGGACGCGCAGGCTCAGCGGCCATGGCTCACGGGCCCAGCCGCTCCGCGGCACGTGGGATCTTCCCGGACCGGGGCACGTACCCATGTCCCCTGCATCGGCAGGCGGACTCTCAACCACTGCGCCACCAGGGAAGCCCATGTGATCCATTTTTAAATCAAATTGTTTATATGGACAGAAGCCCCATAAAATAAAAATTCTCAGGCTTTTTCCCACCCCAAGAATGGCCCTGACTAGAGTTAAGAGCTTGAATTGCTTGTTACCTTGAGTACTGCACTTTATTTCCCAGAAGTGTGTTTATCTGAAAAGAGCGGGGTCGAATAAGAACGCTGTAGGTCCTTTGGATTTATGAGATGTTATCTGGAGCTCAACCTCAAAACTGGAAACTTAATGAGAAACTTAGTTATATAGGTTAACAAATAATACAGACTTAAGTTCATTGCCTCAGACAAAATCATTTCATGCTTATTCATTCAATGTGTTCCCAATACTTTGTTAAGCATTGGCTATTTTGTGGTGAACAAAACAAATAAGGTCCAAACAAGGACCTCACAGAGCTTAGAGAAGCTGAGCAGACAGGCATTAGACAAGTGAACATGCACATCTAATTATTGTTATAAATTTTGATACATTCTAAGAAGAAGAAAAGCAAGGTTCTTTGTGAGACAGTGATGTAAACAGTCTTATTGGTAGAGGAAGTGAAGATATTTCTTGAGGAAGTGACAAACTGAAACATGAAAAGTCAGAAGAAAAGATATCCTGATAGAACAAGTAGCATATGCAAAGCTATTTCTATTCGAGGAATGGAAAACTGTAAGTGTTGACAAGGGTGATATAAAAGGAAGTTGGAAAGTTTTGCAGAAATTTGATCATGTAGGGCTTTGAAGGAGTTTGATCCTGAAAGCAGTGGGAAGCCACTGGAGAGTTTTATGTAGGAGAGAATGTGATCTCATATACATTGTTAGAAGACTGCTCTGAAAAATGTAGGGAGTGAGTGAGAGTGGAGGTAGGAAGACCGGGTAGAGGGCTACTGCATTGGTCCAGATGAGAATGATATGAGCTTAAACCTAGGTAGCAACAATGGGTTGGTGAGAAATACACCAATTTGATATCTGTTTTGGAGATAGAATTGACAGGAATTGCTGATGAACTGGATTCGTTCACTTATTCATCCACCAAATATTTGAGTGCCGCCTCTGTGTCAAGCATTGTTGTCGGTACTGGGGGTAGAGAAATGAACAAAATATAATCCCTGCCTTCATGGAGTCTATAGTCTAGTGGGAAGATACAGACAGTAAGCACGTAAGTAAATGATAATATGCCCAATGGTGATAAGAGTGATGGTAATAAAGCAGGGCAAGACGTAAAGAGAATACTAGGATGGTTTGGGGGTTCCTGTTTTACAGAGAGTAGTTTAGAGAAAAGCTCTCTAAAGAAGTCATATTTGAGCAGATACTTGAAGAAAATAAAGCAGCAATCTGTGTGGTTATCTTGGGGAAGTATTCTAGGCAAATAAAACATCAGGAGGCAGGAAGGTACTTGGCCGTTTGAGGAACGGTGGAGAAGCCAGTGTGCCTAGGTTAGAGTGGGTGAGGGGGAGAGTGTTAATAAATGAGATTCGAGTGTTCTGCAGTGGGGACGCTTATGCTGGACCATTGTAAGGACCTTGGTTTTTAAGATAATAAGATGCGAAGCCCTTGGAGGGTTTTGAGCAAAAGTGATGTAACAGTTTGCATCTCAACAGAATCATTCTGGCTGCTCTGTTGATGATAATAAGGGGGCAAGAGAGGGAGCATTGAAACCATTTAGGAGGATATTTCAGTAATTAGTCTAGAGATTATGGTGGTTTGGATTTGGGTGGCAGTAGTGAAGGTAGTGAAGGTATTGTGAAGTGGTTAGATTCTGTATAAACTTTGAAGGTAAAGTCCACAGAGTTTACGGATCAATTTCATGTGGGTTATGAGAGAAGGGAAGGAGTCAAAGATGATACAGTCTGAGCAACTGGAAGGAATTAGAATTGTTACATGCTAAGATGAGGGAGAATGGGGGCAGTGGTTTTGGTGAAGACGGTTGTTAGATTTAGAAGGTGAGAAAAGAAAGAATTCAGGGTGACCCCTAGATTTCTGGCTTGAGCCACTGGCTGGATGGTGGTGCAATATCATTAGGTAGGAAGGATGACAGACTTTAAAAATCATCTAGTCCAACCTCCTTGTTTTGGTTGATGAGAAACTGAAGCCCTGAGAAAATCGTCACCTTGCTGAATTGTGGGAGAGCCAAAACTTGATTCTCCTAATGGAAGAGTCAAGATTCTTGCCTCTTTCTACTCTGATGTTTTAATTTTAAAAAATCTCTGGAACGGGAAAATGATGTAAGTTTCTTAAAGACAAACTGTGCTATATAAGCTTTTGTACCTTATGCTGCAGTGGGCAACTATTGTTTTATGCCTAAAACACCCCCTTTTATAGAATCTGTTCCTCTCCTTACCCCACCCACATCTACATGGTTTCCACAGAAATCACCATGCTGCTACAGTGTGATCCCACCTCTTGGACACAGTGGATTGTTTGACGGATGGGCATCTGACCCAAGGCGGGAAAATTTCCTCTGCTCACTTACATGAGAAAGGGAGAAAAGATTATTCTAAACATGTAGTAAATGCCTGTTGACCTGAATTAAAGGAAGAGTGAAGCTTTCAGAAACCATAGATATAAAACTTTTTCAAAACATGAATTAGGGGATGATTATTCCTACTTGAAGAAAATTTTTGCTCTACCAGAAGATTGACTGTAATTTTGCTTTAAATAGCAATCTTTTGAGTGCATTCAAGCATTTGTTTATGATCATTAACTGCTTGACAGGCTGGGGTTGAGAGGAGAGCATTTTAAAGTTAAAGCATCAGAAAATATTTCCCGTGAAATTCTCTTTCTGTGGGCCTGGAGCCTGAGCTCTATAAAGGCCTCTGTTTCCAAACAGTGAATTATAAACTATCAAATGGGTTAGCACCCATTATCAATATTGGCTAAATGATGCTAAATAAAGTAGTGGTGCTTTGAATTGTGAGTTCATCTTAGTACGTTTCATAGGTCTCTATGTAAAGACTATTTAAAATATGGAGTCAATCAAAGACATTGTACATGGGATACTTAGAAGACTGTGTATGTGTACATAAGACGATATGGTTACCAAATATGTATGGATAGAATCGAGGGTTGCTGATATTAGGGAATAAAATCCAAAAAAACTATCAATATATTTGTTATTGATGAGATCCTCAGCAGAAAGATGCACATCAGCGTGTGTGGATGAGCTTCTGCCGTACTGTAGGATAAGATGAAAATGCAGGTGGACACCAACCTACTGGGGCCTAAGGCCAAGTCAGATAACCCCTATAGCATGTTTGATAAGTTTGCTTTTATTCTCCGAAGACAGAGTTGATAAGCGCTCATAACCAGATTAATGCTAGATAGCGTTAAAAAAGAAAAAAAAAACGCTCAAACTGGAGCTGTCTGAAGAAGGAACAAAAATGAAGAAAGAAGAGGAGGAGAAGGTTAAAAAAAGGGAAGAAGAAAGAAGAAATGATTACTTCGTAAACATGTGTAGCTGCCCAGAGCTGTGGAACCTCCCTTCACTTTACCCTGCGTGGAATGGACCACCAATGCACTCAGGCACTTAGTAAGTAGCTTCTGAGTGAGTTCAAGAATAACAACTGAATGAATGTAATAATATTTCAGTGAATTTACATAGCTTGTTGGAGATGATAAATATTTAAATCTTTATATTGCATCAGTCATACGTATGATAAGCCTCTTTTCTTAGCCTCGCAACAATTCCCTTAGGTAGCAGTTGCAATGAAACCTGTCTAATTTGGGCTGTGCTGACTGACCACATCACTTTTCCTGGTAGTTTTGGTTTCCAGTGGTTTGGCGACAATATACGAATTTAAAGTAGTGTCTAAGCTTAGTGTCACTGGTATTTTAGTAAAAAATAAAAATGTACACTCACTTCGTCTAAGTTTGACCAAAAGAGCTAACTCTCCATGCCAGGATGAGCAGACATCTCTTTTTGCCCAGGACAGTCCTGGCTTCCGCCTGTTTTCCTGATGGACGGATTAGTAGCATCTTCTTTCACCCCTCAAAGTGTCCTGACTGGGAAAATACATTGTGTTTGCCCTAAATATCAGTATCACAGGTAATCCTGATCCAGCCAACATAGAAAAAAATCTGTAGGAAACTCAACTAACTCTCCTGCTTTGTCATGAAGTTTTTTATATACTGTTCCTTTTGATCCCTGCCCACCCAGATGAGAGACCATATTATTAGCTCATACTTCAGTTATAACATTTTGTCAGAAGTAAAACCGCAGCCACATTGTACTGCTTTCTGGTGATCTACATGGATGTAGGTAGTGTAGGAGACCTTGAGGAATGGATGAATAGCATGTCTTTTATTCAGTTCTTGACTATTAGTTGCTTTAGCCTGGCTTTTGGCAGGAATTGGATAGCTATTGATTTAAGCTTGAGCTATCTGGCAAGTGTTTCAAAGGCAGAGATTTTGTATTGCTGATTGAAGCAAGATGCATGAGTTTTAGTTAATGGGAATTGTTTTATTTAGGATTAGGTCTGGCTGCCAGTAGCAGAAAATCCAAACTACAAGACAGCAACTTACAACCACAAGAAATAATGTCACTCATCTAAGACACTGGAGCTAGGTCTTACGGAGCCATTCGGGTGCTCCACAGTCTCAAGACCCAGGATCCTTCTATCTTGTTGCTCAGTTGTATGCAGTATTCGTTCCCAAGGTCACTACATATTCCTGGATGGTTGCTTTAGCTCTAGACAGTGCACCCTCATTCCAGGCTGCAGGAAGGAAGAAAGGGGCAAGGAAGGGAAGGGAATGGTCCCTTCTTTTAATGGTGCGTGCACCTGCGTGCACATACACATGCCATATGAGTCTGACATTGGGAGTTTTGCCAAGACCTGGCTATATACAGCCAATGAGGTATATAACATATCTACTTTATAAAGAAGTATATAGAAAGAAGGGGGTTCTGTGGCCTGCCAAACAAAAGATCACTAGTAGTAGATGATTGTGGGTGATGTTTGGCAAGAAGGAACAATCTCAAACGAGTTAGGAAGATAGTATGGAATCAGGACATAGGCAGACATATTGACAGTGGAGTAGAACCTTCGAGAAACAGATTGAATGATATGCAGTGAACTTTGACATATAACAGAGGTGATATGGCAGATCGCAGGGAAAAAGAGGAACTATTCAACAAATGAATCTGGGAAAACTGCACATACGGGGAAAAATGAAAATTGATGCCTACCTTATACCATATTTAAAAAAAAAATCAACTTTAGAAGGATTAAGAACTTGAATGTCAAAAGCAAAATTTTAAGGCTTTCAAAAGAAAATGTGGGTGATTATTTGTCTCACTTTGGAGTGAGAAAATCGACCCTAGCCATAGTATAAAGGGTTGATAAATTAAAGATCTTTTGATTATCAATAAACACAATAGGCAAAATTGAAAGACAGGTTACATAAAGATGGAAAATAATTTTTTTGGTGGTGAGCATGCATGCTGAAAGGTATACAGAAGCAGAAATATAACGTTGTACACATGAAACTTATGTAATGTTATACACCCACGTTACCTCAATAAAAAATAACTATAAAAGAAGTGAATGGAGAAACAAGCAAAAAAAGAGGACTAGAGATTTCAGAGAAAAGGAAACATGGCTAATAAACACGAAGAGATAAACAACCCCCCTTTTACTTAGGGAAATACAGATCAGGACCACAATGAGATACCATTTTACATCTATTTGAATGATAAAATGTAGGTAGCCTGCAAATGCAAAGTGCTGGAGAGGATGCATTTGTGAGCTCTCTTTTGTATTGCTAGTGGGAATATAATTTGCTACAGCTGCTTTGGAAAACAATGTGGTATTATTTTGTAAAGTTGAGCACTTGCACATCCTACAACCTAGCCTCAATACTAGGTATATTCCAAGAGAAATTTTAACACACGTACCCAGGAGACATGTGCTAGAATGTTTGTGGTAGCATTGTTTGTAATAGCAAAATTTGGGGAATTTCCCAAATGTCCATTAACAAGAAAATGAGTAATGGATGGTCTGTGGAATGTTCACATAATGTGATGTGTCAGTGAAAACCAACAACATGAATAAACCTTAGTGATACGATACTGAGTGAAAAAAGCAAGATCCAGAAGACAGCATAGAATAAGACAAAGTTTTTGTAAAATGAAAAAACAAGTGAGATAAAACATTTTAAAGGAATGCACATATACTTGATCAAATTAATAAAGAGGAAAAAGGATAATAAACATAAAATTCAGATTAGTGGTTACCTTCAAGGGGCTATGGGCGGGGTGGGATAGTGGAGAAATACAGGTAAGATTCCAGTTTGGGGGCTGGGCAGTTGGTTCATGGATATTTATTAAGAGACTAAAATAGATGAAAAGAATAATTCATAAAGCAATGATAGGGTAACCTGAACCAGGAATTATGATTAATTAAATTCTGCACACCTGCAGTTCAAGGAAAATCCCAAACAATAAATACCTTGCCGTAGCCTGTAAGGTCCTATGTGACCTGGCTTTTGGCTTGCCTTCTGATTTAATTTCTTTCCTCTCTTGCTCAGTTTCAGCTACATTGCTTTTTCTGTTGATCCTTGAAACTCTTTAAACATGCTCCTGCTTCAGGGCCCAGAATATTCCTCTCTCAGGTATGCACATGTCTTGCTCCCTCCTGTCATTCATGTCTACGCAAATACCTCAGCAAGACCTTCTCTGAACATTTTATCTGAAGTGCACCCCTGTTGCGCTACCTCTACACCTTGCTCTCTTTTTCTTCATACCAGGTACTAACTACATTATTTTTTAAAAATATTTTCTAAAATATTTATTTAGTTTCCTTATTTTTTTTTGCTGCATCGGGCCTTAATTGCGGCACACGGGATCCTTGTTGAGGTGTGCGGGATCTTTTTGTTATGGCACGCGGTCTGCTTGGGTTTCTCTCTAGTTGTGGTGTGTGGGCTCTGTAGTTTGTGGCACAAGGGCTCTCTCGTTGAGGCACGTGGTCTCAGTAGTTGTGGTATGTGGGCTTAGTTGTCCCTCGGCATGTGGGATCTTAGTTCCCCGACCAGGGATCAGACCTGCATCCGCTGCATTGGAAGGTGGATTCTTTACTGAACCACCAGGGAAGTCCCTAACTGATGCGTTATTATATACATACTGTTTGTATTGTTTGTTTTTCCCTAGACTGAATATCCATGGAGGCAAGGGCTTTGCTTTCTCCACTGCCGTATTGTTGTTTAGCTCCCTCCTACTGGTCCTTTGTCTCAGATGTTATTTCCTCCAGAAAACCTTCTCTGACTCCCCTGGTCTAAATTGGTATTTCTCTTCTGGGCTCCTTTTTTGGCCCTATGATGATACAGAAATGAAACTTTTCACATTCTTTTGTGATTGCCAGTTTACCTGTCTGTCTCTTGCATTAGATTTGTTGGTGCTTTGAGGACATTGACCCTGATACGTATATTTGTGTGTATGTATGTATTTAATCCCAAACATTTTAGTGTCTACCACATAGTAGATGTTCAATAATGATTATGTAATAAACAATAAAATAGGTGGAAGCATCAGCAAGCGAGTGATCCGTTTTCAGGGCTAAGGTGGCTAGCCAGATAAATGAAGAGGGAGATTGGCCATGTGGAAACAGTAAATTGTAGTGTAAATAGGAGAAGCGAGATGTATTTTGTGGGTGAGACTTAGTTGTGTTTCTATAGGAGCCTTCTTTTTATGCAGACTTCAGTGAGCTTCATCACTTTAGTGTAGTGTCTTAAGAGATGCAACAGGCTGGATATATGCATATATTTTCAGGAGAGATGGAAATCCAGGAGCTTCTTAATCACTCAGCATTTCTGCACAGTTATAGTTCGGGGGAAACTCATGAGCATGTGGTAATGCTAAGATAGTTGAAGATGTTAAAACAAGACGGTATGATCAGAATCAGATGCTCTGCCGCATGCATTTCAACATGCTATAAATATTTGTTATTGTGTAATCTGTAAGGTATAAACTTTCTATTTATTGAAATATCAAATTCACTGGGCTAGTTGAGTCCTTTCCTCTGCCTCTTGACCCCTTTCATGTGAATATCTAAGAACTATCCGTTGCCTACTGATGCTCTCAGTGGTTTCATGTTTTCCAAATCAAATTACTTTGTTCTCTTTTCTGGCTTAGTCATTATGGGATCATCTTTCTCATCATTATCAGCATTAATGCTGTGCCGTAATTATATGCATAATTGGATCACTTACTCACTTGCACAGATAATTGCGTCAGTATGCCTTCAGCTTTGCCAGTTACCGAGTAAGATACTTGACAGCCATATGAGTTCATGGTTTGCATGTGATTATATGCTGTGAATTGTTCATTAAATAGATGTTGCCTCTCTTATTTATGAATGGGCTGTGTCTATAGCATCCTGAAACTCCCGGTGTGTTTATGGCAGTCTGCTCAACTACTTGTACCTAGAAGTTGTGCTTGGTACTCAGATAGTGAAAATAAAGTGCTAATTAAACTAAGGGAATAGATTTTAGTTCTACAGATGATTGAACTCATTATTCCCAGTCATGAACTGTACCCCTTTTTCAGTAGGCCCTGTCTTTGGCCCCAGATAGAGCCCTAACCACAGCCATAACTAGAGGATGGTGGCAGTCCACGCAGATGAATATAGACACACCCCTCAAGGACAGAGTAGCTTGACAAGCATTGTGACATGACGACAGAAACTTTGGAAGCAGGAGGTATGCTGAGACCCAGATGAGCAGGGACACTGTCTGATCAGGGACTTCTGATAGAAAACATGTTCTGGGGTCACTTTAAGATTCAAGAAAGGGACTTTAGTTTGAGAGCAACATAGGGTCACAGTTTTTGATCAGGATTAAGATGCAGGGGAAAATAATAGGAGCAATTACCTGAAGTGGATTACAAAGTGCAGTTGGAGTCTTGGTCGCGTAATGGTGTGGTGCTGGCTTATCGTGGCTCACTAGAGCTAACTGTGTGTACTTTTCTTGATGACTCCTCATCCAGTGGCTTCATATTAGTCGTTTGACATCAGCTATGATGGGAGTATTTGCACCATGAGGATGAGCAAACAATATAAATTAAGGCTTTAAAATGTTTTTTTTGTTTTTAGTGAGGCAGTTTACCACCACAACCCTAGTAACAGGAGTAAGCTAGAAGCAGGTGACTTTTATTGAATTCTTACTGTGTGTCAGGCATGTGCATTATCTCATTTAAGTCTCACACCATCGCATATTTTTGGGTGAGGAAACTGAGGCACAGAGAAGTTTAGCAAGAAGTTCAGTTCCTAGACTGGGGCTGTGTGATCAGAATATGACTAGTAAAGGTGGTTTAATGATGGGCTGCTTGAATACTAAACTAGGTTTCATAAAAGTCCTTCCTGATTAAGAAGAACTTGGGTCCCAGAACTGAGCTTGCAAGAGGAGTTAGAGTATGGCTTAGGGAACCAGGCTAGTCATACGTGGTAGAATTCTAAATAGAAATATGTCCTCATCTTGACTATTTCCTCTTGTCTGAAGTTTGTTTTCCCAGGATTCACCATTCTCAGGTAGGAGAGCATAGAATGAGCCTAGGTATCCCCTTCCACCCTCTATGTTTTTACTCTAATGATTTTTCTACTTCTAACCCCTTCTCGACGGCCTCTCTCCACATAAAAAGTACATAAAATGTATGTACTTTTCACAAGCAGAGTTTGAGAACACATGTCCTTGTTTCTGAGAACCTTCAAGATGGAGCTATTTTATTTTGTTTTCTTGTAGCATGTAGTTTTTTAAAAAGTGCATTTTTGCAGTCAGATCACTGGCAACAAGATTGAATTTAATTTGTCTTAAATTTCTTTCCCAATGAGACAAAATAAATGACAAAAAGAAAAAAAATGTCTTAAACTGTGTAAATCTAAAAACATTTAATAAGCCTTGACCAATTATTGGGAATTGTAAGTGAGTTTTGTGGTATTCAATGTCTGCAGATTAATGTTAACTTTATTTAAAACAACTTGTTTTTTTGAACCCTAATAATAATTTTCTTTTACTTTACTGTAGCAGTTCACAGCAAGTCAACTGCGGGAAGATTTAGCAGAGTGGTAATATCCTTTCTATTACCTTAGACACAATGGGAAACCCTGCTCTTCCAAGAAATCATTTTTTCTCTGCAGTTGGTCCATAATTTCATATAGATCTGAAGGAAAATAGAGAAAAAGTATATTTTTAGCAGGTGTAGGCTTAATGTATGTAATATTTGTTTTTAGTTTTGGTTGATTTAGCATTTTACATACATACAAGGCTCTGTGCTACACAGAATGAGGATTCAGTTGAGTCCAAGAGAGGTAGTGGTATTTAGGTAGCTGAATGAATATGACCTATATTACACAGACACAAAATCCCATTTTATCTATGATGTTTTAGACCAAAAGTCTAAAGTGAATGTACCAAAGTTTGAACTCTTCTTCTGGAACATGTGTGTATGTGCATACATCTGTTAGGAGAAGGGGATTTATGATTGAACACCACAGACTGAAAGGTCTTTATCAGGAAGTCACTGCTGCGTAACAAACAACCTTTCAAATTAGTGGCTTTAAACAACAGCTGTATATTATGGCTTGTGAGTCAATGAGTTGGTGGAGCAGTTCGTCTGGTCTCACTCATGCATCTTCAATCACCTGTGAGTTGCCTGGGGGCTGGCTTGTTTAGGATGGCTTCAGTTTGGATGACTTGGCTCTTTTCCACATTCTCTTGCATTGGTGTGTTCATAAGATGATGAGGGTCTGTTAGAGCAAATGTAAATGAGTAAAGGTTCCTCTTGTGTTTGCTAATATTCAGTTGGGAAAGGAAGTTACAGTTCCAAACCCAAAATGAAGGGATGGGGAAGAACACATCACCTAGAGTGGGCAAATACTGCAAAGCCCCATAGCAAAGTGTATGGATCCATTGATGGGTGAAGTTTTTGAACCATTTTTTTTGCAATCCGTTTACCATGTTCTTTTAGTATAAAATGGTATCATCTTTTGAAGCAAAATTGATGAGGGTCCATGGAAGAGGCTGCTGGTTCATATACGAATGAGAATCAGTTTCCATGTCATCTTTGATACACATGAAATAGGTTGCTGATGCTTTGAGAAATGAAGTGTGGCACTTTCCAAATGAATACTCCTTGGGTTAAAATAATAGAACCATAATGTCTAGTACAAGGAAAGAAATTATCCTACTGTACTTTGCATTGAGCATGGTATGTTGTTTGTTTATGACTTCAGGTAGGATTTATTTCTCACCTAATATGTGCCACTATACAGTTTAGGAAGGACATGTGCAAACTGGAGCATGGCTGGAAGGGGACAAAGGGAATAGTGAGGAATCTGAAAACAGTCTAGGAGGGAATGGTTGAAGAATTTGGTGACTTTTGGCCTATAACAGAGAGGACTTAGTGGGGATATAAGCAACATATTAAGGTATTTAAATAGTTGTCACGTGGAAGAGGGATAACACTGGTGTATATTATTCTAAAAGGCAGAACAACCCGTTGCCTTTACAGTGAATACCAAGTTCTTAACTGTGACCTACAAGGCCCCGCATGATTTGCTTCTGCCTATTTCTCACCTCATTGCCTACAGTTCCTTCTCGCTCACTGCAGTCCAGCCACATTGGCCCCTTGCTGTTCCTCGTGCGCAGTAGCTGCACCTCTACCCCAGGGCCTTGTTACTTGCTGTCTCTTCTTCCTCCATGTAATTCTCCTCCCCAGAATATTTGCGTAGCTCTCTCCTTCTGGTGATTCAGGTCTTAGCTCAAATATCACCTCCTCAGAGAGGTCTTCCCTGACCAACGAATCTGATACTAGCCCCTATGCATCCCTTTTTTTGTTATTATTTATTGCATAACTTTTTGTGGTCTTATTAATGTATTTACTTGCTTGTTATTTATTTCCTTACAAATTGAATGGAAGCTCCCTGAGAGCAAAGATCTTGTTTGTCTTGTTTTCTGCTGTATCTCCATCATACCTAAACTGGTACCTGGTACATAGTAGGTTCTCAGTAACTGTATATTGACGGAATGAATAAATTTAATAATTTCACAGGTGTTTTGTGGCGTATCTTGTAAAGTAATGGGTTTCTCATCTCTGTAAGTGTTGAGCTAGAGGTCACGTAGAGGTAGGATGACCATCTATCCACGAGATCCTACATTAGCTGGTAGTGTTGACTTGATGACCTCTAGGAATCCTTTGAACTTGGATATTTTGTGATGTCTGAGATCTTGTGAGAATACTGCATTCTAATATCTGCAACCTAGTATTCTTAAAGATTAAATTCAAGAGGATTTCAAGGTAAGTCATACCATATTTTAAAAGGTATACCGTTATGTTTGTGGAAGACTTTGTAAGATCAGGGTATCACCACACAAGACATACTAGAACGTGCCCACAGTTACGATTTGTTTACTTTTTGCTAACTTTGGGCTGTCAGAGAGTTAAATTGGAACAACTGCAATATGGGGTATAGGATTCCGAATAAACTCTGTGCATGCGGTCCTCTAACCATTATATTCTTTCTTTACTTTCTCCTGAAGGAAAGCCTTCTTGAGAACATTAGAATGAGCTCGGCCTTGAAGGGAGGGGCAGACTTTGGATTATCGCAGACATTTTAGGCTGGGGGAAGAGCCTGAATTAAGGCGTGGCCAATGAACATAGGACGGGGAATTCCCTGGCGGTCCAGTGGTTAGGACTCGGTGCTTTCACTGTCCGGGCCCAAGTTCAATCCCTGGTCAGGGAACTAAGATCCCGCAAGCCGCGTGGTGTGGCCAGAAGAAAACAACAGCAACAGCAACGAAAACATAGGATGTATGTCAAAGAAGTGGAACAGCCAGCTTAATATGAACAGACAGTATGTTTTCAAGAAAGGTGGGGAGATGGAACAGAGCAAGCGAAGTTAGCTTGAATCATAGAGAAGCTTGAATACTGGATCAGGTTTGAGTTTTATCCATGGAGAGTAGGAGTCTGGAGTAAGGGAAGGTTGTACGTCTGGGAGCCTGGCTAAGGATTCTGGATGACGTGAAGTCTAACGCCCATTTTTGGGGGGTGGGGGGGAAGAGGATGTTGAGACCCAGAGACAAGAAATATCTTGCCCAGGTTTACCCAGCCAGTTTTACAGCATAGCTGGAGACAGAACTGAAACTTTCTACTTACTAGCCCGGTATATTTTCCACTAAATCATGAAAGGGATGAAGTTAGAATGGTACTTGGAATTTTAGGTATTACATGCTTATTTAAACAGGCAGGTAATCCATTAGAATGAATTCCTTGCTAACAGATGTTCAGGAGCAACTCCTGAGGGCTGTGGGGGTAACAAACGTCTGGTTTGATAAAGAGCTGTAACGCAGGGCACTATAGTCCTCTGCAAACAAGAAGACCTTCTATACTGTATCCGCTGCGGGTGGCCCAGCTGGGGAGATGATTAAATTTAGACATTAGATAGGAATGATCAAGTACCTCTCACCACCTGCTCAGTGGTTTACTTTAATTTCCAAATGCTGCCTTGGCTAAAATCCCTCTGTTTTAATTGATGGATATTCTATTTCTCGGTGGCCCAGTGCACTCCATTTCCAAAGGCCATCACTCTCCATCACGGCTTTGGGTTAGATGGGGCTATTCACTGTTGCTGGAGCTGCCATATTGATTGGGAAATCCAGAATGGAGGCATGGATGACATGGTAACTGCTCAGGCCTGAGTTTCAGCCTCATGATTGATGTTTTTTTAAGGAAAGGAAACTGGAACTACTTGTGATGTTCCCTGGGGGTTCTAGAGAAGCTATCCCTCGTGACTTAACCTATTACCCTTCCGTCAGCGAATTGCTGTGACTCTACAAACTTTACTGCTGCAGAGGCTTAGAGTCAGACAGACTTGGTTGCAAATCCTTGTTCCACCATTGACTAGCTGTGTAACTTGAGGCAATTGACCGAAACTCTTGTTTGCTCAGCTATAAAATATGAGAAAAATCATAGTATTTACCTAACAGGGCTTTCTGGGGTATCAAATGAGATGCCATTTTTAAGTGTGTGGTGTTAAAATTACCATTATGACTGTAGAGTCAGATCAAACTAAAAGTGAACAACCTTGTCTTCGTAACCCACATTCTCATAATGGTAATCTTGTTTATCCTGTTATAGAAAGTAGGACATTGAGAGGAAGAGATGCTGGATGGATTAGTTAATTAAGATGTAATGAATAAATAATCCAAGTCTGATTCAAAAGGTACTGTCTAGAAAAGGGCAGGTTTGGATATAGTACCATATGGGGACCCTAGGTAGTCAGAAATCATGAGGTCACATGTCATGAAGATTCATGCCAAAAGGGAGATGAGTATAGAAGAGACCCAACAAATTCTATGATGCTAAAGGGCTTTTTTTTAAATTAATTTTTATTTTTTGGCCGCACCATGCAGTATGTGTGATCCTAGTTCCCCGACCAGGGATTGAACCCACGCCCCCTGCGTTGGAAGTGTGGAGTCTTAACCACTGGACCACCAGGGAAGTCCGTAAGGGGCTTTTAAAGTCTATGATAAGTCATCTTTTAGGGAGGCAGAAAAGAATACTAGACTGGGATTTATGAACTCTGACACCTAGTCCTGACTCTCTTATTCACAAGCTTTCTGAGTTTACACAAGTCACATAACATCTATGGGCCTCAATCTCTTCATCTGTAAAATTAGCGTTAGACTAGACCAGGAGTTGTTAAATATGTCTCACAGCTCAGATCTGGCCTTTTTGAACAACTTGCAATATAAGAATGTTTTTCAAAGGGTTGTTTAAAAAACACAAGAATATGTGAGAGAGAGCTAGGTGGTCCTTGAAGCCTAAAATATTTACTGTCTAGCTCTTTACAAAGTTTGCCAATCCCTGGACTAGATGACCAGCTGGTTGTTTTCAATGTTTACAGTCTACAATTCTAGTCCTTGGTTGATTTGTGATAGTTTAAATGGACACACTTGTTTTATTTCCCTTTCAACTTTCATATTTACCCCAAAATGTGTGTAATCCATTGAATAATAGGCTATAAGAGTTAAAACGGCTGTTAGAGGTCATTTCATCCAGCCCTTCATTTTCAGATGAGAAAGTTGAGGGCTAGAAAATTTGCTTTGTCACAGTCTCATATCTTGCTAGTGGCAGAACCAAAACCAAAACCTGGATCTGCTAATTTTTATCTAGTCGTTTTTGTATTATACTCTCATACCTCAACAGCACTCACTTCAGAGCGCTTAACACTTTCCCATCCTCTCCCTCTTTTACCCACCAGATCAGCTCCTTTACTTTGCTTCCCAGTGTGACTACTAAATATTGGTGTCATCTCTGTAGCTTACAAGGACTGCTATAAGGCTACAGAAGCATGACAGTATCATGCAGATATGAACAATTGATGAATATTTAAGTGTGCTTGATATTACATCAATTTTATAGTCAGCATTAAGATATCATAATTTGGGGATAAAATTTTGAACAAAGTAGGGCTGAAGAAAGCTCATGGACTTTGATGGGTATAGATTGCTTTGGTACATATTAATATGCTCAACTGATGTTTATACTGGAAAGAAATAACAAGACAGCAAATATATATCACATTGAATTTTGCACAGTGACAGCAGATTCGGGTCAATTGGACTGGATAGTTGACTTCTCTGATATCTACACACTTCTTCCTGCCCCAGAGAAAACAGCCCTGTAAAGTCAGGGAGATGTAACCCTGGAGGGAGCTATTGAGAACCTGTGTCATAAATGTCATTTGAAGTCACGATTTCCTATGCAACCAGCAAATTTCATTCATCTTTTAGCTCTCTCTCTCTTCTGTGTTAGATGTCAAGTTACTAGTTTTTGGGAGTACTGTGAGGCATGTGTTCAAATTGCTACAGATTCCACAAGTGAAAATGTGGTCTTCACCAGATATTAAGGTCCTTGAGAGCAGAGACAACACTTTCTTACTCACTGTTATCCCAAAACATATGCTTTCGGTTAGTCTTGGTTTGATGTTAGTTGAGTTGAAATCCTTGCAACTGCAATGCAGAAGGCTTCCCCAAAGGGCCTGTCCTATTTCTTCTAGCTCTGTCTTGCACTTTTATGTCTTTTGGAAACTCCTGGGGTCACTGCAACCCTCATTGATCCCTCCGCATCTCGATTTCCTGTCCTTTGCTCACAATTTCATGTTTCTCCACAAGATTTTCTTCTGGAGGCAGAGTCCACTTGATTCTTTTTACTCTTCTACAATGCTACACAGAAAAAATGGAATTGATTTGAATTAATTTAAATAGCTAAGTACATAAATGTATAACATTTGTTATCATTGAAAACTTTTGTATAGGTCTTGTTTTCTAGCTTGATTGAAAGTCGATTATTGGTTTTCAGTGGTCATAAATGCAAATATAAGTTAATAGCATAGTTTGGATTTCCCCAGGATGCAACTAAAGTATAGTGGTCTGTGATTCCATGAGCACTGGATGAGGAGCCAGATGACCAGGGTCTTAATCTGATGAGTAGCATGGCCTTAGGCAAACGAATTGATATCTTAGTGCCTCATCTATAAAAGGAAAGCATTAGAAAAGGTGATCACTCTGGCGGCTTTCCAGTTAAGTCATTTGATGACTAGTCAGTTCTCTTGTAGAAGCAGGCTAGTATAAGCCAGCAGTCAATATGAAGGCTATAACTGGTGCCAAATCTGTTTTTGTACTGCCTGCGATCAAAGAGTTTTTTTTTCATTTTTAAAGGGTTATATAGACATGAAAAAAAGAATATGCAACAGACACTTATGTAGTACACAAAGCCTAACATATTTGCCATCTGGCCACGTACAGAAAATGTTTGCCGACCTCTTATATAAGGGCTGTGAGCATAGCCTCTGGTCCCAGCTCTATCTTCTTACCCCTTCCATCACCTAAGGTATATTTTGTCATTTTCCATGCCCCAGTTTCTTCTACTACAAAATGAATACAATAATAGTATGTACAAATATGGTTGTCGTGAAGATTAAATGTGTTTATATTTTTAAAGAATTAGCACAGGGAGATCAGCTCAGTGCTTTGTGACCACCTAGAGGGATGGGATAGGGAGGGTGAGAGGGAGACCCAAGAGGGAGGAGATATGGGGATATATGTATATGTATAGCTGATTCACTTTGTTATAAAGCAGAAACTAACACACCATTGTAAAGCAATTATACTCCAATAAAGATGTAAAAAAAAAAAATTAGGAAAGTCCTGCCATAGAATTCTTAATAAATGCTAACTGTTGTCATTATTTGTATATTTCCATGCAACAGGTAATCAGCCAGTTGAAAAGGAGGAGATTATGGAGGGCAAATAAGAGAACCTTGAACCGTGATATTTTAGAATTGGAATGGGACCCCCCCATCTAATCAGCTCATTTTGATTAGAGGTGCTGTAACAGACTCAGGGAAGCCAAGTGACTTATCCACAGTTACAGAGTTTGTTGTTGGCTGAGTCTGTAAACTTTTCTTTTATCAAAGAGTCACATCGTGATTCTTAACCCTAGACCCTGGTTCATGAGCTCATTTATTTTTAGCTTTTTATTGTGAAATAAACTTAGTCTTCTAGAAAAGTTACAAAAAAATAGTACAAAGAATTTCCATATATGCTTCACTCAGATTTCCCAAATGTTGATATTACCACATTTGTTCTCCCTGTCTCACTCCCTCTCTCTTCTGTAGATTGTTATAGATATAAATTTTTTTTTCCTGAACTGTTTGAGAGCAAGTTGCAAATATGATGTCCATTTACCCCCAAACTTCAGTATGTTTTTCCTAAAATCAAGGAGAATCACTTTACATAACCATAATACAGTTATCAAAATTTTGAAAAAAAGTATTATTTCATCCACAATCTTTATTAAAATGTTGCCAGTTGTCAACTAATGTCCTTTATAGTGAAAGCATTTCTTGATTGGATCCGTGAGAGTACAAATTTCATTTTTAATGGGGGAGCAATTCCCTTGTAGGTTTTTTGAAGATTCCCTAATGAAATATATTTCTAAACTTCTCAACATGCTGATCCCTGCATTTTAAGGACAGAGGTGAATTTCCTTGGAGATATCTTCTTCTTTTTTTTTTTTCTTTGCTCTCATCAGTCCAAAGTGGTCAGCAAGATACACATAACACTTCCTCATAGACTAGCGGAAACCATTAGCACAAGTGACATGTTCCTGTGCTTTAAGTCGTTCTACACAGTGTGGTCCAACACTTAGATGAATGGTTATTCATATTTAAACCTTAGAGTGAAAATGAAGTAATAATTTGGCACATTTTACCTCCTGCTGAAACACAAATAAAACTCATAAAATCAGGACTTCGATCAAATCTATCCTTTTTACTTAGCAAATGACAGATTGATAGGACCATCTCTTGGAACACTTTCAGAGGTTTGTCTGAGGCTGATGGAGGTGGGGATGTGTAAGAGAAAAGATCCCTGTTTTGAATTCTTTTGGTTTATCTTGTTTGGCCAATATCCCAAGAAGAAAGATTTGTCTAGAACTGTTATTCAGAAAGATGGGCAAAGCACACCCATGTCTCATTCTAGCATTGTTTTGGGGTTCCAGTCTGAGGGGCTAGATTGTACTATAAGCAGGTTCCTTTGATATATTTGTTGGGTAAAAAACCTTGGCATGGGGCGGGGGAGTTCTCAGTGCTCCAGTGTACTATTGAACAGCCTTGCAAGGTACATCTTTCCAGTGGGATTCTTGTCTTACAAATGCTATTCATTTTATAATTGCTTTTTAAGGCGAAATTGGAGCTAAGACATCACTTTTGTTCAAGAACCCTTCTTTATTCAGATTGAAGACTGTATTTCTGTACCAATTCTTGGCTCCCTCTATTCATGACTACTTTGTACTTCTTTGCTCAGCACCTGGTATTTTTTTGCTTTAAACTTTTTGTTGCAAAGTATAATAGATAGACATGCAGAAGAGTGCACAAAATATATAGCTTATGAATTTTCACAGTGTAAATATTCACATGTAACTATCATACAGCTCACATGAAGAGATGACCACCATGTTCTCCAGAAGCCGCCCCATGCCCTCTTCCAAGTACTCATTCCTCATTGGTCCTTACAGATAACCTCTATCCTCAAACTTATAGTCATTACTTCCTTAGTTTTCTCTATAGTTTTTCCACCTAAATTTGTATTCCTAAACTCTATAGTGTTCCTTTTTTTTTTTTTGGAACTCTGTATAAATGGAATTATACCATATGTATTCTTTTGTGTCTTTTTTTTTTTTTGGCTCAATGTTATGTTTCTGAGATTCAACAATATTCTTGTTTGTTGGTATATTTTGTTCTTTATGTTGTTTTGGGGTAAAGATGCCACATTCTTCTCCAGTGAGTAGGCATCGGGTTTGTTCCAGTTTTTAGCTACTCTGAATAATGGTTTTTTGTGTAAGCACATGCATTTCTGTTGGATATATACTTAAGAGAAAATTGTGGGGTCACGTATAGGGAGACTATATCCTGGTTTGCTTAATTCAGTTCTGGTTAATATCTATTGTCCTGGTGTAATTATTCATAGTGCTCCATTTCACTCTCAAAAATATCTTTCTTTGAATGATAGCATAGGACATCATAGCCATGGGATATATTTTTAGGCTCAAATGTCAGATAATTCCAAGTGGTTTTTCAATGCGGTTGTACCAATTTAAATAAAATTTAAGTACATTACCAGCAACATGAGATTTTCTGTTGCTCCTTATCTTCATGAATATGTGTTATTTTCAGTCTTTTTAATTTTAGCTCTTCTGGTGGGTATGTAGCAGTATGTCATTATAATTTTAATTATTTCCTTGATTACTATTGAGATTGAACACCTTTTCAAGAATTTATTGGCCATTTGGATTTCTGCTTTCTGTTTGTGCATAAATTGCTTGTTTGTGAGAATTGCTTGAGCTCTGTCACTTTTCTTTTTATATTAAAGGCTGTATTATAAGGTGATACATTTAGACTTATTATATCACTCATGTGGTTACTACCTCTAATGATCCTTTTTGCATGGACATTTATTGTGTCTGATGTTAATAAAGCTACATTCACTTCCTATTCATTATTGTTCAAATACTATATCTTTTGTGGATATCCAGTTTTCTCAACACCATTTGTTGAAGAGGCTACCCTTTCCCTGTTGTATATTCTTCACACCGTTGTCGAAGATCAGATGGCCATATATGCGTGGATTTATTTCTGGGCTCTCAGTTCCATTCCATTGCTCTATATGTCTGTTTTCTTGCAAGTACCATACTGTTTTGAGTATTGTAGCTTTGAAATATATTTTGAAATCAGGAGCTCTTACGCCGCCAGCTTTTCTCTTCTTTTTCAAGATTTATTTGGCTACTTTTGATCTTTTGTGATTGCATATGAATTTTAGAATGCTTTTTTCTATTTTCGTAAAAAATGCCATTGGTATTTTGATAGTGATCACGTTGAATCTGTACATCACTTTGGGTAGAGTTGACATTTTAACATTATTAATTCTTGTAATCTGTGGACATGGGATATCATTCTGTTTGTGTCTTATTTAGTGCTTTTGTCAATGATTTGTAGTATTCAAATATAAGTATTTCACCTCCTTAGTTAAGCTTATTCCTAGGCATTTTATTCTTTTTGGCATATCCTTGACTTATTTTTTTTGTGTGTGGTACACGGGCCTCTCACTGTTGTGGCCTCTCCCATTGCGGAGCACGGGCTCCGGATGCGCAGGCTCAGCGGCCATGGCTCACGGGCCCAGCCGCTCCGCGGCATGTGGGATCTTCCAGGACTGGGGCACGAACCCGCGTCCCCTGCATCGGCAGGCAGACTCCCAACCACTGCGCCACCAGGGAAGCCCTCCTTGACTTATTAAAGTCTAAATTAATTGGCAGTATTTCCTTCCTCCAAGAAATCTCAACAGTCTCAGAATAGGTAAATGCAGTTTTTCCCTGTTCCTGACTTATAGGCTATGATTGCCATGTATTTAATTTTAATTTAAATTATGTATGTAAATATATATACACAAAACTCAATTATATATATATATTTTGTACAATCAATTTTTCTAGGTACACTCAAATACTGACTATTTCCCCTCTTTCTCCACTTTATTGAGATATAATTGACATACAATTTTTGGTAAGTTTAGGGTGTGAAATGCAACTTGACAATTTGACAAATGTATATATTGCAAAAATATTCCTACAACAAGGTTAGTTAACACCTCCATCACTTCACATAATTTAATTACCTTTTTATATTTGGTGGTGGGAACCTTTAAGATCTACTCTCTTACTTACAACTATACAGTAGGGTATTGTTAACTATAGCCACCATGCTGTACATTAGATCCCCCAAATTTATTCATATTATAACCAGACATTTGTACCTTTTGCGCAATATCTCCTCATTCCCCCCCCCACCCTAGGCCTGGTAAGAACAAAACTGATCTTTGTTTCTGTGAGTGTGGCTTTTTAAGATTCCACCTATAAGTGAGAGCATACAGCATTTGTCTTTATCTGTCTGACTTATTTCATAGAGCATAATGTCCTCAGGGTTCATCTGTGTTGTCACAAATGTCAGGGTTTTCTTATTTTGCGTAGCTAAATATTTATATAGATATATGTGAATTCATAAATGAATGTAAAACCTGAGGCTGTAGTGGATGGATAAAGAAAATGTCAATCTGTCAGTGGAAAATTAGGGCGTTTCCATGTCTTGACTCTTGTGAATAATGCTGCAATGAATATTGGGATGCAGATATCTTTTTGAGATAGTGATTTCATTTCCTTTGGATATATACTGAGAAGTAGGATTGATGAACCATATGGTATTTCTATTTTTAATTTTTTGAGGAACATCCATACTGCTTCCCATAGTGACTGTAACAATTTACATTCCTAACAACAGTACAGCAGGGTTCCCTTTTCTCTACATCCTAGCCAGCACTTGTTATGTTTTGTGTTTTTCATTAACAATTTGTTAAAAACACAGTATCTGCAAAGTGCAATGAAGTGAAGCACAATAAAACGTGATATACCTGTTTCTTTAGTGATTTTTCTGTCTGGATGATCTGTCCAGTGTTGAATGTGGGGTGTTGAGGTCCCATACTATTATTTTATTTTTGTCTGTTTCACTCTTCATATCTGTTAGAATTTACTTAATATTTTTAGGCGCTCCAATTTTGTGTGCCTGTATATTTACAATTGTTACATTCTCTTGATTTATTGACTCTTTTTTCTTTTTTTTTTGGCGGTACGCGGGCCTCTCACTGTTGCGGCCTCTCCCGTTGCGGAGCACAGGCTCCGGACGCGCAGGCTCAGTGGCCATGGCTCACGGGCCCAGCCGCTCCGTGGCATGTGGGATCTTCCCAGACTGGGGCACAAACCCATATCCCCTGCATCGGCAGGCAGACTCTCAGCCACTGCGCCACCAGGGAAGCCCTGACTCTTTTATCATAATTTAATGACCTACTTTTTCTCTTGTTACAGTTTTTTACTTAAATTTTATTTTGCCTCATATAAGAATAGTTGTCCTTGTTCTCTTGTGGTTTCCATTTACATGGATGATCTTCTCCATCCCTTCACCTGGATACTGTGCATGTCCTTAAAGTTGAAGTGAGTGTCTTGTAGGCAGCATATAGTTGAGTCTGGTTTCTTTGAATCCATTCAGCCACCCAGTGCCTTTTGACGGGAGAATTTAATCCATTTACATATAAAGTAATTAGTGATACCTAAGGACTTACCAATGCCATTTTATTAATTGTTTTCTGGCTACTTGGTAGTTTCATTGTTCCTTTCTTCCTCTCTTGCTTTCTTCCTTTGTGAACTGATGATTTTCCATAGTGATGTTCTTTGATTCTCTACTTTTTATTTTTTTGTATCTACTGTAGGCTTTTGCTTTGTGGTTACCATTAGGCTTACATAAAGCATTTTATATATATAATAGCCAATTTAAGATGATAACAGCTTAACTTCACTTGCATACAAAAACTATAAACTTGTACCCACCCCCAACATTTTATGTTTTTGATGTCACAATTTACAACTTTTTATACTGTATATCCATTAACACATTATTTTAGCTATAGTTGTTTTTAATTCTCTTGTCCTTTTACTTTTATAATAGTGTTAAGTGATTAACATACCACCATATTACAGTATTGGCATGTTCTGAATTTGATTGTATACTTTTACCAGTCTGTTTTATAGCTCTGTGTTTTTTCATGTTACTAATTAGTATCCTTTTATGTCAGCTTGAAGAACTCTTTTCAACATTTGTTGTAAGGCAGGTCTAGTGTGATAAACTACCTCAGCTTTTGTTTGTCTGGAAAATTCTTTATCTTGCCTTTATTTCTGAAGGAAAACTTTTCCAGGCAAAGTATTCTTGGTTGGCAGTTTCAGCAGTTTGAATATATGATTGAACTCTTCCTTAGCCTGTAAGATTTCTGCTTAGAAATCTACCAGTAGTTTTATGGAGGGCCCCTTGTATGCGAGAAATTTTTTTTCTCTTACTGCTTTAAATATTCTGCTTGTCTTTATACAGTTTTATTTTATTTTATTTTATTTTTTAATATTTATTTATTTGGTTGTGCCAGGTCCTAGTTGCAGCAGGCGGGCTTCTTAGTTGCGGCATGTGAACTCTTAGTTGTAGCATGCATGTGGGATCTAGTTCCCTGACCAGGGATCGAACCCAGGCCCCCCGCATTGGGAGCATGGAGTCTTCACCACTGTGCCACCAGGGAAGTCCCTATATAGTTTTATTATAATTTGTCTTGGAGAAGATCTTTTTAGTTTAAAACTTTTGGGTGACCTATGGGCTTCATGAACTTAGATGTGCAACTCTCTCCCCAGATTTTGGAAGTTCTCAGCCATTATTTCTAAATTCCGCTTTTCTCCCTTTCTCCTTTTCTCTTTTTCTTCTGGCACTCCAATAAAGCATAGACTGTTTATTTTAATTGTATCTCATAATTCATGTAGGCTTTCTTCACTCTTTTTCATTCTTTGTTCTCTTCTTACTGCAAAATTTCAAATGTCCTGTCTTGTACTTCATAGATTCTTTCTTCTGCTTGATCCATCTTTTTGGCCTTTCCTTCTGGGATTCAGCTTTCACATGTGTTAACTTTTCTTGCTGTGTCCTTTATATCTCTTAATTCTCTTATCTACTTTCTATTCTTTCTTTCAATTTGTCTCATCTTGGGTAGGATTTTTTGTGATATGTTTTCCATAGCAGTTTATTTTGTGATGTTAAGCTTGGCAATTGCATTCCTCAATTTGGCTAATGAACTTTTCAGTTCTAGAATTTCTATTGGATTCTTTTTCAACCTTTCATGTTTTTAAAGTAATTTACTTTTGATAAATAAAACTTCCATGTATTTTGTGTACAGTGTGATGTTTTGATATATGTATCATTGTGAAATGATTACCAGAATCAAACTAATGAACAAATCCATCACCTCCCATAGTTGTCGTGTGTGTGTGTGTGTGTGTGTGTGTGTGTGTGAGAGAGTGAGATGATTATACTTGGAATGTACTCTCTTAGAAAATTTCATAGTAACAGAAGGTAGAGTGGTGGTTCACAGAGACCGTTGGGTGAGGGAAAATGGAAGATATTGATTAAAGGGTACAGACTTCCATTTATAAGATGAATAAGTTCTGGAAACCTAATGTAGGGCATGTTGACTATAGTTAACAATAATGTTGTATTCTTTTTATAGTGTCGAATTCCTTGCTAAAGCTTTCAAGTTGAGTGTTAACTTACGTGCAACTATTAAGCATAGTGTGTTACACCTTTTAATTTTACTTTCTGTGAGTTTTGTGTATCTCTTTTTCCATGTGTTGTTTGTGCTGTTTCTCTCTTATGTTGTATTTCTCTTTTGTGTCTGGTTATCTTTTTTTTGGCTGTGCCATGCAGCTTTCTGGATCTTAGTTCCCCTCCCAGGGATTGAACCCAGGCCACAGCAGTGAAAGTGCCGAGTCCTAACCACTGGACCGCCAGGGTATTCCCTGGTGTCTGGTTATCTTTGATGGCTTGCTGGATGTTGTCTTTCTTTTAGTAAATGTTTTTCAAACATTTCTAGAATAGTTTTTAGATTTACAGAAGAATTACAAAGACACTACAGAGAGTTCCTTTATACCCTACATCTACTATCCCCTATTATTAACATCTTAAGTTAATACATCTTTCACAATAAATAAACCAATATCAGTACATTATTATTAACTAATTTCCATACTTCATTCCAATTTCCTTCATTTTTACCTAATTTCTTTTTTTCTGTTCCAGAACCCTATCCAGGGTACCTTATTGCGTTTAGTTGTCACTTATCCTAAGACTCCTCTTGGCTATGACAGTTTCTCAGACTTCCCTTGCTTTCATGACCTTGACAGTTTTGTGAAGTGGCTGTCGATTGGCATTTTTCTGGGTTATGCTATCATGTGATTTAGATGTAGTTACCATAAAAATGTCATAATAATTTTGAGGTAAAAAATTATTGTTCAAACAGCTATTATATGAATGAAAGCAGGTCCGCCCAGGTATTAGTACAGTTTCTCTAAGTGAGTCCAATTGTGAGTAGAGGATGATAATTCTCAATTGCTAACTTCGTGGGGCTCAATAGCTTATTGGACACTTTGCTAAGTGATACAAAGATTCCTTAGGTCTTTAGTTAACATGTATCATTAGCCAAGGGGTCAGTGGCCAAAGTTCATCTCACATGACCAAAACGAGATCTCGATATTTGAAAAACAACGCACAGAATTTTCAGAGAGCTGGAAGTAAAAGCAGAAAATACACGGTTTTTAAGTAGCAGTGTTTTTTTTTTGTTACATCTGTGGATAGCACCACAGTTGTTCTTTATTTTCAGGAGCCATTTTGGAAGCAATATGTAGTCAAATTTAAGTGCATTCAGTAATAATAATGTTATGGCTACAATTGGTACTTTTGTTAACTGTAAAGTATTCAGTATTTTTGGAAAGCCAGTATATTCTGTTTTGAATGTATACATGATAATTCTCTTTCGGCTGACTCTTACATTATCTAATTCTTGAACTAGGACCTTGTCCTGTATTATGTGGGATGATTATTTTCAAAACATTCATGTAACATTAGGCCCTTTAAAACTTCAGCCCCTTTTAAAGGAGTTAACCTGAGGAAAACAGGTCCCCTGCTAAAATATCCAAATTATTTGTATTAAAAAAGAAATAAACAGCTCACAGTCACATGAGCATCAGGATCAAGGCTTCCTGAGGTCACTGAAATAAATGGAGGCAACATTTAGTGAAAGGGAAAGGTTAGTCCCATATAAATGAGAATGAGAGATGGCATAGAAAATGAGCAGCTGAAGGCAAAAAGGAGAAACTGCAAAAATGAACGAAGGTGAATTGATAGTAGGCATTTCACATGTCAAAAAGGAGGCAAAGAAATGGCGAGGTGATTATAGGCCAGCTTCTCACAAAAGGAGTTTCTCATAAAAGAGGATAATGGCATATGAAATTGGCTAGGGGAATTGAAAAGGAAGAAAGTGGCAATATGGCATCAACAAAGCACCAAGTAAAAATGTAGGAAAACAAGAAACGACAAACTGAGGGGTAAACTACTACCTGACTGTGATGGGATCAGCCAGGGTCCCTCAAGCATTATACTGCTGTGCCTTGGCTCACTGTGGCCCTCAGGAGGAACAGTGACTTTCCCATGACACTATCAGTGTCCTGTCGTGTCTCTGATTCTTTTCATTACATAGGTTGTGACTAAAACCTTCTCTCTTCTGAGGAGAGGTTCTAATTTATCAAAGATAAGCAATGCTAGGTACATAACAGCTCCTCTAAACGTATGGTAGAATTTTATATTTACTGCAATAAAAGCAGATACAGATTTTTTTTTAAAGGCAGATTATAAAGTTCTTGAACATAGACGAGAAGTCAAAGATGCTGTGTGCCAATATAGCATCAACTAAATTGCGTTCTTAAGCTTCAAGCTGCTAGAATTTTGGGGTTTCTGTGGGGATCGTGAATCCTGCAGGTGCATTGTTAAAAAAAAAAAAGGTATTTGGTAATGGTGGTGGTTACAGTCTAGTTGGTTACTAAAGCCTTATTTCCCCATACTGTGACTATCTATGTCCTGTTTCGTGAGCTATCAGTTTCTCCTCACCTTTTGTGTCCTTATCAATCAAGAGTTAGTCAACAATGTTAATGGGCCTCTTGAAAAAACATAATTGTATTAACCAACTTCATTTTATAGCATTTTATATTTGGGCAACCACTTTCCAAGCCCTTATCTCATTTGATCTTCAGCATAATCCAGAGAAGTATGTTTGATGGAGGTTTGTTTCTTTGTTTAAACGTAGGCTCAGAAAAAAAAGGTTCAATGCCTTACGCAAAGCTGTATGACTAGTGAGTGGCAGCGTTTGGACTGTACCCCATGTCTCCTGACGTCTAGTCTTAACGCTCTTCCTGCCACACCAAGCTTTCATTTTTAAAGTTCTTGCCGCTTTGATTCTTAATTTATTACATTTCTTCCCTCTCATCCTTTTTCTCTTTTCCCTGTTGCTAAGACAAAAAGCAAAGCCGTATTAGAGAATTTTCTTTTAAAAAAGCATGGGAATCCCTTGTGAGGTGAGGTTGTTAAAGTTCAGAACTGAATTTATGGCTAGATAGGATGGAAAATTGCACTACTCACATGCATTCATATCCACATTTGGGACTCCTGATCTCGTAGACTCTCCTCCGTCTTCCCTTCTCCTTGCTGTGGTATGTGTATGAAGAAGAGACAGAGGGAGATGGAGAACGAGAAAGTCTGACTTATTGCATGAGGTGATTCGGAGATATCTTGGGTTCTATCTCTATGAGAGGTAGCTTAAAAATTAGTAGGTACCGTATTTTAACTGCCTACTGTGTGTCACATGCTGTGTCAGGTCTTTATATATAAAGGACAGTGTGATATCCTAGTTGCAAGGGCCAGTATTCATCCTAGTTTTATTCTGACCCATAGGTAACTTCTCTGAAAAATAGGTTATATTCCTTTTATTCATAATCTATGTATGAGGGACATCGTATGCAACTGGGAAATCGAGGTTTTTCTTCAGTTGTATCTACCTGCTTGCTTGTTGTCTGAAACCATTACTACCCAAGGGGCTGGGCCTCGGTAGGTCTGTCCCATTTCATGAAGCCTGAGGACGGTTTCCTTTTCAATTGCAGGATAAAATGTATTATGTAGTTGCTAAAGATATGGAACTTGATTCCTTCATTTTATTTCCCCTTGAGTAATTAATGCCAGGCCGAATGGCACATACGGCTGGCAAAACTCCTTGGAAAATCAGGACAGAATGAAGATCCTGAGTATTTGACAGATCTAGTTATAGCAGAGAGGAGCAGCGAAAGGGAGATAGGAAGGCAGGGAAGACATATTTTGCTTCCATGTAACTTTTTAGAGAGTCAGCCTTAAATAGAGGAACTGGACAGCCTTAACTAGAGAAGGTGTGAAGATAATTTTCAAATGTGGGGGAGTTAGAGTTCCTTTCCTAATCTCTAGAAGTACAGTATATGCTTAGAATCTGAAAAGATGAGACAGCATAAAAGTGATGGCCCTACTTTGTATGAGATGTGACCATAAGTGAATAATTAGTTTGAGTTAATTAAAAATACTACAGCTGGTATATGGTTATTTTCATGAATCCTTTGCAGTACTAACTCTTGTTTTAATGAGGCTGCCGGAACTCTCAACGTTGCTGAAACTCAGCCTTCGGTATTGCCTTCTAACACTGTGACTCAATCTTTTAAATGTCTGCCCTTGTGACAAAGCTTTCTTCTTTGAGGTTATATTTAATTTTTTAAAATAAAGCAATTTAAATGTAAACTTTAGGTATAATATGTCTGATTAAACTGAAATATACCACTTGTGAGTCAAAAAAGACCTTCCTTGTATGCTTATAAAATGGTGCTAAGTGCTCCTCACTAGGGATATATATATTTTAATTAATTAATTTAGTTATTTTTGGCTGTGTTGGGTCTTCGTTTCTGCGCGAGGGCTTTCTCTGGTTGCGGCGAGCGGGGGCCACTCTTCATCGCGGTGCGCGGGCCCCTCACTGTTGCGGCCTCTCTTGTTGGCGGAGCACAGGCTCCAGACGCGCAGGCGCAGCGGCCATGGCTCACGGGCCTAGTTGCTCCGCGGCGTGTGGGATCTTCCCGGACTGGGGCACGAACCTGTGTCCCCTGCATCGGCAGGCAGATTCTCAACCAGTGCGCCACCAGGGAAGCCCGGAACTAGGGATATTTTTAACACAGCATTTTGAATGGCATTCTTGGAATGAGCTATAGCCTCCCAATCTGACCACTTTAAAAAGGATACCATTCCGGTTTGCTGAAAATTAGTCTTAGTATTATCATGGCAGCAAGCTTGCTTAGCTCCCTCCAAAGCCTTACGTTGTAAATTGTCTTTATAATCCTGTTTGGCTTTAGCCCATTTCTCATTTCTTTCTTTCATATAATAAGCATGCATTTTCAGCTACGGATTCATCTAAATGAAGCTTAACTGAAAGGATAATCAAATTAATATGGCTAGGGCAGTATTTTCCAACTGCTAGTCAAGAATTCCATGTTTCCCAGTGTTCCCAGTAAATATCCATTTTGTTAAAGGCAATAACAACCCCCCACCACGAACACATCAAAACCACAACTACAGAGAGCAACTCTCACTGAAATCGACCTGGGGACTAGCGGAACAGCCCTTCTACAACCAGGGCTGTGTAGAAAGATGCTCTCAAAGTTTGGTAGGAACGGAGAAGAAGTGATCTGGTTGGGACCCGCACCCCTAGTAGGGGCCACAGAACAGGAGGGGGATATCACAGGCTTGGGGATCCTCCATGGGGAGCGAGGGTTTTTGAGCCTCATGTCAGGCACCCCGACACTGGGGTCGGACACTGGGATGATGAGACGCCTTAGCTGCTTTGAAGACCAGTGGGGCTTACTGGAGGGGCTGGAAGAAACCGAGACTCCTCTCTCAAAAACCATGTGCACAGACTTACTTAGGCCCAGTGACAGTGTGAAGGCAGCAGATTGAAAACTGCCTGGGTCTCTCTGGCCAGCTTGCCAGGCGTGCCTCAGCGTGCCTGCCAGCCCGCACCCAGCTGCTGTTTCAGCCCTCTTGCTCTGGCGCTTCTCCCCACTAAGGCAGAGCCTGCCACTGCCAACTTGAAAGCTCACACTTGGAGGGAACAGAGGCAGCTCAGACCCTGGCCCTGCCTCTGACCAGGGCGGTGGCAGCCATTGCCAGCCTGTGCTTTGGTGCACACACTCTGGAGGGAGCGAGACTAGCTCCAGGGTGGAGACTGCCACCATCACAGTGCGTGTCCTTGCACACACTCAGGAGGAGCTAGGCTAGATCCAAGGTGGAGACCATCAGTGCCAGTGTGCATCCCTGAGCACACTTGGAAGGGAGAGAAAGTTGCCTCAGAGAGAGACCACCATTTCCCAGTACTCGTCCCTGTGCACACTGGGGAGGTGGCAGGGCCAGCTCTGTGGCGTGGCACCAACCCCTTTGGCCCCAACCTGGCCTATAACCCAGTGGAACGCACACTGGGAAAAAGTGAAACCAGCACAGAAGTGCAACCCCAAGCCGTCAGGCCCTGGCCATGTACCAAACCAAGGAGAAGATGTCCGTCTCACCTGGGAGAAACCCAACTCTCCCAAATGGAACCACAGAAGACCACAAATTTGCCAAATCAGTCTTGAGAAAAAAAGAAGAAAGCTGGAGGTATAACCTTCCTTCAGACGACACTACAAAGCTATGCTAATTAAACATCATGGGACCTGCATTAAAACAGACACATAGATCAATGGAACAAAATAACCCAGAAGTAAACCTGTGCACCTGTGGCCAATTAATCTATGATAAAGAGGCAAGAATATACAGTTCAGAAAGGACAGTCTTTTCAAAAACTGGTGCTGGGAAAACTGGAAAGCCACATGGAAATCAATGAGATTAGAATATTCATTCATACCATATACAAAAATAAACTCAAAATGGTTTAAAGACATAAATGTAAGACCAGAAACCATAAAACTCCTGGAAGACGACATAGGCAGAACACACTTTGACATAAATCATAGCAATATATTTTTGATGTCTCCTAAGGTAAAGTAAATAAAAGCAAAAAAACCCAAATGAGACCTAATTAAAGTTAAAAGCTTTTGCGCAGCCAAGGAAGCCATCCACAAAATGAAAAGGCAACCTGCAGAATGGGAGAAGATATTTGCAAATGATGTGACCAACAAGGGGTTAATCTCCAAAATATATAAATAGGTCATACAACTCAATATCAAATGAACAGTAAACCCAATCAAGAAATGCACACAAGATCTGAATAGACATTTTTCAAAGGAAGACATGGAGATGGCTAAAAGGCAAATGAAAAAATGCTCAACATTGCTAATATTAGAGAAATGCAAATGAGAACAATAATGAGTTATCACCTCACACCTGTCAGAATGGCTATCATTAAAATACCTACAAATAATAAATGTTCAAGAGGGTGTGGAAAAATGGGGAACCTCGTGCACTGTTGATAGGAATGTAAATTGGTGCAGCCACTATGGAAAAAAGTATGAAGGCTCTTCAAAAAACTAAAAATAGAACTACCATATGGTCTAGAAATTCTACTCCTGCATATGTATCTGGAAAGAACAAAACTACTAAAACACTAAGTTAAAAAGAAACATGCACCTCAGTGTTCATACCAAGACATGGAAAAAGCCCACCAACAGATGAATTGTTAAAGGTGTGGAATATTACTCAATCATTAAAAAAGAATGGAATTCTGTCATTTGCAGCAGTGTGGATGGACCTAGAGAATACTAAGGTTAGTGAAATAATTCAGACTGAGAAAGACAGTCTGTATTATCATTTATATGTGGAATCTGACAAATGAATATGACAAAATAGAAACAGACACAGAGATACAGAGAATGAAATAGTAGTTACCAGTGGGGAGAGGAGGGTGGAGGGGTAAGATAGGGGAAGGGGAGTAAGGGGTATAAACTACTAGGTATAAAATAAGATACAAGGAAATGATGTATAGTACAGCAAATATAACCAATATTTTATAACATTTAATGGAGTGTAATATAAAAATATTGAATCACTATGTTGTACACCTGAAACTTATGTAACATTGTAAACCAGCTATACTTCAACTTTAAAAATAACAACTGGCATCTGTCTAAATATGTAATTAACAATAATATTATCTTAAGTATTTACCCTTAGCATACATCAGTTTGAGAGGCATCTACCATACACTAAATGATCATGTCTGGTGATAAGAAGCAATCAAATGGGCATGCTCAAGTCCTAGTCTATGTGTTGGTAATAATTCAGCCCAAACATTGCAGATTTCCAAGATGGTTATGACAATTTTACTGTTTTGATTTTTTCTATTCTTAAAATTTATACTCTTGGGCTTCCCTGGTGGCGCAGTGGTTGAGAGTCCGCCTGCTGATGCTGGGGACGTGGGTTCGTGCCCCGGTCCGGGGGGATCCCACATGCCGCGGAGCGGCTGGGCCCGTGAGCCATGGCCACTGAGCCTGCGCGTCCGGAGCCTGTGCTCCGCAACCGGAGAGGCCACAAAGGTGAGAAGCCCGCTTACTGCAAAAAAAAAAAAAAAAAAAAAATTTTATACTCTTAATAAAAACGTTAGTTTAAACACGAAACATCAAAAACAATGGTGTTAGAATTTAGCATGTCAGTAAAGAAAATGACAAATAATTATGTATATGTCCTAAGAGGCACTTTTACTGGACACATAATTTACCGTCATCTGATCAAATTCCTGTTCAGTATATTAAGTTTTTTGAAAAGCAGATTAATGTTACAAAAGGAAACAGTGTATTAATTATATCTACTTTTGCTCTTTCATTGGGAATGAAGACTACATGCATAGTAAATTATGTGGGAGGGAAAAGCTGGTGAATAAAATACCAGAACCTTGTTTTTTAGATTGTCATTTATTTAAAAAGCAACAAAATTGTAAAAATAAACCAGTTCTTTCTTTAAATACAAAATGCAAGAGCTCAAAAAAATCAGTTGTTTCCTCTTTTTGATGTTATAACGTTAAGCAGAATTTCAACTTTGTGTAAACATTTGGTTCCCAAATCAAAAGCAATGTATCATTTAGGAACTTACAGGTCGACGTTATGCTAATACTACATAAAGTAAATTAATTATCCTTCCTTACTTTTTAAATTATAATTAAATATTATGTTAGAATATTTAATATTAGTATATGGTAACTTATGTACTAATATACTGAACAACATTGACTTTTTTTTTTACCTAAAATATTTTCCTTAATACTTCTCAGAAGCAACAAAAATATTTAAAAGTACTTCCTGAGTGACTTCTTAGGTTAAAATGTGGAAAATAATTTTCTAGAAGAAATCATGTAAGAAATTAGTCTGGCTCATTTTATTCATTTTTGGTGGATGGAATCTTTTTTGTAATTAAAATAGTATTTGTTATAAGATCCATCAGGCTGCATTTTCTGAATTAGAATTTAATATCAAGGAATCAACACCTGGATTATTTCCTGCTTCCAAGGGGAAATGGTATGGAGAGCAGCTAACTCTCTGGATAAAACACACAAATGAGACCTTTCAACTCTGAGATTGGGAGGTAATAGGATTGATGTCTGCAGAATCATGAAATAGTTTGAAAGGGCAATGAAGCAATGTTTTGAGACTCCCAGAATATTAGACCTCAGTGGGCCCCTCTTGAGTCTTGAAAGGTCATTTTAGGATGAATGGAAGGCAGTCTTCTTCACACAGCAGGGTACAAACTTATGGACCTCATTACCCAGACAGGTGAGTAAGTCAGGAAACATAATCTCAAAATGACTCAGATCTACACGTCAATGATAGATTTAGAATAAATAACTGAGGAAAACAGTGTTTCTCACCACTAGTTTATATTAATTCAGAAAATACTTTAATTGCATTGTGTGTATTAGGCCACTTACATTTATTGTAACTACTGATGAATTTAGATAAAATTTTCCATCTTTTTTTTTTAAGAAGATATTGGGGGTAGGATTTTATTAATTAATTTATTTATTTTTGCTGTGTTGGGTCTTCGTTTCTGTGCGAGGGCTTTCTCTAGTTGTGGCAAGAGGGGGCCACTCTTCATTGCGGTGCACGGGCCTCTCACTATCGCGGCCTCTCTTGTTGCGGAGCACAGGCTCCAGACGCGCAGGCTCAGTAGTTGTGGCTCACGGGCCTAGTTGCTCCGCGGCATGTGGGATCCTCCCAGACCAGGGCTCGAACCCGTGTCCCCTGCATTAGCAGGCAGATTCTCAACCACTGCACCACCACGGAAGCCCTTTCCATCTTATTTTAAGTCTTCTATTTGTCTCACATTTTCTATGCTTCTTGTTTTCTCCTACTTTTTTTTGCCTTCTTTTAGAGCTACTGTGTGTGTGTGGTTTTTTTTTTTAATGAATTTATTTATTTATTTACTTTGGGCTGTGTTGGGTCTTTGTTGCTGCGTGCGGGCTTCCTCTAGTTGCAGCAAGCGGGGGCTACTCTTCTGTTGTGGTGTGCAGGCTTGTCATTGCAGTGGCTTCTCTTGTTGTGGAGCACAGGCTCTAGGCGCATGGGCTTCAGTAGTTGTGGCACACAGGCTCAATAGTTGTGGCGCACGGGCTTAGTTGCTCCATGGCATGTGGGATCTTCCCGGACCAGGGCTTGAACCTGTATCTCCTGCATTGGCAGGCGGATTCTTAACCACTGCGCCACCAGGGAAGCCCGAGCCACTGTGTTTTTAAAAACAAATCCATTTTTTCTTTCTACTTGTTTGGAAATTATATGTTCTACTTCTATATTATCTGCCTTAAAAGTTTATCGTGCATATATATCAAATTCTAAACATAATTAGCGTCTTTAAACCCCAGCAAACAATATAAAGATCTTAGAACGCTTGAACTCCAATCATCTCCTCTAGACTTAGGTACTATTGTTACTATTTGTGTTAGTTTTCAAATCCTCATAATTGGTAATTATAATTTTTACTGTCTCTGCTTATTTAGATTGTCCCACTTGTTTACCAATTTCTTTATTCACCATTCTTTCTTGTAACTTAGTCACATACCTGGGATAATTTGCTTTCTCCCTGAAAAAGTGGTAAACACAATTTTTGTTTGACATTTTGTTGTCATTCTTAAAAGATAGTTTTGATACCTACACAATTCTAGATTGATTTCTTTGCCTCAGCACTTTAAAGATATTGTTCCACTGTCCTCTGTAGTTCATTGTTGCTGTGGAGAATCCTATTCTCAGTCCAAATGTCTTTGTAAGTTACCTATCTTTTCTGTGTGGCTGCATTTAAGATCTTTTCTCTATCTTTTGTGTTTCATAGTTTTATCACAATGTGTCCAAGTTTCCTTGGTATGCATCATACTTCCCAAAGCAGAGGATGCACACTTTTCATCAATTCTATCATCTTCTCAGCCATTATCTTTTTGAATATTGCTTCCACCATTTTCATAATTCTCTCTTTTGAGAACTTTAGTTAGGTATAGAAAGTCTTCCCATTATATCCTCTATATCTCTGACTTTGTTTCCTATTTTCCTGTTTTGTCTCTCTGTATTTTATTTTGGATATTTATTTCTGTTTAATTTTCTAGTTTACTTATTCTCTTCAACTGTATCTAATTGGTTTAACTCATCCACTGAGTTGTAATTTCAGTCACATTTTTAGTTCTAGATGTTATATTTTGTTTCTTTCCAAATCTGCCTGTTTTTATCTTGTATCGTAAGATTTTGATATCTTCTTAAGTCTTTGAGTCAGTAAGTATTTTCTTGTTTCTTCTAATTCTGGGCATGGTTTTGCTCTCACTGAGTTTATTTTGTGTGAATTTTGAGGGGCCTGGTTAAGGATGCTTTCCTCCTGAGAAGAGAAGGTTTGCTTTTCCTAGGTGTAAAGAGTTGTTACCAACCTGAGATCTTTTTAACTTAATTTCTTAGTTTGGGGTATCCTGAGGCTGGTATAGATATAAACCCCAGACATAATTGAGGGAAGTTCTATTGTTACTAATCCTAGTAGAGATAATTTATTGATACCTTGAGCTATAGCAGAATGAGGCAGTTTTTCTCCTGGGTTACCATTGCCATCAGGCAGATTTTTTGTTGTTGTTGTTGTTGCGGTACGTGGGCCTCTCACTGTTGGGGCCTCTTCCGTTGTGGAGCACAGGCTCCAGACGCGCAGGCTCAGCAGCCATGGCTCACGGGCCCAGCCACTCCACGGCATGTGGGATCTTCCTGGACCAGGGCACGAACCCGCGTCCCCTGTATCGGCAGGCGGACTCTGAACCACTGCGCCACCAGGGAAGCCCGGAAAGATTTTTTTTAAAGTGTCTCCTCAGAAAAGGGAAACAAAAGCAAAAATAAACAAATGGGACTATATCAAACTAAAACGATTCTTTACAGCAAATGAAAACAACAAAATAGACAGCCTGCCAATCTGGAGAAAGTATTTGCAAATCATATATTCGATAAGGGATTGATATCCAAAATATATAAGGAACTCATATAACTTAACAAAAAAACCCCATACAATCCAATTTTTAAAAATTGGCAGAGCAGCTGAATAGACATTTTTCCAAAGAAGACATGCAGATGGCCAATAGGCACATGAAAAGTTGCTCAACCTCGCTAATTATCAGGGAAATGCAAATCAAAACCACACTGAGATATCACCTCAAGCCTGTTATACTGGCTGTTATCAAAAAGACAGCAAATAATAAGTGTTGGTGCGGATATGGAGAAAAAGGGACCCTTCTACACTGTTGGTGGGAATGTAAATTGGTGCAGCCACTATGGAAAACAGTATGGAGGTCCCTGAAAAAATTAAGAATAGAACTACCATAGGGTCCAATAATTCTACTTCTGGGTATTAATCCGAAGAATATGAAAATACTAATTCAAAAAGATATATGTACTCCTGTGTTCATCACAGTAATATTTACAATAGCCACAATGTAGAAACAACCTAAGTGCCCATCAGTGGATTAATGGATAAAGAAGATGTGCTACATATATATACAATGGAATCCTCATGCATAAAAATATATGAAATCTTGCCATTAGCAACATGGATGAATCTTGATGGTGCTATGCTGAGTGAACAAAGTCAGATGGAGAAAGACAAATACTGTCTGATTTCACTCATATGGAATATAAAAATAATAAATGAACCAATAGAACCAAACAAAAACAAACATGTGGATAAAAGGAATAGAGTAGTATTTACCAGAGGGGAAGGGTGTGGAGGGTGAAATGGATAAAGGAGATCAACGATATGGTGATGGATGGAAACTAAATTTTTGATGTAGAGAATGCTGTAGTGTATTCAAGTAGAAATATAATGTTTACATGATACATAATGTTATAAACCAATGCTAATTAAAACTAATTTAAAAAGAGAAAGGATGTTTTGGAAGATGAGAAATTTTCTTCTGAAATGGCCCTTAGAGCTCTGTACTAGACCTGGGATGGAAGTACCCAGGGTGGAAATTTGTTTTCTTCAGTATTTCTCCCTGGAATGCTTACTTTTGTGTGTCTGTGTCTTTCTCATTGGTCTAGGTTAATAAGGAATATTGTATACATCTGAAAATACTTATCAGAGTATGGACTTCTTTGGAGTAGAACAAGTATGGGGAAAAAACGTATTTTTCCTAATTTCAAAATATGGCTTCTTTTTATTATGTATCTTTTTATTCTTTATAGTTTTACTTTTTGTCTTAGTTCTGTAAGAAAAGAGACTACATAAAAGGAAGCTCATATCAGCAACCATAAACAAGTCCTGAGAAACCCAAACTATGATAACTAGAAACATCTGTGTCAGTATTTCAGAGACTATGAAAACAGGCCAGGATTCTTTCAGAAAGCTCTATTCTTTCAGAAAGCTATATGAGCTATATGGTACCAGGTACTGTGATGTGCATATATATATATATATATATATATATATTTTGTTGTTGTCGTTTGGCATTGAAAAACTCTATCATTGCTTGTGAGATTTCATGACAGCTCTCTTCCCTCCACAAAACCCGTGAGTAAGAAAAGCATGGCCTCTGAATGGTTAGTACCTGTTACTGTCCTGGCACTCTTATGTAGATCTAGGTGTTCTGTTCAACGTCAAATAATTTCTCAGAACACCAGCATCAAACCAGGTCACTCTGTGATCATGAGAGAGGAAAACAAAACAAGACTACTTTGTAAGCATGTCTGACCACAGGCAAAAATAAGAACCTTTTCCGAACCACAGAAACGATCAAATGTCTCCCTACCCTGGTGAATAGGAGTGACTGCTACTTCTTCACCAATTCATTTTTAGGCCCACTGCATTCCTTGTGCCTCCTACATAAAAATTACTGAGTTCCACTCATAAAATCACTGCTGTTTCCCGAGAGAACTTAATCCAGAGCATGACCCTGAGTACTTAAACCGTCTCCAGAGTCACCCAACACAAGCCCAAATTCTGTAACGTGTTCCTTTCACTGAAACACCCCCATTGTCCCCCATGATGTTCTGTGCCCTCCTTGCAATAAACCAATACATCTAAGTTCGTTCCATGACAGTTGTGTTTCTGGTAGTCTTTGGCTGCAAGGTATTGACTCCTAGGTTACATAGTATTGAATTTTTCCCCCAATTCAGACAGATTTTGTAAGTTTTATTAAAACGTCTCAGCAGGCTTTCAGAGCAGTGGTTTCAAAAGGGGACATTCAAGGGACATTCCTTTCCATTGTATTCACAGATGATGTACAGAGGTATGAGACTGTGGCAGTACTCTATCTGCAAAAAAAAAAAGTTAGACTTGGACTGAATATTTCAGTAGGATTTAATGATACTCTGTTGGTGACATTCTGAAGTGATATTGATTCTTTAGTCTGATTTCCTGTTAGCATCACAGCAGTATTCACACTGGTTATTGACTTTCATCCATACCCATCCTTACCTCACTTCCAAAGAACTGGGACAACCAGTGTAGAATCAACTAGCTTCCTGTAAAGTAGGAGAGAAATTAGAATTACACATTTGCTTTCTAAATTCTGAGTAGCATAATCTCATGGGTCATGTGAAACCAGTTTGAGGTAAATTTGGAATGTAACAAAATATGATTTGTGAGCCTTTCAGAGGAAGAAGGAAGTTTGGTGTGCTGAGATGGCAAAGGGGCTTGGGGAAGTCTGGGTTTATTTCCTACCCTGAGAGCATTCGGCCTGGATTTGTGAAAATGTTAAGAATGATGAATGAGCTGTAAATAGAAGATTTCTCTGACCGTGAGCCATAAACAGCCATAAATGGATTAGACTGAACAGCTGGGAGCAAAATCATGGGCATTATGCAGGCACACAGGACCGGCTGTGGAATGGAACCAGCGTCCCACCCTATTGATTAGCTGTTCCATGGACCATAATAAAACTATCATGGTTAATTGCTAGAAAGAGGCACACACCCAGAAAAGGCAAGTTAAGGTGTCAGCCCTCCAGTTTATTGCTCAAAGGCAACATAATTTGTGTTTCATTATAGGGCTTTCACTGCAGGATCTATAGGGTTCAATGAAATCCCCTTCCCCCATGCACACACACACTTTTCATGGGCAAAGGAACATTTGATTACATTTTGTTGCCTTCTAGTTATGGATCAATGACTTTTCTAGCCAGGCCTATTCTAATTTCCAAGCATTCCGAGGAAAAAGCCCAGATTTTTACAGTGTAGTGCAGCCTGGGTAGTACTGAAGGGTATTTTTGAATATCAGGCTACTAATTTTCTCTACCAGGGCAGCTTGGACTTCTTTAATTTTTACACATTTTTACTGACACAGAAGCCATAAGAGGAACAATGTCAGAAACCATATAGTTATGAAGGGGAGATTAGGTCTTCTTCATTGTTGGTATTTATACCCAGAGGAACATGACAAGTGTTTGATAAGGGACTCTAAGGAGTTTCTCCTCCGTTTAAAACTTGCAGCATGTAGGCTAGAGAATGTTTTGGTTTATGTCATATAATGTTATAGAAAGGGCTAGTGGGCTGTTTAGATTTGTGTTCTATTATAGCCATCCTGTTTGAAAAGTTAATACATCTTTTGAGGCTTTATTATAATAGGAAGTACGAGGACTGTTGGCTATTTCCCTTTAATACTTTCACCCTAGAATGAAGTGTATGTGTCTGTACTCGGATCATAGATTCCATGTGTAGGGCTTCCCTGGTGGCGCAGTGGTTAAGTATCTGCCTGCCAATGCAGGGGACACGGGTTTGAGCCCTGGTCCGGGAAGATCCCACAGGCCATGAAGCAACTAAGCCTGTGCACCGCAACTACTGAGCCCGCGCACCTAGAACCCGTGCTCCACAGCAAGAGAAGCCACCGCAATGAGAAGCTCGTGCACCACAACGAAGAGTAGCCGCAACTGGAGAAAGCCCACGCACCACAACAAAGACCTAACACGGCCAAAAATGTATAAATAAAATAGATTCCACATGTCGTTGGCACTGACATGAAATGTGACATGAAGGGAACCTGTTTGCAGATACGATGCCTGTCTACACCTGGCATTCTGCCACATTTTGGAATACACTTTTCTATCTGCTATATTCCTGAAATTCCAAACTTGGCAGCCAGAAGCACCTTCAATTTTATTGGTTCCTGTGTGCAATCATTGATATCTTTGACCACGGGTTTTTTTGTTGTTGTCTGTCTGTTTTTGCATTAGGGGCACAGGAGAGAAGTTGTTTGCTTGTGGAGTATAAGTTTTCTGAGCACAGCGACCCAGTCTACCCGGCATTCTGATTTACAGCTCTGTCCTTGTTGGCGCCCTACTCTCACAATTGTACCGTGAATGTGGGCTTAAATACAAAAATCTGTTGTTCATTCACGCTTAATATGTGTTTATTGAGCACCTAGTATGTGGCAGACAGCTAGACACTGACAGACAGTGACACATGATTGGACTCAGCCACTTTTAGTCTTATTTAAGGTGCTGATGTCACCATCACACATTTCCTTTTTTCCAGAGTTCCATGATGTATGCACCCATTAGGGTTTTATTGTTTTAGGTTTTGTGAAAGAAAATAGCCTCGGTAAAAAAAACAAAAGAAAAAAACCACAAGTGCCTGCACCCATTAACACCAGAGGGTTGGGGCAGTTTGCAGATGTAACATCCTCAGGGACGGAGCTCTTGATAAATTTGGAGTCAGTAGCTCTCTCCTTCAAAGAAACCCTTGGAAGAGCCAAGCCCCTAAAAAAATAATTCCCCTGGACCAGTGGATACCTAGCTCTTTGATAAGAAGTAAATTTATAAAAAGGAACGAAATTGGGTCATTTGTAGAGATGTGGATGGACCTAGAGAGTGTCAAAGAGAGTGCAGTAAGAAAGAGAAAAACAAATATCGTGTATTAACGCATATATGTGGAACCTAGAAAAATGGTACAGATGAACCGGTTTGCAGGGCAGAAATAGAGACACAGATGTAGAGAACAAACTTATGGACACCAAGGGGGGAAAGTGGCGGGGGCGATGGTGGTGGTGGGATGAATTGGGAGATTGGGATTGACATGTATACACTATTGATACTATGTATAAAATAGACAGCTGATGGGAACATACTGTGTAGCACAAGGAACTCTACTTAAGGCACTGTGGTGACCTAAATAGGAAGGAAATTGAAAAAAAAGGAGTATATGTATAGCTGATTCATTTTGTTGTGCAGTAGAAACCAACACAACATTGTAAAGCAACTATACCCCAATAAAAATGAATTAGAAAACAAAGAAGTAAAGTTAGTTGTTGAACTGCCTCTCCTGAGCAGCTCTTGGAGGTTTACTTCTCTCTGATCAGATCTGTAGTGGGTGGAATTGTGTCCCTCCAAGAGATACTTCCAAGTCCTTCCCTCCAGTACCTGTGAATGTGACCTTATTTGAAAATAAGGTCTCTGTGGCTGTAATTAAGGAGTTTGGGATGAGAGCATCCTGGATTTAGGGTTAGCCCTAAGTCTAATAACTGGTATTCTTATAAGAGAAAAATTTGAAATATGGAGGAAAAGGCCATGTGAAGGTGGGGAACATGATGTAACTACAGACCAAGGAGGGCAAAGGAATGTTGACAGCAACCAGAGGCTAGGAGAGAGGCAAGGAATAGATACTCTTTCAGAGCCTCCAGAAGGAACCAACCATGCTAACACCTTGGTCTGTGAACTATGAGAGAATAAATTGCTGTCATTTTAAACCATCAATCTGTGGTAACGTGTTATGCCAGCCCTAGGAAACGAATACAGACTCCCACTCTTTATTCTATGCAGCGTTCCCCTGGAATGTATTGGCTATAAGTAGAGATGGTTTATTGCCCTCGGTCAGTTGACTCTTACTAGTTTTCTCCTATGCTGAAGAAATCTGATGCCATTTTCTTACACTCTAAACTCTACTGGCAACCTGATCGTTATACAGTTTTTATTGGATACAAGTGTATCACAATGATTTTTGTTCCCTCGTAACTGCTCTTTTTAAATTTCAGAAACCTAGAGTACCATACATTCTGGGTATGATATCACCCATCTCAACTGCCTTTCCTCATCCATATATACCATCTGTAGACAGGTGTTTTCCTTGCAGTTTTACCAGGAGCTCCTCTTTTTTTAAATATATTTTTCTAGACTTCAGATATTAGTCTAGAAATCCTTCCTTCTAGCTGACTCACTAGTCTTGGAATCGGTAAGTCAAGATCTAAATCTTCTTTCTCATGCGGGCTTTGATTTTTTGTTGTAAGAAGTTCTTTCTCTCGGGGCCCTTTGATGACCTCTCCTTTTCTGGGGCACAGATTAGAGAGAGAAAAATCGTTTATAGTTATGAGTGTACCTTTTCTCTTTGTCATGGCCTTTCTTATTTATGTGTTTCCCAGCCAAGTCTGGCTTCATTGCCAGAAGGTCTCAGATGTCTGTCTTTTGTTTCTCACCTTAACTTAGCATACTCTCAGTTCAATAGAGCGCAAGAATCGGTTCTAGGGAATGACCATTTGGGTCCAAATTTCGGTACACATTGCTGACATGTGGCATGAAGTGAAAGGTTCCCTCCCGAGTATTCTTCCCACTGTTCCCTTCTAGCCGGTGTGTGCTGACCTCCAGGGCTGGGAATGGAGGCACATGTGTTTATGGTTAATTGTCATTCATGTACTTTTCCCAGCCTCTTCCTTCGAATTTAAGTCTTATCCTGTCAGACTCTTCTTTTAATGGAAATGGACTCTTATCCACCCCACCTCCAGCATCCAGAGACTCATGGGCAAGTCTTATCTTGAGCATTTTCACATAAACTGGTAGGAATGCACTAGACCCCTTCTATGACATTACTGTATAGGAAATGCGTTAGGGGATTTAGAGAGAGTTTATGCCCAGCCAGCCAAGGCCCGTCAGCAAGAGTGATGTAACAGGTTTAAATAATCTTTTCAGTCTGTGATTTGAGACTGAAATATTGAAAGGTATATTTTGATCAGAATACAGAGGACCCTAAAAACCAGGCAGGGGAATTTAGAAATAATATGATAGGATAAATGTATTTATTTATTTCTACTATATATCCTGCCCAATCCTTTCCCATAAGAATATAGGTAAACATATAACAGGGCAGTAAAAATAAATTTTGGAAGAGAGATCAAGAGATAGTCAGAACTACTTCTCCCTTCTGCTGTAACCCTTTCCTTAGCAATTGTTGTCTTGCACCTCTGTGTTATTGCCATCTATAGCCTGGACCACCATCCCATCGGACATATTATATGTTTACTTATTTTATTTATTTATCTATTTATTTATTTATGGCTGCATTGGGTCTTAGTTGATGCGCATGGGCTTTCTCTAGTTGTGGTGAGCGGGGGCCACTCTTCACTGCGGTGCACAGGTTTCTCATTGCGGTGGCTTCTCTTGTTGCGGAGCACAGGCTCTAGGCGTGTGGGCTTCAGTAGCTGCAGCATGTGGGCTCAGTAGTTGTGGCTCGCAGGCTGTAGAGCGCAGGCTCAGTAGTTGTGGCACACAGGCTTAGTTGCTCTGTGGCCTGTGGGATCTTCCCAGACCAGGGCTCAAACCCATCTCCCCTGCGTTGGCAGGCGGATTCTTAACCCCTGCACCACCAGGGAAGTCCCCAGCTTGTTTGTTTTTTTATCTCACTCTCCTAATTAGGATGTGAGTTACATTAGAGTCAGTATTTTGGTCTGTTTTGTTCTCTGTGCTATCCTCAGTGTCTAGAATGGTTCTGGGTAATAGTAGATGTCTAATAAATACTTGTTCTTGAATAAATGACTGTACTAGGAACCAGGAAGGGAATTGCTCTAGATTATTGTGTCGTCACAAAATAAAATAATCTGAAGGTAGTAATAGCAGTGATGGTGGCTAGAGCAGGTGAAGCTTTGAAGGGGGTTCTTGAAGTAATTCTGTCCTTTTATGAGGTGAGAAGAGCCTGGTCCAGGATGGTAGCAAGAATAAATGGTGAGAAAAAGGAGAATCTAGAATCCATGGTGTGATCCCCCCCTTGTTTTCTGCAGAATTACTCCAACTTTCAGTGTCCTTCCTGCACAGAGGGATACAAGAGAAGGTGGGCAGAACTAGCTCAGAATGGTTTCCACAACCTGCCTACTGGCAGTATGCTGAGCAAGGTGTTCTTTTGTGAGTCTTTTCAGGACTGAAAATCTAATGCTGTGCTTTCACCATCTCCAGCTTCCAAGGAATGTGTGCTTCCCTGAAGTAGAAGGGATTCTAAGAGCAGTACTGACTGAGACAAGTAGGGTATAAATAAAGTTGGATGAGTGTGCTTGTAGCACAGTTGGAAGACTGGGCATTAGTGTTTGTACAGCTGACACTTGGGGGCAGTAGTTTGGAGACATGCCTCCTTCCTCTCTCTTACTAGCTGACGAGAGGTGGTAAACCATGCAGCAAACGGGACCCTTGTGGGCAGGCTAAAGGGAACAGTTGGGGATTTTGCCAGAAGGCTCATGAGAAACATATCGGTCCATTTCCAGCTGAGAGCCATGATGCTGTTGAATTTTCTTGTTCTCATTTCAGACTGCTACCTTGGAGTTGATGTTCCTGAGTTAGAGAAAGGGGTTTTCCTGGAATTGGTGTTACCTACCTTTACTTCTCCTCAGGAGCAAATTCTCACGTTTTGAAAGACTGTTTTCCACATGCCTCCTGAGTTGCTGATAATTGTTATTAATGGGATCTTGATCATTCTCCCTGGCTGACCTACAGAGCAAAAGAATAAAAGTCTTAAGGAAGTGGAGTTAATAACTCCATCGCAATGGATCATAGAGATAAGCCAGTAATTGCAAGGTCAGATGGGCACACACAGATAGATTGTTAGCTGGTTATACTGTAATGAAGGAGCAGACCTTTTACATAAGTTTATGAATAATGTTTCTCATAAAGACCGGAGATTGATTATTCCAGGAAAGCTTCCTCCTAAACCTGAGACCATCAGCAATCACAATAATGAAATATTAATAGCAAATTTGAGAATCTATCAGGAGTAAATTTCATAACCCACTCTAATGAGCTTCTCGTTTCTAATTTTGGAGGGGAGCTAAATGACATATTACTGAAGGCAGTAACAGAAGAATGTGTTTTGCATTGGGGGCCAAATCAAGATTATTTCATCATGAAGAATAGATTTGAAGAGGTGGAGGGTGGGAGAGAACAATAGGAAGTTCAGATGATTCTCCTTTTATCATATTTACTGCTGTTTCCCTGTGAAATATTATTTTTTTCCCATATAGAAATGATTGCATTAGTTAATGTCATTTTAGGGAAAAATAGTCTTGGATGTCTTTCTTTTTTTCTTTTCCTGTAAGCAAGTATATAATTATACCTTTATATTATAAGAGCTTGAAGAATCATGTTTTTTGGTTTCCTAGCAACCATAGGAACTCTGGGTTTTTCAGCTGGTGATCAAAACTAGAATCCTTAACATAGAAGTGAAAGAAGATGCTTATGAGTAAAAATAGTGCATATAGTAATTTTGAAAGATGACCAGAAAAAAAAATGATCCCATTGATATATCTTTATTTTTCGGATTGATAGATGACTAAATGGGTAGAACCCAGCAGAAATCCAATTTTCAGCTGATATATTTAGTGTCCACACTCAGCTTATCTTCTTTGTGGTTTTAATTACTCATATTGAGATATCTGAATGTACCTGCAGTTCATAATTACATTTTTTTCAGGTATAAAAAAGGATGGATGGCATGTCACTTTAATACAAATCAGAAGAACAGAATTTAGGACTAGTGTATATGTTGCTGCCTTCATATACGGTGATATTCGTGGTATTTCATCACTTTGCCCTCTACAGTGAGCCTAGACTCACATCGGCTGCTCCGTTTCTCAGTCTCATTTGTGATCAAATACAGTCATCAAAAGGCAGTTGGGGAAATTCCTTGGCGGTCCAGTGGTTAGGACTCTGTGCTTTCACTGCCGAGGTCCTGGGTTCAATCCCTGGTCAGGGAACTAAGATCCCACAAGCTGCAAGGTATGCCCGCCCCCCCCCCCAAAAAAAGGCAGTGGGTAATGGGGTTTTTTTAATGTTTATTTATTTATTTATTTATTTTCTTGTCAGTCATCCATTTTATACACATCAGTGTATACATGTCAGTCCCAATCTCCCAATTGGGAATGTTTTAAAATTAGATTGTGGTGATGGTTGCACAGCTCTGTGAATATACTAAAAACCACTGAACTGTATACTTTAAAAGGGAGAATTTTATGCTATGTGAACTCTATCTCAGTAATGCTGTTATCTTTTTTTTTTTCTTAGAGCAGTTGGGTCCCCCCACCCCTGCAATCCTTGTTCCCCTCTCTGTTGCTCAGCACAGCCTCCAGAAGTAGCAGCATCTTCTGACTGGCCTCATGGGCACTCTCAGACCCCACATAAAACCTAAGATTGCCAAAAAGAGATACAATACATTCAGCTGATAACAGTCTACAACTTCTGTCAAAGTTAAGCCTAACTGGAAGAAATTGAGAGGCATGGGTAGTAGGATGAGTTTGAGATGCAATGGTCAGATCTGGACGTCCAGCACTGGGTATAGAACCAACATGAAAACTGAGCATAGGCTGCCCTGAGGCTTCTGGAAGTCTCTGTGCACAAAGTCAAGAAACTGGGATCACTGATGATATCCAACAAGTCTTCCTGTGGGGAAGTTGCAGAGGGGTTCTTCCAAAAAAACTCAAAGTCATTGTGTGAGGAGCAGTGTATCTGGCCATTAGGTTCACTACAGCAAATGCCAGACAGTGGATTGAGGAAAATGAATAGCAACTCTCATTGCATAACTTGCTTATGTTATATAGATGGACTGTAAATTCCCAAATATGACAGATCGTCAGTGTAGGATCAGGATTATAATTTGTGACCACAAAACTGAGTAAGATTGTTTTATGCAGTGATTAAAGTCAGAAGTTGGTGGACCCCTGGTTTTTGTCCTTTACATATTGTAGTTCCCATATTCATAAATGTTCTTTCCTGTTTACTCCCAACAGGCCAACTAGTACTACTTTCAAAATACCTTTTAAAAAATTTCTGTGATTTCTGGATTGATCCTAATTGCCAGTGTGATCATCTGAATGAGGTTAATTGAATCAGAGTAACCAAATCTCACAATTACCAACCCATTGTTATTCAACTGAATATTTTGTAATTGCCTAATTAGTGCAACATAGGATGGTAGTCCTTTGGAGAATTTAGAGCTGAGCAAGATAGGATTCCTGACATAAAAGCAAAGTTTCTAGATGATTTTACTAGAAAGCAGAATCGAATAATACAAAGTAAAGGAGGTAAACCATAACTTGGGATTTCAAAGAATCACAGCTAGTTGAGAAATGTTTGAAAAAAATATATAGCATTTCTGGTTAATCTTGAAAGATAGGTTATAATTTGCCAGATGCTGGTAAGGTAGAGAAAAGTTTCTCTAGAGACAAAGGGAGCAGCAAACACAAAGACACACAAGTGGGAAAGAAGAGTGAGATTCGCTAAATGCAACTGGATATTTTTAAATGATTGATTAGTTGGCGGTAAGCACGTGATATACGGGAAATATTGTATTCACAGTATAGAAGATCTAAAGGGATATAAAATTCTATGCTTGAATCAAGCCAGGTCTCCAGAAGGCTGTATATCAAGAGATCTCTGTTTTCTTAGTGTCTCACTGGAGCCACCCCTTCTACCCAATTTGCGTTTTCATGTTCTGGCCTCTGCTGTTTTCAAAGTATGTGATGAGAAACAGCTAAAGGAAAGCTGGAGAAGTACTGACAAGTATATCATTCTGTATACAACTCGCTGCCTCTTATGAACCCCATAAGAGCAATTTATTTGGAACTGAATTCTAGAGAAAAATTTGTTTCACCTGAAAAACTTGTGTGAGTTATTTGTTTTGAGAATTAAATCCACCTTCCTTTTTTGTTTTGACTGCCAGAAAGTTCGTATCTAAACTTGAGGTTTAATTACAGCAAGTATATTTTGCTTTATGGTCTACATAGAATGTTATTTTAAAATTCATTAATTCAACACATGTTTATTGAGTACCTACTGTATGCCCAGTGCTAAGTATACAGTGGTGAATGAAACAGATATAAACCCTGCCCTCAAGGAGCTTATAGTCAAGTGGGAGAGTCAGACAATAAATAGGTAAATCAACAAATTAATATGTGTAATTTGTATTTGTTTTGGTCCCGATTCCCTTTTTTTAAAAAAATTATTCATTCATTTATTTATTTTTGGTTGCATTGGGTCTTTGTTGCTGTGCGCGGGCTGTCTCTAGTTGCGGCGAGTGGGGGCTACTCTTCATTGCGGTGTGCGGGCTTCTCAGTGCAGTGGCTTCTCTTGTTGTGGAGCACGGGCTCTAGATGCACGGGCTTCAGTAGTTGTGGCACGCGGGCTCAGTAGTTGTGGCTCGCGTGCTCTAGAGCGCAGGCTCAGTAGTTGCGGCGCACGGGCTTAGTTGCTCCACGGCCTGTGGGATCTTCCCGGACCAGGGCTCGAACCCATGTCCCCTGCATTGGCAGGCGGATTCTTAACCACTGCTCCACCAGGGAAGTCCCCGATTCCCTTTTTATATTTATCATTAACTTACTAAGTGTGTTCTTATTGTAAACTCCTTTGTGGAATTAGATAGAGCATAAATAAAATGTTGCATTGGGAAAATACTTCATTTTTTTTTTTTATTTTTTGCGGTATGCGGGCCTCTCACTGTTGTGGCCTCTCCCGTCGCGGAGCACAGGCTCCGGACGTGCAGGCCCAGTGGCCATGGCTCACGGACCCAGCTGCTCTGCGGCACGTGGGATCCTCCCGGACCGGGGCATGAACCCGTGTCCCCTGCATCGGCAGGCGGACTCCCAACCACTGCGCCACCAGGGAAGCCCAATACTTCATCTTTTAAGTGAATTTTTAAGTGAATGGACTCAATTTAGGGGGATTTTTGTTTCTTGAACTAGCAGGTGCATAGCTAAATCAGCTGATAAAATGGAATTTCCAAAGTTAAGAACTTCTGTTTTTAAAGCAGTAGAGAACAGAGAAAAGCTATTTCTTCATGTACGCTGTCAACTCTTGAGGCAATCCCTGGAAGAGAACCACAGACAAAAGAATAATTTCACACTATAAGGTCTAGTCCCATTACGACATTTTCTACATAAGTGATTTCTATGCTTCTGCCAATGGTACACTCGTTACAATCAAGTCCTGGATAAAGGATTCGCCCAGTCCTCTTGAATCATTAAAATATGCGTAGCAAAAGTGTTCTTCAAAACAGATATACAATCAGGTGTACAAATCACATTTTTTAAAGGTTCTCTTCAGTCATAAGCTAAAATGAGCATGGTTATGACCAGGGATTCACATTTAAAAGAAGTATTTTTGTGAGGCTGTAGTGGGTAAACTGAAACAAAGTAGACCTGGCTTCTACCCTGTGGGACTTACCACTTAGTGGGGGGCAAAATCCAGAGAAGTAGACACCCAGAAAGTAGAGTATGGTAAGTACTCAGGAGAGCTATAAGCAAAAAGCTACAGTAGTGGCACAGAGCAAGGAAATGTTAAGTCTCACTGGATGGATCAGGTAAATTTTATGAAGAGGTAGCATTTGACCTGGACCTTGGAAAATGATTTCATTTTGGTAAACATAGCATGTGGGGAAGGGCATTAGGAGTAGAGGGAACAGCAAGAACAAAGGAAGGAAGGTATAAAAGTTTAAGCACTGTCGGGTAGCCCAGGGTTTTTAGAATAGAGACTGAGGGAAGGATGCCATGGGATATAAAGGGTGCCGATTTTGATGGATCAGAATAACTGAGGACCTTGAATGTGGTGCTAGGGAGTTTGGATTTTGAGAGGAAATAATAAATACTCTTAATAAAGAAATAAATAATGGCCATTTAAGAAATATGGGGCCTCCCTATAGATATCATGTCAGTCTAATCCATTATCAGTATCTTTATCGGGTTGCTGTTTTGGTGTTAGCTCAGTGAGAGAATAAAATACAAAAGCCACAAAAGGAGAGATTCAAATCTCCTGAAACTTGGGGCAACTAAGTACTTAGCAGTTGTGACGAAGTGCTGGTTTGCAGGAGGGGGCCTAGATTTAGAGTGCAAGGTGTTTGGAAATACACACCGTATGTTTGGATGCCTTCAGCCTATAGCCTTGGAGATTTAAAGATAATACACACGTGTATAGAAGAGCCAGGAAGGATTGTAAGAAGCTGTGGTGAAAGTAGAAATGTACAACCCCAGAGAAATAAAGAAGACTGTACATTATGTTGGAATGCCTGGCCATCCTGGTGGGAGCTCCTGATAAAATTTTCTGTGATGGGGCTTCCCTGGTGGCGCAGTGGTCGAGAGTCCGCCTGCCGATGCAGGGGACATGGGTTCGTGCCCCAGTCTGGGAAGATCCCACATGTTGCAGAGCGGCTGGGTCCGTGAGCCATGGCCGCTGAGCCTGCGCGTCCGGAGCCTGTGCTCCTCAATGGGAGAGGCCACAGCAGGGAGAGGCCCATGTACTGCAAAAAAAAAAAAAATTGTGTGATGGTCTTTAGCCAGTGCGTCCTCGTGAGGGCTCTGAACAAGTTTTGTCTTGTTTTTACCGGGGCTGACTGAGCCTGATCTTGGCAGTCCTGTATCAGGAGCTACTATGAACCTTGTACAGTTGCCCATAGAATGTAATGGGGGAGGCCCTGAAAGGCCAACTTTACAAAACCTATCATTCTCCATGTGCATCCTGGTCCAAAAGAGGCTAGTCAGCTAGTCAAGTGCTCCATTCAAGGGCACGTTCCCAGTGGGAGTAACTCATGCTTCTGTCACAGTAGTTTTCAGATCTTTATTAACAGTGACACCCTTCTGAACAAAATTACTCTGCACCTGAATATATATCAAATGGACAAAAGTGGGGCTTTTTCAGTTGAAGCAGGGGAGTGCTCAGCCCACCTACTCATATGAGCCACTCTGTGAAACCAGAGTTCTGAGGAAAACAGACGCCTTCTGGACACCTGGAAAGGTCACTGGGAAGGAATATGATGTCGAGTGAGAGGGAAAGTTTTGGAATTTTGGTCTAGTAGGATAGGGTCAACCGTGATGGGAGAGTCAGTGTGAACCCTGAGAAATCAGAGGCAGCAGGGAGCTACCCACACCCGGCGGAGTGGATGGGAGAGGAGGTAACGATTGATGAGGGTCTGGTACAAGTGCTGAAGGTGTCACGGGCCACTGTGGGACCTGACGTTACACTTTCCCCATAGCTCAGAAGCTTCTGTTTCGTTATGTTCCATCTTCATCCTGTACCCTGCCTGCCCGCCCCCAACCATTGCCCAATCCACTAAATTTTTTTTCTGCTGACTTCATTTCTTACCTCTTTACCCCAACCCTGAAAATATCCTCAACTTCTTTGACAGCAGGAAGCCTGAGTGCTTCCTGAAAATTCACAGTTTAATACCCTTCCCTCTTTACCTCGGGTTGTATCGTTATTACTTCTCCATCTTCAATTACCCTTCCTCATAGGGCTGCTTTATTGTTTCCCTCATTATGTAGACATCTCTGTTTCCAGGCTCTATTGGGAACATATCTTCGGGTGAATTAAAACCATTTATCTGTCCCTTGGCCCTTGTTATCCTGCATGTGTCACCTGCCTTCTTTAAAACCTTATTTTGTGGCATCTCTGATTAGCACTTAGAACCTACTTAGCATTACCTGTACAGAGGACATTTGGGAGGAAGGATGGTTATGATTCACTTGTGTGGCAACTGAGGGGCCCCTTGTTTTCCTTCCTGCCTTCATCCTGACCAAATGCCTCAGGCTCAGCCTTGACGTGGGGTGACAGGTTCCATTGAGATTCTCTTCCGCTCTCACTTTTCGCTGTTCAGCAAGGATTTTCATATCTCTGCAGGGGCTGCTGTCTTGCCCTTGAAATTTCCCATACTCTGGATGCAGGGGACTTGGCCCTGGGTCAGAACCCTCCCCCTGCAGTAATGTATACTATTAAACAAATGGCACTGAGAGCAATGTTCTCTCCCCAAGTCAAAATGCTCCCTTTTAGGTAAAATTTGAGCCTGCTGCTGGCAGTTAGGAGCCAGAATGGCAAAGGGAAATACAATGTAAAAGCAATATGAGCTTGAATGAAATTATGATAAGTGTCAGATGGCATCATTACCAGCATCCCCACAGGCAAGCATTAGGGAAGCTCTGTCATATAATGCTGAAACAGAATTCCAGTAGTGGAAGGAGCAGTAGCGTTCCAAACTGGGGTGTGAAATAAACACATTAACTCTTTGAGGTCCTTTGGGAGCCACAGATGTGGAATGAGTGGCCACAATTTGTATGTTGATTAGATGAATGAATGAATAAAGCTCTGGGATATTATATATTTCTAGAATATTAATATTATATATTAATGACTTTTTATATATATAGTGTGTGTGTGCATGTGTGTGTGTGTGTTTTCTCTTTGAATCTTAAGAAAGGCAGGTATATTAATGTCCCTTTTATTTTCAATAATCAGAGAATCAGGTGCTACACACAAATGAATTTCCAGATAACTGAAACTGTACTCATTTGAAATGTGAAACTGGTTTTATTTTTTTTATTAAAATTTTTTTTTATTTTTTAAAATAAATTTATTTATTTTTGGCTGCATTGGGTCTTCGTTGCTGCGCAGAGGCTCTTCTCTAGTTGTGGCGAGCGGGGGCTGCTCTTCGTTGCAGTGCGCGGGCTCCTCATTGCGGTGGCTTCTCTTGTTGTGGAGCACGGGCTCTAGGCACGCAGGCTTCAGTAGTTGTGGCACACGGGCTCAGTAGTTGTGGCTCGCAGGCTTAGTTGCTCTGCGGCATGTGGGATCTTCCTGAACCAGGGCTCGAACCCGTGTCCCCTGCATTGGCAGGTGGATTCTCAACCACTGCACCACCAGGGAAGCCCCTGAAACTGGTTTTAACGTGACCACTTTGGGGAGATAATTTTCCCAATTTAGAAATTAGATTAATGTTACCCTACTTTATTAAACTGCATACACCAAATCTATACTGCTTCTTGATTGTTCAGTTTACCATTTTCAGTAATTATGGTATTTTCTTTTTATTGGGAAAGACTTTATTAAGAAAGTGGCATTTGTATCTGGGATTTGTGTGATGGTTAGAAATTTGCCACACATGGAAGACGATAGGCAATACAGGTAGAAGGGATAACATGATCAACAACACAGAAGAATGGAAATGTATATCTTGTTTAGAGAAGAGTGAGCAGTCTAATGTAAATAGGGTACAGGTATATATAACCCCTAACATAGCTAGGGGATGAGATACCAGTGGAAGAAACCAGAAAGTTGTGATTAAATTGTATGAGACTTTGGAAGTCATTATAAAAAGTATGAATTTCAACCAACATACAATGGTGAGTTATCAAAGGCTTTTAAGCAGGGGAGTGATGTGTCCTCCTTGAGATCATATTTCTGTCTTTATGTCTATATCAGAACCTGCATTAAGGAATGGTTGGAGAGATGCTTAATAACCCTGCAGCTTCCTTCAGTCCTTCCCCTGATGGCCATTTCCGCCACCTAATGAAACAGACTATGCAAATATCAATAGTTTCAAGCCACTTTCCAACCAGATTATTGTCCCCACATCCCTCCAAAATAGAAATTCTGAAGTTACCTCTGCTCTGTGTTTATACCTCCATGTATCTCAGTATCGAAAAAGTGTTTACTACATGCCAGGCATTGCATTCTTCTATACTTTATATACATTTTCCCATTTTAATTATTCAACAATCCCATGAAGATGACGCTATTGTTATCTCCCCATTTGAAAGAGGAGGAAATTGAGGCTCAGAGAAGTTAAATAACTCATCAGTGGTCACAAGGCTAGTAGGTGGCAGAGCCAGTACTCAAGTCTGTCTGACTCCAAAGCCCATGCTGTCTTGCAGCTCTGGCTAAAGGTGACGTGGACTTCAGGCATTGGTAGTGGGGCCAGAGAAGAGGGGTGAAATTTGAGATTATGTAGGAAGAAAGAATTAATGTTCTTTCAAAATATCCAGAAATTCATTAAAGCAGTTCTGGTAGGACTGTGTTATGAACCTTTGGTGATACTTATTTTTGCACAGAAAGCATTTAGAAAAAAAGCACCTGTTGAAGTCATTCAGTTGAGAGGTTGTTTTGAAAGTACTAGGAAGAAATTGGCTATTATGTGACTTCATTCAGCCTGTGTGTGTGTGTGTGTAGCCCGTGTAGTCAGCCACTATTATTACTTACTGTGTGTATCCAACAGTAATGAGACATAAATTATTTTAAAAACTATTTTGTTCATGAGAAGGTATTTTATTTTAAATATAGCAGTGTGTATATGTCAATCCTAAACTCCTAATCTATCCCTCCCCTCCCTTCCCCCCGGTACCATAAGTTCGTTCTCTAAGTCTGTGAGTCTGTTTCTGTTTTGTAAATAAGCTCATTTATTGTTTAAATTACTAATTAATTCATTGTCACCCATCTCTATTTGTCTTACTCTGTAAGTTTGTGGTCCTCTTTTTTCCTTATCAAACCTCATATGTTTCCAGATGTTAGTGTTTCCAGAATTCTTTCATACACATTTTTCTATTTGAATTGTACATAGTCATGTAAATAAACTAGGCACAGAAGACATTTAATGGCTTTCCCAAGGCAACGTAGATAATTAATGGTTGAGCCAGACTAGAAGTTGTAGTTCCTGACTTCTCCTTCAGTGTTCTCTACTTATCCATAGTCACCGTGTTATCCCCAGCACAGTATGTGGACATAGCCATTGCTCACTCCATGTTTGTCCAATGGAGAAATGAATAAATAGGTAGAAGAATAAATAGTAACTAATATTAGCATTGAGTTATGAAAGAATTGGTATTAAATTGCTGGTAATTAATGATTCCCAATGGCTGCTCAAAATCAATCCTTTATTTTAATGACACACTAAGGATAATTCAAATGAACCATTGTAGTTAACCTCGCTGAGGGTAAACTAGAGCTCTACTGATTTTGCAGTAGCTTCCAGGGATCCTGGTGGTGGTGGTTAAAAGTCATTCTTTTGATAAAAAGTAATTACATTTGGTTACCTAAGAAGGGTGATTTGTGGTCTAGAAAGAACCGTAGATCAGAGAAGTTAGGTTCAAATCCCTGCTCTGCATTTATTAAACATTCTGACCTTAGGGAAAGTATATAACATTCTGAACCCCAATTTGTACATTGATAAGATAAGGATAATAATATAGGCATCCATAGGGTTGCTGTGAAAAGCAATTGAGAAAATATACATGTGGATTTTCTTTGTGAACTATAATGTACTATTCAAATGCTATTTGGGGATTTTGTTATTATTTGATGTTTTAGATAAGATGAAAGAATGTTCAGTAACAGCTACATTGCCAAGGAAACCGTATAACTCCAGTCAGAGAGGTACTGCTGCAAAGATGACCAGCCAACATTCCATTGTGTTCTGACAAAGAAAAATTTGGAAATAAGTAATGACTCATTGTTACCAGGCTTACAAAAGGGAATGTTTCTGTAAGGCAGACATCTCTTTTTTAAATTCGCGGTTAGGGGCATTGCTTGAAATGGCTCTGTGGTGAGCTGATTGAATGTGGATTTCTGGGAGGATGACCCATTTTCCACTTAGGTATCACTTTCTGAAATATGACGGCTTTGTCTGAAAAGCTCTGAAGGAGTTTGGCTGTGATATATCTAACTTCCTTACATGTGTGAAAATCCACAACAGTCAAGTCCAAGTGCCAGTAGAAATGTATTTGTGTTGAATTTTTCCGTTGTGCCGGATTGCCCACATGCACCCTATTGGAAAACAAACTCACCATCTTCTGTCCCAAACCAGCTCCTTTTCTTGGTTTTCTCATGACTGTATCCAGCAGTCTGCCAGGTGCATTTTGATTCTGTCTTTCTCTTCTTCCCTAGTCACTGAGTCTGGTGACTGTCATTTGCCAATGTCTTGTATGTAGATTTCCTCCTTTCAGTAGTCACCGCTTCATACCCTCATTGTCTATATGCCTCCAGCCTCTGTCACCTCAGTGCAGCTGGCCCCCCTCCAGATGACTCTGCCTAAACCACTTATCAAGGCCGCAATCTGTCCCAGACCTTCCTGTGGACTTGAGTCAGTCTTCTTCTCATGCTTTCGAAGCCACCCCCTGTGGCTTTATTCAGAAATTCCCTTGCCTTGGGAAGCATCTTCCTTTCTCTTATCCCTGCCCGGCAATACCCCGTTCTTTCGTGGTGCAGCTTGATAAACATGTCCTCATGTATGAAGCTTGGAGGCTTATATCCCAGGCTCAGATCATGGCTTTACCACTCCAGGATGAGTTCTCTCATGTGTTCTGTGACCTTGGCCATGTTATCTATCCTCTTAGGACCTCAGTTTCCTAACCTGGAAAATGGTGACAGCTCTGTGCTGTAGGTACTATTATTCCTGTGAGGAGGAAATAAGCTGTAATGCGTGAAAGACTTACCACATGCCTGGCATATAGTAATCGCCCAACATAAGGTAGCTGTTTTCACTGTGATTACCTCTAACAGAGAAGAGGGAACCCCCCTCTGAATTTTTTTTTTCTTCTTTTTTTTTTTTTGCGGTACGAGGGCCTCTCACTGCTGTGGCCTCTCCCGCTGCGGAGCACAGGCTCCGGACGCGCAGGCTCAGCGGCCATGGCTCATGGGCCCAGCCGCTCCGCGGCATGTGGGATCTTCCCGGACCGGGGCACGAACCCGTGTCCCCTGCATCGGCAGGCGGACTCTCAACCACTGCGCCACCAGGGAAGCCCACCCCTCTGAATTTTGAAAGAACTGTGTACCACTCTCGGGGGATTTATCTCATACTGGTTTGTAAGTATTTTTTCATGTGTTCCCTCCTTAAGGACTCCTTGGGGTTGGGGAACTATGTGGTATTTCTATGTGAAGTGCCTGCGTGGCAGGCATTCAGTAAATGTTTGCCGAAGGTGTGGGGTGGTCCTGGGAAACTGGCCAGGGTCCTGCGCAGTCTCCTTCCTCTGCCTTGTTTCAGGAATAAGCAAGTGTGTGCTCTGCATGAGAGGAGTCTAGGTTTCTTACAGCCCTCCTGTTAGCCCCACTAGTTTTCAAAGTAGCTAAGGGAGAGCCTCTTCCCGGGCCTGAGTGCCCAGTATGTGGCTTGAACTACTCACTCTCTAGGGAGGATTGCTGCCCTTGTCATCCCCACCGCCCCCATTCTGGGTCCCCTCCCAGGGGCACAGGTCCAGAGCTGATTGCTTCTCTCCCCTTGTCATCTGCTTGATTCCCTGTGGGTCTTTCTTATAGCTTTGGTTGTGTATAAAAGTCTTTCTGCCAGTCTCCAGTTAGTCTTCAGGGAGAATTATTCTACATATAGATGTCTTTTTGAAGTGTTCGGGGGGTGGGGGTGAACTCTGCATCCTCCTACTCTGTCATCTTGGTCTCCCCTGGAATGAAGGATACTTTAAAGGAGGAGGCCGTCACCCCTCCTTTTCAGTATGTGTGATAATGGCATTGTATGCAATGAAATTAGACATATATTCCCAGCATGGTTGCAAAAGAATGGGGAAAGACCGTGGCTTTTTGTATGTGAGAAAAATCATATTGTAAAGGCATTCAGACAACTCTTTAATAATTCTTACTGAGCTAGCATTGGTTGAGAATCTGGTCCCCAGGCCAGTTAATACTACTGTGTTCTACTCTTTTTTTTCCTACATCTTTATTGGGGTATAAATGCTTTACAATGTTGTGTTAGTTTCTGCTGTACAACAAAGTGAGTGAATCAGCTGTATGTATACATATATCCCCTGTCCTGTTAACATGCTTCAGATTTCTTAGAAGTTTTTCATTCTTATCATGTTTGTTCACATGATAGAAATAACTAACATAAAATAGAAAATAATTGCATATTTAGTTGAATATTTTAGATAATCTGAGGTCCCTATGCTTTTTTCCTCTTCAGGATGGTCTGACTTAACTCTCCAGAGAAGTGCGCAAATCCTGGCCTGTTTCCTGAGCATTTTCTGAAACGGCGAGAGAGGATGTTAAAGTAAGTGCCCTCCTCCTTGCCCCTGCCCCAGCTGTGTATAATGGGGAAGGGGTGGAGATCACCCCATGACATGATTGGAGAGCATTCTCACTCTCTAGGCTCAGAGGCCGTGTTGATGATGGTGATGCTTGGAGGCCAGGAGGGAGGAATTACGTGAGAAGGGGGTAGAAAAGTGACAAGGCCAGTGAAGCTCAAGGAGCCTCACCACAGTGCCTTGCACAAATAGATGAGCTGTCCTTCGAGTCCCTTTCTTTTTCTCCGGGCCCACACTTCATCCAGAGCCCAGATGGCAGGCACTCTGTTGATCTACGTGCATGTGAGAAAATCGCACTCATCTTATTAGAGTACCATTATTTCTAATGCGAGGGAAGTGGTGATGTTCAAACAAGCAGGTTTGGGAAATTCAGGTGAGGGATTGAGTTGAGGGAGTACAGTAATAGGTAGTACTCTTAAATGAGAAGAGGAAGATGACTTAAATCATGTGGCCTGCTTTCACCTGTCTGGAATTTGAGCCGGTTGCCAGTGTCAGTGACCATACCTCACAAAAGGCCTAATGTTCTGCACACAGTGGGTGCTTGATATTGATTGCTGACTACCTGGTCAATTTCACCAGAAGGCAGTTCTATGATCTGAGCTTCTATTGTAACCAGCTACAATGGGTTTGATTCTCTCTGGAATAGTGGCTGCAATCAATGTGTGAACTGATGGTGTACCCTCCTCCTGAGATAAAATTGATGACAACCATGCTGTGTTCCAGGGAAAAGTGAATGCAGGGAAAGCCACGGAACTATGGTATTTTTCCCTCAAGTGCTTCTTTACACATGAATTAACCAGGAAAGATGGTACCTAAAAAGAAAGTCATCCACTGATGCCCAGTGAAAAGCATTATATTGTGGAACTGTTTCAAACTCTTTAGTTCTTTTTGTTGTTGTTAAGAAGAATGAAATCCTGACAAATGAGAGGGAATGCAGTTGGGTTTGTCCCAATTTTATGTAGAGTATCAAATTAGGTTTTGAGTATTTGCAGAGCGATAGCTCAAGATTGATGGCTGGAAATCTGATAATCCATAAACGTGACCCAGCACAATATTGTCCTAATTTGCTTTGTGATGATTAATTCAACTATTTTCTGCTTTCGTGGCAGTGAATATACAGTGTGGTACAAATAATGCCCTGTAAACAAATTCTGAGCTTCTTTAATCTTTGCAAATATCTTAAGATGACCTTTTCTCTGAGTGTCCTTTAGTAGGTTCTAGGATAGAGCACAAAAGCGTGTATGGAAAGCCATGGAAGGAGGAAGAGTCCAATCAAAGAGGATAATGGTCCACTGGACCCAGTGTTCATTCCAGGAGTTCCATTTTTCTGTGATAATTTAGATGCAGTTTTGATGGTTTGTTGATAGTTTCTCCTTGGCCACAACGACTGCAATACTAGAAGTGAAATTCCACTATAGTGAAATATATTAAATCTTCCCATGTTTGATCTGACTCTGAAATTTTATTCCAGCAAATATAAGCAGTAATGATATCAACAGAAGAAGTTTGGATTGCTAGCTTGGCTGTGGTCTCGAGTATCATCTAGGATATATGCTCACTTATTAGGCTTCACAACCTCTCTCAGAGCAGTGGTTTGGAGCACGACCACACTGAAAAGCTAAGAAAGCCAGGCTTAAATCTTCTCCTCACACATAGACACACAGAATGTTGCTCACAACTTAACAGAGATTACAGATCTTTTAAAATTTAGACATCAGAGGTCCATGTTAGAGAATCTCCATCATAGAAAGAAGCCAGAGGAGAGTAGTGGCAGTTTAATTACAGCCAAAGCGATTTTAAAACATTAAAAGTATTTTGCTAAAATAGAAGTGATAGGCTTCCCTGGTGGCGCAGTGGTTGGGAGTCGGCCTGCCGATGCAGGGGACGCGGGTTTGTGCCCCGGCCTGGGAAGATCCCACGTGGCGTGGGGCGGCTGGGCCTGTGAGGCATGGCCTCTGAGCCTGTGCGTTCGGAGCCTGTGCTCTGCAGCGGGAGAGGCCACGGCAAGTGAGAGGCCCGCGTACCGCAAAAAAAAAAAAAAAAAAAAAAACAAAAAAAACACTAAAATAGAAGTGATAAACTCTGAGATAATGCCGCCAGAGGAGCAGTCACCATATAGGAATCTCGTCCTTCCCCCACCCCTGCCCCATGTTTCTTAGTTTAGCAGCCAATGTTCTAGTTCAGTATTTTAGGACTCTCCTGTTTTATGAGCATCCTATTAATTAGCCGTGTGGTTTCTATAAAATTGTTCCCATAGTATTGGTGGTAGCTATTTGTGGCTGCCAGAAACCCCGGACTTTTATGAAATATCCTTACACAAAGAAAGGGCAACATAATAAGTACCGGATGATATGTGGTCATGGGGAAACTGAGATTGACAGTAGACATTAATAGAAATGGGTTCAAGATCCCAGTCCTAATTTAGCACAAAGGGACTGAATAAATGTAACATATCAATACAAAGGACATGTTGTGAAGTTTCATAATTTCAGTCTTTGTCTTGGTAGGCCAAGGATTTAGTCCTACAAGGATATTAAAGTTCCTTTAAGTATCATTTTGTGAAGACCTGGATCTATTTTTTCCTTCTTTTGCTTTGATGAAACCCTTTTGGCCACATTGCCTAATTGTGAAGAGTAATTATAGATTCCAGTGTAAAAGAAGAAAAGTAAAATATTTGGAAATCAACGAAGGAAGGTTACTTGAAGCATCTAAAGTTTAGATAGTTGAGATGGCCCAGAAGAATCCTCACAGGTGGGATGCTGCTCTGAATGCTACTCAGCAGCCTTTTATGTCTCTAGATCACCTTACCTGAACTTCTAGACCTAATGGATTTCTACCTTGTCTGAATCAAAACACATTCTCCCTCTGGGAGACAGTAGAGTGTAAAGTTGAAAAGCATGGGCTTCGGGATCAGGCTGTATTCAATTCCCAGTTCCACCATTTACTGGGTGAACTTGGGGCACTTCAGCTACTCTGTGTATCAGTTTCCTCTCCTGTAAAATAGGGATAGTAGTCATATCCATGCGGTAGAATTATTGGGAAGATTAATCACTTAAACTCAACATATACGTACCCAAGAAAAGTTACTGATTGTCACTATCACCCTATTAGCTCTTTGTTTTTAGTCAGTATATTGGGTTGTAATGATGCACCTAAGAGACCCTGAGTTCACGGAAGGCAGGAGCAGTGACTTATGAATGTTTATAGTCATTGTGACACTTAGCACAGTGTCTCAGAAGAAGTAGGCACAGGCGTACAGAAAACTGACAAATGAACTCTTGAAACATTTTCAGCAACAGTAGTTTTTGGTTTAAGTATCATTTATCCAGCACTTTAATTAAGCTCAATCCCTGTCCCTTATGTATTAGCAAAACCTTTTTATAATGATTGAAAATCTCACGTACGGCAAACATGTCTTGTGTGTTGGAACTCTATATTTTCAGTTGGCTATGTTCCGACTTGGGAGCTAAGAGCGATATCCCCCGCCCCCTACCAGTTCTTTTTTACATTTCATGGTTCAAGTTGTGAAACTGAGGGCACACCTCCTGCATTTTTCCTGGTCACTTCAAATTCCATCAATACTGCTCCATCTGGCAGAGTTCTGTGGTGGTGTGGGCTAAGAAAAAAAGTTCTATTCATCTTCTTTTCCTGTCCAGGCAATTATTGACCTTCTTTCATTCCTTCTCTTTGATAGTATTTAACCTTGTCCTCCACATGGTTCGCTGTCTGATTTCTGATTTTTTAACAGGCACTTAGTACTGCTGCTTCTCAACACTTTCGGCACTTCAGTGATTGCCAAGTTAGTTCAGCTTTTTCCTAATTTGGACTTTTAACAGCCTTCCTTTTAGACTCTAGCGTTTGCTAGAATTGTGGCTCTGCACACAATTTGAGTAAACTTAATGCAACAAACCAATCCTAAATGCTTGAATTTGATCAAGTCAGTGAAACTCTTTTTTTCTTCTTTTTTTTAAGTTCACCTCCTGATTCCAAGTTGTCAATTAGACTCAGTTTTGAGCCAAGTTTTTGGGTCTTTTTTTTGGAGGGGGGAGTATTGGGTGGTGTGTGAATAACAGAGAGTACTGTGAATGTTTACACATATAAAATAAATATTTTTAGATAACTTTAGGGTCTTACCCAAACTTCTATTGCTGAGACTAGTTATTTTTTAATAAGTTCGTCTCCTTTTCTTAAATCCATAATTATCCATGTAATACTTGACTCAAAGATATATTTCATTTTCACCTGTTATTAATGGTGTCCTAGGCTGGGCAAATGATTTTTGTACTGAGACTTATAATCAGAGTTCATCATCCTATTTAAATTCATTAGTTACAAATATGGTAATAATAGCTAGCTATATATTGTCATTATGTATTAGACTGTGCTAGATACTTATTTAATCCTCACAACCATTGTAGAAACTGGGTATACTTATAATTCCCTTTTTACAGATAAGAAAATTTAGTTGTTAAATAACTTTCCCAAGGCTAAACAGCTTTAAGGCATCATAATTAGTATGAAATATAGATATGTAAATTGGCATTTAGTTGATTGGTCTTCCACTCTGTGAACATTAGCCATTGCTTGTGCTTTGGATAAATAACACTTTCTCTTTGCTTCTCTTGTGTTGTTCTTTATAAAATGAACACAAACACAAACAAGTGAACATGCAGCTCTCTCTCAGGATGACTTACTCCATTGCCTCCCTCAGTTTAGCTCTTGGGACTTGCCCTTTTCACTCCCTTTGGCTTTGATACTGGAATGACCCACAGACTTTGACTAGCCCTTGCCCATCATGGACTTTGGGGTCTGATTTTTCAACATATCTCTCTGACTCTGTTCATCACCTACTCCTACTCTACTGTGTATGTCCTGTATATATTCTTTTGGCTTTTCACCCATTGGTTAGCACCTCCTTTGGCTTTTGTCCTTCGTCCTCCGAAGTAATGACTTGGTAACAGTCATTACCAAGTAATGACTTGGTAACTAGAGAAAGGATATTCAGAAGTTCAGCCTCTCTGCTTTTGCCCATGTCGAGGAAAGAAAGGATTCCTTAGCTGAAGCTCAAGTAGAATGAGAACCAGAGAAAGGGATACTCTCTTCTGAAGATCTTTCTCTTCTGGGCAATTGTCATTACTCCAGGGTACATCCTCTCCCTTTTACTAGACTGCCTAGAAACAATCCTCTGAACCAAGGCTAACCATATATTGGTACAATATGCAGGAAATGGTATAATTGTGTGGTTACCTACAACTTATATTAAAATATTCTATTTTGCACAAAATCTAACATTTAGGTTTAATGCATCAGCATTTCATAGTGTTTCATAAAGAGAGCTGTGACTCTCAGCTATTCCACCACCTGAAAACTTTTGATAACACCAGTCTTATAAGGAGAACCCTAGCCGAAATCTGGGCCAGAGATAATGTGACACAAGACAGAAATTTTTTGGTGGGCCTAAGGGAAAAGTTTAGATTCTAGACATCAGGGTCCTGAGCACATCTAAATAGGGCACCATAGTCTGGAGCTTTAAGCCCTTGAAACATGAGGCCGCTGAGTGTCTGGAGTTAAGACAGAAGACAACAAAGCCTAGATCTTTATCCGCATTTGATGTAGTCCTGGGCTATCATCTTCAAGAGAGTGTTTCACAGGGGAGGCAACCAGGCAACAGACCCCTCCAGACACAAGATGAACAGAACTTAATGTGAGCCATGGGGTGGTGGTCTAATGGCTGCCTTCTTGATTTCTGGCTCCATGCTTCTTTTTTTTTTTTTTTTTAATGAACAGGTCACCTACCTCATTACTCTTCTCCCTCTTTAAAACTGGGACTTAGGCGGGTACATCACCCCAGCCTATGCCACCATGACCATTTCCTCTTCGAGGAAGGTGTCGACTTTATTAATACAGATCCTTTATGAAACCTTAATGAGGTTATCTATCGACAGTGATGGAATAACGATGCTTACTCACTGAATTAGTATTGGCCCTCTGTGTGTTACGTCTTAATACGCTTTTGTTATGGGTCTTACTTCCTTTAAAAACATGTATGCTGGAAAGTAGATAGAACGGCCCCCAATAAAGGGATGGCCATAAGTCAAGCAGAGGAAATGCCTTTGGGATTTTTTAAGGCATCATCTTAAACCTGATAATTGTGGGTGCCAGAGGAGAGCCGGAAGGGGACAGAAAACATGTTGATGAAAGGGAGGGAGAGGCATATAAGCAATAGACGTAGAGCCCCGTGTAGAACCGCAGGCCTATCCTGCCTCACGCTCATGCTCTGTAACCTGATCATGACCAAGTGAAAATGCCTTCCTTTACCAGATGTAGGATTAACCTTCTGCTAAACTGTGAGGGGGCAAAATTTATGTCCCCAGGTCACCAACAGAATTTGATCTCCTCGGACCGCTAACTCAAGGAAGCTTCTTTCCTTTTGTTTTCTTTTCTCATAGCTTCCTGTGGCTTTCCACGATGGATGCCTCCGTGACCTGCTCAGGTCAGCCTCTGTCACTTCTTTTTTGCTTTCTCATGTACCAGAACCTTTATGTCTCTGGAGGATCTCCGCTTTCAGGGCCCAGACTTTGGGGAAGCTCATTTCTTCTGAAGAGTCTTTGAGAAATATTAACTTAACGTACAGCTCCTCCCCCTTTTAATATCTTTGTTTCAAAGGAGGTTTTCTGAAAATCCAGTGATTTAGCCCAAAGTTTGGATCTTGTTAGTATTTAATGCTGTATACGAGAGCCAAGGTGTTGGAACTCAGATGATCAGGCCTGTTTGTAAAGCATGTTGAGATTTTAGTTGTAGGTCAGGTGGGGGGAAGGAAAGGAAGCTGACACTTAAGTCAAGACTCACCTGGGGAGCAGCATCAGTATCTAAATGGGACACAAGGGGAAGCTGATGGGTGCAGAGCTGCAGGAGTCTCAAGGATGTGGTCTCAGTTAAGACATCAGTCTATGTTAGAATACTACCTAGGCCCGTCACTGGAACCATGGAAGATGAAGACGGTCTATCCTCCATGGGAAGGGGCTGGCAAGGGATAGAAGTCAATCAGGGCCCCAGCCAAGTGGCCTAAGGTTCAGACAGGACTATGGTCCCAAAAGAGGAAGGCGATTTAAACATAAATCAAGGCACAAACAAGTTTTATAACTTGTGCACAAATTGTCAGGATATGACAGCATCTCATTCCAGGTACCCCAGACACTGGGCTTCTTGTTGTCGCATTAATTCCAGATCTTATTTCCTGATAAGGTAGGCAGTCCTAATGTGACACTACCTTGGATGGGATTGCCTTCGGGAAGTAGGCAGGCTGAGTTACAGGGGTGGAGAAAACAAGGACGGCAACATGGAGCTTTTTAGCAAATCCCTCAACACCATAACTACATCTTATCTCATTCAACGATTTATTCCACAAACATGTATCTAGCACCTGCCATGTAGAAGGACTGTGCTAGGCACCAGCATCCTGCCTGTCTGGCCTGTAATGAGGATCAGCCTGATCTCAGCAGATAAGTCTTACTGATTCCCTGCTGGGGTGCCTGTACTTCTTTTTCTGTATATACTATGAGGCTGATTCAGTAAAAAGAAAATACTAGACAAGGAACAGGGGATCTAGGCTCTAGTTTCACCTATACCACTCACTGGTTATCATCTTGGGTAAATCATGTCTCTTCTCTGGTTTTATTTTCCTCCTTGAACGCATAAGGGGTTTGGGCCAGGTTATCATTGAGGTTGTTTTTTCACGCTTGATTAATCTTTGGTTACATGACTCTCTAGCCATCATTCATTCATTCACTCACCAATGATCAGATTTGAAAGGGGAGGAAATTGAAGGTAAAGTGAAGATCATGAGCAAAAGATGTTCCTGTTACGGCTTGTATTTCCTGAGTATCCTTCGAAGGTTTAAGTCTCGAGAATGTAGAGCTTTGCAATGAGAAACACAGGAAGGCCTGAATTAAAGCCCCAGGAATCAGAGGGTTCGTAAAGCAATGGGGAGAAACCCTTGTGCTCATTCATTGTTTATCCACCCACAGAATAGTTGCTGGCCTCCAACAGGTCATGTCTTAATGAATGCAGTGGGTGCTCACCAAACACAGTGCTAATCAGATGTCCTGTGGAGAACTGAATGTGTGGTAGGCAGCCCCCCAGAGTAACGACCAATATTCACAGCCAACACAGAATTGTCTTTATAGCCAGGAAAGCACAGTGTGGAGTGAGGTGAAAGGTAAACTGAAGAAACCCTGGGCTGGTCAGTGAGAGTTACAGCTGGCTGGGAGGAGGAGAGAGAGAATGGAAACAGGCACACCTAGCTCCCGGCAAAACTGCATGGTTTTAGGCTCATTTCCTCACCTCCCTCTGTCTTCTCCTGTATGCTGCTGGAATTTAGGAGAAGGAAGAGATTGCCTAATTTAAATGTTGGAAAGGCTCGCTCTCTGAGAAGCCGGTAGAATTTATCTTTGTTGTCTTCTAACAGCTGTCTCTCCACGTCAGTGGTTCTCAGGCAGAGTCAGTATTGCTCCCCAGGGGACATCTGGCATTGTCTGGAGACATTTTTGGTTGTCACAGCTGGGGCTGGGGTGGGGTGTGTTCCTCTTACCCTTTGGGTAGAGGCTAAGGATGCTGCTGAACATCCAGCAATGCACAGGACAGACGCTTTATAACAAGGAATCATCCATCCCCAAATATCAGTGATGCTGACGTTGAGAAGCCTTTAGGTGATTCACGCATGAAGTCCTTCAGAGCACCTACTGCACTCTAGGCCCTATGCTAGGTTCTGGGAATCCAGTGATGAATAAGACAAACATGCTGTCTGCTGTCATGGAATTTGCAATGGGGAAGACTGAAAAGAAAGAAGTAGCAATAGCTTCCTTTTATTTATCGCAGGTTATAATAGGTTTCTTTCTTTCTCCTGTCAGCCCTGGTTCCCCATGCCAATTCATACAACACACGTTCACTGGATACCTGCTCCAAGTGAGACATTTTGTTGAGGAGGTGATGATGCCTAAGCCAGATGTGATCTCTGCCCTACAGAAGCTCGGTCTATTGGGAGAGACAGACATGGGAATGAACAGTTGCAATGCTAGATGGTAGCTTTAATGGAGGTGTGTCCAGAGTGCTATAGGAACATACATTATGAGTGTGCAAGCCCTTTTGGAGGTGATGATGCCACTGAAAACTTTGTTCTTGCAGCTGGGTCTTGAAGAAATATTTTGAGTTCACTGGACAGAAGCTGAGAAAGGCAATTCTGTTTAAAAGACCAGCATGAACAAAGTCACACGGAGTGAACATTCATGGGCCTTGGTGACATGGCCGTGGCATGGTGTGTCTAGCCTATGGGCTACCTGAGTGAGAGTGGTTGGGACAGGGCTGGAGAGGCAAGCTGGAGCCATAACAAGGAGGGTCTTATAGGATACGTCAAGGTCCTTGAGAGATGTTTTAATCAGGATAGTGATGTGGTCAGGTTGCTGCTATAGGTGGGCAGGACTTAATCAAGCCCACCTTCAGGTACAGCTACCACGATTAGGTTTGTTCACTGCAGTCTTTCGTGAACCCCCCAACCAAGGTTGTTTTCTATCACTGATGTCTCGTTGTTCTCTGTAACGGCTTCTACCTCTACCAAGCCCCTGGGGGCCTGACATGAGCCTGGAATTCTTAGTGTGATTGGCCTGCATTCACCATTGATTTGGTTCTGCTGGCATCATAGACTACTGAGTTTGGAAAGGACCTTAGAGGAAGGGTAAGAGGCAGAGACTAACATTCAGTGACCGTTTCCTATGTGCCGGTAACAGTGCCTCCCTCATTTCCTATATATCTTCAGTACTTAGTGCTCAGCAGAAGCTCAATAAATGTTAATTATCATCATGGTTGTCATAACGTTGGCTCATATATTTATCACAACTGTTGGAGACAGATGCTACTATTGTTTCCATTTTGTATATGGGAAACCTGAGAGCCAGAGCTCAAAGTATCAATACTTCTGAAACTAGATAAGTAGACAAATGTTTACTGTAGTAACAAAGGAAAAGAAAACACGTAAGGAGGAACATGTCTTTGCCAGGCTGTGTCCATTGGTGTTTTTGGATCTAAGCACTATTGTCTGTCTGTCTTTCTTTCTTTTTCAGATATATACTTTTTTAATTGAAGTACAGTTGATTTATAAAGTTGTGTTAATTTCTGCTGTACTGCAAAGTGATTCCATTATATATATATATATATATATATACACACACAATTTTTGTATTCTTTTCCATTATGATTTATCACAGGATATTGAATATAGTTCTCTGTGCTATACAGTAGGGCCTTGTTGTTTATCCATCTATATATAATAGTTTGCATCTGCTAAGCCCAAACCTCCCACTCTGTCCCTCCCCCACCCCACCCCACCCCACCCCACCCCCTTGGCAACCACAGGTCTGTTCTCTATGTCTGTGAGTTTCTTTCTGTTTTGTTAATAACTTCATTTGTATCATATTGTAGTTTCTACAGATAAGTGATATATGGTATTTGTCTTTCTCTTTCTGACTGACTTACTTCACTTGGTATGATGCTCTCTAAGTCCATCCATATTGCTGCAAATGGCATTATTTCATTTTTTATGGCAGTGTAGTATTCCATTGTAGATATGTACCACATCTTCTTTATCCATTCACCACTTGATGGACATTTAGGTTGTTTCCATGTCTTGGCTATTGTGAATAGTGCTGCTATGAACATAGGCATGCATGTATCTTTTTGAATTAGAGTTTTGTCTGCATATATGCCCAGGAGTGGGATTATTGGATCATATGACAACTCTAGTTTTTTTGAGGACCCTCCATACTGTTGTCTTTCTTTTGAGGGGGAACTTGCTAATTTAAGAATTTGATTTTACTTGGTTCAGGAAAGCCTTCGGAGGGAAATGGCTGTGATATCAATTTTGGTTAAACTCTACCCAGTGGTTTTCAAACTTTCAACTATGACCTAAGTAAAAAATGTATTTTATAGTGAAACAAACATTTTACCAAGAAAACCTTAACCTTACTCTATGTGACACATTCTTAGATTTCCCATAATATATACTCTATTCTTTTCCATCACATTCCATTAAAAAAATGTTAGTTCTGACCCATGGTTTTAAAAAACACTGCTTAAACTATCTTATACCAGTTCTACATAAGGCTTGCAATCCAAAGGGGCCTCATCTGAACAAGCAATGATCAGTTCTGGATACAGGAACCATATTGCCTACAAAATCCAGCTGGAGTCCTGAGCTCCTTTTTAAGCAGTAGCTGGTCCACAAAGAAAACCTGACCAAGTCAGGCAAGAAGCTCAAGGGTGGGTACAACATTCTGTAAGCATAGGAAATACATGCAAACTCATATTAAAGCAGCATGAATAAAAATGCGTATGATCCTCACGAAAGAAATGATGTTGCTGGACTCAGATACCATCTCAGAGGTCCATCCATCATGTGCAGTTTTGAGGGGGGAGAGCAAACCCAAAAGGTAAGACTAAAAGGTTGGCACGATAGTAAATAGGTCACTGCCTTTTCTTTCTTTTGGCATCAAGTGGGATAGTATTTAAAACCAAGGATGAACTAACTGTTTGGGCTCTATCTTCTAGTATCTTGGCCCCTGGGCTCCTCCTCCCTCTCTACACTACTGCCCCATGCTAGAATATTCTGGCAGTGTTTTGCTTTTTGTTAGGAGTAGAATGTACAGCAGGCTCATTACACGCAGCTGAGGCTTTCACAGGCTTCCAGGCCTTGCTCCCGATCATACATTACGTTGTAAACAGCACAAGATTTGTTGTTTTTTTTTTTTACTGCGTGAATAAATTACTGCGTGAATTTCATATATGTAGATCACAATTTCTATGCGTATAAAATTATTCTGAAAAACAGGGAGAACTGACTTTTGTGCAAGTAAGCTAGACTTTTAGAGAAGCAGCGCGCCCCATTGTAAGATGTGCCAGAAAGTGAAAAGAGTAATTGGTGGTACTTTTACAGCCTGATCTTTGTGGATTATTTGTAGCTTTTCTTTCTTAGTATTTGATTCTGTAAGAAATACTTGATTCAGCAGGACATAATTAAACAGGAAATAAAAATTTCCTAAGTTAATGTGTGATCCTTCTCTCATCATTCTAATATTTAACTGAACTACTAAAAATGGTTTCTTTTTAAATATTTGGATTTTCTCATTTCTATTAAGCTTTAAACGATAGGTATCACCAGGAGGGGAATAATGATTGATTCTCACGCTTAGTGTATAAATTAAATCTTACAAGTCTTGAGTATAGCAATGTATCTGTTGAATAACAATTTCAGTAAATTTATTTACATGGATAAACAGGTACAATAATCTGTTCAACAGTATCTTTAAATGTCTTCTCAAGATTATTATAGTGATGGTTTAGGTACAGCTGGAAGCCAAAAGAATTATGCTTAAAAAAAAAATCAGTGTGTACACTTCAGTGTTGATAAGTAAGGGGTTATTAGTAGTGCTTGACTTTTATTTCTTTATTTTTATTTCTTTAGTTTTTAGCATCTTTATTGGAATATAATTGCTTTACAATGTTGTGTTAGTTTCTGCTGTATAACAAAGTGAATCAGCTATATGTATACATATATCCCCATATCCCCTCCGTATCCCACCCCTCTAGGTGGTCACAAAGCCCCGAAAAGTACAAGTTTTGTATGTGCAGAGGAAAGCTTTACTGGGACTCAAGACCTTTGCATATTAGTAATGCTCTGGAAGCTCTGGAAAGTGTGAGTTTCTCTTTTTATCCCTGGGGATACTTCTAGCAACAAAACCCTTGGCAAAGAAGCTCCATTATTTGAATGTTGCTGATTAAAAGGCAAAACACCAAAGGCTTCATAAAGCATGTAAAACGGTTTGATTTTCAATCTTGTGATAGAAATATCTTGGTGCATAGCTTCTCTTTTTGCATCCCCCTTACAACTTCAATCCTCCCATGCAGCTGAAAGACAGTTTCCAACATAGCCAGGTGGGAATGTGTTCTCTTCCTAAACCATTTTTTTTTCCTCACTCAAAGGCAGACTTGCCTCCCTCTCCACCCCTCCATCCCATAGGGTCCCTCTCCCATTTTGCGCAATAGTCAACGTGTCCCCTTATCCAAACAAGAAAGGAATGATGCCATTCTTTCGGATACTGGATTGACTGAGAAATTTATCTATCCCAAAGAGTTTTCTTGCCTGTAGGCATTTATAGTTTAAGCTTTTCATTCTACAGTGAGTTTCAACTTTTATAAAGGAATTTCCGGCCTCGGCAAGCAAATATGGAGATTCTGGGAGGGGTCAAGAAAACTCCTAAAGTCTCAATAGGCCTACGGTCCTGTGAAACTTAAGGGAAATCTTAGACCCTTTGAGGTTAAAGGAGAGACAGAAAGAATGACCTGTGATTGATCCTGATGTATCGACCACCTGTAGCGCTCCCCTCTGCCCCATCCCCTGGCACACTGCTCTCCTACAAAAATAAAAGCCCATATTGACTCTGCTGAGGTTGTTGGAGGCCTGGTCTTGACAGGGGCCAGGAGTCCGGTCAAGAATCCATTCGCACTGACTGGCTCCATGATCAGAGCCCACTCTATCCCAACAGAGTCTGCCAGAGCACCCCTCCCCTTGCTCCCTGCCACAGCACTAAATTTAACCCACTTTCTCATTTGTACACATTTTCCAGCACCAGTTTTATTTCCCATTTGTTGCTTTCTTTATTTCTGCCAGGGATATATGTTATGCTTCTTTTTTGCCATTTCTGCCGTTGGTTGCTTTTGTTGACAAGGAAGTCCTTTCCTTTTTGGTAATCTCTTATTTTATTTTATTTTATTTTATTTATTTATTTATTTATTATTATTTTTTTGCGGTACGCGGGCCTCTCACTGTTGTGGCCTCTCCCGTTGTGGAGCACAGGCTCCGGACACGCAGGCTCAGCGGCCATGTCTCACGGGCCCAGCCGCTCCGCGGCATGTGGGATCCTCCCGGACCAGGGCACGAACCTGTGTCCCCTGCATCGGCAGGCAGACTCTCAACCACTGCACTACCAGGGAAGCCCTATTTTTTTATTTTTTAAAGATTACATTTTACCTTTTTTTTGTTTGTTTGTTTGTTTTAACTTGGTAGACTGTTATTTGCCAGGAAAGGAAAGAATGGAGACACTGGAATTCCTGTAATGACCAGGTCAGGTTTTTTAAAATTTATTATTTGTTTTTTAATTTTTTTAAATTATTTTTTTGGCTGCATTGGGTCTTCGTTGCTGCATGCAGGCTTTCTCTAGTTGCGGCGAGCTGGGGCTACTCTTCGTTGCAGTGCGTGGGCTTCTCCTTGCGGTGGCTTCTCTTGTTGTGGAGCACAGGCTCTAGGCGCACAGGCTTCAGTAGTTGCGGTGCGTGGGCTCAGTAGTTGTGGCTTGCGGGCTCGAGAGTGCAGGCTTAGTAGTTGTGGCGCACGAGCTTAGTTGCTCCGCGGCATGTGGGATCTTCCCGGACCAGGGCTCGAACCCGTGTCCCCTGCATTGGTAGGCGGATTCTTAACCACTGCGCCACCAGGGAAGTCCCTTATCTAATACATGAATGTTTCCTGAAAGATTGATGGGAGATTGCTGGCCTCAGTAGGTTGCCCATTAGATGTTAGATGGCTGCATAGCCCAGTCAATTTTCATTAACTCCATTTTCAAGGGGCAGAGGTTTTCATCTAACAGCCTAAGATGTTCCATTTTTAATCCTCTTTTTGCATAATTTACTGCGTGCCAGGTACTGTGCTAGTGCTTTACATGAATCATATAACTTAATCCTCACAACATTCCTCTGAGATAGGTTTGATTATTAATATTCTATTTTAAATTTTAAGGAAATCAGAGGACTTAAGGATCATTCCCCAGGTCATACAGGACGTTTGACTCCTTGATCTAGGATGACTGGTTGTACGTAGGAGCAGATCTAAGGAGTAATTAGACTGAGTCTTGGAAACAGTCATTTGAAACAGATGTATCTCTGGCCAAGGTCTTATACTTTTATGTGTAGGCCCTCAGAGAACACACAGGTAGTTGTGGGATTGATGGCATATTGAATAGTTTTGTTTATGGATTGTGTCTAAGGAGATATTAAAGGTTCTCACCTTGTGATTCACAAAAAGCATGCTAGAAAACGGAATTATTGGCAACAGGATGTGGTGTTGTTTTGCAGTGAGGCTAGGACTTTGAGCACTGTTTTACCCAGAAGCTAGAGATGGGGTTCCGATGAGCTATCTGTAAACTCTTACCTGTTCCCTCTGGTGAGAGTTTTCGAAGCCCTTCTCAGCTGATGTCTTCAACTTACTGACTCTGCGCTGCCCAGTTTCTGAGTTTCTGATCAATACTGCAAGTAAGCAGGCAAGCAAACAGGAAAACTTGCTGTGTATGTGGCAGGCCCTGTTCACATGCCCAGTGATCTCAGCTGCCTCTTCCCCTCACCAGGTGTACTTACTGCAGACCTTATGAATCCCGATTAATTTCCTAGCTCTTCTGCTAAGACTTGCATTCCCTGAATTCCACCTCGTTTTGTGACCCTTACCTAGCCCAAGTGTTAACCCCTTTCCCTTGGGAGCTGAAACCTGTCGCTCAACCCCAATTTCTTTTGGAATCTTTTCTTCAAACTGCCTGGAACCATGATTCCTGGTGCTGTGTGCTTGGCTTTGGGTGTTGCCATCGTCTGGAGATTTCCTGTTGTCGTGGCCCGTCCCGTAGACCTCATCTCCCATCCTTTCTAAGATGGCAACTCCAGCCCAAATCAAATGAAGTTTGAAAATTTATTGGAATAGTGAGTACCCTCCTACTTTCCAACCACAGTTTATGGGCTAAGCCACATAGCCACGTCATTTCCTTTGTCCCCAAACTTATCCCGTCGCAGCCTTCTCTGCTTTCTCACTCGCCAATTTTCCCGAAATGGATATTGTTGTTTGAACTCATTCACTCACTCCCTTAGCCCTGTGCTATGAACAACTTACCCGAAGGACAAGAAGGCCCCCCTGCATCAACAACAATGAAAGGCTATGAAACAAAGCAATTTTTCTCCTAAAGCTCAACTGCCTATTTGCTGTTTGCAAAAGAAAAAAGGGTAGAGAAATAACCGAGCTTTCTCCGCTTCCTCTGCCTTTCAAGCAGCACATTAATATGGCTAGTTAGTGCTTTCCAGTTTACGCCATCAACATTGTAAATTCAGTAGCTTGAGTCTCACAGTGATTTTGGTATAAGCCTTTAATCTTAGTAACGATTCCTTGATCAGCTGTGTCCCTTCCAATTCAGAGGTCATTAGAGTTCCCTGTTGAGAACTCCCCAGCTGTTCCAGCTCAGTGTACGTATATTTATTTACAGGGCTTTTGAACCACATTTGGGTATGCAGGATATCAGCTCCTTTTAGAAGCTGGCGTTCCAGATCATCTCCTGAAAGCGCAGCAGAACTGGGAGAAAACCAAGCCCAAGGTGCAGTGTGTCTGTGGTGCTTGAGATGCGACTGGCATCCTGCTTTAACTACCCCAGGGTTAATGGCAGGCCTGCCAGAGCCTCTTTGTTGCTTTCAGAAAGGCCAATTTGAAACGAAAAGCCATTTTCCAGGTAGGATATCATTTTGTTGGCAAAGGCAGGACATTTAGATAAGGAAATCAAAATGATCCACCGAAAAGTGAAAAAGTTCAGTCAAACTTCATTAGGTCTCATTCTGAGCCCAGAACAAAATGTACTTGCTTGAAACGTCAGGCTAAAAGGGTTTGCATCTAGAGACATCAGTAAAAAGACTTCATAGTGATCAGTTTCACGTCCTAGCTGATCAGCGTGGGAAAATACACATTTCAGAAGACTTTGTGAAAAACTTGTGGCATCAGGTGGCACCTAAGTGGATTTGAAGGATTAGTATGTTTCTCTTAGGGACTTAAAAGTAGATAGCCATAAACTTCTAGAGGTGACAAGGACATCATAGATCACCTGGGTCAACCTCCTCAATTTCCAGATGATGGAAATGAGAGGATTCAAGAGGGAAATTGCTTGCTGACATTCACACAGCAAGTTAGCAGCAGAGTGAAGATGAAATTCCAGGCGGTGATTAGAGTATTGGGACACCCCTCCCTCGTTTTAAAACTATAGATAGGGCTTCCCTGGTGGCGCAGTGGTTGAGAGTCCGCCTGCCGATGCAGGGGACGCGGGTTCGTGCCCCGGTCCGGGAAGATCCCATGTCCCAGGGAGCGGCTGGGCCCATGAGCCATGGGCGCTGAGCCTGCGCGTCCGGAGCCTGTGCTCCACAACGGGAGAGACCACAACAGTGAGAGGCCCGCGTACCGCAAAAAAAAAAAAAAAAACGAAAAAAACAAAAAAACCCACTATAGATAGATTGATGGTATATTTCATATTGCTACCCCAAATAAGGGAGGCAGTAGAGTAGTCGAAAGAGCAAAGCTTTGACGTTCGACAGGCATGGGTTTAGAAGCTCTGCTCTACTGCTAAGTAGTTGTGTGAACTTGGTTAAATTACTTAATCTCTGTGAGACTCAGTTTCTGCATTTGTGAAATAAGGATAAGGATACCTACCTCAAAAAGTACTTCTGGGATGAAATGTGATAATGCATGTAAACTGCCCGGTGTGATGCATAGGCAGTGACCACCACATGACAGCTGTTGACATTGTTATTTCTAAAGGAGTCCTTGGAAATAGCAGGTTCCCTTGTGCTTGAAGTTTTTTTTTTAATGTTGGACTGGGGGTCAGAAGCGGGCAAAAATCTTCAAGCCTCTATCGGTTGAGGCTAGAGCCCGAACGATAATAAAGCTTCTCTGTGATTATATTGTGTCGCCAGGAAGAAATATAATTTGATTTACGAAAATTCAATTCAGGGAACACTTCTGGAACCTACTTGCATGAAGCAAGGCACATCTGTGCAGCAGTAACAACACACAGAAGCACTTCTGTTGAAAAAGTGTCTTGCAGTAAAGCGGAAAGAATGTCCATCGTCTTAGCCTCCAGCTGGGAAGGAAATTTAAGAATATTTCCTGAACAAAGGCTAGTAGGCATGAGGTGTGTCATGTCTGATCATTAGGTAGTTCGGCTGGAAAAAAATAACATACACCAAGACAGCAAGCACCGTCAGATACTTCGTGCAGTGCTTGCAGAATTGGGGTCCTTTTATTTACTTTTTCAGATTCTCCCTCAAATTTCCTTCAGTTATCCACAGAATGACCTCAGGGATGCCCAGCTGGATTTTATCTCTTTTTCCATTAGCTCTCCCATTCTGCCACCAGCTTTTCTTTACCTTAGTGATCAATAGTGAGATCTCTTTCTATGAAAAATAACAAAGCCCTCAGCATTGCCATTCTTTTAGTGACTGTGGCTGGCTCAGCCTCAGGCCAGGAAGTCAGCCTTGTGGCTATTGATTTGATTAAGCTTTGTGAAGGAGAGGGGGAGAAAAGCTTCTTGTGTTGCTGTTAGATGAGCTAGTTCCCATGACTAATCTGGAGCCTGAATACAAAGCTGAATAATTGATACAGAAGCGAGAAATTGAGATACTTATGGGAAAAAAAAAGATCAGATTCATGTGTTGTGTCCAGTGGATCCTCTGATGGTAACTAAATTCATTAAGGTTTGACTTATGAAGTATGCCATGATTAATTTTCTTTGGAAGTAAAAGAAAAACCAGGTACTTTTGACTGTCCTCTTAAGACCGCTGGTCTAGCCAGTAGAGAACATGGGTAGAGAGACCACTGTGTGCTGTTTGGATCACTAGGGTGCTTCAGGGAGAGGAGTTGTGTTCCCTTGAGCTACTTACGGTTCTCAAGTCTGCTTTCCATCCACCTCCAGTAACTCCCCTCCCCCAAGGAGATAATGTCACAGAAACATCTCCACAAAGAGGCATGTCCAGCGGGGGTGGGGGGGAAGCAAATGCCATGACCAAGTGCCAAGGAGATTCAGGCAAAAACAGTCTCTGAAGGTTTCATGGAACTGGTTTATGTGCAGCCGAGTTTTCAGAGAAGGAAGAGAAAAGTCCTATCATCCCTCTGGGCCTCCAGCTCACCGTCTGTACCTGAGGGGAATGTAGTGATTCTGAGGTTTTGACTAGTTCTAACATGATATGCATCCTGTTCTACTAACTACCTTTCACTGCATGACTTTTCTGTGCTAGGCAGTAGGCTAAGGGCTTTGCATACCTCATCTCATTTAATTCTTAAACAACCCAAAGAAGGAGCCAATATAGCCATCCCTGTTTTAAAAATGAAGCAGCAACCCGGAGAAGCAATTTACCTAAGATCACATAGCTAGTAGACGGCACAGTTGAGATTGGGCTCCGTCCTCCCTGACTTTAAGTTCCTGGCTTCATCACGTTCTCAGCCTAGTGCACGTAACTGGCAAAGCCATTAGATCCTCTCCTCATTTCTGGCTCGTGAGTCCTCACTGAATATCAGATGACACTGTGACGGACACCAGCCATCCTGAGCACTGGCTTCATCTGGATTTGCTTTTCTCCAAGAAAGCTCTCATCCAGTAACTCATTAATGGCTATTATCTGAGATTCTGGGTTACTTGATTAAAAATTCTGAGCTCACAGAGAACAGAGTCCCATTAGAAAGGAACTTGGAGCACACATACTTCAATTAGGAGATGAGGGGGTCAGGCTTGGGTGGGGATCTGTAGTGGAATGCCCTGTGCAATTAGGACAAAGTTTAAGTTGGAAGACATTGGGAAGGCGTATACATCAGCTTACCGTAACTGCTAGAACCCCAAATTCCCGCATCTCATTGGCATTACACCTTCAAAGTATATGTCTGTTACATGTCATTGACCAGTGCAGGACCGCAGTAGAGCTCTGCTCCACTCACTCATCAGGGTCTCAGCCTCTTTCCATCCTGCGGCTCTTCCGTCTTGTGGGGCCTGGGTATCTTCTAGCATGTAAAGGGGGGGAGGGCACAGAAGGCTCAGCCACTTTTCAGCTCTTTGGCCCAGAGGTGACCAAAATCACTTCTGCTCGTTGCTGAAAATTAGTTCCATGGTCCCATGTAGATGCTGGGGGCTTGGAAAGTAGAGTCTAGTGGTGTACTCAGGAAGAGGAGGGCGTCGATTTTAATGGGCACGCGCCATCTTCTCTGCCACAAAGAAAACAGAACGGAGGGAGGAGGCAGCATGAAGAAAGTGACAAAGGACTGCCTATAGCAACCATTGCATGGTTTCTTTCTGTTTTCAGATCAGGGTCTAGGAGGGCATGTGCAATTGTAGGGCCTCTGTGTTATCCAACTCCAGGCAGCACCATTGACATTATCGTCTACATAAATGGCGTCTTCTGACGAGTACAACCATATGTCTTTGTTTTTAAAAAATGATTTGGGGTTGGGTGGTTTTCTTCAGGAATATAGATTCTCAATGCACAATCCTTGAACTTCTTCAAAGATGAAACCAGAAAGCAGAATACAAAGAGGCAGAGAACGCTAGTGTTACAGTGGCAGGATTGGATTTAAGACCAGTGAGACAGATGGTGGTGTGTTTTCTTAGAAGCAAACCAGGAAGCAACAGATTCGCAGACAAATTTTAACTGCCTTCATTCTTCTAATGCCCCACATGAGCAATGCAAAAGGAAGCATGCTTCCTGAACGCAGCTGTCCCTCAAATGTTTTCCTTCCCACCTATTCCGAAGGAGGAAAGGCCCGCAGCAATAATTCCACCCCTAATATTATGAAATTCTGACCTTTACTCTGGCCTCTGAGCAACTAGAATTGATCATGTCCATAATAGAAGGCTATGAGCAGAACATAGGAAAATTTGTAAATCAGTTTGATTTACTTTCTGGGGGTGATGAGGATAGTTTCTGGCCTGGATCCGCACTCTGAAAGGCAAGCGTGGGCAAGTTCAAACATACGTGCAAATTATAGAAACGCTTTCCCCTTTAGAACGGCTTTAATTCCATTGGAATACTTCAGTTGAATAATTCCTCACCTTAGGACAACAAGAGAATACAGAAGCATAACTCACAAATCATTTTCTTTGTCTTCCCAGTTGGCCTGTACTCTGGGGGATCATGTAAAGCCTGCCACAGTTGGTGTATATGACCGCTTATCATGAAGTTGAGGCACCAGAGTCTCACTTTGGTTCGTGGTGACTGTACCTGTCCAGCCACGGGATTCCTACCAAGAATTCCTTCCTGGCTGTTGTAGTAAAGAAGGCTGTTTCCTTGGATATTTAGGTTTGTGACTTCTATGATAAACGCATTCCACCTCGCTTCCTGTTCACTTAGCAGGCTTCTTGGGGAATAGGGCATATGTTGGAACAGCTGTCGGTGGGGGCAGGCAAAGGTAGTGAGGTGCTCTGTGGGTACCTGTGTAGGTACCCTAAAGACAGACTATCACAACCCTGCCCAGGCCTCCTCATTTCATTTTCCATCATAACAGCTTCCCAAGTAGTCTTAAGGCCTTAACCTCTCCTTTTCAATCCATTCTACACAATGAGGCCCCATTACCTTTCTTAAAGCACAGTTCTACTCCTGCCATTCCTCTGCTCAAAATTCTTAAATGATCCTAATTTCCAAAATCATAAAGCCAGATTCCTTAGTTCCACACGTAAGGCTCTCCATATTTGGGCCTCTTATTGCTTTTTCAGTTTTACCTTCCTACCACTCCTAATAACTATCATAATATACCCGGACATTTCCTTTGTTTTTTTTTTAAATGACAAGGTTACATGGATAACTTATTTATTTGAGGTTTTTAAAATAGGTTGTTACACTGTGATAAAGGTTGAACAATTTGGCTTGAATAAAGGAATCTCAGAACTTAAAAAAAAATTCACATAGCAAATCAGAAAAAGATCTGGGGATCAGAAGCCAGTGTTCTTTATACATTTGTCACAGTTGATGAACCTACATGGACACATCGTAATTACCCAAAGTCCATAGTTTATACTAGGGTTTACTCTTGGTATTGTGTAGTCTGTGGGTTTGGACAAATGAATAATGATTTGTGTCCATTATGGTGGTATCATACTGAGTATTTTCACTGCTCTAAAAATTCTCTGTGCTCTGCTATTCATTCCCTGCCACCCCACCACCACACACACCAAACACAGACCTCTGGCAGTCACTGGATGTTTTTATTATCTCTATTATTTTCCTTTTTTTCTGATATTTTTATTCCAGAGCAGGTAGCATCATCCCTGTAAAATGAATATTTAATGGTTTTGTGGACTAATATAGTTCAGATCCGAGGTTCAAAATCCAAGATTCTTTCCCTTGGAGTGTTAAAAGTAAGTAGACGTATTGGTAATATAGTATTGACCCCCCATTCCTTAATAAAAGAAACATACAGTCTAATAAATAAAATTCTATGCCAATAGAAGCAGTTCTAAGCTTGGGCCTATAGGAATGAATGCAATTCTCTTCTGAATACAAATTTCCAACATTGCTTGAATCAACCATGTTGTTGATCCTGAATTCCTCCATAGATGCATTTCCTCCATAGTTACACAGCTTTGTTTTAATTAACTGAATAATTGTGGCAACAATTATGAGGATGATGATATTTTTAGGGAAAAAGATCAGTAAAATACAAACTTAAGAGTGTGGCAACTTGTCATTTATAAAGAAGAAGAAACCTATTCATTCTAGCATGGGAAAAGATAGTTATCACATAATGGAGTTTTTCAAGTAAATATGCAAAATGCCATTCACTATCATCATTGGGGTTTGCTTTTCAAATATGAAAATAAGCATATACATAAATATTTAGGGATTACATGCTTTGTGCAATATACTTAGTGCGGTATCTTAATGAGGGAATATTTTGCATAAAATATACAGGAGTAAATGGTTCTTCTTTTAAAATATTTAAATTTTATTTTATTTATTTTTTTATACAGCAGATTCTTATTAGTCATCAGTTTTATACGCATCAGTGTATACATGTCAGTCCCAATCACCCAATTCAGCACATCACCATCCCCACCCCCGCCGCAGCTTTCCCGCCTTGGTGTCCATACGTTTGTTCTCTACATCGGTGTCTCAACTTCTGCCCTGCACACCGGTTCATCTGTACCATTCTTCTAGGTTCCACACACGTGCATTAATATACGATATTAGTTTTTCTCTTTCTGACTTACTTCACTCTGTGTGACAGTCTAGATCCATCCACGTCTCAACAGATGACTCAATTTCGTTCCTTTTTATGGCTGAGTAATATTCCATTGTATATATGTGCCAAAACTTCTTTATCCATTCGTCTGTTGATGGGCATTTAGGTTGCTTCCATGACCTGGCTATTGTAAATAGTGCTTCAGTGAACATTGGGGTGCATGTGTCTTTTTGAATTATGATTTTCTCTGGGTATATGCCCAGTAGTGGGATTGCTGGATCATATGGTCATTCTATTTTTAGTTTTTTAAGGAACCTCCATACTGTTGTCCATATTGGCTGTATCAATTTACATTCCCACCAAGAGTGCAAGAGGGTTCCCTTTTCTCCACACCCTCTCCAGCGTTTGTTGTTTGTAGATTTTCTGATGATGCCCATTCTAACTGGTGTAAGGTGATACCTCACTGTAGTTTTGATTTGCATTTCGCTAATAATTAGTGATGTTGAGCGGCTTTTCATGTGCTTCTTGGCCATCTGTATGTCTTCTTTGGAGAAATGTCTGTGTAGGTCTTCTGCCCATTTTTGGATTGGGTTGTTTGTTTCTTTAATATTGAGCTGCATGAGCTGTTTATATATTTTGGAGATTAATCCTTTGTCCGTTGATTCATTTGCAAATATTTTCTCCCATTCTGAGGGTTGTCTTTTCGTCTTGTTTATGGTTTCCTATGCTGTGCAAAAGCTTTGAAGTTTCATTAGGTCTCATTTGTTTATTTTTGTTATTATTTTCATTACTCTAGGAGGTGGATCAGAAAAGATCTTGCTGTGATTTATGTCAAAGAGTGTTCTTCCTATGTTTTCCTCTAAGAGTTTTATAGGGTCTGGTCTTACATTTAGATCTCCAATCCATTTTGAGTGTATTTTTGTGTATGGTGTTAGGGAGTGTTCTAATTTCATTTTTTACATGTAGCTGTCCAGTTTTCCCAGCACCACTTATTGAAGAGACTGTCTTTTCTCCATTGTATATCCTTGCCTCCTTTGTCATATATCAGTTGACCGTAGGTGCATGGGTTTATCTCTGGGCTTTCTATCCTGTTCCATTGATCTGTATTTCTGTTTTTGTGCCAGTACCATATTGTCTTGATTACTGTAGCTTTGTAGTATAGTCCGAAGTCAGGGAGTCTGATTCCTCCACCTCCAGTTTTTTCCCTCAAGACTGCTTTGGTTATTCGGGGTCTTTTGTGTCCCCATACAAATTTTAAGATTTTTTGTTCTAGTTCCGTAAAAAATGCCATTCGAAATTTGATAGGGATTGCATTGAATCTGTAGATTGCTTTAGGTAGTATAGTCATTTTCACAATATTGATTCTTCCAATCCAAGAACATGGTATATCTCTCCATCTGTTGGTATCATCTTTAATTTCTTTCCTCAGTGTCTTATAGTTTTCTGAATACAGGTCTTTTGTCTCCCTAGGTAGGTTTATTCCTAAGTATTCTTTTTGTTGCAGTGGTAAACGGGAGTGTTTCCTTAATTTTTCTTTCAGATTTTTCATCATTAGTGTATAGGAATGCAGGCGATTTCTGTGCATTAACTTTGTATCCTGCAACTACCAAACTCATTGATCAGCTCTAGTAGTTTTCTGGTGGCATTTTTAGGATTCTCTGTGTATAGTATCATGTCATCTGCAAACAGTGACAGTTTTACTTCTTTTCCAATTTGTATTCCTTTTATTTCTTTTTCTTCTCTGAGTGCCATGGCTAGGACTTCCAAAACTATGTTGAATAATAGTGGTGAGAGTGGACATCCTTGTCCTCGTTCCTGATCTTAGAGGAAATGCTTTCAGTTTTTCACCACTGAGAATGATGTTTGCTGTGGGTTTGTCATATATGGCCTTTATTATTTTGAGGTACGTTCCCTCTGTGCCCACTTTCTGGAGAGTTTTTATCATAAATGGGTGTTGAATTTTATCAAAAGCTTTTTCTGTATCTATTGAGATGATTATATGGTTTTTATCCTTCAATTTGTTAATATGGTGTATCACATTGATTGATTTGCATATATTGAAGAATCCTTGCATCCCTGGGATAATTCCCACTTGATCATGGTGTATGATCCTTTTAATATGCTGTTGGATTCTGTTTGCTAGTATTTTGTTGAGGAGTTTTGCATCTATATTCATCAGTGATGTTGGTCTGTAATTTTCTTTTTTTTGTAGTATCTTTGTCTGGTTGTGGTATCAGGGTGATGGTGGTCTCATAGAATGAGTTTGGGAGTGTTCCTTCCACTGCAATTTTTTGTAAGAGTTTGAGAAGGATGGGTGTCAGCTCTTCTCTAAATGTTTGATAGAATTCACCTGTGAAGCCATCTGGTCCTGGACTTTTTGTTTGTTGGAAGACTTTTAATCACAGTTTCAATTTCATTACTTGTGATTGGTCTCTTCATATTTTCTATTTCTTCCTGGTTCAGTCCTGGAAGGTTATACCTTTCTAAGAATTTGTCCATTTCTTCCAGGTTGTCCATCTTATGGGCATAGAGTTGCTTGTAGTAGTCTCTTAGGATGCTTTGTATTTCTGCGGTGTCTGTTGTAACTTCTCCTTTTTCATTTCTAATTTTATTGATTTGAGTCCTCTCCCTCTTTTTCTTGACGAGTCTGGCTAATGGTTTATCAATTATGTTTATCTTCTCAAAGAACCAGCTTTTAGTTTTATTGATCTTTGCTATTGTTTCCTTTGTTTCTATTTCATTTATTTCTGCTCTGATCTTTATGATTTCTTTCCTTCTGCCAACTTTAGGTTTTGTTTTTTCTTCTTTCTCTAGTTCCTTTAGGTGTAAGGTTAGATTGTTTATTTGAGATATGTCTTGTTTTTTGAGGTAGGCTTGTATAGCTGTGAACTTCCCTCTTAGAACTGCTTTTGCTGCATCCCATAGGTGTTGGATCATCGTGTTTTCATTGTCATTTGTCTCTAGGTATTTTTTGATTTCCTCTGTGATTCCTTCAGTGATCTCTTGGTTATTTAGTAACGTATTGTTTAGTCTCCATGTGTTTGTGTTTTTTACGTTTTTTTCCCTGTAATTCATTTCTAATCTCATAGCGTTGTGGTCAGAAAAGATGCTTGATATGATTTCAATTTTCTTAAATTTACTGAGGCTTGATTTGTGACCTAAGATGTGATCTATCCTGGAGAATGTTCCATGCGCCCTTGAGAAGAAAGTGTAATCTGCTGTTTTTGAATGGAATGTCCTATAAATACCAATTAAATCTATCTGGTCTGTTGTGTCATTTAAAGCTTGTGTTTCCTTATTTATTTTCATTTTGGATGATCTGTCCATTGGTGTAAGTGAGGTGTTAAAGTTGCCCACTATTACTGTATTACTGTCGATTTCCTCTTTTATAGCTGTTAGGAGTTGCCTTATGTATTGAGGTGCTCCTATGTTGGGTGCATATATATTTATAACTGTTATATCTACTTCTTGGATTGATCCCTTGATCATTATGTAGTGTCCTTCCTTGTCTCTTGTAACATTGTTTATTTTAAAGTCTATTTTATCAGATATGAGTATTGCTACTCCAGCTTTCTTTTGATTTCCATTTGCATGGAATATCTTTTTCCATCCCCTCACTTTCAGTCTGTATGTGTCCCTAGGTCTGAAGTGGGTCTCTTGTAGACAGCATATATGTGGGTCTTGTTTTCGTATCCATTTAGCAAGCCTGTGTCTTTGGATGGAGCATTTAATCCATTCATGTTTAAGGTAATTATTGATATGTATGCTCCTGTGACCATTTTCTTAATTGTTCTGGGGTTTTTTTCGTAGGTCCTTTTCTTCTCTTGTGTTTCCCACTTAGAGAAGTTCCTTTAGCATTTGTTGTGGAGCTGGTTTGGTGGTGCTGAATTCTCTTAGCTTTTGCTTGTCTGTAAAGCTTTTGATTTCTCCATCGAATCTGAATGAGATCCTTGCCGGGTAGAGTAATCTTGGTTGTAGGTTCTTCCCTTCGTCACTTTAAGTACATCATGCCACTCCCTTCTGGCTTGTAACGTTTCTGCTGAGAAATCAGCTGTTAACCTTATGGGAGTTCCCTTGTATGTTACTTGTCGTTTTTCCCTTGCTGCTTTAAATAATTTTTCTTTGTCTTTAATTTTTGCCAATTTCATTACTATGTATCTCGATGTGTTTCTCCTTGGGTTTATCCCGTATGGGACTTGCTGCACTTCCTGGACTTGGGTGGCTATTTCCTTTCCCAGGTTAGGGAAGTTTTCGACTATAATCTCTTCAAATATTTTCTCTGGTCCTTTCTCTCTCTCTTCTCCTTCTGGGACCCCTATAACGTGAATGTTGTTGTATTTAATGTTGTCCCAGAGGTCTCTTAGGCTGTCTTCATTTCTTTTCATTCTTTTTTCTTTAGTGTGTTCCGCAGCAGTGAATTCCACCATTCTGTCTTCCCAGTCAGTTATCCGTTCTTCTGCCTCAGTTATTCTGCTATTGATTCCTTCTAGTGTATTTTTCATGTCAGTTATTGTATTGTTCATCTCTGTTTGTTTGTTCTTTAATTCTTCTAGGTCTTTTTAAAACATTTCTTGCATCTTCTCCATCTTTGCCTCCATTCTTTTTCCGAGGTCCTGGATCATCTTCACTATCATTATTCTGAATTCTTTTTCTGGAAGGTTACGTATCTCCACTTCATTTAGTTGTTTTTCTAGGGTTTTATCATGTTCCTTCATCTGGTACGTAGCCCTCTGCCTTTTCATCTTGTCTGTCTTTCTGTGAATGTGGTTTTTGCTCCACAGGCCGCAGGATTTTAGTTCTTCTTGCTTCTGCTGTCTGCCCTCTGGTGGATGAGGCTATCTAAGCGGCTTGTGTAAGTTTCCTGATGGGAGGGACTGGTGGTGGGTAGAGCTGACTGTTGCTCTGGTGGGCGAAGCTCAGTGTACCTGCACATTTCTTACTTATACTGCTTAGTCTAGAATCATATTCTCCCTTGCCCCTCTCCCGAATCATTGCCTGTGAAATCTACTCATTTTTCAAGTTTTAGCTCAAAGTTTACCTGATCTTTGAAGTTTCCCTGTCTTCAGGTAAAAGGAAGTATTTCTGTATGTCCATAGTGCATTGCTGATACCCATATTAGACATTTATGTTATTCTGCCTCAGGCATTGGTTTGTTATTTGCAAGTCTGTCACCACTAATCTCTGAGAGACCCTCAATGACTAGGGCTGTGTCTTTTTCATCACTGGGTCTTCCACAGGACATGGCACTGTGACAGGAGTTATGTCATAAATGCTTGGTGACTTGAATTGATAGAGTCCTCAGTTTTCCCCTGTGATATAAATGACGGTAGCTTGCTTCATGTGGGCACCAACCACATTTCTGCCAGTGGGGTCAGAGGTGCAGTGTCAGGCTACTCCCTTCCTTTATTGAAGCAACCAGGCTGAAAACCCAAGTTGTGGAATCCTTAACATTTCTCCGTGAAGCCATCAGGCACTATTTATTATAAAGTTATTATAAGAACAGCCTGGTGTATGAAAGAGGGAAGTTTGGGAAAAACTTGAATCAAAGTACAGGTCTGTCTCAACTAGGGAGAGGCCCAGCACAGATGATAGATAGAGCCAGTGTGGTTGTTATGATATAAATTCAGCTCATCACCTGCCAAACTTCATTTTGTTTTTCTTTTCATTACTACCTTCCTCAGGATCAAACGTATATTCCATGCTTTCCATCTGTACAATATTTCAGATGCAGGTGGTGCTGTTACTTATATCAAGCTGAGGAAACAGAATATGCACCTAAGGAGATAGACACCAAAATACATAGCATAAGAGTTAAGAATAAAAGACTTTGGAGCCCGACTGTCAGGCTTTGAACCATGACTGCGCCTTACTTACTAGCTGGGTGATACTGAAAAGCTCTTTTACTTTTCAGGGATTCAGATTGCTAATACATAAAAGGGGATGATAACAGCAGTTAACTGAAAGCGCTGTTGTAAGGGTAAAATGAGTTAATATAGAGAAAGCAATTAGTAAGTGCTTAAAATGTTAGTTATCATTATCACATAAGAGCACAACCTAAGATAATGTGGCCTGGTGTAATGAACAAAGGCGGAAACTCACAAGATGTGCGTTGTTGTCCTGACTTCCACTTACTTACCTTGGCCAACATATATATCCTCTCCTAATCTTGGTTTCGTAACTATGAAATGAAGTGTAGAACTAAACAATATCTACAGTTCCTTCCAGCTCTAAAATGCTAGTGTTCAGCATTGAATATAAGAGTCTTTCCTGGTAGAAGATGGTTTATTAAAAAAGAACAAAAGGGCTTCCCTGGTGGCGCAGTGGTTGAGAGTCCGCCTGCCGATGCAGGGGATACGGGTTCGTTCCCCGGTCTGGGAGGATCCCACGTGCCGCGGAGCGGCTGGGCCCGTGAGCCATGGCCGCTGAGCCTGCGCGTCCGGAGCCTGTGCTCCGCAACGGGAGGGGCCACAACAGTGAGAGGCCCGCATACCGCCAAAAAAAACCAAAAAAAGGTAAAGAATGTAATTCATGTCTGCCAAGAGAAATTCCTCCTCTCCTCCTTTCATTGGCTTTTGATAATCAGAAAAGCAATCAAATGCGTAGCAGTTCTCTTTGATGTCTCCTATCTTGATTTTTCCATCTGTCTTCCCATCACTGTTTCACCAGCGTTCAAGAAAATGAAAGCCCTCAAAAATAAGGCTCCTTAAAAGCCACCGGTTGCGAAACAGCAGAGGTGATGGTCTGGTGCAGAGATTCAGCTCAGTGCAGCTTTACTTGGAGATCATTTCATGTAATTAAAAGTGCAGTTTATCCAAGGGACTGGCAGTCTCCTTGGTGGAGAGACAGCTTTTATTAACTAACCTGTTAACTGATATGAAGTTTTAAAGTAACTGTCTTTTTGAGATGTGTGAAACAAGATTGAAGTGAGCTTGAATGCAGCTGCCATTTACAAAAATGTAATAACATCCTGTGATCAGTCCTGATGAGAGAGCCATGCACACCTTAGTGATTCCTAGGTCCCGTTTTCAATGTAGTTAGTCCTCTGACAGCTCTCTCCTACCATCTCCACTCCCCGCAACAAAAATAAGGTCAAAAGAGGTGTACATTTCCCTAGTGTTTACCGCCCCTTGGGTGTTTAAACTAGGCTTATCTGCTTGTGAACCATCTCCTCGGGGCTCACAAAGGTGGATCCACAGTCGCTGCAGCTTGGCATAGGTCCACGTTTCCTGTGCAAGGTTGTGGGGCTCAGAGTAACAAGGCTTGAGGGTAAGGAAGTGACCTTTGGCTAAGAACGTATTTCACCTTAAAGTTATTATGGTGGGAAGCTATTAGGATGCTGTTTTTGTAGGTGAAAAATGGTCAAACATCACAATTTCATGTGGGTTAACCTAATAACAGCTGGACCTGGACACGGTTACATGCCACTGGCTAATTGTCAGGGAAATGTACATTCATGCCATTGGTCACTAGTCTTTGGCACCATGGATAGAGATTTAAAGGTAAGATTTAATGAAATCTTTTCTAGTGTTTGTGCATAACGTTATCCATTTATATAACCTGCCTCTCTTTCACCATTTTCTTCCTTAAATGTTTTTCTTTCCGTTACTTTCCCATTTGTTTCTCTCCTTTTTCTCTGTTGTGTCACTCTCTTTGTTGTGCTCTTGCTGTCACACTTGCTTTCTTTAGGTAAGTTACTAAAAGTGGAGATTGGAATTCTGCTTTCACCTCCCACTTCGTATCTGACCCCGGGCGAGACAGTCTCTTTCTGCTATAGGTTTTCCATCTGTAAACTTGCATTGTCATACTTACTTCATCCGGTTTTTGAAAGGATTAAGGATAATCAGATAATAGGTATAACACATTTAGGTCCGTGTCTAGTATATAGTAAACAATCTATTTTAGTTTGTTATTTTCTCCTTTCCTTTTTCCTTTCATGTTTTATTTCTCCCTGAAATGTTCTTGTTATTTTTCCCTGCATCTCGTTCTCGTAAGTATTGAACTCCACTCTTCAGCACTGCTAGTTTGTCTCAGCCACTGGACAGCTCCAGCAGGTACTTGAACACTTGGACTCTCTGATACACCCTTCCTTCTCTTTCCTCTAGCCCTGCCTCCATCTGGAAGTCAGAGTGATTTTTTCTAAAATGCAAATATGACCGTGTAATTCTCTGTCATAAACCTTCCTACAGTATATAATCCTAAATTCTCCTCCTGGGATACAAGGCCTTCCACAGTATGTCTCCTATCATCATCAGACTTTATCTCTGGTTTTTCTGGACCGCGGTGCATGCTCTCTGAGTCTTGTACCTGGAACTCTCTTGTGCAGCCATTGAGATACAGGCATAAATCCTTGCCCAACTCCGTTATCCGGATTTGATGCTTTTCTTTTTCCTCCCACAGAATTTTGTGCAAGTTACTATTACAGTGCCTGTCACAGTCTTATTATGGATCTTTCCAAATAGACTGTGAACCCCTAGGAGCCATGCTCTGTTTCACTCCTCTTTGTTATTTTTGAGCCCTATCACTGAGCCTGCCACTCAACAAATAAACATATCCTATTTCTAAAACTAGTCTTCCACCAGTCCGGATAAGATTTATGTTTAGAATTTATGTCCACATAGCTTATATTATTTGTCAACTTTGATGTATTTGCCCAGTTGCAGACCACCCCAGAGAAAAGTTGCATAATGGCCATTACTGAACAGCTTTGAAAATGGGCAAGTAATTCTAGTTTATACAGGACGGTACTCTGTGAAGAGCAAAGGATAGACAAGGATGACCCTTCAGGTCTTGGTTCAGCCTTAGGGTCCTATTTAATAAGACATAGAGTTTGTAAGTCTTGGTAAGCACTTGAAAATTTTGACCAATTATTCTTTTGATTACTTTTCTATCTCAGGTTTTCTGATAGTATGATAAAGAGTAGGAATCTTGTTCTGTGTTTCTGATTGAGAGGAGGGCACGGATGAAGGAGAGTGTTTTTGTTTTCCAGTTTTGCTCACACAGCGGCCGCCCTCCCAGATTTGAGGGGCTGCCCTCTTTGGTTTTTGCTTTCACATCTGTACCATTACCTGGCAGGCTTGCAATCAATTTTCCGGTGGAAATTAAATAGAATCTCCACTCTATCAGGACTTAAGGGAACAACCCTAAGAAAAAGAAATCTGCAGACCTTTGGATCAACGAATTTCATAGCTGATATACATAGAGATCCCTGGATTCTAAAGAAAGAGTAGAATCTAGATGTGGGATCGGTGGCTGTCACTGGTGTCAGTGGAAGGTGCTAAATTGGAATTCATTTCTGCAGGAAATAATGAAGAAAAGAGCTGGCAACAGGGAAAAAGACTTATCCATGTATCCAGGGAAGATTACACAACGGCCCCAGAAGCCTGAGCACTGAGGCAAACAGCTAAAGGCGGTGCGAGACCAAATGAGAAAAAAGGAAATAGACATGCTTATCTGCTAACCAGGGAACAAGAAAAGGGGAGAAATGGGAAATAGGAAAATGGAAATATAGGGGTGGAAAAGGCCCACCAAATCTCCTGATTTCAAAGGTAGCTTCAAGGTTAATTCTTCTAATTCACTTAGACTGTCTCCAAGAATCTTGGCCCATACAGTAACCCAGGCAACCTTAAGGATGCATTTTCCCCAAGAGGAAGGAGAGTATGACTGACTCACAGAGATAAACTACTAATTTTGAATGAGAGCCCATCTCATTTGAGCAACTGCTCCAAACAGGTGAGGCCAGTGTTTGCTGAAATGAGCTACATGAGGGAATCACAACACCCAGGCCAGTCTTTGCTCTATCAGTAAGTAGCTGCGTGAGCTTGGGCGAGTCGTTTCTCTTTTTCTTTTTCTCGCCTCTAAAAATGAAGAACATTAAACTCTGCTGTATATGCCTCAAGACTGGTCGTGAGAATCGAATGAGCTGGCACTGAAAACTAGGATTACAGAAGGTTTTGTCAGGGTACCGAGGTCACATCCTATGCACTTAAGCTCTGTTGGCACTATCCAGAAGTGATGCTTTTTTTCCAGAAAAATACCAGAGGATCATCACAGACTCAGTAGCCGTGGCCTCAATCCCTTTATCTGCAGGCTGACAGCAATGTGACCAGTGGTGTGTATACATTTTTTTAAATGTGAGAAATGCTAAAGCCATGCATTTCCTATGGTATTGATTACAAAAGGATTATGCAGCTCGAAGGTCAGGACTGTGTTCTCTGTGCACATTCTGCATTGTTCCAGGGGAAATGAAACAGAAATAAACCAACTCAGTAGCTGCAAAGCTATGCTTATCCTAAGAGCCAAAGTCGCTGTAAACACAGAGCACAGATTGAGCTGCCAGAAGTAAGGAGGGTTCTGGAGATGTTGACATTTTGCTGAACAAAGAAAATAATGGGTCGTCTGTCCCTTGTAGACAAAAACGGCACACTTCGGATCCAGTAGCAATCTTCTTTTAGTTTTTCTCCAGTAGTCAGGGTGCATTTGCACTGAGGCATCCTTATAATCTCACTTAAGCCAAAGCCCATCTTCCTAGGTGACTCACTGAGCTGAGGTTAGGATTCCTTCTGTGGCCTGGGTTAGAGCTCTCGCTGTAGCTACTGGAAGAGTTTTTCTCTGTATATGTCAAACTTCTATCTTAGCTTTCTTCATTTGGTTTCTAACCAAATGAGCTAACTGGCTCAGCCCAGATGAAACAGTGTGGCGTGAAATGTTTTCTCTGTAGATACCTAAACATGTACACATTAAGAGATGTATTAGTACAGTCCTTAGTGCCTACACTCATACTCAGGCATGTGTGTGTGTGTGTGTTCATTGGGATAATGTTTAGTGCCATGCATGATGCCAGAGAAATTATTAGCAATGGGAGGACAAAATAACAGAAATTAAGTAAATAAATAACAGGAAGCAAAGGTGGGAAAAGTTCTCAGTTATCCAGTACTTTTTACACATTTTTCATATATTAAAAAGGTATCCCAACATGGCCAATATGGTAGATCATAGAAATAGTCTGGTGATATTTTCTTCAGGAAATGACTCTCCCCCCTCAGGTTATAGTTGAACTTGGAATACTTCCTGGAAAATTATATATTTCTTGTTGTTAAAATTTATATCCCTGGGCTAACTTAGGTATCAAAAGTATGTTACAGACAGATACACTAGGAGATACTTCACTGGGATGCTGTAACACATTGAGTTTTGTTTATGAAAAGCACACATACTTCATGCACAGGCAGTGTTTACTGGGTTTGGTTAGGTCACACTGAAACCCTAGGACCACTTGAGCCTCATTTCTATCCATCCCAATTAGGGCTGGTCTTACTAATTTGTGGACCAACATCTGGAAATCTGTCAGCCTCCCATGAAGCTCATAAAAATGTTACTGGATAGAGGACCTTTAAGATGGTGGAGGAGTAACACATGGAGATCACCTTCCTCCCCGCAAATACATCAAAAATACGTCTACATGTAGAACAACTCCTAAAGAACACCTACTGAATGCTGGCAGAAGACCTCAGACTTCCCAAAAGGCAAGAAACTCCCCACGTACCTGGGTAGGGCAAAAGAAAAAAGAAAAGACAGAGACAAAAGGATAGGGGTGGGACCTGCACCTCTGCGAGGGAGCTGTGAAGGAGAAAAAGTTCCTACACACTAGGAAGCCCCTTCACTGGCGGAGACGGGGGTGGGCAGAGGAGGGAAGCTTTGGAGCCATGGAGGAGAGCACAGCAACAGCGGTGCAGAGGGCAAAGTGGAGAGATTTGTGCACAGAAGATCGGTGCCGACCAGCACTCATCAGCCCGAGAGGCTTGTCTGCTTACCCGCTGGGACGGGCGGGAGCTGGGAGCTGAGGCTCGGGCTTCGGAGGTCAGAACCCAGGGAGAGGACTGGGGTTGGCTGTGTGAACACAGCCTGAAGGGGCTAGTGCGCCACAGCTAGCCGGGAGGGAGTTCGAGAAAAAGTCTGGAACTGCCTAAGAGGCAAGAGACCATTGTTTCAGTGTGTGCGAGGAGAGGAGATTCAAAGCACCACCTAAATGAGCTCGAGACGGGCGCGAGCCGCGGCTATCAGCGTGGACCCCAGAGACAGGCATGAGACGCTAAGGCTGCTGCTGCAGCCACCAAGAAGCCTGTGTGCGAGCACAGGGCACTATCCACACCTCCCCTCCCGGGAGCCTGTGCGGCTGCCACTGCCAGGGTCCTGTGGTCCAGAGACACCTTCCCCGGGAGAACACACGGTGCGCCTCAGGCTGTTGCAACGACATGTTGGCCTCTGCCACCGCAGGCTCGCCCCACATCCGTACCCCTCCCTCCCCCCGGCCTGAGTGAGACAGAGCCCCCTAATCAGCTGCTCCTTTAACAGCATCCTGTCTGAGCAGAAACAGATGCCCTCAGGTGACCTACATGCAGAGGCGGGGCCAAATCCAAAGCTGAACCCCAGGAGCTGTGCAAACAAAGAAGAGAAAGGGAAATCTCTCCCAGCAGCCTCAGGAGCAGTGGATTAACTCTCCACAATCAACTTGATGCACCCTGCATCTGTGGAATACCTGAGTAGACAATCATCCCAAAATTGAGGAGGTGGCCTTTGGGAGCAACTGTAGACTTGGGGTTTGCTGTATGTGGCTGACTAGTTTCTGATCTATATGTTTATCATAGTTTAGATTTTAGCACTTGTTATAATTGGTGGATTTGTTTATTGGTTTGGTTGCTCTCCTCTTTTTTATTTTAAAATTTTAATACATTAAAAAAATTTTTACTGTAATAATTTTTTATTTTATTTTATTTTTTATTTCTTTTTCTTTTCCCTTTTCTTCTGAGCCATGTGGCTGTCAGGGTCTTGGTGCTCCGGCTGGGTGTCAGGTCTGAGCCTCTGAGGTGGGAGAGCCGAGTTCAGGACATTGGACCACCAGAGACTACCCAGCCCCATGTAATATCAATCGGCAAGAGCTCTCCCAGAGATCTCCGTCTCAACGCCGAGATGCAGATCCAGCCAATGGCCAGCAAGCTCCAGTGCTGGACACCCCATGCCAAACAACTAGCAGGACAGGAACGCAAACCCACCTATTAGCAGAGAGGCTGCCTGAAATCATGTCTAAGTTCACAGACACCCTAAAACACACCACTGGACGTGGCCTTGCCCACCAGAAAGACAAGGTCCAGCCTCATTCAGCAGAACACAGGCACCAGTCCCCTCTGCCAGGAAACCTACACTGCCCACTGAACCAACCTTACCCACTGGGGGCAGATACCAAAAACAGTGGAAACTATGAACCTGCAGCCTGCAAAAAGGAGACCCCAAACACAGTAAGTTAAGCAAAATGAGAAGACAGAGAAATATGCAGCAGATGAAGGAGCAAAGTAAAAACCCACCAGACCAAACAAATGAAGAGGAAATAGGCAGTCTACCTGAAAAAGAATTCAGAGTAATGATAGTAAAGATGATGCAAAATCACGGAAAAAGAATGGAGAATATACAAGAAACGTTTCACAAGGACCTAGAAGAACTACAGAGCAAACAAACAATGATGAACAACACAATAAATGAAATTAAAAATTCTCTAGAGGGAATCAATAGCAGAATAACTGAGGCAGAAGACTGGATAAGCAACCTGGAAGATAAAATAGTGGAAATAACTACCACAGAGCAGAATAAAGAAAAAAGAATGAAAAGAATTGAGGACAGTCTCAGAGACCTCTGAGACAACATTAAACACACCAACATTTGAATTATAGGGGTCCCAGAAGAAGAAGAGAAAAAGAAAGGGACTGAGAAAATATTTGAAGAGATTATAGTTGAAAACTTCTCTAATATGGGAAAGGAAATAGTTAAGTCCAGGAAGTGCAGAGAGTCCCATACAGGATAAATCCAAGGAGAAACACCCCAAGACATATATTAATCAAACTATCAACAATTAAATACAGAGAAAAAAATATTAAAAGCAGCAAGGGAAAAACAACAAATAACATACAAGGGAATGCCCCTAAAGTTAACAGCTGATCTTTCAGCAGAAACTCTGCAAGCCAGAAGGGACTGGCAGGACATATTTAAAGTGACGAAAGGGAAAAACCTACAACCAAGATTACCCAGCAATGATCTCATTCAGATTCGACGAGAAATTAAAAGCTTTATAGGCAAGCAAAAGCTAAGAGAATTCAGCACCACCAAACCAGCTTTACAACAAATGCTAAAGGAACTTCTCTAGGCAGGAAACTCAAGAGAAGAAAAAGACCTACAATAACAGACGTAAAACAATTAAGAAAATGGTAATAGGATCATATATATCGATAACTACCTTAAACGTAAATGGGTTAAATGCTCCAACCAAAAGACATAGACTGGCTGAATGGATACAAAAACAAGTCCCTTCTAGGGACTCATACAGACTGAAAATGAGGGGATGGAAAACGATATTCCATGCAAATGGAAATCAAAAGAAAGCTGGAGCAGCAATTCTCATATCAGACAAAATAAACTTTAAAATAAAGACTATTACAGGAGACAACGAAGGACACTACACAATGATCACGGGATTCATCCAAGAAGAAGATATAACAATTATTAATATTTATGCACCCAACATAGTAGCATCTCAATACATAAGGCAAATGCTACCAGCTATAAAAGAGGAAGTTGACAGTACGACAGTAATAGTGGGGGACCTTAACATTCCACTTTCACCAATGGGCAGATCATCCAAAATGAAAATAAATAAGGAAACACAATCTTTAAGTGACACATTAAACAAGATGGACTTAATTGATATTTATAGGACATTCCATCCAAAAACAACAGAATACACTTTCTTCTCAAGTGCTCATGGAACATTCTACAGGATAGATCATATCTTGGGTCACAAATCAAGCCTTGGTAACTTTAGGAAAATTGAAATCGTATCAAGTATCTTTTCTGACAACAACGCTATGAGACTAGATATCAACTACAGGAAAATCTGTAAAAAATACAAGCACATGGAGGCTAAACAATACACTACTAAATAACCAAGAGGTCACTGAAAAAATCAAAGAGGAAATCAAAAAATACCTAGAAACAAATGACAGTGAAAACACCATGACCCAAAACCTATGGATGCAGCAGAAGCAGTTGTAAGAGGGAAGTTTATAGCAATACAAGCCTACCTCCAGAAACAAGAAACATCTCAAATAAACAACCTAAGCTTACACCTAAAGCAATTAGAGAAAGAAGAACAAAAAACCCCAAAGTTAGCAGAAGGAAAGAAATCATAAAGATCAGATCAGAAATAAATGAAAAAGAAATGAAGGAAACGATAGGAAAAATCATTGAAACTAAAAGCTGGTTCTTTGAGGAAAAAAACAAAATTGATAAACCACTAGCCAGATTCATCAAGAAAAAAAGGGAGAAGACTCTAAATCAAGAATTAGAAATGAAAAAGGAGAAGTAACAGCTGACACTGCAGAAATACGAAGGATCATGAGAGATTACTACAAGCAACTCTATGCCAATGAAATGAACAACCTGGAAGAAATGGACACATTCTTAGAAAAGCACAATCTTCTGGGACTGAAGCAGGAAGAAAGAGAAAATATAAACCGACCAATCACAAGCACTGAAATTGAGACTGTGATTAAAAATCTTCCAACAAACAAATACCCAGGACTAGATGACGTCACAGGCAAATTCTATCAAAGATTTAGAGAAGAGCTAACACCTATCCTTCTCAAACTCTTCCAAAATATAGCAGAGGGAGGAACTCTCCCAAACTCATTCTATGAGGCCACCATCACCCTGATACGAAAACCAGACAAAAATGCCACAAAGAAAGAAAACTACAGGCCAGTATCACTGACGCACATAGGTGCAAAAATCCTCAACAAAATACTAGCAAACAGAATCCAACAGCACATTAAAAGGATCATACACCATGATCAAGTGGGATTTATCTGACGGATGCAATGATTCTTCAATATATGCAAATCCATCAATGTGGTACACCATATTAAGAAACTGAAGGATAAAAACCATATGATCATCTCAGTAGATGCAGAAAAAGCTTTTGACAAAATTCAACACTCATTTATGATAAACACTGTCCAGAAAGTAGGCATAGAGGGCACCTACCTCAACATAATAATGGTCATATATGACACACACACAGGCAACATCATTCTCAGTGGTGAAAAACTGAAACCATTTCCTCTAAAATCAGGAACAAGACAAGGCTGCCCACTCTCACCACTATGATTCAACACAGTTTTGGAAGTTTTAGCCACAGCAATCAGAGAAGAAAAAGAAATAAAAGAATCCAAATCAGAAAAGAAGTAAAACTGACAGATGACATGATATGATACAAAGAGAATCCTAAAGATGCTACCAGAAAACTCCTGGAGGTAATCAATGAAGTTGGTAAAGTAGCAGGATACAAAATTAATGCACAGAAATCTCTTGCATTCTTATACACCAATGATGAAAAATCCGAAAGAGAAATTAAGGAAGCACTCCCATTTACCACTGCAACAAAAAGAATAAACTACCTCAGAATAAACCTACCTATGGAGACAAAATACTTGTATGCCAAAAACTGACACTGATAAAAGAAATTAAAGATGATACAAACAGATGGAGAGATATACCATGTTCTTCGACTGGAAGAGTCAGCATTGTGAAAATAACTATAGTGCCCAAAGCAATCTACAGATTCAATGCAATCCCTTTCAAATTACCAATGGCATTTTACACAGAGCTAGAACAAAAATTTCACAATTTGTATGGAAACACAAAAAACGCTGAATAGCCAAAGCAATCCTGAGCTGGAGGAATCAGGCTCCCTGACTTCAGACTATACTACAAAGCTACAGTAATCAAGACAGTATGGTACTGGCACCAAAACAGAGACATAGATCAATGGAACAGGATAGAAAGTCCAGAGATAAACCGACTCACATATGGTCACCTTGTCTTTGACAGAGGAGGCAAGAATATACAGTGGAGCAAAGACAGCCTCCTCAATAAGTGGTGCTGGGAAAACTGGACAGCTACATGTAAAAGAATGAAATCAGCACAGTCCCTAATTCCATACACAAAAATAAACTCAAAGTGGATTAAAGACCTAAATATAAGGCCAGACAGTATAAAACTGTTAGGGGAAAACATAGGCAGAACACTCTATGACATAAATCACAGCAAGATCCTTTTTGACCCATCTCCTAGAGAAATGGAAATAAAATCAAAAATAAACAAATGGGACCTAATGGAACTTAAAAGCTTTTGCACAGCAAAGGAAACCATAAACAAGATGAAAAGACAACACTCAGGATGGGAGAAAATATTTGCAAATGAAGCAGCTGACAAAGCATTAACCTACAAAATATAGAAGCAGCTCATGCAGCTCAGTATCAAAAAAACGAACAGCGAAATCCAAAATTGGGCAGAAGATCTAAATTCACATTTCTCCAAAGAAGATATACAGACTTCCATCAAACACATGAAAGGATGCTCAACATCACTAATCATTAGAAAAATGCAAGTCAAAACCACAATGAGGTATCACCTCACACTGGTCAGAATGACCATCATCAAAAAATCTAGAAACAGTAAATCCTGGAGAGGCTCTGGAGAAAAGGGAACCCTCTTGCACTGTTGGTGGGAATGTAAATTGATACAGCCACTGTGGAGAACAGTATGGAGGCTCCTTAAAAAACTAAAAATAGTACTGTCATATGACCCAGCAATCCCACTAGTGGTCATATACCCTGAGAAAACCTTAAGTTAAAAACAGTCATGTACCACAGTGTTCATTGCAGCACTGTTTACAATAGCTAGGACACGGAAGCAACCTAGGTTTCCATCAACAGAAGAATGGATAAAGAAGATGTGGCACATAGATACAATGGAATATCACTCAGCCATGAAAATAAACAAAATTGAGTTATTTGTAGTGAGGTGGATGGGCCTAGAGTCTGTCATACAGAGTGAAGTAAGTCAGAAAGAGAAAAACAAATACCATATGCTAACACATATATATGGAATTGAAAGAAAAAAATGGTTCTGATGAACGTAGGAGCAGGACAGAAATAAAGACGCAGACATAGAGAATGGACTTGAGGACACGGGGAGGGGGAAGGGGAAGCTGTGACGAAGTGTGAGAGCAGCATCGACATATATACACTACCAAATGTAAAATAGATAGCTAGTGGGAAGCAGCCCCATAGCACAGGGAGATCAGCTCGGTGTTTTCTGACCACCTAAAGGGGTGGGATAGGGTGGGTGGCAAGGAGACACAAGAGGGAGGGGATATGGGGATATATGTATACGTATAGCTGTTTCACTTTGTTATACAGCAGAAACTAACACAACATTGTAAAGCAATTATACTCCAATGACGTTGTTAAAAAATATAACAAATTAGTGAATAAAAGAAAACAGAAGCAGAGTCATAGATATAGAGAACAAACTTGTGGTTACCAGTGGGGAGAGGGAAGTGGGGAGGGGCAACACAGGACTAGTGGAGAAAAAAAGTTTCTTTTGTGATTATATGAAATCGTGTGTGTGACATTTGTGAAAATTGTAAAGCGTTATAGAATTTAAAGAATCTTTCAGTCAATAAATATTAAATTAAAAAAGCCAATGTGAGAAAATTTTAAAAAAGAGAGTTAGAGGCATGAGAGGTAGATACAGTTAAGATCGGTTTTGGTTTCGATTGGCAACTCGTCATTCAGAATTAGCAATTACAGGGGGCAGTAGTCATCTGTAAACCTTTAGAACATTGACCAATATGTAGTAGGGTTTCTTTTAGCCTTGAAGGAGCTGTGATCCTCCCATGTAATCTTGTTCAAGCCTTACTGTTGAGTTATAAGTTCTAGAAAATCTCTAGAATTGCTGCTGTTTGATGCTAGGCCGTGTCTCCTCTTATGCTACTCCACAGGAGCCCTCTGGACAGGAACATTCTGAAGTTCACATTTTCTTACACCTGGCCATTATGGATTAAGACACATGCTACTCACTTTCATATCATATCCCTTCCCTCCTCCAAGCTCTGTTTCCCATGACATCTTCAGTAAACCTGTCTTGATTAGTTACACAGTTATTCTTCCCCCCTCCCCCACTGGGTGTACTTTTTCCCCAAAAATGTAATTTAGTTGACTTTCTAAGTATACATTTTCTAGTTCTTGAAGAGGGACAGTTGACCTTTTCTTATATTTATGTGCTTGGACAAAAATTAGATTGTCAGGCTCTCAGGAACATGGACAAAGTAGTGAATAAAACAAAACAGAAGCAGTCTCATAGATATAGAGAACAAACTGGGCAGTGAAAGCCCAGAGTCCTGACTACTGGACCACCAGGGAATTCCCGAGATATGGTGCTTTTAACACGAGAAGAGAATTTGGCCTGCACAGAGTTGTGTGGTAAAAAGCAGTGTGTTTCTCTTCTGGGTTATGCAGTATTTCTCACCTAATAGATTGGCAAGTAGTCATCATGGATCTTTTCAGGCCATTGGAGCAGTGGCAAGGTTCTTGGAGGACTGTCATTGTTTCCTTTGTAAACTAAGTTGATGTTTCCTACCATTGTAACTGCAGTTCAGCAGGCATTTACTGAGGAAGTGTTTACCTGGTACTACACTCTCTGTGAGGTGATAGGGATTCAACAGTGAAGGAAGGAGACATGGCCTCTGCCACACAAAAAGCAGACACGCAAATGACTGACCACATGTATCACACTATGAGATGTGTCTCCTGAAGGGGAAAGGATTTGCGGCACTGACAGCTAGTGTCTCTCTTGTGGTCATCAATAAACTTTCTACTTCATAAAATAATAGTTTTTTGTCTCTAAAAGTAAGACAGGATAAAATTTTGAAAATATATAAAATGCAACAAAGGAAATCATTCGTAATCCTAAAAGCAGGGATAATCACTGTTAATATTTTTGTGTATTTCCTTCATTATTATTTGCATTATAGAGACGTACGTAAACATAGAGTTGAGGCACTGTATATAAAATTCCAATCCTGCCTTTTCCTAGTAAGTTAGAATTAATACTCTATGTCAATGAAAACACTCTAAGTATCTTATTAAAGGCTGAATAGTATTACATTGTGGATATATCATATTGTACTCAACTATTCTCTGACATTTCAAATAGTACGTATTTTTCAAATGGTCGTGTTGGATAAAAAATTGAGTTTGGGTATATCATTATTGTGCTTTAAATGACCTAACTGACCATAAGAAAAATTGAGAGGGAGAAGGGGAAGGAGGCAGGAGAGAGCGGAGGGGAGAGATGGTGAAAAGTGAAAGAGAGAGTGTGTGCGTGTGAGAGGGAGGGAGGGAGAGATGGGTGTAATGAACGACATGACAGTGAAACCACATAGATCTGGCTAAACCAGCTTCTGTGATATAATGACTGGGGTACATGCCCTCAAGATCTCCTTTGATGACCACCTGTCAGTCAGAGACCTTGCATTACTATATCATGACCTGAACTTCAGAAACTCATGGATATTGATGGCTGACATCAGGGGTATAGTATTTCCCCTTGGAAGTGGTTCTGAGACTTCATAGTTATTTGGGAGTTTGCCTTTGTGGGGTCTGAAAGACCACAAGGTCAAAGTCATTTAAAAAGTCTGGGAAGTTTACTATGAAGGTAAGAGGGCAGGAGAAGCTAAAGAAAGATCTTTCCCTTTCTTTGGCTAGATGAGTCTACTGTAGAGTTTGTGGTCACACAGTCGACAGGACTGCCCTCACTTCTGATACCAAATGCAAGTTTGGGGGTTCCCCAAACCACCCCCAAGGTTAATGATTTGCTAAAAGGACTCTTAGAACTCACTGAAAGCTGTTATATTCACGATTAAGATATATTACAGAAAAAGGAAGATTAAATCATTTGAGGGAAGAGATGTACGGGGCAGAGTCCAGGAAAATTGCAGAAGCGGAGTTTCCAGTTGTCCTTTCCCATGGCATCGTGGGGAGTATTATTTTACCAGCAACAGTTTGTGACAGTACACACAGGGTATTTTCAAGCAGGGAAGCTCATCTGACCCTGGGTGTCCAAAGATTTTCTTAGTCTTGCTGGTTGACTGCCTATATGACTGACCCTTAGTTTCTAGGCACTCCAGAGGTAGAACTGATGCGACATGGCTCATCTTTAGTCTCCAGTCCCTCTTGAGGTAAAGCGGACACTGCATGGCCCAAAGTCCCTATTGTAAATCACACTGTTAGACTGTCCAGTGAACAAGGCCCCCAGGTAAACAGAGACACTTTTATGAGGTATGATTTTCCAAAGGCTTAGAAATTACCTTCCAGAAGCCAAGGGCAAAAACCAGACCTCTTTATGGGCAAGCTTAAATTCTTTACTATATAGGTACTCTGTTTAGCAGGGACCTCCCCTTTGTGATTCTCTACCAGTGTGTGGTGTGCTATGATGGAAACCACTGAGGAAACTAATACTATTTTTATCCTGTACAAGGAAGGTAGTTGGGAGCCTTAAGCACATAGAACACTTTTCACTGTTCTGGCATCCTGGCACTTCGCTTGCCTTACCCCGTTTTCTCTGCAGGCCATCCAGGTCTAAGTACAAGCAGAACAGGTAGTTCTTATGTGGAAGATAAAGAAAAAATCCCCTAAAACAAACCTGTTCCTTCATACTCTGGAGCTACGGAACATCAGAACCAAGTGACCTCTTAAAGATCATCTAGTTCAGGTGTTGGCAAAGTATGACTTGAGCCCAAGTCTGGCTCTTTGCCTGTGTTCGTAAATAAAGTTTGATTGGAACAGCCATGCCCATTGATTTATATATTGCCTGTGGCTGCTTTCATACTACCGTGGCAAAATTGAGTAGTTGTGACAGAGACCCTATGGCTGCAAAACCACTTAACTATCTGGATCTTTATAGAAAAAAAAAATGTTTGCTGACCTCTGGACAAGTTCAGCCATATCATTATATACATGGAGAAACTGAAGTTCAAATTAGAGAAATATTATTAAATTAGGCGAATAACTACTGAGTCCCTACTCTGTGTCCCTACTCTGTGTTGGGCACTGTTGAAAGCACTTGAGATAGATCAGTGAACAGAACAGGTGAAAAATGTTACGCTAATTATACTAATCATTTTTCTAACATTATACTAGTGTTACCAATTGATAATGCCATGGAAAACATCTCACAAAAGGACAGCAGGTTAAAGGGGAATCAGGAGTGTGGGGTTGTAAGAGTTGAAACTTTAAATAGGGTGATGAGAGTCGGCTTCACTGAGAAGTTAAGATTTTAGAAAAGACTTGAAGAAGGTGGGGGTGGGTGAGCCTTGCTGACATCCAGGAGAAGATCTTTCCAGGCTGAAGGAACTTTTCATCCAAGGCCCTGAATCAGACATGTTCCAGCAACAGCAAGAAGGCCACCTTACCTGGAGAGAACTTAGTGATGGGGAGGGGACAGTAGGAGATGAAGGAAGAAAGGTGGTGGGGTACCAGCTGCCATTGGGTTTATAATGCCACTGGGAAGTTTATGAGTGAAATGAGAAACCACTGCAGATTTTGAGCAGAGAAGTGATGTGATCTGACTTGGATTTAAATTTTAGTTCTACTGTTGAAGATCGACTGTGAGAGGGTGAGGGTGAAAGGAAAAGATCAGTGTGTTGGTTTATTTCATGTGTCAACTTGACTGGCCTAAGGGATGCCCAGATGGCTGGTAAAATATTATTTCTGGATGTATCTACGAAGGTGTCTCTGGAAGAGATTAGCATTTGAATCAGTAGACTAAAGAAAATCACCCTCATCAATGCAGGTTTGCATCATCCTCCAATCCACTGAGGACCAGAACAGAACAAAAAGGCAGAGGAAGGGCAAATTCACTCTCTGCTTGAGACATCCATCTTCTACTGACCTCAGCATTGACACTCCTGATTCTTAGGCCTTCAAATTTGGCCTGAGACATACGCCATTTGCCCCCTGATTTTTGGGTCTTCAAGCTTGGACTTGAACTACATCACCAGCTTTCCCAGGCCTCCAGCTTACAGACAGCAAATAGTGGCACTTTTCAGCTTCCATAATTGTGTAAGCCATAATACGTCTCTTTCTGTATATCTTATGTATTTCCTATTGGTTCTGTTTCTCTGGAGAACCCTGACTAATTCAACCAGTTAGGAAGCTATGATAGTAATCTAGGCTAGAGATGACATTGGCTTGGGCCATCTTGGTAGCAGTGGAAGAAATGAGAAGTAATCAAATTCTAGATTTATTTTGAAGGTAGAACCAAATAAGATTTGCTAAGGATTTGAACATAGGGTATAAGAGAAAGAGATGAATCAGGAATTTTGGTCTGAGCAACTGGAAGGATGGAGTTGTCAAAGTCATACAGGAAGCTGGTGGAAGAGCGAGATCTTCCAACCCACCCTCCAACTCCCAATCTGGTGTTCTTTCCACTAATTTGATTGTGCCTCCCTGGGGATGCTGATATGTCTCTTTCAGACAAAGGAAGCAGGCCTGAAGCACATGCAGCAGCAGCAGTGTGCAAATAATAAATGACACATCTCGGAACTTTTGTACAGTATCACTACTTCCAGGTTTATTTCCAGGTTTATCTCTCTGGTTGAAGGGAAGGGAAACATTTCCTTAATACTTAGCACAAGTTCATTAAAAAGTCTCCCTTTGACCAGCTTTGATAAGGAGAAGAAAACAAATATAATGGCCCTGCTTGAATCTCATAAGATAATAAATATTCCAAGTGAACATAATTGTTTTTAACCTTTATACCAGGTACAATAAATGTCAAATGGAAAGATAACCCAGCACTCTCCTGAAATAGCTTAAATAATAGGCCCCAGTTTGTTTTAATGGGAACTCACCCAGTAGACACGCTCATATAACAAATGAGAAATCCCTAATGAGAGTTGCATTATTTCTATTGGCTTTTATGCCATCCTTAATTGATTGCCATCATCCACGGCTAATTAAGAGCATGATAATCTGATGGAGGTACTTTCAGCCAGTACAATGGTGCCTGCTTTCAAACAATGACTTCTGGAATCCCACGTCCTCAAGGTGGCTGGCAGGTTAGTCTATCGCTGGGGACTGCCCCTTAGAAATCAGGATCCTACACTGACCAGTCTAACCTGGCACAGTCCTGGGGGTTGATTGCCTCAGTTGTGGATGGGACCACTGAGATCTTCCCTCAGTGATGCCAAAAGCTCCCCAGGGCATGGTCTTCTTGGCCCGAGTAATACTGGATGACCTCCTGTTCTTAAAGGCCTATTGTTTTATTTCCCTTGCCTTCCCCATATCAAAGATTTCGATCTTGAATCTCTTTCACAGGCCTGTTCTCAGAATGTCAGGGGGCTGCACTGAAAAGATGACTGGATTTGCGTTCTCTTCTCAGCTCAGCCTCAAACTGTCTATATGACCTTGAGTAAGTCACTTCTCCTCTGATATATTCTGGTTTTTCTACTCAAAAGTGAAGTGTTGAAAGAGGTAACTTTCAAGGTTGCTTTTAGTTTTGCATTTTAATTATTTTGTGGCCCCAGCTTTGTCAAAATCTGGTGATGTGATGGGGAAAGATTTATTAAGTCAGAGTTTCCATGGTCTTTTCTCTGATTTGGGGATAAGGAAACTTGCTTGACCCACCTCAAGTACTTCCTTTTGTGAAAATCAAAATGAATGTGAAAATAGCTTAAAATACCCAAATGTAGGGTATTTTAGGGTCAGTATCATTATTGTGTAATTGAATTCATTTAGCCCTTGGTCAGCAAATACAGGACTCATTCCTTCCCACTGTGGATGTTTGTGAAGAGTGCCCTGAGGAGTTTATCAGGGAGTTAAACATTTGTGCCTCTGATATCACATATGTCTGAATGAGGCATGAAATTAGTTCCTTTGCAGACAGATTTGCAGCATGGATTTACAAATTAAAACCACAGGGAAATAACATTGCATAACAATCAAATGGGAAAATATTAAAATCTGTCAATACCAAGTATTGGTGAAGGTATGGTGTAATGGAACTCTCATTTTGTTGTTATGTGTATTATACAACTTCTTTACCCAGTAAATACAAACATGTGCATGTACATGAATGTTCAGAGAAGCATGTGAGGAGGAAAACTGGAAATAATAATGTACATATTATGTATATAAATATATTTGGGAAAATAATGCAATGAATGAAAATGAGTAAGCCATAGCTATATACATCAACATAGGTATATCTAAAAATCATGGCATTTACCAGAAAATACTATGCCATAGGTAAATACAGATAGTGTAATTTTAGTTTTATAGTGTTTTTAGAAAATAGCCAAAATTAATTAATGCATTGTTTGGGGATACAGGTATAGGTGATAAAACTACTTTTATACAGTGAGAAAAGGATTAACAAAATATTCAGGATAGTAATTATCTTTGGTGAAAGGATGGGGAGGAAATTTAGAAGGAACATAAAGGGGACTTCAAATAATGGCAGTGTGCTCTTTAGTTTTGGAAATTTGAAAAGCATTATAAAAGCAATACATACCTATAATAAACATTCAAACAACAGAGAAGAATTTAGGATTAGGAGTAGAACTTTCCCTTGTCCTCTGCCCTAGAATTCCATTTAAGAGAGAAAAACAGCACCATTAATAATTTGGGATACATCGTTCTAGAGCAGTGATTCTCAGTTTGATCCCTGGACCAGCACCATGGGCATCACTTGTGAACTTGTTAGAACTGCGAATTATCAGGCCTCATCCTAGCCTTACTGATTCAGGAATTCTGGAGGTAAGGCTGTCCTACTTGTGTCTGACAAGCCCTCTGGATGGTTATCAACCATGGCTGAATAACAATAGAATCACTAGAGGAACTTTGAAAAAAAATACCAGAGTCCAGGTCATACCCCCAAGAGATTGATTTAAAACTCCTCCAGTAATTATAATGTGTAGACATGGTTGAGAGTCATTTGTCTAGACTTTGTACACTACATATACATGATATTATATATATAGTAGATAATATATATTATTAGTGAAAAGTACAAGATAGAGTTTTATATGTATATACAGGTATGTATTTTATATATGTGTGTGTGTATATATATATATATATGTCTTCTACAAGCACAAGATGCAGAAGGCTCTTTCATCCATGCATTTTACATATATATACACATATATATATGTATCTGTGTATGAATGTGAGAGAGTCTTCTGTATCTTTCAGTTTCTACTAATAATATGTCAATGAATATAAATCTGTTTTTTTATTGGAGCAGTGTTTCTTAGCCATGGATGATTTTGCCCCCCAGGGAACATTGGGCAATGCCTGGAGCCTTTATCAGTTGTGATGACTGCAGGGGTGGTGGTGCTACTAGCATGAAGTGGGTAGGGGCTGGGAAGTGCTGCTAAATACCCTACAATGTATAGCACCCCTCTCCATAACCCTGAATTATCTGGCCCCAAGCACCAATAGCGCTGAGGTTGAGAAACCCTGTTTTATGTTTGTTTGTTTGTTTGTTTGTTTTTTGTGGTACACGGGCCTCTCACTGCTGTGGCCTCTCCTGTTGCGGAGCACAGGCTCCGGACGCGCAGGCTCAGCGGCCATGGCTCACGGGACCAGCCGCTCCGCGGCATGTGGGATCCTCCCGGACCGGGGCACGAACCCGCGTCCCCTGCATCGGCAGGCGGACTCTCAACCACTGCGCCACCAGGGAAGCCCGAGAAACCCTGTTTTAGAGGGATACACAGAGTTCCATTCTAAGACAGTACTAGATTTTATCCAGTCTATCCAATGTGCTTTGGTGACTTCATTTAATACCCACAGGCTATGAAGGGCTTGAGAAGATGTGGGTTATATGGGTATGTCTTGTCTCCCTACATACTCTTCCAAAACTCAGTAGAGTAAGGGACATGATTTTTGCTTCTTTTATGTTCCCATAGTAATCAACACATTGTTGGGCATGTTAAAAGTATTAAAGAAAAGCCTGTTGAATTGAATGGAATCATCCCTAATCCCCACAATATAGTGAGATTCTATTGTATTTGTCTCTGGTTTCTGTTAAACCCTAGAAATAAAGGCTGGGTGAAATTCCTTCTGTCAATAGCAAATGGAATTAACTGTAGATTCTCGGGTGTATTGCAGAGCAAATGATTAAAAATCATTGGCAAATAGTAAGCTGTCTGCTGTGACCTTTCAGCTCTTGGTATTTTGACTGACGGTCCCCTCTTTACAGTTTAGTGAAGTTGTAAACAGAGAGACGTGAGACGCACTGATGGGCCAGGCAGTCAAATACCGAATATGAAAAGGTCAGCATCAAACTCTGCTTGCTGATATGACTCGAGACTGGCTTGGAATTGGGTGGGCCTGTGACACTGTAGCCCTGAGCTATTGACTTAAAAGGAAAATGACAAATGGTTCTGTAGCAAACAAGATGGAAAACTCTTCTGTTGGAATTCTTTTGGTAGATTGGAAACCATCTCTGGTTAAGGCCATGCCTATTTCAAGTAGAGAATGCCATGGGATTTAGGCTTGCAGGCTTTGTCTAGGGTTGTGATATTGTTCTTGTTCTCCCCCTTTTCTTCTCCCTTTTTCTAAGAAGGTCTTCGGTATCTTGAGGATACTTACCTCTCTCTCACTCTGGTAACAGGGATCTCCTTGCCATGCTATTAAATATAGAGCCCTTGGTCAACTTTTTCAAAACTAGCTCTATACTTTCTCCTTTATATATGTCTCATTTTCTTTTTGTCAACTTTGTGACCACAATTTTTTTTCTTCTTCCTAAATCCTTTGATAATTAGAAGTACTTCCATTGCTTCCTTTCTCCAGCCTTGAGATGTAGTAAATAAGTCTTACATACCAGTAGGTATGTGAGCATTTATTTATTCATTCACCAAACATTGTGAGTGCCTAATATGAGTCAGACGCTGTGTAAGCCGCCAGGGAGCAATGTATGGTTTCTGCTCTCTGGTACAGGAGTATAGGAGGAGGACTAATACCTAAGGAAATGTAACCAATTTACTAAACAGTGTGAATTTAGTGGGGTACAAACATGAAACAGTTTTACTTTTCCCCAATAACTGCCTTCAACCATGTGCTGTTAAATCTCTGTTCCTGTTTTTATGGCATCTTGGACATATCCTACATCTTTCTACTTTCCATCTATTGTAATGCAGTCCACCTACCAGAATGGCTAAGAAAAAAAACCTGATTAAAAGAAACAGCTACCATATGATCCAGCAGTTCCACTTCTGGGTGTATACCCAAAGGAAATGAAAACAGTATATTGAAGAGATACCTGCACTCCTGTGTGCATTGCAGCGTTATTCACAATAGCCAAGATGTGTAAGCAACCTAAGTGCCCGTCCACGGATGAACGGAGAAAGAAGGTGTGAGATATATCTATTATTCAGCCATGAGAAAAAAGGAAGTTTTGCCATTTGCCATAACATAGATGGACCTTGAGGACATTATGCTAAGTGAGATAAGTCAGTCAGAGAACGACAAATTCTGTATACCCCTTATATGTGGAATCTTAAAAAGCCAAACTCATAAAAATAGACAGTAAAGTGGTGGTTACCAGGGTCTAGGGAGTTGGGGGAACAGGAGAGATGCTGTTTAAGGGTACAAACTTGCAACTAGTAGATAAATGCGTCCTGGAGATCAAATGCACAGTATACGGAATATGGATGACAATATTGTATTATCAGCAGACTTGCTAATAGACTATATCTTAATTATTCCCACCACAAAAATAAGTGATAATTATGTGACACGATAGAGGAGCTATCACTACAATAGTCATCATATTACAATATATAAATGTATCAAATCAACATGTAAACTTTAAATTTACAGAATGTTATATCAACAATATATTCCAATTAGAAAGCATACATGTAATTAAAATAAAAGTCAAAATTAAAAAGAAAGAAATAGAACCATATAAGTAAATAAAGATATAGAAAGCGGAAAGAATTGGCAGATGGGATGGTCTAGTGGTAGGAAACAGCATAAAGCATTTAGAAAACAGCATGAGGTAGGTGTTGGAAATATCCATGTTTCAAACAAAGGGATCTGAGCCTTAGAGAGCATCTTCCCAATGTCTCTCATGTGGTAAATGGAAGAGGTAGCATTTGGATCCAGGTCTACCTGTCCCCAACATCAGTGTTCTTAACCTCTAAGACATACTACTACTTTGAAAGGTTTGGCAAGTGAGGTAAGCATAAAGTCAGTGTAAACATATACATATATATAAGGCAATTAGGAACCTCCATACTGTTCTCCATAGTGGCTGTACCAATTCACATTCCCACCAGCAGTGCAAGAGGGTTCCCTTTTCTCCACACCCTCTCCAGCATTTATTGTTTCTAGATTTTTTGATGACGGCCATATATGGGATTTAAGAAAAAAAATGTCATGAAGAACCTAGGGGTAAGACAGGAATAAAGACACAGACCTACTAGAGAATGGACTTGAGGACATGGGGAGGGGGAAGGGTAAGCTGTGACAAAGCGAGAGAGAGGCATGGACATATATACACTAACAAACGTAAAATAGATGGCTAGTGGGAAGCAGCCACATAGCACAGGGAGATCAGCCTGGTGCTTTGTGACCACCTAGAGGGGTGGGATAGGGAGGGTGGGAGGGAGGGAGACGCAAGAGGGAAGAGATATGGGAACATATGTATATGTATAACTGATTCACTTTGTTATAAAGCAGAAGCTAACACACCATTGTAAAGCAATTATACTCCAATAAAGATGTTAAAAAAAAAAGCAATTAGTTTGCTTCTGGAGGAGGAGGATAATGTGAAACAGGACAATCACATTCAGAAAAAAGGGGAGTACACTTGAGCTGGGCCTTTGAGGTAGAGGCAGTCAGTCGCCAGGTTGACAAAAGAACACAAGCAAAGACATGGGGTACAAATTCCTGTTTTGTGGAACCTTAGAGTATCACCAACAATTTCCAAGACATGTACGAAATGTTCACGAACTTCTCCCTGTGAACAGCTTCACAAAAATAAATAGCCTTAGCATGTTGCAATTCGCATGAAATTAGGAAATTCAGTAACCATTCTCTTGCTTGATGTTTTTTTTGTCAGACACACTTGACAGTCATCTTAATTCTCACAAATAGAATTGTTGGCAACATTCCAGCTAAAACATACATTTAGTGGCCCTGTTCTCAAAGGCAGCATGCTGTTTTGTTGCCCTTTGTATATATGCAAACATGCTGCCTCAGTCTTTGAATTCCCAATTGAAGTTCACCAGGCCTTTTGATTCCTGGTGAAAGTCAGGTTTAGCTATGTACCCAGCAGCCTTTATGGAATACTTTTCCACTGAGCTATATTACACAGTTGCCACAAAATGGTAACTTGTCTCAGTATCATATCCTTATTATCTTGATTTTTAGCTAAAATCTTACATTTAAAGATACAGAATGATTGGAAAATTATGAGAATTTCAGAATTTCAAATCTCTAATAGCATCAGCTCGTGTTTCTTAAGTATATACATGCTGTATATACCTTTTCTCTTCGATTGTAAAACTTAACACTGTGGGTTAGGAAGCCTTGAGAGGCTATGTTCTGTTGTTTTCTGGTTTTTACTTTCATCCCACATTGAGAGAGGTAAATAAAATAAGAACTATTATCATCTTTTTTTCCTGTGAGGATAAATCATGCCTAATACTGTTAGTAGATATTTTTGCTGCCAGTGGTATTGCAGTTTCTTTTTTCTTGCTATCATAGTAAGAATGTAAAGCATTTTGGGGCTATGAGTTATCCCAGAAAAGTAGATCTTCCAGGCAACTGAGATTTACCCCTAGAAGATGTTGTTGACAGTAGGTGAAATTCCGGCTAATGACAGTTGAGGACCAGTATATATCTGTAGATGCCAGCTGGGCTGATCTTTTCTCCCCAATCTAATTGCATGTTTATTGAAGCAATAAATACCATGAGGGCTTTAGTCTTTAGTCAGGGATGTTAACGTATTACTAAATTAACAATAAATTGTATCACTGCTAATTCTTTTGTTCCCAAGTCTAAGATTTAACCCTAATTTAGAAACAGAAAAGTGTGTATCATCCTAATGTTCTGTCTTTGTATTTCTGACTAGAGTTTAACTGTGTATAAAATTCTAAAAGGCAATTCAATGGACTGATATAGAGTCCTTTATAAGGTACTATATAATACAGACATTTTTTCTTTTCATATGAAATGAATATTTATGTCATATCAACTGGATTCTTACCAATTACATATGCGATCTTGAAGAGTTATACCCTTTGGCAAGAAAGTTATATTAACCAGTTCTGATTATCAGGTTAGCATATAATGTCCTAAAGTTAGTGTGTTGTAAGCTCTAGCGTCTATATTGGGTGTCCCTGTCCTATTCTTTCCTTCCCACAAGCCATTTTTCATACTGGAGCCTGAGTAATGTTTTTATAAATATAAAACTGACCTTATCATGCCCCTTCTTATAACTTCTTAAGCGTTTCCCATTGTAACCTACATAATATCCAAACATGTAACCTACAGCTTCCAAGACTCTGTGTGATCATGGCTCCTAATAATCTCTCCAGTCTCCTCCAGTCCCACTCTGCCCTTTGCACACCACACTCTAGTCACATTGACCATCTTTTTCCGCTTGACTCCCTGTAACGCTCCAAGCTTCCTCCTACCTCAGGGTCTTTACAGCTGCTGTTTCCTCTGTCAGAAACAACCTTAGCTTTTCTTCCAAATGTTTCACGTGGCTGATCCCTCCATACCATTTAGATCTCAGACAAATGTAGAGTAGCCCCCATTCACTCTCCATCCACAGTACAGCATTATCTATCTCCCATCACTAGAATGTAAACTTTATGAGGGCAGGATCTTTCTCTTATCACACCACCTCCAGAATGCAACACAGTGTCTGGCACATAGCTCGTGTTCAGTAAATATTTGTTGTTGAATAAGTGAATTAATGAATAGAATATTAGAGCTGAAAGGACTTGTGACTTTTTTTTTTTTTTTTTTGCGGTACGTGGGCCTCTCACTGCAGTGGCCTCTTCCGTTGCGGAGCACAGGCTCCGGACGCGCAGGCTCAGTGGCCATGGCTCACGGGCCCAGCCGCTCCGCGGCATGTGGGATCTTCCCGGACCGGGGCACGAACCTGCGTCCCCTGCATCGGCAGGCGGACTCTCAACCACTGCGCCACCAGGGAAGCCCAGGACTTGTGACTTTTGAGGTCAAGTCCAGCTTTCATTTAGAAGTACAGAAGTTGGGGCACATAGAGGTAATGTGACTTGGCCAGTGAAGTACAGTAAATTAATGGCAAAACTAGGACTAGAAGTAGATCTTGCTACAACAAGTTTAGGGATTTTTACACTAAGTAGTTAAAATTTATTAAGCTGGGCATATTCCCAGAGAAAATCATAATTCAAAAAGACACATGCACCCCAAAGATCATTGCAGCACTATTTGCAATAGCCAGGTTATGGAAGTAACCTAAATGTCCATCGACAGATGAATGGATAAAGAAGATGTGGAACATATATACAATAGAATATTACTCAGCCATAAAAGGGAACAAAACTGGGTCATTTGTAGAGATGTGGATGGACCTAGAGACTTTCATACAGAGTGAAGTAAGTCAGAAAGAGAAAAACAAATATCGTATATTAACACATATATGTGGAATCTAGACAAGTGGTACAGATGAACTGGTTTGCAAGGCAGAAATAGAGACAGAGGTGTAGAGAACAAATATATGGGCACCAAGGGGGGAAAGTGAGGAGTGGGTGGTGGTGAGATGAATTGGGAATTTGGGATATATATATATATATATATATATATATATATACACACATATACATACACACACACATACATACACTAATATGTATAAAATAGATAACTAATAAAAAAATCCCATTCACCAAACATTACCCTCCCCCCTTCCCTCTCCTCACTGGTAACCACTAGTTTGTTTTCTGTATCTCTGAGTCTATTTCTGTTTTGCTATATACATTTGTTTGTTTTAGTTTTTTAGATTCCACATATATGTCATATCATATACAGTTTTTCTTTAACTTATTTCACTAAGCATAATATTCTCTAGGTCCACCTACATTACTGCAAATCACAGAATTTTACTCTTCTTATGACTTTGTAATATTGCTGTATTTTATATATATATATATATATATATATATAAATATATATACGCCACATCTTTATCAATTTGTCTGTTGGTAGACATTTGGGCTGTTTCTATATCTTGGCTATTATAAATGTTTCTGCTATGAACATTGTGGTGCATATATCTTTTCAAATTAGTGTTCTCTCATTTTCCACATATACGCTGAGGAGTAGAATTGCTGAATCATAAGGGAGTTCTGTTTTCAGTTTTTTGAGGAACCTCCATACAGTTTTCCACAGTGGCTACACCAATTTACATTTCTCCCAACAGTGCATAAGTTTTCCCTTTTCTCCATACCCTCTTGAACATTTGTTATTTGTAGGCTTTTGATCTGAGTTTGAGGTGATATCTAATTGTTGGTTTGATTTACTAATAATTAGTCAAGTTGAGCATCTTTTCATGTGCCCATTAGCCATCCGTAGGTCGTATTTAGAAAAATGTCTATTCAGGTCTTTTTGCCCATTTTTTTGATTGGGTTGTTTTTTTGACATTAAGTTGTATGAGCTGTCTATATATTTTGGATATTAACCCCTTGTGGGTCATATCATTTTGCAAATATTTTCTTCCATTCAGTAGGTTGTCAGTTTTTATCCATGGTTTCCTTTCCAGTGCAAAAGCTTTTAAATTTAATGAGGTCCCATTTGTTTTGTTTTCCTTTTATTTCTTTTGCCCTGGGAGAAATATCTGAAAAATACTGCTATGATTTATGTCAAAGAGTGTTCTGCCCATGTTCTCTTCAAGGAGTTTTAAGGCTTCAGGTCTCATATTTACGTCTTTAATCCTTTTGAGGATTTTTTTTTTGTTATATGGTGTGAAGAAATGTTTTAATCTCATTCTTTTACATGTAGCTGTCCAGTTTTCCCAGGACAGCTTACTAAAGAGACTGTCTTTCTCCATTTTATAGTTGCCTCCTTTGTCATGTCCTTTGGAGATTAAATGACCATAGGTGCAGTGGGTTTATTTCTGGGCCATCTGTTTTGTTCCATTGATCTATGAGTCTGTTTTTTTGCCAGTACCATGCTGTTTTGATTACTGTAGATTTGTAGTATAGTCTGAAGTTAGGGTGGGTGATACCTCCAGCTTGTTCTTTTTTGTCAAGATTGCTTTGGCAAAATGAGGTCTTTTGTAGTTCCATATGAATTTTAGGATTATTTTTTCTAGTTGTGTGAAAAATGTCATGGGTATTTTTTTTTGGCCATTTGTTCATTATTTTCTGGTTGTTTTTGCAATTCATTTTTGTTTTTTTCTTTTTTTAATGTTTATTTTTTATTTATTTTTTCTTATTAGTCATCCATTTTATACACATCAGTGTATACATGTCAATCCCACTCTCCCAATTCATCCCACCACAACCCCCACCCCCTGCCGCTTTCCCCCCTTGGTGTCCATATGTTTTTTCTCTACTTCTGTGTCTCAGTTTCTGCTCGGCAAACCGGTTCACCTGTACCATTTTCTAGGTTCCACATATATGCGTTAGTATACGATATTTGTTTTTCTCTTTCTGACTTACTTCACTCTGTATGACAGTCTCTAGATCCATCCACGTCTCTACAAATGACCCAATTTCGTTCCTTTTTATGGCTGAGTAATATTCCATTGTATATATGTATCACATCTTCATTACCATTCGTCTATCGATGGACACTTAGGTTGCTTCCATGACCTGGCTATTGTAAATAGTGCTGCAGTGAACATTGGGGTGCATGTGTCTTTTTGAATTATGGTTTTCTCTGAATATATGCCCAGGAGTGGGGTTGCTGGGTCATATGGTAATTCTATTTTTAGTTCTTTAAGGAACCTCCATACAGCTCTCCATAGTGGCTGTATCAATTTACATTCCCACCAACAGTGCAAGAGGGTTCCCTTTTCTCCACACCCTCTCCAGCATTTGTTGTTTGTAGATTTTCTGATGATGCCCATTCTAACTGGTGTGAGGTGAGACCTTATTGTAGTTTTATCTGCATTTCTCTAATAATTAGTCATGGGTATTTTGATAGGGCTTACAATAAATCTGTATATTGTTTTGGGTAATATGGCTATTTTAAACAATATTCCCAATCTAAAAGCTTAGGATATCTTTCTGTTTCTTTGTATCATCTTCAATTTCCTTCATAAGTGTTTTATAGTTTTCAGAGTATAGGTCTTTCACCTCCTTGGTTAATTTTATTCATAGGTATTATATTGTTTTTGATGTAATTTAAAATGGGGTTGTCTTTTTGCTTTCTGTTTATGTTAGTTCATTATTAATGTGTAGAAAAGCAACAGATTTCTGTACTTTAATCTTGTATCCTGCAAGTATACTGCATTAATTTATTAGTTCTAATAGATTTTGGCACAGATTTTAGTGTTTTCTATATATACTATCATGTCATCTGCAAACAATGACAGTTTTACCTCTTCCCTTCCAATCTGGATACTTTTTATTTCTTTTTCTTGTCTGACTACTGGGACTTTTAAATAAAAGTGGTGAGAGTGGGAATCCTTGTCTAGTTTTTTAATTTGGAAGTTTTCACCATCGCGTATGATGTTAGCTGTGGGTTTGTAATAAATGGCCTTTATTATGTTGAGATATATTTTCTCTATACCAACTTTGATTATAGTTTTTATCACTAATGGAAGTTGAATTTTGTCAAATGCTGTTTTATGCTTCAGGATGATCATGTGATTGTTTTTGTTGTTGTTGTTAACTCTGTGCATACTTTATTCCATTATTTGTGACAGACTTCAGAAGGCAATAGAAGTGGTTGTGTCTGGGGGGCCTGAGACATAATTTCTCAAGCCTTCCCTGCTAAATTCCTGAGATTGGCTCTTCCCTCAGTTACCTGAGCAAGTTTTAACTCTTTGGTGATGGAGAGAGCAGAGTCCCTATTTTTCATTTCTCCTCTTGAGAATCTATGACCCTTTTCCCCTTGGAGTCCAGGGACATCTATTTACTTTGAAGCCTGTTATTTTTTTGGAAAGTCAGTCTGGAATATACTCAGAGTAACATTTTTGGGGAATTGGTTTTGTTTTTCTAAAACTGTTCTTTTTAAGAAAATTTTTATTGGAGTATAGTTGATTTACAATTATGTGTTAGTTTCGGGTGTAGAGCAAAGTGAATCAGTTATAATACATATATCCCAGATGTGGTACATATATACAATGGAATATTACTCGGCAATTAAAAAAACCAAAATAATGCCATTTGCAACAACATGGATGGACATAGAGATTATCATACTAAGTGAAGTACGTCAGACAGAGAAACACAAATACCATATGATATCACTTATACGTGGAATCTAAAAAATTGATACAAATGAACTAATTTACAAAATAGAAACAGACTAACAGATCTCGAAATCAAACCTATGGTTACCAAAGGGGAAATGTGGGGGGAAGTGACAAATTAGTAGATTGGGATTAACGTATACACCCTACTATATATAAAATAGATAACTAATACAGACCTATTGTATAGCACAGGGAACTCTACTCAATATTCTGTAATAACCTATATGGGGAAAGAATCTGATCACGTGATTTTTATCCTTTGTTTCTTTAATGTGGTGTATCACATTGATTGATTTGTGTATATTTTACCTTTTTGTGACCTTGGAATAAATCCAACTTGATCATCGTGTATGATTCTTTTTATATATTGTTGGGTTCGGTTTGGTAACATTTTGCTGAGGGTTTTGCATCTATATTCATGAAAGATAGAGGTCTGTAATTTTCTTTCTTTTTTTTTTTTTGTAGAGTCTTTTTCTGGTTTTATGTTAGGGCAATGTTGGCCTTGTAGAAGGAATTTAGGAGTGTTCCATCCTCTTCAATTTTTAGGAAAAGATTGAGGTGGATAGGTATTAGCTCTTCTTTATATGTTCGGTAGAATTCCCATGTCAAGTTCTCCGGTCCTGGAATTTTGTTTGCTGGGAGTCTTTTTGTTTGTTTGTTTTTAGAAATTCAGTTTCACTACTAGTAATTAGTTTGTGCAAATTTTTCTTCTTGATTCAGTCTTGAAGAGTTATAACCAAAATATATTTATACTGTCTTTTACATTTATATATGTATGTACTTTCATCAGTGCTTTTTATTTCCTCATGTGGATTTGAATTACTGTCCAGTATCCTTTCATTTCAGTCAGTTGGACTCTATGTTGTCTGATGAGAAATCAGTTGTTAATCTTATTCGGGATCTCTTGCATATGAGGAGTGCATCTCTCTTGTACCTTTCAAGATTGTCTCATTGTCTTTGGTTTTCATCAGTTTGATTGTGATTTGTGTAGGTGAGGATCCCTTTGCATTTTTACTACACAGATTTTGTTGTGCTTTTTTTTAGCATCTTTATTGGAGTATAATTACTTTACAATGGTGTGTCAGTTTCTGCTTTATAACAAAGTGAATCAGCTATACATATACATACATCCCTATATATCCTCGCTCTTGTGTCTCCCTCCCACCCTCCCTATCCCACCCCTCTAGGTGGTCACAAAGCACCCAGCTGATCTCCCTGTGCTATGTGGCTGCTTCCCACTAGCTATCTATTTTACATTTGGTAGTGTATATATGTCCATGCCACTCTCTCACTTTGTCACAGCTTACCCTTCCCCCTCCCCATGTCCTCAAGTCCATTCTCTACATCTGTGTCATTATTCCTGTCCTGCCCGTAGGTTCTTCATAACCTTTTTTTTTTTTTAGATTCCATGTATATGTGTTAGCATACTGTATGTGTTTTTCTCTTTCTGACTTACTTCACTCTGTATGACAGACTCTGGGTCCATCCACCTCACTACAAATAACTCAGTTTCGTTTCTTTTTATGGCTGAGTAATATTCCATGTGCCACATCAAGGATCATGAGAGATTACTACAAGCAGCTATATGCCTATAAAATGGACAACCTGGAAGAAATGGACAAATTCTTAGAAAAGCACAACCTTCCGAGACTGAACCAGGAAGAAATAGAAAATAGAAACAGACCAATCAGAAGCACTGAAATTGAGACTGTGATTAAAAATCTTCCAACAAACAAAAGCCCAGGACCAGATGGCTTCACAGGCAAATTCTATCAAACATTTAGAGAAGAGCTAACACCTATCCTTCTCAAACTCTTCCAAAATATAGCAGAGGGGGGAACACTCCCAAACTCATTCTAGGAGGCCACCATCACCCTGATACCAAAACCAGACAAAGATGTCACAAAGAAAGAAAACTACAGGCCAATATCACTGATGAACAGAGGTGCAAAAGTCCTCAACAAAATACTAGCAAACAGAATCCAACAACACATTGAAAGGATCATACACCATGATCAAGTGGGGTTTATCCCAGGAATGCAAGGATTCTTCAATATATGCAAATCAATCAATGTGATACATCATATTAACAAATTGAAGGAGAAAAAACATCTGATCATCTCGATGCAGGAAAAAGCTTTTGACAGAATTCAACACCCATTTATGTTGAGCTTCTTGAAAGTGTTGATTAATATTTTACATCAAATTTGGGAAGTTCTCAGTCATTATATCTTTAAAATATTCTTTCTGCCTTTTTTCTCGTCTCCTTATGAGACTTCAGTTATGTGTATGTTGGTATGCTTGATGATATCCCACAGGTCTTCAAGACTCAGTACATTTTTCCTCATTCTTTTTACTTTCTGTTTCTCAGACTGAACAATCTCTGTGGATGTATCTTCAAGTTCCCTATTCTTTCCTCTGCCTTCTCAAATCTGTTGAGCTTTACTAGTGGGTTTTTTAATTTCAGTTATTTACATCTCAGCTCCAGAATTCTTATATACTTTTTAGTAATTTCTGTTTCTTTGTTAGTATCTTCTATTTGGTGAAAGGTTGTCCTCATCCTTTATAAAAATTTCTTATGCATAATTTCCTTTCGTTTTTGAACATATTGATAGCAGCTGGTTTAAAGTTTTTGTCTAGTAAATTTAATGTCTAGATATTCTCAAGGACAGATTCTTTTTACTTTTTATGTCCTATATATTTGCCATACTTCCTTATTTGTTTGCATGTTCTTTTGTTGTTGTTGTTGAAAACTGTACATTTTAAATAATGTGTAAAATCAGGAAATTAGATATTCCCCCTTCCCAAGGATTTGTTTCTGAGTGTTTTGGGGTGATATAGTTACTTTTCTGAAGTAATTCTGTAAACTCTGTTTTCTTTGTTGTGTATGGCCCTTGAAGTCTTTGCTCAGTTATCTTAGTGAGCTAATGATTAGACAGATTTTCTTACATTCCTGGAACCTGTGAGACTCCCATTCTTTACTGGGTGGCTATTTGTGCATTTTGGAACACATCTTCAACACTCAGCCAGTTGATACTTATCAGCTTGGTAATATTTGCCTTGGTGTTTATTTTATGCAGAGCCTCTGAATCAGGTAGAAGTCATGACTTAGGGACTTTGCATGAGCCTTAGGTCTTTCCTGAATATGTGTATAGCCTTGGGCATATGCAGAGACAAATACATGAGCATGGTCTTCTAGATTTATGGGAAAATGTAGGAGCTTTTCAAAGACTCCTAGGGGTATCTAATTTCCCACCTTTTCCTTTTAAGATATTTGGTTATCCTACCATTTGTCCAACTGGCATCCATTGCATTAGGCATCCTTAATGTTAAACAATTGCTAAGAATGATTTTAAACAAACCCCCCTTAGGAAAATGCTCTTCATACTGAGTGATCTCTTAGGTCAGTTAAAGAGAAGACTTCCAATAGGATATTCCAGAGAATCTCTGGGTAGGTCAAATAATGACACTTCATTGGAAATGGGGCTGTGAAGGAGGTTCAACCCCATCCTACCCTCTGCAGTGGCTGTCAGGCTGCTGATTATCATTATGATTAAAAATTGCTGCTTTCAAGGCTGCTGTGGAGGTGGGGAAAGGGAATGGGACTTGGCAATGTTAAAATGGCACAAAGGTCACTGCTTTTATCAATATTCAAACAGTTTTCTCAAATAAATATTCATAAGGTTATTGCAGCCATTTCATTAATTTCCAGAGTTTTGAAAAAGTTGATTCTTATAATTTTTGCCAATGTTCTCATTGTTTTTGTAGAGGAGAGGCTTTTTGAAGGTGCTTTTTTTTTTTCTCCATTCCTGCTGATGTAAGCATTTTTACAAAGTCATCACTAAACTCCACTTACATGGTCCAGCCTATACAGTTTCTTGTTCTTATAGCATGGTCACTATTCAAAATGTTAATAAAAATGGATGACTGCAAACATTAATTATCAGTGGAAGTTAGCTGCATGTTGTAAAGTGTCAGGAGATATAACGTGATAGGTACACATCAAATTATGAAAGGAAAAGTCTCATATATTATTTTCCCAAATGGCTTTCTCAGAAAGAAAAGTCAAGTATTCCAAGGCAAGTGAATAAAGGATGAGGAAGAAAGAAAATTTAAAGAAATGTAGCCACTTCTATAAAAGCTAGCTTCATTTCAAATATATAGTTTCTCATAACTGTAAAAAGCTAGAGATCAGTGAATACAGAAGTTAGAACATTACAAGATGAAATGGAAAACATGATCAAAGGGGATGGTTAAATTGTTGAAGGATTTACAAAGATTTACAAGGAAGGATACCAGCCAAATGCCAGCTGTCATTTGCTATATATATATCGTCTTACTGGATTTCAGAATCAGCATTGCAGGTGGCTTTAGCAAGCCATGGAGATTCAAAACCAACAATCTCCTCAAGCAGATGGTGTTATTCTTCGGTACCTGTCTCAAACCAGAGCCACCTTTCTCAGTGACCATGGGCAATACTTGGAGGAGAAATACTATGCTAGCCTAAGCTCCTGCTGGAACAGTTTGAAATAACATGATGCCACAATTCTGTGCCTTGTTTTGAGATCAGCTTCTGGAAATGAGCTATTCCTTTGAATGGAATTTTAAAACAATGGAAACAGATCTCTGCATTGATGTGGAGCCTTGTGTGTAACAGATTTAAAGCTGTGTCAAAGGGTAAAGCAAGAATACTAATATTTTTGAAATCAGTGTCCTAACATAATTCATAATTTAAGAGTTAAACTGTAGCAATGTTGTATCTCCTCCTAAAGGAACATACATGACATTTTTCCTTTATCTGTTTCTTTCATTTTACCTTTAAATCTATTGTGCAGTAGATCTGATACTGAGAAGTGCACAAAACGTGAATGTACAGCTCAATAAACTATCACAGAGGACACACCCATTCCACCACTACCCAGCTCGAAAAATAGAACATTGTCAATACCCCAGAGGTCGCATTTGACTTTTCTTTTTAAAGAGTGCATTGCATTTAATTTTGTTAAATGATTTTGTGACAATTTTAGAAATAAATACATTTTGGTAAGAAAGGGAGATGTTGTGAAACCAGATTTACAAAATAGTGTGTCATAGAAGTAGGAGTCAGGATCTAACCCTGGAAACTTAAATCTGGTGGCAGAAGAAAATAGATCAGTATGCTGGTAAAAGTGGCATAAAACCAGAGGAAAATATTATATGTGTTTGAGTACTGAACTTGCCCACACCCTCAGGGAATAACAAAGACCCAGTTTCAAACTGGGAAAAGCCCAGTAGAAATTAGATAGGCCCAAGAAAGTAATACTTTCTTAGTCTGAGACTTGAGCTAATTAGATTTTACTGATACCTGCTAAAGTACAAGACATACACTTGGCCTCCATGAACTCCCATCATGTGTTTCTAACAATACTGTGTTTGGTACTCACCCATGGTCTCAGTTTCAAACAATTCACAAATTAACTCACAGCACTTACTGTGTGCCAGGCATGGGTCTAGGCATTTTGCACATACTAACTCATTTAATCCTCTCAGCTCTTTAAGCAAAATGGAGAAACTGGAGCACAGGGGTAGCAAAGCTGGGACTCAGAATTCAGCCTGCCTGGTAGCAGAGTCCGTTCTGGGATTATTAAGTTATTTTTGAGATCCCATGTAAGGAATTGAAAATGGCTGTTCCCTTGTAAAAACATTGGACTTTCTTTGGTCGTTGTCCATATCATATATGCATGTTAAAAGCCTAATTATGAAGGCTAGCTCTTTTAGCATAACTATAACTATGTATTATATGTATTTTAATATATACTAGCTATCAGTATAGAGAAGAGTATGTCTTATATTCCTGTTGTGACATGAAAGACATACGGAATTTAAACATTTTTGACAAAGTCAGAAACATTTTCTCATGGGCATCAAAATGTAATAAAGGCAGAACGTCTTATTTTTCAAGATTTTTTTTGAAAGGAAAGTATATCGGTGAACTTGTATAAGCAGTTTTTATTAGTAGTATTGTAGAAAAGCCCTTACTCAGTATGATACTAATCACAGTGTGGTGTCAGTGCTTTGACTAATGTTAAGGCGGTTAGTAATTTTACCACCATTGCTTTTGCACCCTCCATGAAAATGCCAACCCTCGGGAATAGGCAAGGAATATCTCAGTATTACTAGGAAAATAATGTTGACCTTGCAGACCCTATGAAAAGATCTCTGGGAGGACACCAGGAATACACAGACCATACTTTTCAAATTACTGCAAATAAAATCCATTTACTTTATTTTGGTCCTATTTGGGGGACAGTTACTCTTTCTGAAAGCTTTGCTCTCACTTCTGTCTCAGGATCGTGATTGGCTTGCAGACACTTCACTCCGTTGCTTACAAATTTGGTTTTCCAGGCTGCCCATGCTCACACGCAGATGCTGTTTGCATTTCTTGGGAGGAAGAAAAAGAAAAACCTGTGTGCGCAATGCCCAGAAGAACTGGCTGACTCAAGGTTAAGTTCCTCCCTTGACTTCTTACAACACGAATTGCTTCTAGGGACCCTGAATTCCTGACAGCCTGGCCCTGCATCTAGTTATCTGCTTATTTTACTCTCTTCTTCCCTTTAAGTTTGCCAAGCAAATTGTCTGAATGGTGGGAGACAGCTGGTAGGAAGAAATAAGAATTAAGGTTGATAAAATAGAGGCTAGAAAAGGAGTCTCCTTCGTCACTTTTGTAAGGAAGCAAATCCTTCAGTCAGGCTGCTCTCCCACGATTGTGTCAAGCTGAGTTGAATCATTACTAAATACTTGGCCACCAGTGGTCATCTCCTGTGACTTTTAGGGATTGGAAGTGTTTAGTCATTCTTAGCAGCTTGTACCAATAATAGGAAAAAACAAATGAGAGAGCCCAGTCTTTCGTCCTCCTCCAGGCAAGTTTCATGGTAGATAGCTTACTTTGACAGATATATTCGAGGCTGACATTTCTGTTCCATTACTTATGGCTCCTCACTGTGTCTGCACAATTTCCCTGAGAGCAGTTCCCTATTATGTATTACTGAAGAACTATATTTTGTAGACAATTTGACCCAGTTCTGACAACGTTAGGGGGCATGCTAGGACCTTAAGTTACAGCAAGCAAAGGGCCTAGGTGGGAAGGTACTCTGACCTGGGCAAATGATAACCTTCACCCCTGCCATTCTTTTACCATCATCATCATTAGGATCTTTTGTCCGTAGAATTTAAAATTTATTTTTGAAAGCTTTTTGTCTTCCCCTTTCTCTTTATAAAAAAGAAACAGCAAAGATTTCAAAGCTGGCTGAAATTTATTTTTAGATGATAAGATAATTTGATTCATCCAGGCGTGTTCAATTATAGCAAAGGCACTAAGAATTATTTTACCTAATTCTTAATATTTACTATAGTGACAGTTTAATTAACTATTAATTAAGCACTTGCTAGGTGCAAAAATCTATAAGGACTGTGAGAAGCCAAAGTAATAAATAATAACGTGCACCCTCCCCCCAAAATCTCAAACTGTGGTGAGAGGTGGAAAATAGAGAGGGAGGCAGATAGGTGTCAATTCCTTATAACAGAAACTTGTGAATGCAGAAGAAGAAATGATACAGACCCAGTATGGTACCAGCCTACCTCATGGTTCTGTGTATGATACTGGTAGGGGAGGGGGCTGTCCCAGGTGTGTGGTGTTCTCCAAATGAGCCCTCCCCAGGCATTCAGACGCAGGGACTGGTAGTTGATGAAGAGTCTGCTTTTTAACTGCTGACCCAGGTGGTGTGTGTCCACTGTCAACGAATAGCAGGCATTTGGATGTAGTCTGAGTCAGTCTTTGGAGATGAATTTTAGTCTTTCCCTAACCCTCATTAAAGCACCGCACTTACAAGTAGGAAGTCCTGTCCAAGAAGGAGCTATTTATGTTCTCGTGGGCCACAGCATTGAAAAATCATTGCAAAAGGATTGGTTACTGTTTGTTAGTTTTAAGAGAAGATCCCCAACTCTAAACAGTAATTAGGCTGTGATCATTAAGACTGAGCTACCTGCTAAAACATTAAAAAAAAATTTCTAGCTAGGTAATTAATATCATAAAGTGAGATGGAGATCAAAGTGTCGCCTGAAGTGTCTCCTGCCTCTAGGAGATAAATAGCAAGGGCAAAAATCAAACAGAACTTCGTCTTCTTTGTCACTCAGCTTTGATTTGGAAAGGAGGGAGTTAAGTTACATCAAGAAAGTGGCAGTTAGAAAGCTTGCCTTCTACTGCATGCTTCTGCAGCAGCAATTACCCCAGCTACAAATCTCATTTACAGAACTCTTTGAAAGTGCTATCTGGACGATGGCAGAATACACTGCAAATCAATGGAGGGTGATTTCATTCCCAAATTGAAGTTGCCATTTAATAGGGGAAAAAACATACACTTGCACACCCCAGCCTCCTTCTTACTCATTAATAGATTCCTCAGTAATAGTTATGAGGCTCAACTTTCACAAATTCAATTACTTCTCGAAAAATATGAATTATAAACACTCTTTACCAATTGAAATGCAATCACATCCTAGCTTCCAGAAGGAAAATAGACAGGAGCTGTTGGAAATGATCCTAATCATGATGCTAATAAGTAACGGCCCAGTACATAGTCTGCAAAACAGGCCAGCGCCTGCCTCCCTGCACCTACTGTTACATGATGTTTTCTTTCCCGATTTATAGTATCCTAGCAACCATCATGCACGTTAGTCCTAATGGATCTGAAAATGATGCACTGAGAAATTTGTCCCTAAGGATCTCATGCTCCAGGGAGGGATACTTTCTCCTCGGGGGGCATGTCAATAGCCAGATAGATGAGTGGGGATTAGAGTAATTTTCTTTGCTCTGAGATTTCATTGCCCTTCCTGATCCCGTGTAGTCAGAGGGCCTGTAATCCAGGTTTAATCTAAATAGATGGCAGTGCTGCCAAGAGATCCTAATTCCACATGAATATTCAGTAGTACAGCAGAGGAGCCTGGGGATAATGCCCGCTGGAGATGACCTTAAGTCTAGCAAAAGTGGACACTGACAATGGCTCTAAATTTCCACCTTATTTACTATTCATTGATTTGAGTTAAGACAGGAAGGATGCTGTCAAAATTTTCATGTAGCCTGGCATTGGTAAGGCTTTAAGTCGTCCTAAGCCATTCTCGTCTTACCGTAAATTAGATGAGATATCAGCTCCATTAGGGTCCTCTGACCAAGGTTGGATCTTTTTTGACATAGAAAAAGAAAGATTTAGAACTAGGGATAGGGCCAAAGAGGTGGAGAAAATGCAGATGAAAGAAAGCTAGAGAGAAGTCCCCTTATACTTAATTCTACCCCAGGTTTTCCAAAGTCAGGGGTCAGTTTGTATCAGGAACTTTTCTAGATAGGCCCTGAATGATGAGGTAGACTGTACCTGAAGGAGTGGGGAGTCTACTGTAAATTTGAATGGTCTATTAATTTTCACAGTGTTGTCGGGGGAGACACGTTATAGCTAAGTAAGGCAGTACTAAATGATTGAGGAGGTCTTTCCATCCTGGCCTTGAACTTACTTCCCCAACTCCATACTCCCTTCATTTCAGCCATAAGTACCTTCCATCATCACTGAGAAGAGCCCTGATCAATGATCCTGAATTCCGATCCTTCTCTCTAACCACAATCTCCTGTGCTTCTATGGCTCTTTACCACTTAGTTCCCACTGAGTGTTCTCTTTTTAGTCCCATCGTCACCTTCAAGCCCTTAATTAGTTCAAGCCCTTAATTCTTCCAGCTCTGTACCTCCCACTGGGGTTTGTCTGCATGCCCACCTGGGCTCTGTGGGCAGCTGCTTCGATGATGTGCTCACTAACATCCTGGGACTCCTTAGCCCCTCAACAGTCTGTCAAAGTTCTTGCCTTGCCAATCCAAACCCTGGATAACCTCCACTGCCCGATTTTTTTGCTTCTGACGTGCTGAGGATTTCTAAGGAAAGTCACAAAAGCATGATGATTTGATTCACTATGGCCAGACTAGCTCGTTTCAGCTGTGCCTGCTTGGCCTACTCATCTACACTTCTTTTCATGACTCGCTGGCTCCTTTTGCCATTTATTCATTCTTTTGACAAAGCTTTATTAGGTGATTATTATATTTCAGCTATGGCCCAAGCACTGAGGATGCAATAAATATCGAGACTGACAAGGACCCTTCCCTCATGGAGTTTATCACTTAGTGAAGAAGTGTGGAAAATAAATATGTTTTTTAAAGCAATTTCATAAAAGCAAGTTCTGTGCAGAAGGGTAAGTGCAAGATGACCTGAGATAAGAACAGGCTCAGAGTGTTCAAAGGACTGAATGAAAGTCAGTGTAGGTGGACTTTAAAGGGAAAGAAAGAGAGATAGGATGTAAGGTCACGGAGATAGTCAAGAGACCATGAAAAAGACTTAGGATTTCATTCCACTTTCAATGGGAATCCATTGGAGAGTTTTAACCCAGGGAGTCACATTTTCTGATTTATGCTTTGAAACAATCATTCTAGCCGCTGTGTGGTAGGTGTAAGAGGCACGTGTGGAAACAATGAGACCAGTTAAAGAGGCTGATGATAAAACGAATGAATATAACAAGACAGAACAGATTCACAGATATAGAGAACAGGCTAGTGGTTACCAGTGGGGAGAAGGTTGGGGGGAAGCACACAACTGGGGAAAGGGATTGAGAGTTACAAACTACCAGCTGTAAAATAAATAAGATACAAGGATGTAATGTACAGCACAGGGAATACAGCCAGTATTTTTAAATAACTTTAAGAGGAGAGTAATCTATAAAAATATTGAATTACTATGTTGTACACCTGAAATAATATAATATTGTAAATCAACTATACTTCGATAAAAAAAAATCCAGGTGAGGGGTGATGTTGCTTTGGATTACCGTTGTAGCAGAAGAGATGGTGAAAGTGTGTGGATTCCACTGAGGAAGTCAGAGGCTGAATGGCTGCATGATATACCCAGGGTCTAATAAAATGACAACTGTTACCTTTATAAGTCATATTTAAGTTGTTATTTTGCTTCATCTGAAGGAGAGAAGGTGTATTTTCTGTTCTGGCTACCCCTCCCCACTTTGGTTCTAGTCCTGATGCAATTGTGGGGAAAAGAAGAAAAGAAATGCTATAGCGTAACATCTCTTATCTCCTTGAGTGCCCTGCACATATTTCTTGTCCTTCTTCCCATCATCCAAACTATGAATGTCTGGCCTTTTCTCTCCACAGAGGTGACTCGACTCCCAGGTGAGAATCTCAGGAACTATAAAGAGCCATAAGGAGAGAGGCTGTTGAGCAGAGTTGGGGACAGAGAACGTCTCTGGAATCCCTCACAGCAAACCATATGTGACTAATCTCGGTGCCCACTACTGAGGTAGGTCTCCAAGAAAGTCTTTTTTTTAACTACCATTTTATGGAGAGACAGAGAATTACCAGGCTTCTTGAAAAAAATAGGTTTTCAAAAGAGCCAGCAGACCCCATCATGTTATTCCCTATTTGCTGAGTGGTGGAAAAGTTTGGAAGGAAATAGAAAATTGATCCTGATCTGTGCATTTACTCTGAACTTACACCATCCCTTATTTAGCCAGCTCAGAGCAGTGCCAATGTTAACATACATTACCTTGCTAATCTCGACATCACAGCTGTGAGGCCACATCAGTAGTCAGATTTCTCATTTTCCAGATCAATCAATCAACACAGATATTTTTAAAAGCCCAGACTACTTTCAGCAGCCGTGGCCTAGGTTTTGGCCTAAAATACAGATGTGGGAGCTGTGACTCCTGTATCTGGGATGCAAGCTGAACGTATGAGAAACAATTCAAGACCAAAGCAGCAATTGATCATGTGCTAACCTGGATATATAGATTCTAATTTTAGCCTGAGTTCTGAGATAGAAACATCTATTTTGATTTAATGTTCACCTTCAGACTGGTAGACCTGAGAAGACACTTAGAGTCTCATCTACTCATTTCATAACGATCTAGATTCTGAGACCCTGATAGATGAAGTAAATTAGATGTGGTCACAGAAATATCAGTGGTAGTGTCAGCACAGAAACCCAGGTGGTCTCTGAATTCCAGCCCAGTGTTGTATATGTTCCAAGAAAGTTCCCCACCAGTCATGTTCTTAGTGTGCTTCTCTGTAGATGCATTTTATCAGCCATTTGACTGTGATTCTATTAATGCAAGGTGAACATCTGCAGTTTCTTTAGCCATTTAAGCACCTCACCCAGGAATGACGTCATTATGGACATCCTAAATCTAGGGCTCAGTGTTGTGTGACACAGGTCTCTGAGATACATACTCAGCTGCTCTCAGGATCTATAAGTAATCTCCAGGCTCTGCTCTATGCTCACATAATTAATCAACAAGGGATTGACAGTCAGCAACATCTGTGGGTCAGACTTTGAGCTGGGTTGCAGGAGACTTGGCCCTTGTTAGGCAGGAAAGCTCAGTCTAATGGGGAAGACATGTACGCTATTCATGTTGTGGGTTTCCCATAACAGAGATACCATCCCTGATTTCAAAAGGTTTCTAGCTCGACTTAAGAGAAAACATAAGCATCTTTATAAAACACACACAAAAACACAAGTATAAATATGTCGCAGTCACATATGCACACACACAGCAAGTTGTCACATATCCAGAACAAGTAACTGCAACGAGTAAATCCATGAATTGGAGCTTTATCTTTGTTTTGAAAAGTATTATGTGTTTAAGCAAACCCCTATACCCTAGTTAAGTGCGGAGGCTAGCTGAACTTGAGTTTCTCCCACATAATGTAGAGTGTGTTAAAATTCAGATATTCCTCTCATTTCATGTAGTCTCTGATAATTTTGATGAAGGCATATCATTTTACTTGAAAGAAAGGTTCATGTGACCGCAGGGGTGAAATTTGAATCTTATTGTTGAATTTCCTCTGTGTAGATAATATTTAGTGTTTGACCTTGCCACAGGGATGAGACTAGGTATAAGTGGTAAAGCAACTGGTCTTTATTGAGCACCTACTGTACTATATACTGTTCACTTTATAGAAATTATCCTAACAACAACCTTGTGAGACCTGTATTATCCTAATATTAACAGTGAGATGACTGAGGCTGAGATGGGATTAGAAAGCAGATCTCTCTAACTTAACCTCATGCTCCTGCCATACATCGGTATATGGACACTTTGAAATATTCTATTTAGGTTCTGACAGTTGGGAGTATGGTGGGAGAAGTGGAGCTTTCTAAAAACCTTGGGCAGAAATTCTAAACATTTATTTTTAAAACTATTTTGATAGATGACACATATTATAGGTAATGAATAAAGTTTGAAGAGAGCAACATGTTTAATCAAAACCAGAATTTGCTTTTAATGAATTTATCCAAGGTCTTTAGTTGTTTCTGATCAAAGAGTGGAACTTTTGCCTGATTGGTATTCATCAGAGGGAAGTTATTTGGAGGATTTAAACCTCCTTTGGTTGAGTATGTGTAATTTACTAGACTTTTATCCAAACCAAGATTTTGGATAAAGGGACTTGCCTGGTGGCATGGTGGTTAGGAATACACCTGCCAGTGCAGGGGACCAGTTCAAGCCCTGGTCCAGGAAGATCCCACATGTCGTGGAGCAGCTAAGCCCGTGCGCCACAACTACTGAGCCTGCGCACTAGAGCCCGTGAGCCACAACTACTGAGCCCACGTGCCACAACTACTGAAGCCCGTGCGCCTAGAGCCCATGCTCTGCAACAAGAGAAGCCACTGCAATGAGAAGCCCGCGCACCACAACAAAGAGTAGACCCAGCTCGCCACAACTAGAGAAAGCCTGCATGCGGGAAAGAAGACCCAACACAGCCAAAAATAAATTAAAGGAAAAAAAAGAGTAAAGGGAGACCATAAAATATGAACTAAGATGCAGAGAAATTTCTGATTAGTTTCAGGCAATGAGAGTTTTAGTAAAACGGTAAAAATTTAGATTTAAAGGGAAGTGGGGGAGGGGTGTGCATTAGCGCTTTTGTGAAAAGTGGCTATAGAGTGTTGACATACTCACCATGAATTCTTTGGTATACACTCTCTTGAGTGGTAATGTGGGAGATGTCAAATCTCCATGAAGAATACTTGCATTATAACAGTTTAAATCTTTTCTGAATAGACGAATGTTTTTTAGTTAACCCTCACTCACCTGTGTTATTGCTGCAAACATAAACTACAAAGTTAGCCTTTTAGAAAGCTCTGATATTGAGGGACTAAGGAGGCGAGATCAAAGAGCAAAGTTACCCCACTCTTCTGCTTCCAAGGGTAGGAGACATTGGTTTCCGATGGAACTTTTTCGACCTGATATCTTTTTTGTTAGTGAGTCGATAATATTCTCAGTCGAAATTCAGATGTTACATAGTTAGTTAGTAACTTGGTTAAGTTACATTCCAATGAAGTCCCAATTAAATTCAATACAATTAACTCGGACCCTTAGTTACACAGAATTATGGTTTATTGCCATTACCTCTCCCTCTCCGAAAAAAGAAGAAAAATAAATAAAATGATGTCATATCAGGAATTTAGTGAAACAAAAAATATCTCTGTATGATGTCCTGTGCTCAATAAAATTGCAGAACAATGTTCTTATTTCCTGTATCATCATCTTCATTCCTAAGGTCCTGGGCAGTGAATACTGATGTTCACACTGATGACTCTTTAAGAACCTGAGGCAGCAAGGACTGATTCAGTTGTATCCTTTAGGTGCTAGGTTCTAAAGCAGAGAAGTGTGCTGAGATCCTATGGAAAGATTTTCCAGCAAAAAGGAAGAGTGAAATTACAAAGAATTTTCACGGGGTATGACAGAATCTTGGCAGGATAGAACAGTGCACTGAAACTAACAAGATGAAGTATAATAGAGCAAATGAAAAGTTCTGTACTTAACGCCCTCTTCCTCCAAAAAAGAAAAAAAAATAAAAGACTAAGGTTGAAGTGACTGCTTGTGACAAAACCTATGGGCTTAGCTGACTGTAGTGGCAAAACCAGTCAATGCTGGTGTTTTGACCAAAAAGCTCATGTAATCTGAGAGTACATTGTATCTTTTCTAGAAGGTTATGGTCCCACTATCACCTGTGCTGGTCAGATGACTTACATAATATGGGGTTTGTGGGGGATAGAGAGAGAGAATATTGACAAACTGGAGTATGATAAACAAAGATGCCCTTGATGGCTAATGGTTTCTATAAGCAATGGCTGAAGAAACTGAGGGGGTCAAATCTGAGTTGCAGGTAGAGGGCATATAGCCCTTTTGTAACTTAGGAAGTGCTGACAAGTAGAAGACAATAGACTTATTGATATTTTGTGTGGCTCCAGAGGCTGTCACTCTGACCAGTGGACTTTAAAAGGTAGGAACACATCTAGGTTCCATGACTTGATTCCTGCACTCTGCAGGGAGTTGTGTTAGATGACCTTGCAGATCCCTTCCCATTACAACATTCAGGCTTCTGAAATGTATCCAGCTGATTGTTAATCCTCCCCTCGCCTTAAGCCTTACTATACAAAATTCATTTGGCTGGAAGAAAACAAGTTCATACCAAGGCAAGTTGAGCTAAACTCATTCACACCAGATGTAGGCATTTCTGCACTGAAAAGGTAACCATTGCTTCATATTCATCTATCTGATTTTTCTCCATATCTTTTGTTGCTTTTTCTTTCTCTCCTAATTTTTAAATTACTTTTTGGAGATTCCATTGTTCAAACTCAGTAAAACCTAAATTGCAACACAGTTATACAGTGTTAAGACCATCTCCATTGCCTTGGGCTGATTATGGGGACATAAATCTGTGTATGAACGGTGAATTTCAAAAGTTGATTCCCCTTTTTTCCTTTCTGGAAACTTAAGAGTTTAAGTCCTGGATGGAAGAACACTAACTTTTGGGTTGATTTATAAGCTAATTGAAAAAAATAGAACTATAATTCTGATACTTGAGAAAGTAATTGCTCAAGCAAAAAGACCACTACTTTACAGTTTCAAAGGCAGCAGTGGCAGCGGCAGCAGTAGTAGCAGGGTCTTTGCTTGGGGTAGACATGGTAAGAGGTTGCTTGACGGAGGGGCATTGTGCCATCTCATAACCTCCATTAGCCCTGCCATTCTCAATCCAAAAATACATCAGGCTAATAGTGGCAGAGGATATGTATAGTCTACCACTACAAAAAGAATCCAGCCCGATTAAGCATCTGAAAAGATGTTCAGTTTCACTAGTCATCAGGGAAATGTGAATTGAAACCATAGGGAGGTACAACTACACACCCACTAGAGTGGCTAAAATTAAATAGATTGACAAGAGCAAAGCTTTATTAGTATGTGAAGTAACCAAGACTCCTGTACTTTGCTGGTAAGAGTATAAAATGTTACAATCACTTTGGAAAACTGTTTCGCACTTTCTTATGATTAAACATACATCTACCCTGTGACCCAGCATTTTGACTCCTAGGCACTTTTTCCAGGAGAAATATATGTCTACAAAAGAGACTTTGTACATAATATTTATAACAGCTTTTTAAAAAATACCCTCAAGATAGAAACAACCCACATATCCCTCAACAGGAGAATGGATGGACAAATTATGCTGTATGCGTTCATCGGAATACTACTCAGCAAAAAGAATGAATTACTGATGCATGGTGAAACATAGATCCGTCTTTTTTTAAAGTTAATTTTAAAATATTTACTTATTTATTTATTGGCCACACCGCACAGCATGCAGGATCTTAGTTCCCCGACCAGGGATCGAATCCAGGCCCCCTGCAGTGGAAGTGCAGAATCCTAACCACTGGACTGCCAGGGAAGTCCAGATCGTCTTTTTTAAAACCACTTTATTGAGGTATGATTGACATACAAAACACTGTAAATAGTTAATGTATACAGTGTGATGAGTTTAGAGATAAGGATACATCCATGACACCATCACCACGATCAATGCCATGAACATATCCATTACTATGAAGTTTCTTCCCACTTCTTGTTTGTTTACATAAAAGCACAGCATAAAATCTACTCTTTTAGTAGATTTTTAAGTGTAAAATTCAGTGTTGTTAACTATATGCCATATGATGTACAATAGATCTCTAGGACTTAATCACCCTATATAACTGAAACTTTGCATCCTTTGACCAAGGCCTTCTCCTTTCCCCCTCCCCCAGTGCTTTTTCACCACCATTCTGTGCTCTGCTTCTATGAGTTTGACTATCTTATATTCCTCATATAGGTGTAATTTAGTATTTGTTCCTTTGTGTTTCATTCGTTTCACCTAGCATAATGTCCTACAGATTGATCCATGTTGTCACAAATGACAGGATTTACTTTATTTTGTTAATGCTGGCCAAAAAAATATGATGGGGAAAGAATGTACTCATCAATTAATAGATCAGTGTTATATACACAAGGTTGAATGAAAGAAACCAGAGGAAAAAGAGTATATACTTATAATTCCATTTCAGTGAATCTCAGGAATGGACAAAACAATCCGAACAGTGGTTACCTGGGCTAGGGGTTGCCGTGAGGGATTCACTGGGAAGAGGTAACAAGGGAACTTTCTTCGGGGAGGATAGAAATATTCCATATCCTGACTTGGGTTTTGTTACAGGAGTGTATACTTTTGTCAAAACTCATTACATTTGTACCCTTAAGACATGTGGATTTCTCTATACATAAATTTTACTTCAATACAAATAAAATGTAAAAAGTAGGCCAGTAATTAGAAAGTAGAACCTTTCACGTAAATCAAAGCAAGAAGCATGTGCTTAAAAGCTTGATATGGAGTTGCATCTTCGAGAGAGATTCCCTAGGTAGATCTCCAAGCAGATCACCATACCTACATTTCCTCACCATATAGAAGTTCTCGAGTTACCACTGGGTTGACTCCTATGGAAATTAATAGCTGAGAAGAAGGTATAATCTTCATAGGCCAAGAGATCCTGTATGGCCTGGACATTGGGCCATTGAAACATGTACTCAACCTAAAGGAAGATCTAAATAACAGGAAGAAGTCTCAGAAGAGATCATTTGAAGGGTAGGGAAAGATCCAAGCCTTCCATATTGCTTTGCATGGAAGCCATTTGTTCAGGAAGCAAGAAGCATGACTTTAGAACCAGTTAGGCCTGGGTTATAATCCATGCCTTTTCATATGCTCAAGGCTTTGTCTATAAAATGGAGTTCATACCATTTCCCATAAATAATTTAAGTGAGAATTATAAACGTTAGCTATGAATCCTCTAATTATCTGGGAAACATCTAGTTCAGTGGCTTGTACATGGGTAAATGGGAGCTAATATTAGCAATGTTCCATCCTCTGCTATTGCCTCCAGTATAGCCCTTCCACTTTTACACGTCTCTATCCTTGCTCAGACTGTCAGGCACTCCCCCAATGGAAGCTCTCTATCCCTCTCTGATATACCAACGTATGCCCAGCATGCAGTCTCTGACTCTCTTTTTTTTAAAAAAATTATTAAAATATGGTTGAATTCCAATAATATATTAGTTTCAGGTGTACAACACAGTGATTAGATATTTTTATACATTACACACCATAGAAAGTTATTATAAAATATTGAATGTATTCCCTGTGCTCTACATTGCATCCCTCTAGCTTATTTTATAACTGGTAGTTTGTACTTTTAAATTCCCTTCAACTATTTTACTTTTCCCCTACTCCACTCCCCTCTGGTAAACATTAGTTTGTTCTTTGTATCTGTGAGTCTGTTTTTGGTTTATTATATTTGTTTGTTTTCTTTTTTAGATTCCACATGTAAGTGAAAACATATAGTATTTGTCTTTCTCTACCTGACATTTCGCTAAGCAGAATACCCTCCAGGTCCATCCATGTTGTCTCACATGGGAAAAATTCATTCTTTTTTATGGCTGAGTAATATTCCATTGCATATATGTACTACATCTTATTTATCCATTCATGTGTCAATGAACATTTAGGTTGCTTCCATATCTTGGCTATTGTAAATAATGTTGCTGTGAACAAAGGGATGCATATATCTTATTGAATTAGTGTTTTCATTTTCTTTGGATAAATATGCAAAAGTGGAATTGCTGGATCATATGGTAGTTCTAGTCTTAGATTTTGAGGAACCTCCATACTGTTTCCCATAGTGGCCGCACCAATTTATATTCCCAACAGTGCACAAGTCTTGCCTTTTCTCCACACCCTCTCCAGCATTTGTTGTTTGTAGATTTTTTGACGATGGCCATTAGGACAGGTGTGAGGTGATATCTTATTGTGATTTTAATTTGCATTTCCCTGGTGATTAAGGATGTTGAACATCTGTTCATGTGCCTGTTGCCCATCTGTATGTCTTCTTTGGAAAAAGCCTCCTCAGGTCCTCTGCCCATTTTCTAATCGGATTGGGTTTTTTAATATTAATGTATGAATTCTTTATATATTTTGGATGTTAACACCTTATCAGACATATCATTTCAGGCTCTGACTCTTTTCAACTTCTCTTTGAAGAGGACTCCTTTTCCCTGTTTGGTCTGGCAAGATCCCCCCAAAGAAACTTTCCCTCTATGCCTAAAGATATCTACTTTATAGTTATAGAGTAGTGCAAATTAGATGGACTTTGAAATTGGACAGACTTTGATTCAAATCCTGGTTTTACCCCTAAACAGCTGTGTGATTCTTGGAAGATAAGCTCCCTGAGGTTCAGTTTTCTCATCTATAAAATGAAGATAATAATAATACTTTCCTTATAAGGTTAAATATATTATGTATGTATAAAGCATGGAGAATGGTGCCAGGCTCACAGTAGGTGCCCACGAGGCAGTACCTGTTATTATTCGGATCAAAGGTCTGAAAGGACCTGGTCCACCTGTAGGTGCATCTGTAAGGTAAACCCACTTGCTTGCACTTTTCTTTTAAAATGTATCATCTGCTTTCCTGTTTCAATTTCATTCTTTGTTGTGTGATGCCTAGTGTGAGTGAATCACTGCATATACACTCAGGCTGTACTATACCTGAGCCCCTTTGCCTTGTCGAGACTTCTGACTTGCCTCAGCTTTTATACCACAGCTGATCTGCTCCTTGTCGTTTAAGTTAACATCCAAAAGTATGATGTATGCTTTTTCCCTTGTTCAATCTGTACCCTCTTGATCTTGTCCCCTAGCTCTCTGGCTGTAACCTTGTACCTGTTTGCCATGAACCAAACATGACCTATGTGTGAATTGGTTGAGTCATGACTTCTTTTGGCCTGCCTTGTCCTAGTATCACTCTTCATTCAACATCAACATTGCATTGCTATGTACTTTTCCCTGTGTCTTAGATCCCCAATTATGCCCTATTATATTGGGAAGAAAAGGCCATGCTCATCCATTTGTTTTCTTTTCAGTGGCAAATATGTGCTTAGTCAACATCCATTTTCTGTTTACTAAAGAAAAGCCAGAAGATGTGGCACGTATATACAATGGAATATTACTCGGCCATAAAAAGAAACGAAATTGAGTTATTTGTAGTGAGGTGGATAGACCTGGAGACTGTCATACAGAGTGAAGTAAGTCAGAAAGAGAAAAACAAATACCATATGCTAACACATATATATGGAATCTAAAAAAAAATGGTTATGAAGAACCCAGGGGCAAGACAGGAATAAAGATGCAGACGTAGAGAATGGACTTGAGGACACGGGGAGGGGGAAGGGTAAGCTGGGACGAAGTGAGAGAGTGGCATGGACATATACACACTACCAAACGTAAACTAGAGAGCTAGTGGGAAACAGCCGCATAGCACAGGGAGATCAGCTGGGTGCTTTGTGACCACCTAGAGGGGTGGGATAGGGAGGGTGGGAGGGAGACGCAAGAGGGAGGAGATATGGGGATATACGTGTACGTATGGCTGATTCACTTTGTTATAAAGCAGAAACTAACACACCATTGTAAAGCAATTATACTCCAATAAAGATGTTAAAAAAAAAAAGCTTTACAGACAAGCAAAAGCTAAGAAATTTCAGCATCACCACACCAGGAAAAAAAAAAGCCAACGATACTGCACTGTCCAAGATAGTAGTCATTGGTACATGTGGCTATTTAAATTTAAATTTAAAGTAATTAAATAAAATTAAAAATTCAGTCGGTCAGTTGCACTAGCCATATTTTAAGGGCTCAGTAGCCACCTGTGGCTGGTGGCTACTGTGTTGGATATTTCAAATGTGGGGTTTAGATTAGGATATTGTAAGATGTGTCTTTAATTATAGCATCTTGAAAGTCTGTTGGGGAGAGAATGTGAAATGTCAGATGAATTTTACCTCTGGCCTGATAATCAAAAGGGGACAAGAATAACATTAATAGTTAAAGAGTATGGACTTGAGAGCCAGATGACCTAGTTTAAAAGTATGCCTCTAACATTTACTAGCTGTGTAACCTTTGGTAATCTCTTAGTTTCTCTCTGCCTATTTCTCTATCAGTAGAGTTTGGGTAGTAGTAGTGCCTGTCTCATAGTCAGTTTAGAACAGTGCTCAGTACAAAATTAATCCTATAGACATGTTTTTTGTTGTTCTTGTTCTTGTTCTTGTTCTGAAATTGAGAGATAGTGTTTTGGAAACTGGATTTTAGAGCAATTGTTTACCAGCAATGCATTTGTAACATTGCCAGTAAATAATTTAAGAAACAAAGATTTGATGATGGTTTGAATACCTGTGATCTCTTATAGTCAAGACCCCCAGATTAGGTTGTATCTCTTATAGTTGGGACTGGGTCTGGTTTTAGGGGCAGGAGGAAATGGATGTATTTTATTTCCATGCTGAGTTTCAAATCCTAGGGAGGTTTCTCGAGTCAGAGTCAAACAAACCAGCCAGAGAGTCAAGAATGGTCAGAGGGGAGTATTAGGCTGGAAAATTAGATTGAAAAATCATCTCTGCAAAGATAGCATTTGCAGCAGGTGGGAACACTCACTGAAGGATATATTGAGAAAACAAGTTGAATTTTAGTAAAGGGGATGATCCAGGAGTAGTGTTAGGTAATGAGAAGCTTAAAGAAATAGAAAAAAAGGACAAAGAGATGTTAGCATTCCTCACTGTTCTCTTTCCCTATTTCAATGGTAGCAGAATACCCATAAAGACATGGGGCTCATCCCCTTGTTGAGAAGAGGGTAAAAGATCTTTGAGTCTCAGCATTTTTTCTCTCGCAGGTTTAACTCAGGATTTAGATTCTATACCAAAGAATTTCTTTGGGTTAAAGTATTGAATAAGTGTACTCCAAAAGTATTTGGGTAACTTCAGCCCAATCTGGTCCAGCTTTTCTTGACTGGGCTGGAAGACTTCCTAAGCAGACCTGTTACCCTTGGTTCTCTTCCTCACCTCAGGTCCATCTAGCCCACATGTCCCAGCTCCAGAAAGACCTCCTCAGCCCAGTTCACTCCTTTCCTTGTAGTAGCAATGGGTCTGACCAATGACAATGCAGAAGGACTGCCAGGAAGAAAATCAAATAACATATCTGGAACAAATAGTATAGAGTAACTTGGTATTTAATTATTTTCAATTAATGCTTAAACTGAATCTTTGAAAAATCCCTCAGTTACAACAAATGGTCTGTACACAGGTAGAGAAGCAACAGAGCAGTGTGTATTTAGTTAGACGTAAGTAAATTGTTATGATTCAAGCAAGGAAAGTGGCAAGGAGGTTGGATTGGCAGAAGAGATGACACTACAGAGGTAGCCACGGACTTAACCCGAAGAGCATGTTGCACCATGCTTAGAACACAGTTGGCAACACAATAAACATCAGTTAAATAGATGAGCATTGGATGGTTGCGATAAAGATTTTGGAATTCATACTGTTGGGGATAAACTATTAGTGGAGAAAGAAAGCTAAGAGTTGAAGTGATAATTAGTGTTGACAAGACTTGATTGTGTTTGATGGGTTGAGAGACATGGAGGAATCAAGATTGACTTCTGCAGTTCTGACACGAACAACTGATGAGTAGTGATGCTCTTCACTAAGAACACCAGAGGAGGAGGAGATTTGAAGTGGGGTAGATGATAAATCTAGCTTGGAAAATGTTGCCTTTGAGTTATCTGTGGGTCATTTAAGTGGAGGTTTTCAGTAGAAAGCCAAGTAATGAACCTGGACTCAGGAAATATAATGGGCAGAAGACACCAGTTTGGAAAATGATCAGAAAAAACAGAAGAGTAGATGATTTTAGGAAAGAGAGCCAAGGAGGAAGCTTGGAATATATCAATATTTAAGTGATGGATAGAGTAAAGTGAAGGAAAATGAGGCTAAACATATAAGAAATTTGATGAGAGCCAAGACAAACTAAGTGGTACTATAAACATAACCAGAATAATTACTAAAAAAAAAAGTGATGGGGCTTCCCTGGTGGCGCAGTGGTTGAGAGTCCATCTGCCAATGCAGGGGACGTGGGTTCGTGCCCCGGTCCGGGAGGATCCCACATGCCGTGGAGCGGCTGGGCCTGTGAGGCACAACTGCTGGGCCTATGCGTCCGGAGCCTGTGCTCCGCAACGGGAGAGGCCACAACAGTGAGAGGCCCGCGTACTGCAAAAAAAAAAAAAAAAAAAAAGTGATGGTCATTAGAAATATATGGCACATAGAATTCAAAGATTTTTGCATTTAGAGGTAAGTGCTGAGCTTAGTGAATAATTTCAGTAGCAAGTTTATTTTATTTTTTATTTCTAGCTGTGTTGGGTCTTTGTTGCTGTGTGTGGGCTTTCTCTGGTTGCAGAGAGCGGGGGCTACTCTTCATTGCAGTGCACGGGCTTCTCATTGCAGGGGCTTCTCATTGCAGTGGCTTCTCTTGTTGCGGAGCACGGACTCTGGGTGCGTGGGCTTCGGTAGTTGTGGCTCGTGGGCTCAGTAGTTGTCGCTCACGGGCTTAGTTGCTCCACAGCATGTGGGATCTTCCCAGACCCGGGTCCCCTGCATTGGCAGGCGGATTCTCAACCACTGCGCCACCAGCGAAGCCCGCAAGTGTATTTTAGTAACCAGATTTTACTTGGTTAAAAGGCAAGTAGGGACAGTGAGTGTAGATTACTCATGGAAGATGCTTGCTGTGGATGTGAAGAGTGGAGGTAATAGCTAGAGAGAGATAGTTGAAGGACCGTGGTGCCTTTTTATTGCCATTGAACTTAAAAAATATATATGTGTGTGTGTATATATATGTATATATACATGGAGAAGACTTGAAAATGTTTACTGACTGATGGAAAGGGTCTGTTGTCTGTTGCTTGGGAGAAGTTGAGAAAGTGAGATTGTGGCATCCTTCCCCTTACAGAAAGGACATAGAAACAGAATTTAGGCTGAGGTCACAAAAGCTACAGCGCTGCTGGAGTGAGCCGTGCCTGAAAATCTCATCTGGTGCATGAGTGATCATTAATTACCTCCTGTATTGAGCATTAATGAGAAGGCGGTGGTGACCATTAATTAGGAGATGTTTGCAAGATGAAAAAAAGGTGTTCACTCCTGGGAAATTCAATGGACGACATTAAAGGACACTGGCTCCTAACAGGAGTAAAGAGGGGAAATTAATGACATGAAAACTCGCATAAAGAGGTGTCATGAAATGCCATCCAGGCAGGTGAAAATTATCAGAAAACTCCCATCTTGAAGTGGCCACAAAATCTGTGTCTAAACAAGCAAATGAAGGTGGAAGTAATTGTTATAAAATCTCAAGGTCCCCAACCCCATTATGGAGAAAAGGTAAATTTATATCAGAACTTCTCAGGAGTGTGCATGGCTCAGGGTCCATACCTGGGGTGTGTGGAACCCAGAAACAGTCACACTCCTCTCTACCTATCATATTCTACTCATCTCCCTCCCCTTATTTATCCAGAAGGAACCGCATTATAAGGAACATAAAATGAAAACCTAAAAGGAAAACAAAACAAAGTCTTTACAAAAGGCCTTCCTGTGGGTGTCGCTCCAGGGAGTGGTAGCAGTGCTTTCACTCTACTTGCGGCATAAGCTTGAACGGCCCATTTATGCATGTGAGCTTCTGACCTGGTGTCTTTTATTTTAGCCTCAGGTGGAATCCATCTTTTCCCGTCATTTCCAACCTTAAGGATGGGTTCCCCTTGGGTATTCCCCTCTTTCCTTAATTGTTGCCTCGCATGATAACTTGGATATTGAGGGAGCCAAACTGAGACCATGGGGTATTCATTTAGCATCAGACAGGTGGACCTGCAAAAGGTTTACTGCTGGAAGTAGCTTTGAGAGACGTCCCTTTGAGACGTGGAGAAGAAGCTCAACACCCATTTTGAATGTATTTATTCTGTCAGTAAATATTTAAGTAGCAACTATGTTCCAGGCACTGTGCTAGGCACTAGGGATAGAGCAGTGAATGAGATAAGCCCTGCCTTTCTAGGAATCATATACTATTGGGAATTTTGGCTGCAGAAATTTTTTATACCCTCACCCCTTGGCTCAGCATGTGATGTCGCCAGACCCTACGTTGGACAAAACACTTGACGGCTTTGTCGTGCCCTGTGTCGTGACCTGTGTCGTGACCTGACGCTGATACACTCAGCCTGCCTGCCCACTGCCTTGCATGATTCTTGCATTTAGCCCCTTGGGTCCCAGACATGGGCCTTGAGACCTGGGCCACTTTGCTGCTGCTGCTTTGTAGACCTGAGGGAGGAGCCAGTACAAGAAAGCAATTTTTTTCTTTTTCTTTTTTTTTTAATTGAAGTATACTAGACTCACAATGTTGTGTTAATTTCTGTTGTACAGAAAAATGATTCAGTTATACATATGTATGCATTCTTTTCTATATTCTTTTCCATTATGGTTTATCACAGGAGATTGACTATAGTTCCCTGTGCTGTACAGTAGGAACCTGTTGTTTATCCATTCTGTATATAATAGTTTACATCTGATAATCCCAAACTCCCAATCCAACCCTTCCCCACCTCCCTCCACTCCCCCTTGGCAACCATATGTCTGTTCTCTATGCAGGAAAGCTATTTTACATCAATCTTGTTTTCACAGGTGGCACTGCGAAATTTAGGGGTTGAGAGGGAGAAACAACAGGGAATTAGAAAAGTCAGGCAAGGACTGAGGTCCAGGTGCTGGCTGTTGGCCCTATTGCCCTTGATAAAGTTTGAGCCATTGCGCAAGTGAATGTAATCCCTCTGTACCTTCATTTGTACAGTAAAAGAGTTAAACTACATATGTAATTCTCAATATTTTCAATTTTGAAGGACCCTTTTTATTAGCAAAGAATTTCACAGACTGCCACGATAGTAATGCGTACTTAATGTATCTGTGAGTTGAATACTTAAGGACGGTAAGACTATAAAACAAATGTGTTTTTTAAATAATTGCAGCATCATATGCAATTTGAATATAGTACTTTGTTCATGCAGGTGGTTGTTCACCCACAGTTTACTAGCACCTAAGATGGGGCAGGAGCCTTGCTAAGTGGTAGGGAAAACAAAGATGAATGAGCCAGGCTTTCTACTTCCGAAGACTCATTCTCCATAGGGGAGACAGGTAAATTATTGGGAGGTAGGTAGCGTGGAACAGGTACAGGGTGCTCTGGCAGCTCAGAAAAGGAGCACCTGAGGCAGCCTGTGAAGGCTTTCCTGTGAAGGTCGTGTCTAAGCTAAGGCCCAAAGCGTCTGTAGGAGTTCAACAGGTAAGGAGAAGGGGCAGGTGAAAGCCCTCAGGCTGAGGGGACAATTAGTCCCTTTATTTATCCTGCCTACAGAGGATCCTGGCGCACATAGTTTCCCGTGCTAGCACCTTCCTTCAGCGGTCTTTAACACATAGAATGAGAATTGCTGGACTAAGTGCGCATGAAGGTTCCTCCTGACTTGTATAAAGGGTGGTGCTGCTTCTCTTAACTTTTCACATGATTAATGTATGCCCGTCGTTAAAAGCAAAGAAATGCAAACAAACCAAAGGGCCACAACCAATAATTCCAGATAATGGACTTTCAGTGAAGTCATGTCTTCTTTGTTTAATTAAATTATAGAGACTTTGAGATCTCCATCTGCCTAGGTCCTCTTGCACGTCTTCGCACTTTATGAGAATCTTCAAGGGTGCTTGTGACTTGGTCAAAGCGCTCTGCCCGTGCTGCCAACAGCCTCAGGGTCGGTGGCTTTGCTCGGCACAGGGACTTTCCGTTTATGTCCACTGTGGTTATCACCACCTCAACCATGCAGTGAAGACCCTGTGACATGTCCCAGGTGCCTTACAGCTGATAAAAGGCTGAAACTTTTGAGCAAGACTGGCTATTCCATTTGTGGGGTTCAGTGGCAAAAAAATGTGAGCTGCTTGTTCAAAAATTTATTATGAATTTCAAGATGGCAACCGTACAGCGTTAAAAGCATGGCGGGACCCATCTCAGTGTGTTGCCCTGTGCACCTGCACACGTGGTACACGCATGAAGTTAGCCCTTCTTTTCAGAACATTTCGCTGAAAGATTGGAGGTCACAGAAGGGAAATGCAGCATAGAGGATACTTCACCACGCCCACTAGTAGTATACATGGCTGCTCTCACAGCCCATAAGGATTTCATAAAGGGCATCTCTCTGCCTAGGTCTTGGCTTGCTTCTTTGTGGCCAGCAGCTAGCTAACTGCCACTCCCTGCACCAAGCAACAGTGAATGTGATTGTATTTACACGATAGCTTCTAGGTCAAGCTCCAGCTCCTTCTATGCCCAGGGAGAGAAAACGTTTCCCCTTATCTCGAAATGAGGACCAATTCCCATGCTCTAATTTCCTTCCCCAAGTCCTGTCATTTTAATGACTGCTAATGGGAATGTCAGCTCCTCTGAAAGGACAATTCCCACTGTCTTGTTTGAGGCCTTGTGGAATTGTACCCTTACTCTTTAAGCATAAAGACAGTGACGTGAGAAGATGATGTATTCAGCATCAGTGCATTTCCAAACTTCGGATCATTTGGTTTCAAATTAAAAGTACAATACATAGAATGCTACCAATCTAGTCTAATTTAAGTCACATAAACCTTGTGGTTCCCCTTTCATTAGAATTACATGTATGCAGTAGGTCAGGTTCATGTCTGTGCATCTCTCCTGTAGTTTTCTGGGTCTCAACTAAAGCTATCTAGTGGGAAATTGCTAAACATTTCCACATCTCCAGGTGCACAAGCAACCATCCAAGCACAGAGTGGTCTAAATTCATCGAAAGCCACCACCCTACCAACCCCATAGCAATAAAATCTGCAGAAACAGCCCTGACTCCATCATATATAAGAATTTACATTATGGAAGAGAACAGCTACTTTTGACTCTAAAACCTCTACATTCAAATTACTTTATAGTTTTCTCCTAGAAAAATCGACGTGTTTTATTTATATAACCAGGGACTGTTCAGGGGAATTTCACCAAAATGAAAGAGCAGTCTGCCCCAGAGTTGATTTGAGTTCTTATTATTTCCGATAAAGAAAATGACTTGCGGTTTTTACGTGATAGTTTTTCCCTCTAGTGTCCATCAAGATTTCTAAAGAGTCAATTTTCTTTTTTTTTTTTGCGGTATGCAGGCCTCTCACTGTTGTGGCCTCTCCCGCTGTGGAGCACAGGCTCCGGACGCGCAGGCTCAGCGGCCATGGCTCACGGACCCAGCCGCTCCGCGGCACGTGGGATCTTCCCGGACCGGGGCACGAACCCGTGTCCCCTGCATCAACAGGCGGACTCTCAACCACTGCGCCACCAGGGAAGCCCTCAATTTTCAGTTAAGGTAAGAGTACCCTGTTTGAAGAGACAAAATAAATAAGGTGTTCATAATCCTGCCATCAGCAAAGACTTTTGGAGTGTTTTTATCTAGCTTGTTGTCTTTATTTTTAAAAAATACTAATTTAAAGAACATAAGAAAATCACAAATACATCCTAGTCATAAATCTTTCATGAAGAATTCAGTAAAAAGTGAAAGTCCCTATTGACCCCTCCTGCCCCACTCTCACTCTCTTCCGTAGAAGTAACCACCGAAGAGAATTTTTTGCGAAATCTCTGATCTTCTTTTATACATTTACATACATAGATGAGTGTACGTGGACATGTAACTAGGATAAGACCTAGAATATGAACGGTCACGCAGAGGACGCATATTTTCAAATGGTCATAAACACAGCCAAATCTCTCTCCAAAACGCCATGGCCAATTCACACTATGATGCATAAAGTGCCCATTTTTCTGCATGCTTCCCAACATTGGATGCTATCATTTTTAATTTTTTCCAATTTGTGTTTATACTCCTTGCACTAATTCCATAATCCTTTTAATACGAGACAGCTAGTTTTCATATATAGTAGTTTACATTCTCCTTATCTAGGCTTCGTTTTTTCTCACCTGTTGAATGGGGCTAATAATGCTGTCCTCTGCATAGGGCTGTTGTGAAATTTAGAGGGATACGCAGGGGTCAGATCATGTACGACCTTTACAGAGTTTGGTAAGGAGTTTGGATTTTTATTGTGGATATGATAGAAATTAAGGAGAGGGTTTTAAGCATGAGAGTGATGTGATTTGATATATGCTTTAAAAGATCACTCTGGCTAAGAATATTGGTGCTGATAAAATTAAAAAGAGGCCCACATACTGGTTTGCTCCCCTCCCTCCCAGAGAAATCTCTGCTGGGATTATCACAAAGAGAGATAATAGGGAGTAGAGTTGTGAGATTTAATGAATAAAAATAAAGGATGCCTGGTTAAATTTATTTACTTATTTAATTTTTATTGGAGTATAGTTCCTTTAAAATGTGTTAGTTTCTGTTGTACAGCAAAGTGAATCAACTATATGTATATATATGTATATATCTCCCCTCTTTCTTGGATTTCCTTCCCATGTAGGTCACCACAGAGCATTGAGTAGAGTTCTCTGTGCTATATAGTAGGTTCTCATTAGTTATTTACTTTATACATAGTACTGTATATATGTCAATCCCAATCTCCCAATTTATCCCACCCCCCTCCCTCCTTGGTATCCATACGTTTGTTCTCTATGTCTGTGTCTCTCTACTTCTGCTTTGCAAATATGTTCATGTGTATAATTTTTCTAGATTCGACATATAAGCAATATTATATGTTTGTTTTTCTCTGACATACTTCACCGTGTATGACAGTCTCTAGGTCCATCCACATCTCTACAAATGACCCAGTTTTGTTCCTTTTTATGGCCGAGTAATATTCCATTGTACTTATGTACCACATCTTCTTTATCCGTTCATCTGTCGATGGGCGTTTAGATTGCTTCCATAACCTGGCTATTGCAAATAGTGCTGCAGTGATCTTTGGGGTGCATGTGTCTTTTTGAATTATGGTTTTCTCTAGGTATATGCCCAGTAGTGGGATTGCTGGGTTATGTATTAATTCTATTTTTAGTTTTTTAAGGAACCTCCATACTGTTCTCCAGAGTGGCTGTATCAGTTTACATTCCCACCAACACTGCAAGAGGGTTCCCTTTTCTCCACACCATCTCCAGCATTTGTTGTTTGTAGATTTTCTGATGATGCCCATTCTAACCAGTGTGAGGTGGTACCTCATTGTAGTTTTGATTTGCATTTTGCTAATAATTAGTGATGTTGAGCGTCTTTTCATGGGTTTGTTGGCTCTCTGTATGTCTTCTCTGGAGAAATGTCTGTTTAAGTCTTCTGCCCATTATTTGATTAGGTTGTTTGTTTTTTTGATATTGAGCTGCATGAGCTGTTTGTATATTTTGGAGATTAATCCTTTGTCAGTTGCTTCGTTTGCAAATATTTTCTCCCATTCTGAGGGTTATCTTCTCATCGTGTTTATGGATTCCTTTGCTGTGCAAGAGCTTTTAAGTTTCATTAGGTCCCATTTGTTTATTTTTGTTTTTAGTTTCATTACTCTAGGAGGTGGGTCAAAAAAGATCTTGTTGTGATTTATGTCAAAGAGTATTCTTCCTATGTTTTCCTCTAGGAGTTTTATAGTGTCTGGCCTTACATTTAGGTCTTTAGTCCATTTTGAGTTTATTTTTGTATATGATATTAGGGAGTGTTCTTTTTTTTTAACATCTTTACTGGAGTATAATTGCTTTACAATGGAGTGTTAGTTTCTACTTTATAACAAAGTGAATCACCTATACATATACATATACCCCCACATCTCCTCCCTCTTGTGTCTACCTCCCATCCACCCTATCCCACCCCTCTAGGTGGTCACAAAGCACCCAGCTGATCTCCCTGTACTATGCAGCTCCTTCCCACTAGCTATCTACTTCACATTTGGTAGTGTATATATGCCCATGCCACTCTCTCACTTCATTCCAGCCTACCCTTCCCCCTCCCTGTGTCCTCAAGTCCACTCTCTATGTCTGCGTCTTTATTCCTGTCCTGCCCCTAGGTTTTTCAGAACCATTTTTTTTTTTTAGATTCCATATATATGTGTTAGCATACAGTGTTTGTTTTTCTCTTTCTGACTTACTTCACTCTGTATGACAGGCTCTAGGTCCATGCACCTCACTACAAATAACTCAATTTCATTTCTTTTTATGGCTGAGTAGTATTCCATTGTATATATGTGCCACATCTTCTTTATCCATTCATCTGTCGATGGACACTTAGGTTGTTTCCATGTCCTGGCTATTGTAAATCGTGCTGCAATGAACATTGTGGTACATGACTCTTTTTGAATTATGGTTTTCTCAGGTTATATGCCCACTAGTGGGATTGCTTGGTCGTATAGTAGTTCTATTTTTAGTTTTTTAAGGAACCTCCATACTGTTCTCCATAGTGGCTGTATCAATTTATATTCCCACTAACAGTGCAAGAGGGTTCCCTTTTCTCCACACCCTCTCCAGCATTTATTGTTTGTAGATTTTTTGATGATGGCCATTCTGACCAGTGTGAGGTGATACCTCATTGTAGTTTTTTTTTTTTTTTTTTTTTTTTTTTTTTTGCAGTATGTAGGCCTCTCACTGTTGTGGCCTCTCCTGTTGCGGAGCACAGGCTCCGGACGCACAGGCTCAACAGCCATGGCTCACGGGCCCAGCCACTCTGCGGCATGTGAGATATTCCCGGACCGGGGCACGAACCCGTGTCCCCTGCATCGGCAGGCGGACTCTCAACCACTGCGCCACCAGGGAAGCCCCTTCATTGTAGTTTTGATTTGCATTTCTCTAATTGTTAGCGATGTTGAGCATCCTTTCATGTGCTTGTTGGCCATCTGTATGTCTTCTTTGGAGAAATGTCTATTTAGGTCTTCTGCCCATTTTTGGATTGGGTTGTTTGGGTTTTTTTGATACTGAGCTGCATGAGCTGCTTTTATATTTTGGAGATTAATCCTTTGTCAGTTGCTTCATTTGCAAATATTTTCTCCCATTCTGAGGGTTGTCTTTTTGTCTTGTTTATGGTTTCCTTTGCTGTGCAAAAGCTTTTAAGTCTCATTAGGTCCCGTTTGTTTATTTTTGTTTCCATTTCTCTAGGAGGTGGGTCAAAAAGGATCTTGCTGTGATTTATGTCATAGAGTGTTCTGCCTGTGTTTTCCTCTAAGAGTTTGATAGTGTCTGGCCTTAACATTTAGGTCTGTAATCCATTTTGAGTTTATTTTTGTGTATGCTGTTAGGGAGTGTTCTAATTTCATTCTTTTTCATGTAGCTGTCCAGTTTTTCCAGCACCAGTTACTGAAGAGGCTGTCTTTTCTCCATTGTATATTCTTGCCACCTTTATCAAAGATAAGGTGACCATATGTGTGTGGGTTTATCTCTGGGCTTTCTATCCTGTTCCATTGATCTATATTTCTGTTTCTGTGCCAGTACCATACTTTCTTGCTTACTGTAGCTTTGTAGTATAGTGTGAAATCAAATTTCACATACACAATGAATACTTTTTTAGTGTAGGTTTTCCCAAGTAATACGAGTGGTATGCGCCTACTAAAATAATTATTTCTTATTTATCTGCAACTCAAATTTGACCAAGTACCCTGTTTTTCACCTGGAACCATCATAGCAAGGAAGTACTTAGTATGAAAACTATCGTGCCTTCTGCTTCTTCCCTTTTATAAACAGATTCCCTGATATCTTTCTTGTATGAATTCTTGCACCCTTTTATCTGTCCCTTTCTTGGCAATCTCCTTGATGGCAGGACTCATGTCTTTCTTAGTAAACTCCACGAGTGCCGAGTTCATTCACTGCTATGCTAAACACAATGCCTGCAAGTCGTAGTTACTCAGTAAATATTTGTTGAGTGAAAAATAAATAGATCTACAGAAGTGAGAGGCAGGGATGACCTCAACCACCACAAGCTCATTATTTTTGGTTTCCCTTCTGTATTTCTGAGGCAGTGTAATATGGCGGGTCTCCTAAGAGATGATTCTAATTAGGACTGTTGGTGATTTATAGAACCAGGGACATTAGCAGGAGCTGGTACGCACTGATTAATCTCCCAGCCTTAGGATGACACGCATTAGCTTAATAGTCTATGAGTGATGCGTCTCAGGCTGTGTGGGCTGTTCCCTTCTCTTCACCTGCACCATTTACTCCCTGGCTGCCTCATTCTACTCTTTTTTTTCCCAGAGGGAGACAAGGTCAAGTCTTTTCAATATTGGACAGTCCAGCCTCCTAGTCCTTCATAGTTATTTGTCAAAGCTTTTTTTTTTTCTTCTTCTGAGAAGGGTAAAAGGAAACTTGTGACTATCACATGCATTTTGTGAGGTGCTCAATGCTTCACCAATGGGCTCTTTTTATCAAGTTGAGTCGGAAAGCCAATTCTAATAACAGTGGTTGAACCATATTAGGAGGGGGCTTAATGACTGTCATTTTTTTTCCCCAGGAAATGTAGTTAATGTTAAATTTATTGCCTTTAAACTTGGTGTCATCGAAGAATGAGCCTGGGACATACGGCTATCTCTGCCACTCCTACCCATCAAGTCATTTATGCATATATATATATTTATGCTTATATATATTTACCTGTCATGTATTACACATTATATATATTACATTTAATATATCTATATCTATCTATCTATCTATCTGTATATCTCAATCTGTCAATTCAGGTGAAATCAAATCTAGTGGAAATAATAAACACTAAAACCTGTCTTGTAGGAGAAAAAATGACACATGGATCCTGAGAGATTTATGTAGAGAGGGGGAAGGAAAGTTAAAGTTGAGAAAGGTGGAGCAAAGATGTATGGGTCAATCTAATATATATACCAGCATCAACACCAGCCAGAGTTCCTTCTCTATCTTCCTAGTCCCTCCATGAATTTCAGAACTTGCCCTTTAAAATTGAATGTCTTTTTTAGGGATGAACAGCTTGTAATTAATTTGAGACTGCCAGTAGCTAAATGTATCTTCAAAACTGGGGTGCCTGATGTTTGAGCTGATGTCTTGAGATACACGTGCATAAGGCATTCTGTCTTTACTTTATGGAAATAACCAATCACCCTGGTTATTTTGGTCTTGATTTATTTTTAGATTTCTATATCGGTGTCACCTTGGGTTTTTTGGTTTAGTTTTCCTCTATTTTTATCTCTTGGGCTGTTTATAGCATATGAAAAAGAGAAGAATTTCCTTATTTGAAACACCACTGACTAAATACTGTGGTGTTTACTTTGCCTTTGGGTCCTGAATTGAATCAGAGATAGGGATGAAGATGGAGAGGTAGTTCTTTCCATGCTTTGCAAGGAACTGCTAAAATACCTGGATTGCTCAGTTTCACCACCGGCTTCCAATATGGGCTTTGACATCCCACCTGCATGTGTAAATTTCAAATGATGCTGTTACTAGGCAAAGAGCCATTCCAGATATGGATCCCAGGTGTGAATGTTCTGGATTCTGCGCTTTAGAGGTCCGTTTCTGGATCACCTGAGTGGACAGCAACTTGAAAGGGAGCTGATAGGGAAAGAGAAAGTAAACATGGAGTCAGGATAAATTGACCACTCCACCATCATAAGAGAATTTTGTATACCTCTCCAAGTAATTGATAGATCAAGCAGATAAAACTCAGTAAAGATATAGATAGAAGACTAACAAAAGAATAAAAAATGAATAACAAAATTGACAAGTTTGATCTAGTGGACATATACAATTAGAATACTGTTTCCAACAATTAGAGAATAGAAATTCTTTTCAAGCATATAAAAAAGTGACCATGTGCAATTGCCACAAAACACATTTGTAAAAATTTGTAAGAATCAGTATCATACGGATTATATTCTCTAACCAAAATGCATTTAGGTAAGAAATGTGTAACAAAAATGTAACCAATCCCCTTATAGTTGGAAATTTAAAAGCATGTTAGTATTTTACTCATGGGTCACAGAAGAAAACATAGGTATAGAATTCATCTAAAACCTAAAATTAAATAAAATAGTACATATCAAAGTACAGTAGGGGAATACAGATAAAGTGGTAGTGAAAGGAAATATAGAGTCTGAAATGCTTACATTAGAAGTTGAAAAAGACTGAAAATTAATGAGTTAAACATCCAACTTAAGAATTAAAAAAGCAGTAGGATAAGAGCAAAGGTATTATATGTAGAAAAAAATATAGGCGCAAAATGTAAAAGTTGAGGTGCTACATAAAGCAGTAGTTCTCAATACTTATTGAATGTTCACTTGGCAGTTAGACCTCACCCCAGATTAATTAAATCAGAACCACTGGGTGTGTACCCTCAGGCATTATTATTATACTATACTATACATTATACTATTATTTTAAGATGATCCTCAGTTGATTGTAATGTGTAGAAAGGATTGAGATCCAGTAATAAAGGTGATACACAGAGACAAAAGTGGTTTTCTAAAAAGGATTAAAGTACTATTTAAAATGCTACCATTTAAATGTGTAATATATTTATGGAGAAAATTTTAAAACTTGTCAAAACCATTAATTTGACAGATTTATCTTGTTCAGGGAGGGGAAAACTCAATTTTGTAAATATGTCAATTCTTTCCAAATTGAGCAATTCCAATAAAAATCCCAGCAAGATTTTTCATGGAAACTAAAAAGCTCAATTTAAAAAGTGCAAACCATAAATGAAAAGGATTGATAAATTTGGTCACGACGTGGGGGGGAGCTTCAAGATGGTGGAAGAGTAAGACGCGGTGATCACCTTCCTCCCCACAAATACATCAGAAATACATCTACATGTGGAACAACTCCTACAGAACACTCACTGAAAGCTGGCAGAAGACCTCAGACCTCCCAAAAGGCAAGAAACTCCCCACGTAACTGGGTAGGGCAAAAGAAAAAAGAATAAACAGAGACAAAAGGATAGGGACGGGACCTGCACCAGTAGGAGGGAGCTGTAAAGGAGGAAAGGTTTCCACACACTAAGAAGCCCCTTCGCGGGCGGAGACTGCGGGTGGCGGAGGGGGGAAGCTTCCAAGTCGCGGAGGAGAGCACAGCAACAGGGGTGCAGAGGGCAAAGTGGAGAGATTCCCGCACAGAGGATCGGTGCCGACCTGCACTCACCAGCCTGAGAGGCTTGTCTGCTCACCCGCCGGGGTGGGCGGGGCTGGGAGCTGAGGCTCGGGCTTCAGTCGGAGCACAGGGAGAGGACTGGGGTTGGCGACGTGAACACAGCCTGCAGGGGGTTAGTGCACCACGGCTAGGCGGGAGGGAGTCCGGGAAAAGTCTGGAGCTGACGAGGAGGCAAGAGACTTTTTCTTGCCTCTTTGTTTCCTGGTGCGCGAGGAGAGGGGATTAAGAGCGCTGCTTAAAGGAGCTCCAGAGACGGGCGCGAGCCACAGCTATCAACGCGGACCCCAGAGATGGGCATGAGACGCTAAGGCTGCTGCTGCCGCCACCAAGAAGCCTGTGTGCAAGCACAGGTCACTCTCCACACCTCCCCTCCTGGTAGCCTATGCAGCCCGCCACTGCCAGGGTCCCGGGATCCAGGGACAACTTCCCTGGGAGAACACACGGCGCCTCAGGCTGTGCAGCATCACACTGGCCTCTGCCGCTACAGGCTCGCCCCGCATCCGTACCCCTCCTTCCCCCCGGCCTGAGTGAGCCAAAGCCCCCGAAGCAGCTGCTCCTTTAACCCCATCCTGTCTGAGTGAAGAACAGACGGCGTCAGGCGACCTACACACAGAGGCAGGGCCAATCCAAAGCTGAACTGCAGGAGCTGTGCGAACAAAGAAGAGAAAGGGAAATCTCTCTCAGCAGCCTCAGGAGCAGCGGATTAAATCTCCACAATCAACTTGATATACCCTGCATCTGTGGAATACCTGAATAGGCAACAAATCATCCCAAATTGAGGAGGTGGACTTTGGGAGCAATGATATATATATTTTTTTCACTTTTTCTATTTTTGTGAGTGTGTATGTGTATGCTTCTGGGTGTGATTTTGTCTGTATAGCTTTGCTTTTACCATTTGTCCTAGGGTTCTGTCTGTCCGCTTTTTTTTCTTTTAATTAAAAAATTTTGTTTCCTAATAATTATTTTTTATTTTGATAACTTTATTTTATTTTATCTTCTTCTTTCCTTCTTTCTTTTTTTTTCTCCCTTTTATTCTGAGCCATGTGGAGGACAGGCTCTTGGACCTCCAGCCAGGCGTCAGGGCTGTGCCACTGAGGTGGGACAGCCAAGTTCAGGACACTGGTCCAGAAGAGACCTCCCAGATCCACGGAATAGCAAACAGCGAAAATCTCCCAGAGATCTCCATCTCAATGCCAAAACCCAGCTCCACTCAATGACCAGCAAGCTACAGTGCTGGACACCCTATGCCAAACAACTAGCAAGGCAGGAACACAACCCCATCCATTAGCACAGAGGCTGCCTAATATCATAATAAGGCCACAGACACGCCAAAACACACCATCAGACGTGGACCTGCCCACCAGAAAGACAAGATCCAGCCCCATCCACCAGAACACAGGCACAAGTCCCCTCCACCACAAAGCCTACACAACCCACTGAAACTACTTTAGCCACTGGGGACAGACACACAAAAAAACGGGAACTAGGAACCTACAGCCTGCAAAAAGGAGACCCCAAACACAGTAAGTTTAGCAAAATGAGAAGACAGAGAAACACACAGCAGATGAAGGAGCAAGGCAAAAACCCACCAGACCTAACAAATGAAGAGGAAATAGGCAGTCTACCTGAAAAAGAATTTAGAATAATGATAGTAAACATGATCCAAAATCTTGGAAATAGAATGGAGAAAATACAAGAAACGTTTAACAAGGACCTAGAAGGACTAAGGAGCAAACAGACAGAGATAAACAACACAATAAATGAAATTAAAAATACTCTAGATGGGATCAATAGCAGAATAACTGAGGCAGAAGAATGGATAAGTGACCTGGAAGATAAAATAGTAGAAATAACTACTGCAGAGCAGAATAAAGAAAAAAGAATGAAAAGAATTGAGGACAGTCTCAGGGACCTCTGGGACAATATTAAATGCACCAACATTCGAATTATAGGGGTCCCAGAAGAAGAAGAGAAAAAGGAAGGGACTGAGAAAATATTTGAAGAGTGTATAGTTGAAAACTTCCTCAATATGGGAAAGGAAATAATGAAGTCCAGGAAGGACGGAGAGTGCCATACAGGATAAATCCAAGGAGAAACACGCCAGGACACATATTAATCAAACTATCAAGAATTAAATACAAAGAACAAATACTAAAAGCAGCAAGGGAAAAACAACAAATAACACATAAGGGAATCCCCATAAGGTTAACAGCTGATCTTTCAGCAGAAACTCTACAAACCAGAAGGGAGTGGCAGGACATATTTACAGTGATGATGGAGAAAAACCTACAACCAAGATTACTCTACCCAGCAAGGATCTTATTCAGATTTGATGGAGAAATCAAAAGCTTTACAGACAAGCAAAAGCTAAGAGAATTCAGCACCACCAAACCAGCTTTACAACAAATGCTAAAGGAACTTCTCTAGGCAGGAAACACAAATGAAGGGAAGGACCTACAATAATAAACCCAAAACAATTAAGACAAGGGTAATAGGAACATACATATCGATAATTACCTTAAATGTAAATGGGTTAAATGCTCCAACCTAAAGACATAGACTGGCTAAATGGATACAGAAACAAGACCCATATATATTCTGTCTACAAGAGACCCACTTCAGAACTAGGGACACATACAGACTGAAAGTGAGGGGATGGAAAAAGATACTCCATGCAAATGGAAATCAAAAGAAAGCTGGAGTAGCAATTCTCATATCAGACAAAATAGAGTTTAAAACAAAGACTATTACAAGAGACACAGAAGGACACTACACAGTGATCAAGGGATCAATCCAAGAAGAAGATATAACAGTTGTAAATATTTATGCACCCAATATAGGAGCACCTCAATACCCAAGGTAGAAACTGAGAGCCATAAATGGGGAAATCGACAGTAACACAATTATAGTAGGTGACTTTAACTCCTCACTTTCACCAATGGACAGATCATCCAAAATGAAAATAAATAAGGAAACACAAGCTTTAAATGATACATTAGACAAGATGGACTTAATTAATATTTATGGGACATTCCATCTGAAAACAACCAAATACACATTCTTCTCAAGTGCTCATGGAACATTCTCCAGGTTAGATCATATCCTGGGTCACAAAACAAGGTGTGGTAAATTTAAGGAAATTGAAATCATATCAAATATCTTTTCCATCCACAATGCTATGAGACTAGATATCAACTGCAGGAAAAAATCTGTAAGAAACAGAAACACATGGAGGCTAAACAACACAGTACTTAATAACCAAGAGATCACTGAAAAAATCAAAGTGGAGGGCTTCCCTGGTGGTGCAGTGGTTGAGAGTCCGCCTGCCGATGCAGGGTACACGGGTTCGTGCCCCAGTCCAGGAAGATCCCACATGCCGCAGAACGGCTGGGCCCGTGAGCCATGGCCGCTGAGCCTGCGCATCCGGAGCCTGTGCTCCACAACAGGAGAGGCCACAACAGTGAGAGACCCGTGTACCGAAAAAAAAAAAATCAAAGAGGAAATCAAAAAATACCTAGAAACAAATGACAATGAAAACATGACGACCCAAAACCTACGGGATGCAGCAAAAGAAGTTCTAAGAGGGAAGTTTATAGCTATACAAGCCTAACTTAAGAAACAAGAAACATCTCAAATAAACAACCTAACCTTACACCTAAAGCAATTAGGAAAGAAGAACAAAAAACCCCCCCAAACTTAGCCGAAGGAAAGAAATCATAAAGATCTGATCAGAAACAAATGAAAAAGAAATGAAGGAGACGATAGCAAAGATCAATAAAACTAAAAACTGGTTCTTTGAGAAGGTAAACAAAATTGGTAAACCATTAGCTAGACTCATCAAGAAAAAAAGGGAGAAGACTCAAATCAATAGAATTAGAAATGAAAAAGGAGAGGTAACAACTGACACTGCAGAAATACAAAAGATCATGAGAGATTACTACAAGCACCTCTATGCCAATAAAATAGACAACCTGGAAGAAATGGACAAATTTTTAGAAATGCACAACCTTCCGAGACTGAACCAGGAAGATATGGAAAATGTGAACAGACCAATCACAAGCACTGAAATTGAAACTGTGATTAAAAATCTTCCAACAAACAAAAGCCCAGGACCAGATGGCTTCACAGGCGAATTCTATCAAACATTTAGAGAAGAGCTAACACCTATCCTTCTCAAACTCTTCCAAAATATAGCAGAGGGAGGAACACTCCCAAGCTCATTCTATGAGGCCACCATCACCCTGATACCAAAACCAGACAAAGATGTCACAAAGAAAGAAAACTACAGGCCAATATCTGTGATGAACATAGATGGAAAAATTCTCAACAAAATACCAGCAAACAGGATCCAACAGCACATTCAAAGGATCATACACCATGATCAAGTGGGGTTTATTCCAGGAATGCAAGGATTCTTCAATATACACAAATCAATCAACATGATACACCATATTAACAAATTGAAGGAGAAAAACCATATGATCATCTCAATAGATGCAGAGAAAGCTTTTGACAAAATTCAACACCGATTTATGATAAAACCCCTGCAGAAAGTAGGCATAGAGGGAACTTTTCTCAACATAATAAAGGCCATATATGACAAACCCACAGCCATCATCGTCCTCAGTGGTGAAAAACTGAAACCATTTTCACTGAGTTTAGGAACAAGACAAGGTTGCCCACTCTCACCACTCTTTTTTTTTTAGGTTTTTTTTTTTTGTGGTACGTGGGCCTCTCACTGTTGTGGCCTCTCCCGTTGCGGAGCACAGGCTCCGGACGCGCAGGCTCAGCGGCCATGGCTCTCGGGCCCAGCTGCTCCGCGGCATGTGGGATCTTCCCAGACCGGGGCACGAACCCGTGTCCCCTGCATCAGCAGGCAGACTCTAACCACTGCGCCACCAGGGAAGCCCTCACCACTCTTATTCAACATAGTTTTGGAAGTTTTAGCCACAGCAATCAGAGAAGAAAAAGAAATAAAAGGAATGCAAACCGGAAAAGAGGAAGTAAAGCTGTCACTGTTCGCAGATGACATGATACTATACATAGGGAACGCTAAAGATGCTACCAGGAAACTACTAGAGCTAATCAATGAATTTGGTAATGTAGCAGGATACAAAATTAATGCACAGAAATCTCTGGCATTCCTATACACTAATGATGAGAAATTTAAAAGTGAAATTAAGAAAACACTCCCATTTACCATTGCAACAAAAAGAATAAAATATCTTGGAATAAACCTACCTGAGGAGACAAAAGACCTGTATGCAGAAAATTATAAGACACTGATGAAAGAAATTAAAGATGATACAAATAGATGGAGAGATATACCATGTTCTTGGATTGGAAGCATCAACATTGTGAAAATGACTCTACTACCCAAAGCAATCTACAGGTTCAATGCAATCCCTATCAAATTACCACTGACATTTTCCCCAGAAGTAGAGCAGAAAATTTCACAATTTGTATGGAAATACAAAAGACCCCAAATAACCAAAGCAATCTTGAGAAAGAAAAATGGAGCTGGAGGAATCAGGCTCCTTGACTTCAGACTCTGCTACAAAGCTACAGTAATCAAGACAGTATGGTAATGGTACAAAAACAGAAATATAGATCAATGGAACAGGATAGAAATCCCAGGGATAAATCTAGGTACCTATGGTCACCTTATCTTTGATACAGGAGGCAACAATATACAGTGGAGAAAAGACAGTCTCTTCACTAAGTGGTGCTGGGAAAACTGGACAGCTACATATAAAAGAATGAAGTTAGAACACTCCCTAACACCATACAGAAAAATAAACTCAAAATGGATTAAAGACCTAAATGTAAGTCTAGACACCATCAAACTCTTAGAGGAAAACTTAGGCAGAACACTCTATGACATACATCACAGCAAGATCCTTTTTGACCCACCTTCTACAGAAATGGAAAGAAAAACAAAAATAAACAAATGGGACGTAATGAGACTTAAAAGCTGTTGCACAGCAAAGGAAACCATAAACAAGACGAAAAGACAACCCTCAGAATGGGAGAAAATATTTGCAAATGAAGCAACTGACAAAGGATTAATCTCTAAAACATACAAGCAACTCATGCAGCTGAATATGAAAAAAACAACGCGATCCAAAAGTGGGCAGAAGAACGAAATAGACACTTCTGCAAAGAAGTTATACAGATTGCCAACAAACACATGAAAGAATGCTCAACATCACTAATCATTAGAGAAATGCAAATCAAAATTGCAATGAGATATCATTTCACACTGGTCAGAATGGCCATCATCAAAACTACAAATAATAAATGCTGGAGAGGGTGTGGAGAAAAGGGAACACTCTTGCACTGTTGGTGGGAATATAAATTGATACAACCACTATGGAGAACAGTATGGAGGTTCTTTAAAAAACTAAAAATAGAACTACCATATGACCCAGCAATCCCACTACTGAGCATATACCCTGAGAAAACCATAATTCAAAAAGAGTCATGTACCACAATGTTCATTGCATCTCTATTTACAGTAGCCAGGACATGGAAGCAACCTAAGTGTCCATCAACAAATGAATGGATAAAGAAGATGTGGCACATGTATGTGATGGAATATTACTCAGCCGTAAAAAGGAACGAAACTGAGTTATTTGTAGTGAGGTGGATGGACCTTGAGACTGTCATACAGAGTCAAGTAAGTTGGAAAGAGAAAAACAAATGCCGTATGGTATCACATATATATGGATTCTAAAAAAAGAAAAATAAATGGTCGTAAGAACCTAGGGGCAAGGTGGGAATAAAGGTGCAGACCTAGTAAAGAATGGACTTGAGCATATGGGGAGGGGGAAGGGTAAACTGGGACGAAGTGAGAGAGTGGCATGGACATATATACACTACCAAACGTAAAATAGACAGCTAGTGGGAAGCAGCCGCATAGCACAGGGAGATCAGCTTGGTGCTTTGTGACCACCTAGAGCGGTGGGATAGGGAGGGTGGGAGTAAGGGAGATGCAAGAGGGAAGAGATATGGGGACACATGTGTATGTATAACTGATTCACTTTGTTTTAAAGCAGAAACTAACACACCATTGTAAAGCAATTATACTCTAATAAAGATGTTAAAAAAAATTTGGTCACAGTAAAATAAACTTTTGATCATTAAAAGACATCTTCATGAAAGTAAAATGCCCAAAATCGGAGTTAGATATATTCAACACATATAACCGACAAGGGATCAGTTGCCAGGAAATGTAAATATCCTGACTTGAAAAGACGAACATCTCAATAGAAATATGGGCTTGGAGGGACATTTTACAGAAAAGGAAACACAACCTTCCAATAAAAATATGAATAGGCTACAATGAGATACTACTTCATGATTAGACACCACCCAGTATAATGGCTAAAATGAAAAATTCTGACAGTATAAAATGTTTTCAAAGTTTTGGAGCAACTGGAGCTCATCCATTGCTGGTAGAAATGTGAAATGATAAAACCACTTGAGAAAATAGACAGATTCTTCTTTGTGACACAGTAATTATTCTCCTAGGTATTATCGAAGAGATGTGAAAACATTGTATGAAATGGGCATTATTCAAGAATATTTATAGCAGATTAATTAATAAAAATATCAAATTAGAAATAATCCAGATGTCCATCAGTAGGAGAATGGGCAAACTGTTCATTCTTACAATGGAATATTTATCAGTATTTTAAAAGGTGCTACTGATAATATGCAACAATATGGAAGAGTCTCAAAACCACACTGGGTCAAACGAGCATACATACTATATGCTCATATTTATATTAAATTCTATAATAGGCAAAACTATTCTACTGTGATAGAGCTCGAATCAGTATTTCTGGTCTGCGGTGAGGGGATTGTGGTGGGAACAAAAAAGGGACAAAAGGAAGCTTTCTGAGGCAGTGGTATATTTTATACTCTATAGAGTTCTGGTTACACAAGCTATATGTGTTTGCCAAAAAATGACTTAAGGGCTGTGCATTTTTACTGCCGGTAAATTACTCCACCATTTTAAAATATCTTGTAAATGCTGAAAGTGATTACTTTGTGGAAATAAAAAAAAATCAAAAGGTAACTTTAGTGTTAGGATAAAATTTAGCAGCAAAAGCCTCATTCTCATGTTAAAAAAAACACTATATTTTAAACAACTTAAATAAAATAGAATGTGATTTTAAAAGTGGCTCTGGATTTGGTAAAAAGAAAGCAGTTATGTTAACAATCGATGCGAAGAGTTAGAATAAAATTATTTTATGGAAAAAATAGAGGTTCAATCTCGTCACCCATCATGGAAATAAGAATTATAACCCCAGTGAGGTATCATTTTAAGTCCATCAGATTGGCAAAAATGTTTAAATCCTCATAGTGTCAAATGTTGGTTAAATGTGGCGCTATGGGGATTCTTCGAATACTGCTAGGGGGAGTGTATTGATGTGGTTGTATTTGAAAATAATTTGTCATTTATTAGTAAGTTGAAGATATGCCTACCCTATGACTAGACATTGTACCACTGTATACTCTAGGGATACATGTTGAGTAGTTTTTCATGTCTCCTAGAATAAAAGCCCAAAGTCTAACAATTGCCTAGAAGAGTCTATAGAATTTGTGCTGCCACATCTCGTTACCCATCTGACTTCATGTCTTTTTACTCTCTTCCTTCCTCACTTACCTCCAACCCCGTGAAGTTCCTTGCTGTTTGCTTCACACTCCAAAAATGCCCCTATCTCAGGACACTCTTTACCCAGAAGAGAACGGCTTGCTGCCTCACCTTCTTTAGAACTTTACTTAAATATCACTTCCTCAGTGAACCTTAAAATTACACCCTGCCAACACTCTCTAAGCCATTTTCCTCCCCTGATTTTTATCCATAGAACTTAGCATCATCTTATATGCCGAATATTTTACTTACCTGTTTATTGTCTGTCTCCCTCCACTGCAGTATAAACTCCATGAAGCCAGACATTTTTGACTGCGTTTTACTACTGAAATCCACAGACCTAGATTAGTTCCTGGTTCATAGTAAGTACTCAATAACTCTTCGTTGAATAAATGCATAGATGTTCATAACAGCGTTACTTTTTAAATAGACTTTTTCAGAGCAGGTTTAGGCTCACAGCAAAATTGAGCAGAAAGTACAAGAGTTCCCATAAACCCCCTGTCTCCACCCAAGTACAGCCTCCTCCATTAACATCCCCTACCATAGTGGTACATTTGTCACAATCGATGAACCTGCATTGACACGTCATTATCACCTAAAGTCAATAATTTACATTAGGGTTCACTCTTGGTGTTGTTTATTCTATGTGTTTTGATAAATGTATCATGACATGTACCCATCATTATAGGATTGTACAGAATATTTTCATGTCCTTAATCCTCTGTGCAACAGCATTGTTTTTAATAGCAGACATCTGAAAACAACCCAAATATCCATTGACAGTAGAATGGTAAAGAAAACATGTTGTATTCATTCAAGGAAAGACTATACAGTTTTGAGAAAGAATCAACTATGATTGCACATATCAGCATGCATGAATCTCTCCAATATGATGTATAGTAAAAAAGAAAGGCATATAAAAATGCATGTGCTATGATTCCATTTATATAAATTAAAACATGTGAGACTAGAAATGTACATTTTAGGGCCCCATATAAATTTAGTAAAGCTATAAAGGAGAGAAAAAACATAATCATTATGATGTAGGATAGTAGTTACTTACCTTAATGTAGGAGGAGATGGGCTCAGAGAGATCTTCAAAATTATTGGCAGTATCTTTTATCTTAAAGCGAATGATGGTGACATGCATTTTTGTTTTATTTCATATATTTATATCTTACATATAGGTTGTATATGTTATTTTGTATGCATACATATTTAAAAAAATTTTTTTAAGTCACAAAATGTAACTCAGAAGGTGCTACTCTAGATGTAGTGGTCAGAGACAGTCGCTATGAGAAGATGACATTTGAACTGAAACCTGAACAATGTGAAGAAGTAAACCAGGCAAAGATCTAGGAAAACTTATGCATTATAGGCAAAGAGAGAGCAATTCTAAGGAGTCTGAGCAATGACTTAAGGAAGCCCAGCAAAGAAAAGTGTTGGAGAAAAGAAAGAGGAAATGTGACCCAAGTATCTGATGCATTGGAGTAGAAGAGGAAGGTTTATTCTGGATAGCCACAAAAGGGCTGAAGTAGGCTGGTGGGCTAAAGCTATAATGAGAAAACTCAGTACAAGGTAAGGAAAAATTTTTAAGAATCATAAGAGCCTTACAGTGACTACTTCAAGAAATAGGAAGTTCTTAGTCACTGAAGTGATTCTTAGTAATGTAGGTTATGCTTATGTGTATAGTTTAATTTTATTTTATTGCCCCTCTGTATTCATTTCCTCCCCTTTGGAAAATAGCTATGAGTTTCCTTCAGATTTCCTTCCCCCCACATTCCCAGTCTTGGGACTTTCTTATCCCCATTAGCACAGGATAGAGGCAGAGAATCCATTCCAAAGAGCTGTCCAGTGACTACTATCTGTCCTGGGGGCGGGTTATAAGTGGTCATCAGGTTTGATGACAACAGCTTCAATCTGTGTTTGCGTAACATTTCGTTTCACATATGATCAACATGACATAAATTGTCCATGTAAATGGAGGGGGCAGCTAATCTGCTCTTTGATTGCATCCATTGGTCCACTCTGAAAAGACTGTTGGTTAGCTTCTGTTATCTTCATTCCTGAAACTAACTTAGTTCCTCACCCATTTGGTTCCTGTTGACTGTTCCTTCCATTTCATGATACACCATTCCAAGCAGTTCCTTTTTTGTTGGTTTCAACTCAGTCCTCCAACTCAGCATATGAATTCTTCTTTCTTTGCATTCATTACACAGTCAGTATGGTGCAATATTATCTGCTTCTAATTGTAAGATCTCAGAAGGGATGGAAATACTCACTAAATCATAGAACCTTTCATTTGGCCTTTAGTGACCATTATGAATGGTGAAGTTAATTGAAGTGAGATGGTTTGATCATATTATCCCTTTATTTTGGTCACTGAAATCATCCTACACCACTGCTTGACTCCCTTCAGGCAGTGCTAATAATTTGAGATAGTCTTCTAGTTAATTTAGTTTAATTTTGCAGTTGTTGTTAGGAAAAACCATCTGGCTTGAATAAAATTGCCCCCTAGATGCCAGCTAGCCATGATATTATTGGCTTTTTGAGGGTCTTCAGAATAACAGATGAAATAATAGTAGGTTTTTAAAATCCCAGTTTAGATCCGATTTTGCTGCATTTAACTCCAGTGACTTTGCAGAAGCAGTTATTATTCAGTTCTGTCCTTAGTGAATCCCCCTTTCTTCTCCTCTTCCTCCATTTTATCAGCAAATGATATCTCTCCCTCTCCCCCTCTCTCTTTCCCTCTCTCCCTCCGTCCATCCTTCCCTCCCTTCCTTTGTCTTTCTCTTACACACAGAAGCACACAAGCTAAAACATAGTCATATAGGTAGTGAACAGTCCTCAAGCCATCCTTGGTGGACAGGAAAGCTCAATTTTCAACCTATTAATTGCAGATTGTAGAAATGCATGATGGGCCTCTGTGACAGAAGTTATTTAGGGCAAGCCAACACAGTGATTACTTAGTCATGTAAGTGTCACATTCATTAAAAACTCTGACTAATGTTGCCAAAGTAGCTCAAATATTTGAGAAAATGTTTACCAGTCTCTTCTACTTCTAAGATCTTTAGGAAAATAAGCCGAAGTATATCCATGCATCTTTGTTGAAATAAACCCCTCTTTCCTTTGCCATGTTTCCTGAAATGTCTACAGTTATTCCTTTGGGTTAAATTCTTCCTTAATGTGAAGATAGGGTACCTTGGGAAATTTGGGTTTAGGGGAAAATACATGTGAAAGAGATTCATAACCTGTAAAGAATTAGGAGATGGATTATTTTTATCATGAAGCTATTATCCATCATTCAACCCCTTATTGGGATAGGGGATTTTTAAAACTATGGATGAGAATCAAGAGTTTGGGAATGGTCAGTAATTTGGATTGATAATAGGAAAAGCAGGACTTCAGGTTGCCTTCAACGGCTTCAAATAGACTACCTCCATTTTCATCTCTTATGCATTTAGGGCTTCTATAGAAGACTTCGTTAAACAAAAGATTTAACCGAATGCTGAAAAATGTTTGACGATCACTACTGTGACAGGAAAGTCACATAATTTTGGCAATGGAAAGGGTCCTAGAGATCATTTCATTTCACAGATAAGGAAACTGAGCCATAAACAGATTTTGTAGTTTACCCAAGGTCGTATGGCTAGCCAATGGCCATAACCTCATGCTCTTGGCTTTGTGTATGTTGTCCCCATTTCCCAGAAATACTCTTGCTGTGCTTCCCTTCTTGGCACCCATAGATGAATTCATCTAGAGCAAAGGTGGTTCAAACTATGACCCCCTGGTCCAAATCTAGCCTGCATGCAGTGTTTGTAAGTAAAGTTTTATTGGAAAACAGTCAGAGCCATTCTTTTCCTATTGTCTGTGGCTCTTTTTGTGCCTCAATAGCAAAGTTGATTAGCTGATACAGAGAGCATATGGTCTGCAAAGCATAAAATATTTCCAGTGTGGCTTTTTACAGGTAAAGTTTGCCAACCCCTGACCTGGAGCCTAAAGTGTGTTCTAGCCTCTAGCATCCCCATGAGTGGAATCAGAAGGAACAAAAAAAAAACCAAACAAACAAAAAAAAGAGGTAGATGACATGTTTTGTGGCTTCATGCCAGCAGAGTGAATCCTTGAAACGGCCCTTTTCCAATTAGCCCTTTCCTTGCCTGCCAGCTTCCAAGTCACTGCAGGCTGCTACCGCCTCCCCCTCCCCCCACCATTTGCCAAGCCATCTGCATGCAATTGGTCTCCCTAGTAATAACTCTAGCACTATTTCTGTTCATTCTCAGCCTAGCTTCTGATTTTTTAAAGACCCCCACATCCATTTTTTATCAGAAGACATTTTACAAAGCACATATATTCACAATATATCAAGATATGTATTTTTTAATGGAGGAGAGAAGCTGCTGCTTCACAGGGAGCCAAACTCCAGATAGTGAGCTGCCTCATTTGCCTTGTGGCCTGTGGGATATTTTGCATTGAACCTAGTAGAGGTAGGCCTGGTGAATCAGATCAGAGTGTCCCAAAGCCTCTGAAAGCTTAAAGGAATATTCTTGTCCATTTGCAGGCAGTTGCCTAGTCTCAGCCCCTGACTAGGGAAGGGCTTTGGGAGAGGAGTGAGTGGGGAGTTAAAGGGCTACACTTAAGCTATAACTGTGCTTCATTCAGGGCCTGTGACATTTTGGGAGGGGGAAGGATATATACTGAACCTTGATTATACTTTTCAGTATTGTTGGCTAATGCTAATTGATCACTTACTACCTGTCAGTTTCCTTATTACATATTTAATGTGGAGAATTGGTATTTCTTTTTCTCCACGTTTTATAGGTGAGGAAATTGAGACTCAGATCAGATAACTTGCCCAAGATCACACAAGTAATAAGTAGCAGTCAGAATTTAGACCCAGATTTATCTTATTCCAGTGCCTTTTCTTTTTCTTTTTTTTTTTAAGGTGTTTGTTTTTATTTTTGTTTTGTTTTTTAATAGCAGCTATTTATTTATTTATTTTTGACTGTGTTGGATCTTCGTTTCTGTGTGAGGGCTTTCTCTAGTTGGGGCAAGCGGGGGCCACTCTTCATCGCGGTGCGTGGGCCTCTCACTATCGCGGCCTCTCTCGTTGCGGAGCACAGGCTCCAGATGCGCAGGCTCAGCAGTTGTGGCTCGCGGGGTCTAGCTGCTCCACGGCATGTGGGAACTTCCCAGACCAGGGCTCGAACCCATGTCCCCTGCATTGGCAGGCAGACTCCCAACCACTGCACCACCAGGGAAGCCCCTCTTTTTTTAAAAATAAATTTATTTATTTATTTATTTATTTTTGGCTGTGTTGGGTCTTTGTTGCTGTGCGTGGGCTTTCTCTAGTTGCAGCAAGCTGTGACTACTCTTCGTTGTGGTGCGCTGGCTTCTCATTGCGGTGGCTTCTCTTGTTGCAGAGCACAGGCTCTAGACGTGTGAGCTTCAGTAGTTGTGGCTCACGGGCTCTAGAGCGCAGGCTCAGTAGTTGTGGCTCGTGGGCTCAGTAGTTGTGGCACACAGGCTTAGTTGCTCCGTGGCATGTGGGATCTTCCCAGACCAGAGCTCGAACCCGTGTCCCCTGCATTGGCAGGTGGATTCTTAACCACTACGCCACCAGGGAAGCCCCCAGTACCTTTTCTTTTAATCATTTCACTAGCCTGGTGTTTCAGTGAACAACAAACAGTACACAGCTTTTTAAATGTTAAGTTGCAGAAACAGAAAATAATCTCTCTGAGGAAAGAAGAAGGGCTCCGGGACGGAGTAATATCTTTGCCTAAAGACGATTCCAAGATCTTTATACTGGCCGGTCTTTTTACACATAAGACATTCAGGTTATAGTCAGAGGTTGGCAGTGTTTTATAATTGCTGTGTTAATTTAACCAACACATTCTGAGCACCCTGTATGTGCGAGGGGGTGTGCTGTGTTCTAGTCATCTAATGGTGTCAGTAATACAGTCATTGCTATCCAGGAGTTCACAGATTGGGTAACAAGATAGACATAGATGATTAATAAATACTTGTTGACTGAATGAAAGAAATGTTGGGAATGCTATGAGGGCTGAGAAAGACATAGGATCTATCTAAATCTCACAGTTCAGTTGGTGACGCAAACATATATACAGATAATGAATGTGTTGGATGATAAATAAAATCATGGAAGTGGGCATAAGATGAGGATTTAGGAATTTGGCAGGCAGGCAGAGTGAAGGACATTTCTGGCAGGAATACCTAAAATGTGCAAAGTCCCAGAGATTTGAAATAGCACAGTGTGGTAAGGGATTTATAGGTAGTTCATTTCTCATGGAGGGTGAAAGGACATGTACCTGGACAAATAGACAGAGAGAACCAAGGAGTGATTTGTTTTCATTTAACCATCATTTACTGAGCATCGTTGGTTGGGGGCACTGGAACGTGATTTGTAGGAGCCATGAGAAATAGAAGATATTTCTGTGGAACCCTCTTCTCAAGATGATAGTCTCCTTCTGGAGATAAAAACAACTAGGGCACATAAGCAGGTACATGCATGTGTGGGCCACACTGGATGTTTGAGTTTTGAGTTTGGGAAGGAGCTTTCCTGACTTGGCTAGAAAATTTACCCTCACCTTATCTTTTCTGTCTTTTCCTAGTCTTCTACTTATGTTTATGCCATGTCTCTTCCTTTTCTGTTTTTTTATTCCTACCTTTTCTCCTCCATTACTCTTGTTTCTACTTCACCCTTCCCTCCCTTTTCTCCACCTTTTTTCTGGGAGCGTTAAGGAAGTACCCGTAGTCAGTCTCTCTCTTTGAAGTGCCCATAGTCTGTTTCTTTGTCTGTCTCTGTCTCTCTCTCGAAGGGCTGACAACTTGGAGAATTAGGGCAAGAGAGTAATCTTTTATTTTTCATTCCATACTCAGAGAGAAATCAGAGTTCCCTCATGTGCCAAATAGGTTTTTGGACCTAAATCTAAGTTGTGCTCTTTGAAATTTAGATAAAATTATGTGAGGGCACTATCGCACTTTCTGTTGGAAGTTCCTTGCCCTCTCAGTTTTTTTTTTTCTATAAATTAAAACGGCTCACATTTTATTTTTGCTTGCACTGAATTGTCATTGTTACTGGTCTCTTTTTACCTCTAGTCTCTTTCTCTTTCCTTTGTCCCATGCCAGTCCAGAATTGGGAGCTCAGTTCTTTGATTTCCACAACAAATACTCACTTATACAGGTCTTCCTTGTCTTACAACGGCCTTTACGTCCTGATAAACCCATCAGGAGTTGAAACTATCGTAAGTTGAAAATGCATCTAATACACCTACGGACCATCATAGCTTAGCCTAGCCTACTTTCAACATGCTCAGAACATTTACGGTAGCCTACAGTTGAGCAAAATCATTTAACACCAAGCCTATTTTATAGTAAAGTATGGAATATCTGATGGAATTCACTGAACACTGTACTGAAAGTGAAAAACAGAATGGTCGTATGGGTACAGAATTGTTTCAGTTGTTTACGCTCGTGATCACGGAGCCGACTGGGAGCTGCGGCTCACTGTGCTGCCCAGCATCAGGAGAGCAGATCGTACAGCACAGGGCTAGCCTGGGAAAAGATCAAAATTCAAAATTCGAAGTATGGCTTCTATTGAAGGTATATTGCTTTCGCACGAAGGTGAAGTTGAAAAATCAAGGTGAACCATCGTAAGTCAGGGACCATCAGTATAAGCTTGTGTGTTTGGTGAAATTTCGCAGCATCACCAGTATCACAAAGTTTTACAAATATTCTTTTTCCTTTTTCCCCACCATAAACTCTTATTTAATTCTTATGCGGGGAAGTTTAACTTGCTGTATTTTTAAACTTTTTCTTTCCGATCCAGGCTCTCCTGATCTAGCCTTTTACACCCAGTTGACCATCAAGATATTTTGTTAAAAATATTATCATTCCTTTTCTGAGGGATTCTTCCTAGTTATTAAAATCACATTTTGACTCTGATATAATAATAATTCAAAGGCTACCTTTTTCTTGGGGGTTCTGCAAAGCCCCCTCAGGAGACACTGAGGGGACTGGGGAGAAGATGGAGGCTCGGGCAGCAGGGTTCCACACATCCACAGCCCTGCTTCAACTGTACCTTCTTCACTTTGATCTCTTTTTCATATTTGATTTCTGGACCACTTAGGGTCAAAAAAAAGTTCCATTCCTAGAGTAAAATTTGAAAACCACTACTTTCGCAGTTGAAACTTATTAACCCCCAAAGAGAGTATGAATTGGAGATATATAAATTTGTTCCCAAAGAAGCCAGAAGCTTAATTCTTGGTAGAACCGACTCTGGAAACATGATGGCTTTTCTGGGAAGAGAAGCCCTTTCTGTTTATGGCAGACTCTGGAGTCTTGTTGTATCCTATGTTAGCGTGGGACAGGAAGACACGCCAAAGGGGCTGTTAGAGCTATACTTGAGAAGCCCAGCTCTAAGTTCCCTACCTTTATTTTCCCTCAGATGTGAATAACAAACAGTTTGGCACTTGAGTTTAGGATGATGCCGCTGATTGTTTAGGATGACTCATTGTTTAGGATGACTCATTGTTTAGGATGACTCATTGATGCCATCCTAAAATCTTCTTTCTTTGTTTCATATACTCCCCTGACCATGTGACACAGGACCCCAGCTCTCTCTCAGATGGATTGGTTTGATGCACTGCTAGCAATTAAGAAAAATAAAATTCTATTAATTATGCATTTCTTCTTCTGATTAACTCTTGTGTGTAATTAAAAATAACCGCTGGGTTCCCTGGGATTTAATAGAAATCTATGGCATTTTGGCTTCTTCTTCGAATTGAGGTCATTCATGCACATCTTGTTTCACTTATGAATTATTATCTCCTTTAAGGTAGGAGTTGCGTTTGATTTATCTTTGTGTCCTCTGTAGTACTGGGCAGTTATTAGGTGTGCAGAAATAATTTGTTGAATTGAACTTTCGCCAAAGTAGTCCATGGCCCGCCACAGTATTATTCCATGTTTACAAAAAGGGGTTCTGGGGACTTCCCTGGTGGTCTGGTGGTTAAGACTTTGCGCTTCCACTGCAGGGGGCATGGGTTTGATCCCTGATTGGGGAACTGAGATCCCACAAGCCATGCGGTATGGGCAAAAAAAAAAAGGGAGGTAGGGGTCCTGTCTGTTGGAAATAAGTTGAGATTGGTAGGGAATTAAGAGGAAGGGAACAGACAATTTTATAAATTTACTATGTGCTGCACATTATCATTGGAATCTTTTCTATGTCATCTTATTTATTGTGCTTACACAGCAACTTCACGAGTTTCATGATAGAGATTTGGAACTTCCTTGCTAAAATGTTGGCTTCTTGTTTGATCTAATATATAGACTGTATGATTCAAAAAGTCCCATCTTTGCTGCTATGACTTAATCATCATGGCTTCCTTTTGGGCTGTGACCTGAGAGATAATAACAGCCATTCAGTCCCCAGTGGTTAGTTTTGACACCACCCTTTTTGGCTATTTTCATTAAGTTTAACAAATCTACTGTATGTCTGAGGCTATCACAGGGCACAGAGAAACAATAAGACAACCTTGTACTATTGACTTGATATATCCTCCAAATATAGCCCGTTTCTGACCTACATCCTCCCCTTCTTGGTTCTCTAACTAGTCTTCACTTCCTAGTTCCTCTGTGGTCATACCCTAGATCAGGTTAGAGATTTCCCTAAGCTTACCTTGCTATTGAAGGAACTAGTGGCTGTCTTGCCCCCTAATTCCTTCTACAGCTTGGAAAAAACATCTCAAGCCTAGGGCTCTTGAGCCTCATAGCTACATCTCTTCACAGTTACGGAATGCTTCTCTTGGTTTTAACCTCTTCCCTTTTATTTTGTTTTCCTTCCGTACAGAGGCCCATGCTCCTTTTGTCTTTTGTCCTACTGGCTCCTGGAAGCCCTTCAATCCAATCACTCTAGTTAACATGCAACTCTACTTGTTTGTTTTTCTAAATAGTTCCATGTAAATCAGAGAATTGTGAGGTCACATATTGAACAGCAAGCTAGCCAAGAGGACCTAGACAGTGGGGAGAACGTTTCTTCCCAGCAGGTGAACTCAGATATGAAAATCTGAATTTATGCAACAAATAAATCAAGGAATAATTTTTCGCTTTTGAAGGATTCACAATGGGGTTCCTTTTTTTTTTTTTTTTTTTTTTGCTGTACGCGGGCCTCCCACCGCTGCGGCCTCTCCCGTTGCGGAGCACAGGCTCAGCAGCCATGGCTCACGGGACCAGCCGCTCCGCGGCATGCGGGATCCTCCTGGAACGGGGCACGAACCCGCGTCCCCCGCATTGGCAGGCAGACCCCCAACCACTGCGCCACCTGGGAAGCCTGAAAATAAATTTTTAAAAATTAGACCCAGAGTATGCATATATATATATATATATATATATATATATATAGCATGATAACACAATAATTCTAAGGAAATGTAGGGTGTTGAGCGAGATCAGTATCTCTCCCCATAAATCACCTGCAGCAGAATCTCCTATGGTAATTTTCAAATGTAAACTCTCTAGGGAGAAGGCCTGTGACTGTGCGTTCACAAACTCCTCCAGGTGATTGTAATTCACACTGATGGCTTTGAGAACCATTAGACTAACTCATTTTCTGCCTGAATCTTTCCTGCTTGTATTTCGTTGGTTTTAAGGAAAAGCTCATGACCTTAACTGTTTTGTCAGTGGGGAAACAAAGACACTAACATTGGGATTGTAAAGGAGGGGATATTACGAGCAGGGATGGTGAAGGTGGTGATCATACGTTAGTTTGTGTTTGCGTGTATAAAGAAACAGGTTTTAAAATATATAAAGAAATATCTGGAGAATGTTCTTATGTACATCTTTCTCATTTCTTTTGTATCTGACCCTGTGTGATAGGTGCGTAGACATTATGCCGTAGCTCCTGCTTTTCCATGTTTTGGTTTACTGTGCCTTTTAATAATGTATTCCCAAGTAGTCTTGTATTGAAGGATGCATTCTGTCCTTCATAGATTCCTACATTTCTTCCTTATTTGCTCTATTACTTTCTTTCTCTCACTCACATCAATAAAAAGTCAGTTCCCCCTTTGAATGCTAAGGTTTGTGCTAGTCGTCATGTGAAGCTCGTAATAGAGAGATGGCCATGCTAGTGAGGGCACTCCGTCAACCAAGAAACTAGTAGGAGGTCCAATGTGAAATGAAGTGATTCTCTGACGCAGACAATAAAAATGATAGTGAATGAGCCCAGAGTGAAAATATCTGTTATAATCATTACACAGGTCAATATAAATAGCGTTACAAGCTCCCAGAAAATTCCTTTATTTCCTATATTCATTATCACCACCCACCTCCCCAAAGGTAAATGCTATCTTGATTTCTAATTCTGATTGATTAGATTAACTGCCTTTTGAATTTTATGAAATGTGAATTATATAGTTTGTACTCTTTGGAATATGGATTATTTCATTCAACATTGTGTTGATAATATTTCTTTTTATTCTGGATATGTACCCTTTGTCGGTTATATGTTGCAAAAGCCATTTGGTGCCTTGCGTATTCTTTTTCTTACTGGTATCTCCTTTAAATAGAACTTACCAATTCAATAAATACCCATCCATTGTATTTTCCTTCAGGTTAGAATGCTTCCTCTATTTCAAGGTCTTGAAGATATTGCCCTATGTTATTTTTTGGAATTTTTGTTGTTTCGTCTTTCACACGTTGATCTGTAATCCATCTTGAAATTATTTTTGTGCATGGTGTGTAGTAAGGGTCAAGGTTCACTTTTTCCCTATTGATATCTAAGTTATCCAATACTTCATCTTCCCACTGCTTTCCAGTGCCACACTGGTCATTCATCAGGTATCTATATATGTATTGGTCTATATCTGGACTTCATGTTATGTGCCATTGGTCTCTTTCTACCATACCATATCGTCTTGATTATTGTAGCTTCATAATAATACTGGTTATCTGGTAGTATAAGTGCTTCAACACTGTTTTCCTTTTAAAGAGTGGCACTTGACCATTCTTGGCTCTTTTCATTTCCATTTAAATGTTAGAATTATGTTGCTAATTTCCACCAAAACTGTAAGATTTTAATTGGAATAGTAATAAATCTATAGGTAGATCAATTTGGGAGAGTCAACCTCTTTAAAATATTGAGTGTCCCAATCTATGAACTTGGTGTATTTCTCCGTTTATTTCAGCCTTCTTTACTTTCTACCAATAATGCCGCATAGTTTTTCTTCTTCTTCCTTTTTAAAGATTTATTTATTTGTTTGTTTGGTTGGTTGGTTGGTTCCTCTGGGTCTTAGTTGCAGCTCCAGGGCTCCTTAGTTGTGGCTTGCCAGCTGCTTAGTTGAGGCACATGGTCTCCTTAGCTGCAGCAGGTGGGCTCCTTAGTTGTGGCATGTGAACTCTTAGTTGCGGCATGCATGTGGGATCTAGTTCCTGGACCAGGGATCGAACCTGGGCCCCCTGAATTGGGAGCTCGGAGTCTTATCCACTGCGCCACCAGGAAGTCCCAGTTTTTCTGTATAGAATATATCTTTCGTTAGATTTATTCCTACGGGTTTGGTTTTTCTTTTTTATTGGTTGCTATTATAAATGATACCTTTAAAAATATATATTATTATTATTTGTTGATATTATATAGAAATACAACTGCTCTGGGTATATGGACTATGATTCTAGTCATGGTACTAAGTATTATCATAGTTTACTTTTTGATTCCTTTATATTTTCTATATATACAATTCTGTCATCTGAAAATATAGAGGGGTTTATTTCTTCCTTTCCAGTCCTTAAAATTATAGTTCTTTTTCCTTGCCCTCTTGCTCCAGTATCTTGAGTGTAATGCTGAATACTAGCAGTGATGGGGGACGTTCTTGTCTTATTCCTGATGTCAGGGAAGAAAGCTTTCAGCATTTCACTTTCAGGCATTATGTTTGCTGTAGGTTCTATGTTAAGTCCTTTTCTATACTAAAGATATTCCTTTTAGTATTAGTTTGCTAAGAGTTATTTTTAAAAATCATGAATGGATTCTGAATTTTATCAAATGCTTTATCTACATTATTGAGAATATCTTTTTTTTTCTTGATTTTGTTCATGTATTGAATTGCTATGATTTGTTTTTGAAAGTCAAACCAACCTTACATTCCTGGAATAAATCTACTTGATTTCTATCTCTCTTTTTGTTCTATCAATTTTTGTTTCACATACAGTATTTTGATACCATATTCGTAGGCGCATACAAATTAAACCTTTTTATATCTTCTTGTTGGAATGTTTCATCAAAATATGTCTCTTTCTATCATCAGTCATGTATCTTACAATAAAGTCTACTTTTTCTGTTTTACTAGAAGAATACCAGCTCTTTATTTCTAGTGGAAGCATAATATATCTTTTGTATCCTTTTACTTTAAGTTATTCTGTCCCGTAACTTTCAGCCTTTCTGTGTCCTTGTATGTAAGGTATATCTCTTGAAAGCAGCATATATTTGTTGTTTTTAATCAAGTTTGATGGTCTGTGTATTTTTATTGGAGTATTTATGCCATTTATATGTAATGAAACTGTTTATCTATTTGGGTTTAAGTGTACAGTCATCCCTCGGTGTCTGCAGGGGATTGGTTCTAGGACCCTTGTTGTTACCAAAATCTGTGGATACTCATGTCCGCTCTATAAAATGGTGTGGTATATAGTTGGCCCTCCATGTCCACGGGTTCTGCATCTGTGGACATGGAGGGCTGAGCATAATTTCTAACTAGTTGTTTTTATCTTTTATTTGTCCCACATATTCTATGTTCCCTTATACTTTATTTCCTTATTTTAGATTAAGTATATTTTGAACATTTCTTTCCTCCTTTCTATTAGTTTATTGGTTATATATTTTTTCTTATTATTCTTTTAGTGGTTATGAGAGAAGTTATAACATGCATCCTTGACTTATTAGAGAATAAAGTTATTAACATTTTTCTGACTTTCTAGGCAAAGCAATGCCATGATGATTCTTTAACTGTATCTACCACCCCCACCTTTGGGTTATTATTACTGCATATTTTAATAACATGTATTATGTAAACCCCAGAAGATATTATTATTGTTTTACATAGTCAGTACTTATTTAGATTTGCTCATATACTGAATCTTTCCTTTGCTTCTCACTCTTAACTGCATCTCTTTTATTGTGTGTCGGTAATTATTTCTCTCAAATCATTAGTATTAAAATGTTTACCCTGCCATCTTTTTTCTTTTGCTGATTATTTTCTTTAATTTTAAAAGTGTTTTAGATTTACAGAAAAAGTAAGATAGTACAGAAAGTATGCATTTACCTCATATCTACATTTAAGTAAGAGCCACAAGGTGAGTATGACCTAGGTGGTCCACACATTGTCCACACAGAGAACCTGAGAAACACTGTCTTAAACTTGCATATAGCGTGGGGTATCAAGGAAAATAGACCATGTTGTTTAAGGTTCTCTTTAGCCCAGAGTCTTTGGGAATCCATAAGCAATCTGCAAAAGTCTGTGAGACCATAGTCCTCAAATAAATGGTGCTGAGTAAGGTCAAACTTCAGATCAGCGGTTTTTCTCTGGCTCTGTGGCCATTGTCCCATCACAGTGTACCCAACAGCCCCCTGAACCTTAGTATCGCCATCTGCTTCTTTTATAGGCTCACACAGTAATTCAGAAACAGGTAGTCTATGGACCATAGTGGGTGAAACACTAGTTGAAATAGAAAAAGAAAACAACTATCCCATATGAAATAATTTCAGAAGATTTCAAACGCTAAGATCATTGTTACATAAGTTACCAAGATATCATGTATTGAAAAAAGAAAAAGAAAACAAGATTTGTAGAAAGGAAGTCATTTATGACATTTGAGAGAGTAACTGAAGCAGAAAAGTAAGAAAAGAAGCTGTATTTTAGGGACCGTGGGTGTTCTTTGCCCACAAAAAAATGAAGCTTTCAAAGTTAGGGTGTACAGATGCCAGACACTTTCCTCCACTCTCCTCTTGTAGGAAGTAAGATTCGTGGACTAATGTGTTCTGATTCACCTTACTATTGAAGCTTGTATAGGACCTGCCCCATGCCACATAGGAAATCATCCCTTAGCATACTATATGATTTTTCAATCGCCCTCATTCCTGTTAACCTCTCTTCTATCATCGTCCTAAATAATTCCCTTCATATTCTCACATAATCCAAAATTATATTTTTCTTGGTTATTTTCTTCCCTACTAGAACATAAATGACCTCAGGGACCTCTTTTTTTTTTTTAATTGCTGAAGTTCTTGTGCTTGGGAAAGAATTAACACATAGTGTCAATATTTATTTGCTGAAAAAAACCAGTGAGTTCAGTAGGCCCTTCCGAAGGTCCCCCCCCTCCCCGCACTAGTCTAATCTCTTCACATATCTCTGTCTTTCAAAAAGTCCCTTCCTTTTTTTCTCGGAGAGACATTTTCCTAGGCTAAAGCTGTTAAAGGCTTTTACAGTGAAATATGCCCCTGAGAAGAGTAACACGTTAAGATCTGATCAGCCTCGTATATCCTAGGTAAGATACTGAAGGAGTAGAGTTAGGGGATTTGAGCAAGACAGGAGGGAGCTGAGAGGGAACATTCTGGAATAAAGGTCCCATCTACAGCAGATAGACCTAATTGGGTTACCATAGTAGTCGATCCAGACATTGGGTACACTGAGAGAATAGAAGGAAGGATGTAAATGGAAATTATGTGGACTTCCAACTTGGCCCAGGGCCAAATCTGGAATGAAGAAACCCTTTCTCCATCTTTCAATTTGTAAGTAGTTTTCACTTCACATCCAGGCTCAGCACCTGCCCTCCCTTTCGAAAACTGTCTTTTCAAATTCCTGGGACTTATTTGTCATTTTCTTACATGCCACAACCAGTTGTGTCTGCTGTTGCATTGTCCTCCTGACATAACATAATCTACTGTGACAGGTGCAACTATGGCATCTCAGTGACTCATAAATGGGAGACGACAGAGGGTTGGATTCTGGAGAAGTGTGATGGCACGTGCCTTTGCGGACAGAATCTTAACAAGCAGATGTGGTTCCAGACCTTCATTTGTGGGCTGAAGTTTTCGTGGTTAGATTTAGGCTTTTAGTGGAGATAGTAGGTTTAGCAGCACAGGCTGAGAAACTGCTGGGAGCTGGAGGTACCGTGGGGACCTGTAAGTGAAGCCCTCAAGATGTTTACCAAAATACTAGTAATAGTAGCTAATATTTATATGGGACTTACTCTGTGCTGGGCACTGTTTCAAAGTGTTTCCCGTATGCTAGTTTATTTAATCTTCACAGTCCTGTGAGGCAGGCAAGGAAGCAGAGGTACAGAGGGGGTTAGTGACCTGGGCAAAAGTGCTAGGCTATGCAGTGGTGGAGCACATACTGAAACTCAAGTCTTGCTTCCAAACTCTCAAGAGAACTGTGTTATAGTAGTGGCAGTAATAATAATAACAATTACTATAACTGCCATTATTTTGCGCTGTGACCTGTGCTACGGACTCTACGTATATTATCTCCTTTAACCCTCACACTAGTTCTACAAAGTTAAGTATCCTAAGAAATCTTGCGTTGTAGATGGTGACTGTGAGACTCAGAGACTGTAGACTTTCTTGTCCAAGGTCTTGTCCCTAGGAAGGGGGACAGCCAGTGGTTGAACCCAGGTTTCTCCAATTTGGTTTTCTCAAAAAATCAAATCCTCCAACCACAGGGTTGTGCTTCAGTTAGCTTATAGGCCAACACGTAGAGGTTTCCTTTGACTTACAATGAGGCTCTCTGACGAGGTGGGAGAAATTAGTGACTCCCTCTATGCTGCCTTATACAGGGGGAGTCTCTGAGTATACGTTATCTGCATTGCACTGCACACTTTTAGCCAGTTAGTCAGAAGTAGCAGTCTGCCTAACCTTGGGTCCTGTAAGAGGAACTTCTGTCAGAAGATTTCCGAGGCAAGTCTTCCTTCTCCTTTCTACAACCCCAGTTTTCTCTTTGCTGTTCTTCATATACAAAGACAATACATCCCACCTACTGACCCTAAATGTTACTTTGAATTGGTTCTCTTGCTGTAGGGATGGAGAAAACTGATGCTTCCGATTTTGTCTGGCCCCCGATGTAATTTTTAAAGCAGCTGGTCAAGATTAGAGGCTTAGGCTATGGTCAGAGTTTAGGGTCCGCGTCTCGTCCAAGGGAAGGTTTGAGGCAGTGATGATGATGAGAGTAAACTCATTGTCTCACAGGGGGACGATACCCATACTTAACGGTACTGCCCTTTAGCCAGTTCCCAGCGATGCAGCAGGGACTTCAATTTTCTGGTCGTGATGCCATTTGCAATGCAATTCAAATTGTTCAATACAGTTTTTCCTGCTCCCACCTTCTGCCATGCATTTGAGTTCCCCGCTACTTCTGCCTCTCTGTGAAGTGTGTAGTAAAATGAACCTGTTTTATTTCCCTCAAGCACAGCAGTCAGTGATTTCCTGTTGATGCAGCGAGACAAGGCAAGGGTATGGCGTCCTAGCTGCCTGCCTACTGGGATATGGCTTTTACAAATTTTTTTGAAATCCCGCCTCAGGTCATTATTCAAGTGACCTGGTAACATCTGAAGAAGACTTATCAAAGTCAGAGGTTGACTTCCTTCGCCACCCCCAACACAGAAATATTGCCCCATCTGTCAGGAGGGGAACTCAGCTGAGCTCAGTTGGAAGCTGCTCTTTGCGTGTCCCCTGCTTCTGTTTCTAATGACTTTCCTTTGGCATTAGCTTCACTTCGCTGCCAGTGGACCCCTTCGCCCACTGAGGATGGACTGAGATGGGCATGCTGCCTTGCTTTTATGAAATAGCAGCAGTATCTTCTTGCAGTTACTGTAAGCATTTTCAGAGGGAAAATACAGTCTTTTAAGCCTTAAAAAGGGCATCAAATCTCCTTATTATAGCTTCTGCCCCAGCAGTACATAAGATCTCAGACCAGGACTATTGATGACAGAAGGAAAGGCATTGTGAAGAAGGCAATTCCGGGAAGATCGGTGGAGAGATGACATCTACCCTTACTGGAACTGCACAATTGCCAACTTTGACTATTTGTAAAGAAACAGCATCCTCCTCACTTGAAGTTTTTGTCCTGCTCTACAGCCTGCATCTCACGTGGAGCTTTGTCCAGGCCAGTGAGTTTCAAGGGATGGGCAAGTTTGTCACCATGTGTGCGTTTGTGTTACCGGACACAAGTTTGTGTGCCCAGCGCACAGTAAGGCCAAATGATACTGAAATGTCGGAGTTTGGAACAAAGAAAGGTTTATTGCAGGGCCATGCAAGGAGATGGGTGGCCCATGCCCCCCCAAAACCCGAACTCCCTGAAGGGTTTCAGTAAAGCATTTTTAAAGTCAAGGTGAGGGAGGGGGTGTGGTTGGTCGTTGCAGGCTTCTTGGTGTAGGAATCCTTTGTTCTTGCGGCAGTCCACGTAGGTCAGGTCACAACGTTCCTATAAACCTCCAACAAGACAAATGTTATTCTCTGTTCTGCAACTTTTTATCTCTACATGAATGGAAAAGTGGTATACCCTTAAAGGTCAGAGCCTTGAGAATGGGCTGTCCTGTATATTTCAGGTTATAGGTAACATTCTTTTTCTTTTTAATATTTATTTATTTATTTGGCTGCGTCGGGTCTTAGTTGCGGCACGCGGGATCTTTGTTGAGGCATACGGGATCTTTTGTTGTGGCACACGAGCTTCTGTCTAGTTGTGGCATGCGGTTTTTCTCTCTAGTTGTGGCACGCGGGTTTCAGGGCGCGTGGGCTCTGTAGTTGTGTCACACAGGCTCCAGAGTGTGTGGACTCTGTAGTCTGCAGCATGCAGGCTCTCTTGTTGAGGCATGCGACCTCAGTAGTTGTGGTGCAGGCTTAGTTGCCTGACCAGGGATCGAACCCGCATCCCCTGCATTGAAAGGCAGATTCTTTACCACTGGGCCACCAGGGAAGTCCCATAGACAACATTCTTAATTCGAAGCAAAAGCAGTAAAATCCAAAGGTTCAAGTGAAAGAAACAGATCTAATATGGAGTCAGATTTGTTCTTCCCTGTTGCATTTGGAGGATGCGAGGGAAAGGGAACCGTGTGAAGACAAGAGTGTTTCAGAAGAGGGCAGGGGACATGTGTGGCTTAGAAAACAATAGTTGATGTTATAGCATTTTTAATGGTAGAAAGCAAAGTTTGATCAATTTTTCCTGACTGATGGAAATCAGTAGCACACACTCTAGTTGCCCTATGTCAGTGATTCTCGAACAGTTGGGTGGCAAGCTCCCTCAGAGAGGATTTATCACAACAAAGGGAGAAGTCATGTTTCATGTTTATAAAAGGAGGTAAGGGTTAAAAACTACTTGAGAAAATACGCTTTATCTTTCAGGCCTTCCTTGCTCATGCATCTTTCCTGACTGATGGCCCTTTGAGTTCACCAATGTTCTGAATAGGACATCCAGGAGGAGCACCTTGGCTGACAGCCCCTGGCCCTCCTGAAGGGCCACGCTCAGGGTTTATTCATTTATAAGGTCTTTGATTTTTTTTCCCCCTTGCCTTTTCATTTCACCTGTTTTCTGCTTTGACTGTTCCTGTCTAGTTTACTCTTCTGATTGCTTTTTAATTCTGTTATCTCACATTTGGTGTCTCTCTCAGTGTCTGTATCTCTGTGTCTGCCTCCTTGTCTCTGTCTTTCTCTTTATTGCAGCCTGTCTCTTTGTCTCAGTCTCTCAGTCTTTGTCATATTTTGACTACCTTTTTCGTGCCTCTTCTCTTCAAAGGCTCTACCACAGAGTTATCATGAGGATTGCCTATTCGAAAGTACTCTAAAACAATTATTATACAAATGTAAGGTGGTACCATTGCTACCAGTTCTGAAAGTATGTCAAAACCCCAACTGTTATTCATGAAAACAAGAAAATGCCAGAGCAGTCCCCCTGACAGGCTCTACAAATCATCCTTTGGATTGATGGGAGTATGGGGTGGAGACAGCTAATGCCAGTAAAAGTAGTGAATCTGTGTGTTTTAAAGTGTGTTGGAGAGAGTCAACTTTGTTATAATCTTATCACTTGCTAGTTATTCTAGTTTCTTACTGGTATTAACTAGATTTTGCATGATGTTAGTTAGCTTTTGAATTTTAGCCAAATTGATCTGGATACAGGATACAGAGAAATTGAGGCCCAATCATTTAAGGAGGCTCAGACTTACTATGGGGGCTAGAAGATTGAAGAGGCAGCACATGGAGACAAGGGAAGGAAGTATCAATCAGAGCCTCTAGCAGATGGCAATAATACTAAAAACACCTACCTGAGATATTTATACATAATTAACATCAGTACACAAATCCCTCTCCACTCTCCTCTATCTCCAAGGCAACATAGACAGGACAGAAGTAGGGATGCTTCTCTATGTCCTTACAAACACGATCTCCTCATGTTGCTATGGCTTATGGCATGTCATTATAAAGACGATTTCTTGTGTTGAGTACTTATTGTCAAGTATTGCGTTAAATTCTTTGCATTAATCTCATTTAATCAATTCTCAAAATAATACCATGAAAGAGAGAAGTTTTATTATTGTCCTTCTCAAGTTACAGATCTGAAAATAGGCTTGGAAGAGTTGAATTTCCTTCCCGATGCCTAACAGTTTCCACATGGCAGTGCTTGGATTCAGATCCAGGTCTTTTTGACTTCAGATCACATGCTCATCTGTTTTGCTTCATTGACCCCTGCTTTCCCAGGTTTATTGCCTCTGCTTCATAATGTTCCAGAATAATCTGGGGAGGGAATTGTTGCCTCCGTACCGTATAAGACAAAACAAAGTGTTCTTAGAGCCCATGGAGGGGACTTATTTTCCCATGTTCCATCCTCAGTCATTTCCTTTGGAAATGCACCATAGCTGACCTCCTTTCTGAGTAGCCAGTGTGCCAATGTAGCCCCCTATGCAAGGCAAAGCCCTGAGTTTGATGCAGTTCATCCTGTGTACGTGTACTGCCTATGTAATAAATAGGAAAGGGAGAGAAAGCCAAGGATTTGAGACTGGGGCCGGAAAGTGTGAAGTCTTCAGTGCAGTTGCCGAACATCATAGCTTTTGGGAACGGGCATTGTGGGAACAGGCGCAAGTGCTGCACTCACTTCTTGTTCTTTGACTGTGGTCCCACCATCCAAAGCTGGCAGAGAGCTTTGTGGCCATAGGCTATGAATCATATCCTCTCCCCACCCCAAATGTTTCTTGAGGTTGCGCTCTGGAAAAAAATCCATTTTGCTCTCTACCCATTAGTCTGTCCATTACTGAATATCTGCTGTGTACTAGTTCTGTGCACTGAACTTTGTGTAATTGCTGCATTTGCTATTGTACTGCAGGTGGTGAGATTAGAATGGGGCATTAATCTCTATACAAATAGGCTTTTATAGATATTTAATGAAGTTTATGCGGCTTTTGCCAACTTCCTTTGGTTGGTTGGTCTGCCAAGTTTGGACCACTGTTGCTTAGGCTGTTTCTCCTCCATCACAGTCACTGAAGCCTTCCTTTCCTGATAGCTTAGTATCGCTTCGTCTGAAACGATATCACCACTTTCCTTTTATGAATTTTATGAATTAAAACTCTTTCTCTAATGTAGTTTTTCTCAAAGAGTGGTCCTGAGGCCATTGCTTCAGAATTGCTCACAATCATTCTTATTACAGTGTAGGGTTCTACATCCTGTCTTAAATTTAAGGAATTGGAATCTCTAAGAAGGCGGGCCTTGGAATCTGCATTCTTATCACACTGATAAGTTAAAGAACCCTTGCTGTAATTGTTTTCCTTCCTCCATTCCAGACAGACACCTCAGTCGTCTTTGATCTTATTGTTTCCTACTTCCAGATCAGTTTGGTGTCTCTAGGAGATGCTTGAGAGGATCTTTTATGTACCCAGGAATTAACTGCTAGTCATTTAAGAGAAATACTCTGAAGCCATCAAGGTAATTAAAGCAAATGTGTATCACCCATGCCCCGAGGAGTGTAAGGGCAGTTAAGAAGAAAATGTGTGGACAGCGTCTCCGTCTCCGTGTGCACAGGCTGGCCCTATAACTAGATCTGAATGCCAGCCTATAACCCGTCCGCTAACAGCACGTCTCTCATTTCAACCTTAGGTGCGTGGGTTTGTCAGTGGGGTGCTTTCCACATCCCAGTTCATCAGCTCCACTGAACTGTGGAGACACTTTTGCCTACAAAATAACCTTACAAACACCTGGCCAGAAAGGCAGAGTTGGGAAAGGGAAATTGATTTCAATTTCCAAGTGTAATAGCTAAAGGTTGCCAGTGTACTCCTGGGGTGCAAGATAATGTTATTTTGGAACATACCCTGGCTCCCAAGGTCATGTACAAAGCATGCCTAATAAGATGCTGGAAAAAAAATAATCTCATAAGGGAGAGGTTCCAAACTGTAGAGGTGCCCTGCAAATATTTAATGCGGTTTGTATATTTAAAAACCTTCATTCGCTTTCACTTGAAGTTACTAGCCTTGAAAACGTCTAGTGGTGGAAACACAGACAGAAGTCCAAATTTTCGTTAAACTAGGGGAAAGATAAACATACAGTCTCCGTCCCTATTTCAGGGAGCTATACTAGTCAGTATTTTGGGGTGCAGGAACAGAAATAGATTTGGGGAGAAGATAAATAGAAAATCAGCCTGTTTTTCCCCTTTTTCTGAATATTGAGACTTTTTTTTTATTATTAGTTTAATGTGAACACTGGGAATATGAGGACAGGTGACTGGATTACTCATCTACCACGGCAACAGTGTTTGTTAGCTGATAACAGACAAATGAAAGGTTATGTATACTACCCTGTTTGAGACCGCCCGCTAAGAGGCTCCATTACAAAAAATAAGGTTAGAATGTATAAGGTTAGAATGTATATGGGCCATTTTAGGCTTACGTTTGGCTTCAGAATTTGGAGCGTTTGAAGTCCAGTTAATCTTAGGGAGACCCTTTACCCTTCAATTCTTTTCCTATGTTATTTTGGACACATAATAACTCACACGTTCTCAAAAGCACAAGAGCTCACACACACGTGTGCATACAGATGCACAAACATGCACGCTTTGTAACAGCTGGTGACCAAATTGAGCCCGATGGGGAGATCAGGATCTAGTGACAAGAGAGTATAGGCCATCGTCACATCTCCAGCAGGGAGGGATATCATTCTGTTTCCTCTCTCCTACAGCGTACTAGCTGCTTAGGGGAAGAATTTTTTTCTCTAGAGGAAATTGAGGGAGGCCCCTGCTACGAACAGTCTCCCTGATGCAGACTCTTCCTTACTCTCCCTTACCTTTCCCACTTTCTTCCCCGTAGGCCAGATCTTCAACTTTTAGCTGACTCACAATTTTTTAGCGAGTACTTCTCATTGAGGACACAGTTGAAGTGCTTATTGTATGCAAATGCAGGGTTGAATTACCCTGCCTGGAGCCCCAATGACACGCTGTAAAAATCATCTGTAGCTCCTGTTCTTTGACTTCCATGGGTCCCTTGGGGACTCTTTAGCCTCTGTGTCACCAAGCCACATGAAGGTTGCCCAAGGTTTAGCTGCCTTTTATAGAGGATCATTTTCAGAAGTTGATAGTGAACTTTCAGGAGCTAATGTACAAAGAGTATTTAATATTGATTTCCTGTCTGTACTGTTGGTCCCCAGGGCTTAGGCAGCTCCCAAGCATATGAACTAAGATCTCGCAGATATTTTGTAACTCCTAATTACCCTTTTCTTTCCTATGGCTTTCCCCAGGAAGTATAGCTAAGGTTGCTGGGTGATTGGGATAGTACTTTGCTTTGTCTTTACAATCCCAGAACCAATCAGCTTTGTCCCTTACCCTTCTGGCGGACCCTGGGATATACAAAAGGACCATAACATACCAGAGTTTGAGCGCAATAAAGCGGTCAGCTTGTCCAACCCCTCCGTCTGCAGATGAGATCTGCAGCTGTGGCACTCCCCTGCATAGGCTCATATCTGGCTTTGGGATTGGAGGTGGGGAATTCAGACTCAATTAAGTTTAGGAATGCCGTGTCCTCTTTAACCCTTCTCTTTCTTTTTGCCATTTCTCCCACGACCAGCAACACGGAGTTCATATTACATGCTGACTTTCCCATCAGGATTTGACAGGGTAATGGCTGCCCTCTCGCTGGCTTCTATTTCCCACAGGCACAAGTCCGCATTTCCCGGGCCTCCTCTTTCCCCAAATTGGATCCAACAAAGAATCCCACTTGTATTTCTCCACATGCTCATTCCGGTGTGGAGGGAAATAGAAAGCATAGGCTTTTCCCGAGCCACCAGGGCTCTAAAAGGTGAGAATCTACCAAGGATAGATAACCACTGGTTTCTATGCATCTCAGACAAACCTGCAAAAACTGCTACTCCTCAATTCTTTCATTCTACTAATTAGAATTCACCCTCCGTCAGCACTTGCTTTTAGTTCTATTTAACAGAAATCTCATTAGGCCTGGCATTACAGTACCTATGTGTCTCCTCCATTGCATTATTAGTTCCTTGAAAAGGGGGAGGCAAGGAATTAAACCCATCATTGTGTTTAACCCCATCAATAGTGTCTGATATGCAGAAGTATCCAAAAAAGTTTTTTGAATTGAGATTTAAGACATTTTTTAAATGGTCTGTCTATTGCAAACCAGCATAGTTCTTGATAACACAGGGATTTCACAAACAGCATATATAGACCCTTGATTATTACTGCAGTCTTCAAATTAAAAAATATATATATCAGATACCTTCTATGTTCCAGGAATTAAGAAGCTGGCAGGGATTTTTAATAATTTTGGCTTGGAGAGATGTAACACATGTAATGTGAATGTTCTATCGCATTCTGGGCCTGGACAGCTTTACTTTGTTTCTGATTAAGCCTCTACTTTACACTCATGTAGCAACCTCAACACAAATGAATAATACTCCAAGTGCAAATCTTTGTTCCTTCCCTGGAAATCTATCTCTTTCTAGCGCCCTCAACACTCCCTTACACCTCAGCTCTCTTGTTTCCCTGTAACTCCCACCACAAGGCAGTGGGAGAGGACTAGTCTACCTATTGTGGTGGGGAACATCAAAGAAGGCTTTTTGAAAGAGGCTGCAATTAAGATGGACCTTGAGGGATGGACAGAGATGAGGGGAAAGGGTAATCCAGAAAGAGACATTAGTAAGGGCAAATATACAAATAGTGCAGGGAAGTGGTCACCAACTTCGGTTTGGATTGGGATTAACTGGTGTGTGTAGGGTGTTTTCAAAAAGGCAAATTCCTGACACCCTTCTTTATCTCCAGAGATTTTTTTTTTTGGCGGTACGCGGGCCTCTCACTGTTGTGGCCTCTCCCGTTGCGGAGCACAGGCTCCGGACGCGCAGGCTCAGTGGCCATGGCTCACGGGCCCAGCCGCTCCGTGGCATGTGGGATCTTCCCGGACCGGGGCACGAACCCATGTCCCCTGCATCGGCAGGTGGACACTCAACCACTGTGCCACCAGGGAAGCCCATATCTCCAGAGATTTTGATTAAGGAAGGTTTTTTTTTTTTTTTTTTTAAAAAAGCAGCTCAATCTCCTTTAATCATCACCAATCTCTTCTACCCATTTGGCCAACTTTGAGTTTTCCCTTTCAGTGACTTTCTCCATACTCTTCCCTGAGCATAGGCTGTCCACTTCCTTCCTTTGTCCCTAACCATGGCAGATCCATTGATGGAGACACGGTGCAGTCCTTATGTCTTTCCAAAGTCCTTCTTGACTGAAGCTGCTAGATGTGCATCCTCCCTTGTTCTGAACTCTGATCTAAAGCACTGATTGGCCCTACCAAGCATTAGGGGACTGGTCTTCTTAACAGCTTATTTCAGACAGTGAGAATTCTAGGTTGAGGGAAATCCTACCTACATTGAATTTCCCATACCACTTTGCACAGTGCCCTGTACATAGTACACACTCAGCAGATGTTTACTGAATTGATTCGGCTTAATGGAGCAGACTGGCTTTAACCAGTACTTTACTCTTGGTTGCAATGGGGAGTGTTGGGTCCTGAGTATATGTGCAATCATAGAATTTCAGGAATGGAAATTGAGCATGACACAGAGGGAATGAATGAAAACAGCCTCTCTTACAGATATTCTGGCTTGAGTCATGGCCTCAGTAGTTTATGACGAATTTAGAACCTTTTAATGAAAGGCTTCCTGGCAAGGAGAAATCATCTATCTCTGTAATAGTAATTTTCCCATTTTCCCTCTTAGAGTTGTTAAAGCCAGTAAGCTATGCCAAGTATGTAGGGCTGTGTGAGTGTTTGTGTCTGTGCGCACGCACGCATGTGCATATGCTTGTATTTGTACATTTGAAACGTTACTAAAGAAAGTACATTCTTTATGCAAGAATTTCTTGCATCTTTAATAAAATTCACACCCAGGAGCTTGTCTTCCACCTTATTATTTTCTTTGATATCACCTTTGAGGGTAAGAGAAGTTCCTTTGTTCTTTCTGAAATTTGATATTTATTCTTTATTTTAGGGGGGAGGGTAGATGTTTATGGAAGAAAAAGAAAGAATTCTGGATCAGAGTTCCCAATTAATGTGAGGCAAATAAGTGGTGATCCTTTAATTTTTCACTTGGGGCCAAAAGCCTAAGTACTTTTAATATCATTCTGTTCCTGAATCATCATCTCTCTAGAAGCTTGAGTGTTGTTATTAGGTTCAAGGGCAGGTTTTACACACCAGTGTCAAAGTTCCTTTGCATCTTTTTTGCTATAGGGAAGTTTCTGAGATTCTGGTTTCCCTCCACTCTTGGACACACGGGAAGATTGTCTTTAGGCAATGATATATGAGCAGATGTGACATGTAGCACTTCAGCATGGTTGCATTTAGTTGCTGGCTTTCCAACCCTGTCTTCCACTGTTGACAAGACTGTAGAGGCAGGTGTTGATATAGAGGTCTAATAATAAGCCATCACATAGAAAACAGCTACCTTGGAGAGTCACCTGGACTTAGAGCACATTCTGCATGAGTGAAACATAAATAAACCTTTGTCACTGAAAGCAATGAGAGTCGAAGATTATTTGTTATTGCAGCATACACTATCCTATCCTACCACAAGCACCAAAGAAATATTGTTTTTGCTCTGGCGGGGAACACTTGCAGCCAAAAAAACAGGAGTTATTTCTTTCTTTTGTCTGCATTAATTCACTTATTTAACCCCTAAATGGCATGAATTGTGAATGGCTAACACAATGTCATCTTAATATTGTACATTACTTACATCCTGCACTTAAATGAAAACATTTCTCTGCTGTGCTTCTCTTTCCGAAGTGAGGTAGAAGGACAAATTTTTTTCAACGCAATCCTACCATGTCTGGCACATAGTAGACATTCAAGGGATGTTTGCTCAACTTGATGTACTATGAGACAATCCTATTCTAAGGAATCTGGCTGTATTGGACCAGGTTGATCCTCGGAAGAATTTTGGTATAAATGAAATTTGTAACACTTCAGCCTCTCCTTTCCTCTCCCTCCTGTCAATTCCCTAAATCATCCTCTCCCTCTCTACATTCATTTTCTACCAGATATTTGTGTGCTGTCCTAAGCTCCTCTGGTTATGAAAGTCAGTTGATAAATTCAGTAACAATAAGGAAGAAATGAAGGCATGCATTACCTTTCTTCGAGAGACCTTGTGTAAAGGTCGTTGTTCTCAAAGCGTAGTGCCCGGCTTGTATAGCACCAGCATTATCGGAAAGCTTGCTAGAAATCCAAGTTTTGTGGCCCTACCACAGACCTACTGAATCAAAAATTATCAAAGTAGAGTCCAGCTATCTTTAAAAAAGTTTTAAATAACGAAATCTGTGTTTTAATAAGCCGTCCAGATGATACTGTGATACTGAACACAGTAAAGTTTGAGAACTTGAGGTAGCAGTTGGACTTTTTTTTTTTTTTATTGTTTTAGAGCTTCATGCAATATAGTATTGGGTTGGCCAAAAAGTTCGTTTGGGATGTTCCGTAACGTCTTATGGACCATCCAGAACGAACTTTTTGGCCAACCCAATATATGAATTTTGTGGGTAATAATTCTGTGTTTGGAAACTTCTCAATCTATCTCATAATATCATCACTATGTTGATAGGAATTTGTCTGTGTAACTTGTATTCTTAGTCAGATTCTGAGTGTAAGGCAAGGCATGACTGTGCATACACTTAACCTTTGAGTAAGTAGAATACTTTGCAGCCTGGTGGACATGATTTCACAACTACTAGAACAGGATGAAGACCAAGATTTACTGTTTGTCATATTCCTTGACATTTCACCATTAGAGATTCATTTCATAGTTTCTTATGAAAATGTTAACAGTGTTTAGAGGAATATGCTTTCAACCAGTATCAACCAATACTTTGCTGAGAACAGTACCCTATAGGACTGGCTACAGTGGGATATCTGGAAAAAGGAGATAGAGTCAAAGACAAACATTACTAACTGCAGAGTGTGGTCCCATCTCTGGGTACACAGAGCAGCACTTCTGCTATCACAAACCCTCTCACTGTTGTGGCCTCTCCCGTTGCGGAGCACAGGCTCCGGATGCGCAGGCTCAGCGGCCATGGCTCACGGGACCAGCTGCTCCGCGGCATGTGGGATCCTCCCGGACCGGGGCACGAACCTGCATCCCCTGCATCGGCAGGCGGACTCTCAACCACTGCCACCAGGGAAGCCCCTGCTAGTATTTTTGAAATAAACTTTCCAGTCCCTTTGTAACCCTTTAATAGATACAAAATATAAAATTACAGAGAAATGTTTATATTACAATAATAAAAAGTCATATTCTAGAGAATAGGGAGAGAGTCTAGTATAGGTTTTTTAGAAATGGGTAAAAAGTCATTTGAAATTGAATTATCACATCCTGTGCTGAGCAATTCCCAGCCCACGTGCTTCATTCAGCCCCTAGATCATCATTAAAAAGTAAATTAAAGTTAAAACAAATTTCTTAAAGTTCCAGGGACTAAATGCAGCTGACATGCCCCTTAGCCTACAGTTACGTGTTTCCAGCTGACAAGCGCGATCATTTTGACAGTACAGGTGCACAGCATATCATTGAACAGAATCACACAGTGTGTATTTACTTCCCTCTCAAATGCTTCAACATTTACCACTTACAGTTTCACACAACTTTCAGCAATCAGTACACATCTAAATATAAGTAAAACATTTATTTCGGCTATTTGGGACCATTCATCATAGAAAGGTCCCCGTGGAGATTTTGATCTGAATCACGTACAGGGGTCTGAGGCCAAAAAGCCTTTGTAATTCTTAGCATAGCAAACCAGCTGTCTCCAAGCACAGGGATGTGCACGTGGCAGCCGTTTGATTGCTAGTTTATTTTGATAAGTGTGGGAAAATGCAAGACACTTCTAGGAAATTTTCTTTTTAGTCTAGCATGAGGGGATGCTAAAACAACCAATGTTTGGTGTCAGATAGCAAAACTAGTGAAGAAGCCCTCTTCTAAAACCCAAATAACTCAAATATTCAGTATTTGTTTAAAAAAAAATAGACTACCTGACTCTGGCTAAGAGCTTTGCCTTCCTTGCCCTCTACTTCTGTGAGGGCTTAGGTGAAGTTAAGGACATAGAAGGTAGGACATTTGTCTCCTGGCCAGCAGCTAGCCAAATATTGGAATAAATCAAGCCAGCCATAGCACTTCTGCTGTCACAAACCCAGCCTTGGGCAGAGTCATTTGCAGAGCTCTGTCACCTACAAGCGTGCAAAGTCACTTTTCCTTTGTTGAAGATGGGCCAAGGTAGCTGTTGTAGAGAGGCTTGCCTCAAATTTTTCTCCAAAGCTATTGCTGACCGCAAGTGGGGACTAAATTCCTCTAAGAGAAATGAATTTCATTCTCAGCACTCAGTGTTGTTGCCTAAATCCAGAGTCCAGCCCTAGGGTCCAATGAAGCCAAGATTCTGAGCCCTCAATCACACTTAAGTTCCTGGCCTCTGCTGCCCATTGATTACAGGCTTTTTTTTTTTTCCTTCGTGACTTCTGTGCATTTGAAAAGCCCTCCGTAGGTGAGTATGGGAAGCCACATAACAGCATCAGCTAGTTCATAATGTCCTCCTTTTAGTCTATATGTAAAATATCCCTAGGTCTTGGAATAAGATACTAGACTCCCATTTCTTGAGGTCACGTGATAGTGTCCTTAGGGTTCGCACGGCCTTCCTGCCAGATGTGTAGGTCAACATACACCTCACCTGAGGCAGCAGCCAGATGTGGTTCTGAGGGTGTAGCACTGGCTTACTGACCCACATTGACACATGCAATCTCTGGAAACATTTTCTGATATTTGGGAGGCCATCCTCCGAACTTTATCAGTAACTCGGGAAGAACAACTTCAGATTCTCTCCGTGACTTCTCATGGTTCAGCCAGGCAAGTCAAAGCTTGCAACTCTGAGCCAACAACAGTGTACACACTGAAGAAAAAATACGTAACAGGAGAGAGTCAAATCCCTACCATTGAACACGTGGTATAATTGTCACCTAGCTCCTGCCGTGCTGAATGTCCTCCGCACTCACCCCCACCACCCAGCAAAATCCATGTGTCACTCATTTAAAAAGAACCAGTAGTGGGGCTTCCCTGGTGGCGCAGTGGTTGGGAGTCCGCCTGCCGATGCAGGGGACGCGGGTTCGTGCCCCGGTCCGGGATGATCCCACATGCCGTGGAGCGGCTGGGCCCGTGAGCCATGGCCGCAGAGCCTGCACGCCTGGAGCCTGTGCTCCGCAATGGGAGAGGCCACAGCAGTGAGAGGCCCGCGTACCGCAAAAAAAAAAAAAAAAAAAAGAACCAGTAGTGCTAACACCTCCACCTGAGCTCCTAATTTACCTAAACACCTTTTAAAAGAAGAAGCCATATTCAGGGACAGTGTTGCTACAGTCACATTAAAGGAAGAAAGCAACTAGCCATTTTGCTTCTGAAGCATTCCCTCTTTCTGATTTGAGGGAGCTGGTCATGGTGCCCCATTCAACCAAAGCAGTGGTGAATGAGGTTCCTGTCATGCATTGAACATCTTGTAGGTTTCCATATTTCTTAGCAGATGAGGTGGACCTGGCATAGGAGGCTGGTGGCCTCCTCTTCTGCTTGGCTTGCCTACCTCAGCCGGAAACTCAACAGGATAGCTGCTCTAGACTGGCGCTGGGGGCAGGGCGAATTATGATAAATGTTACCCAGCTCCCAGTTTGAACCTGGACATGCCACCTGGCAAGCTCTCCTTTATTTCTGGAAAACAAAAATATGAGAGAGAAACTTTCTGTAGCTTTTTGGGAAAAATGACCTATTGTTTCCAATGCCGCATGAGCAAACAGCTGAGATGGTAAAAACCAGCTGGTAATGGAACTCATTAAAAAAATCACACTCTGACATGGGCTCCAAAGCATTTGGAGAAGTGAGATGCACAGGGACGAGAGAAGTTCCCTACTTTCTGAATTTGAGAAATGCCACCAGCTCTTTCTTAGCCATCCTGGGAACTATACAAGCTAACAGGCAAGTTGCTAGCTCCACACACCCTTTTTGAACTGGGCATGATATAGGGTGATAGGATCAACTTGTGTCACTCACTGCCAGTATTTCCTCCCACCCAAAGAATGAGATGAGATGAGATTTTTTGAAGGTGACATTATTTTTTTCTTTTATTTATTTTTCAAAAAATTTTAGTCAACTTTTAGAGGTTACATTCCATTTATAGTTATTACAAAATATTGGCTCTATTCCCCATGTCGTACAATACATCCTTGAGCCTATCTTACACCCAGTGGTCGGTACCTGCCACTCCCCCACCCCTATACTGCCCCTCTCCACTGGCCCCACTGGTAATCACTAGTTTTTTCTCTGTATCTGTGTCTGCCTCTTTTTCTTTACAGTCACTAGTTTGTTGTATTTTTCAGATTCCACATAAAAGTGGCATCATAGAGTATTTGTCTTTCTCTGACTTATTTGACTTAGCATAATGCCCTCCAAGTCCATCCATGTTACTGCAAATGGCAAAATTTCCTTCTTTTTTATGACTGAGTAGTATTCCAACACACACACACACACACACACACACACACACACACACACACACACACCACATCTTTATCCACTCATCTGTTGAAGGACGCTTAGGTTGCTTCCATAACTTGGCTATTGTAAATAATGCTGCTATGAACATTGAGGTGCATGTACTTTTTCGACTTAGTGTTTTTGTTTTTTTTGGATATATAGCCAGGAGTGGAATTCCTGGGTCATATGGTAGTTCTGTTTTTGGCTTTTTGAGAAACCTCCATACTGTTTTCTACAGTGGCTGTACCACTTTACATTCCCACCAACGGTGTATGAGGGTTCCCTTTTCTCCACATCCTTGTCAACATTTGTTATTTGTGTTCTTTTTGACAATAGCCATTCTGACAGGTGTGAGGTGATATCTCATTGTGGCTTGAATTTGCATTTCTTTGATGATTAATGATGTTGAGCATCTTCATGTGCCTATTGGCCATCTGTATGTCTTCTTTGGAAAAATGTCATTCATTTCCTCCACACCCTCCTTGGCTACTATGAAAATTCATTTGGAGCAAGGTTTTAATGTCAGATAATGACAGCTCATTGCTATTCCCAGATATTTTTCTACCTTTTTGATGGGACTTCCATGCCTTTACGCAGGGAAATGAGAAATTTAGAGATTTAAAGTCAATGCAGTAAGGACTTGGATTAGCATTATTCTGGGACAGAGGACTTTTCACTGACTTCTCAAGCTACTCAAGAGTCAATTATTTAGGAGTTTTCCTAACTACCATTCTTCTGTCATCCCCCGTTCCCGTAGCCCTCATTTCCATCAAGCAGAAAATGAATGAAAATCAACCCAGAGTTTAACTCTACAGGTTTCACTGCTCAAAGTTTTGAAATTCAGAGTGAAGGAAGAGTTAATTTAAAAATTTTTATAGCCTAGTACTTCCCACTCCTAGTTCCTTCCTTGCTAGTTAAACAGAGACTTGACATTTCTAATTAGGAAGTTTTACTTCCAGGCAAGTGGAATTTACCCCCAGCTGGGAAAACATGGCTTATTAAGAGTTTGACATCAGCCCTCATTGATCTGAAGATTATCTCCCGTTTGAGACTGGAGAGCCTCTGGGAGACTGGGGAGGGGAAACAAAAGTGGGAAAGTGTTTAGAAATGCTTTCTTTGACTTCAGGGTTAGGTGGATCAAGTTGGCAGGCAGAGACTTGGGAGCAGAAATCGTTTTCTTTCTTTCCCTTACTGCAGTCTCCCTCCCTTAGCTCCCCTTGTCAATATTACAGAATCTTGACTTGCTAAAGGGAGGCAAAAGGCTTGTTGATGACCGCCATTGGAAAGATTTTCACATTATTTTAACTTCACTGACTAAACGGCTTATTGCTTTGTAATTTTCAGAGATTTGGTGGGTATGTTACAAGATGTTTGTTTTAGATGGGAAAGTGAGTTACCTCTATTTCTCTCTGAGGACCGAGTGTATTAATGGTCCTACCAATCTGATCATCATTGGGAAGTCTACCTCCCAACTGGAAATTATATATGGGTTCTCTTCCTCCTACTTTACTGGATTTCTTCCTTTGGTACCTTTGGCGTACTGGCATTTCCCATTATCCTGTGTCTTCCCTCTGGAGCTTAGGGACATCATGTCATGCCCGTTATATCCATACCAAGTGTCTGTGGCCTGATTCACCTCCCCTACAGGATACCTAATGACAGAATGTCGCTTCCCTGTAGCACAACATCCTCTTTATTGGGGAGAAAGCTCTGGTCCTCGAACACCCGAATCCAAGTCTTCAGGAGCGTCTCTGGGAAGTTCAGTCCATGCTTTCATTCCAGACCTGTCTAGAGGCTACTCTAGTCTCTCTTGGGAGCGCCCTGCTGTATTCCTGGGCCTGCTGTCGCTGTGGATGGTGATGTGACTGAAATAGTTAACTTTGTGTTGCACGCCGCTGCATGTCTGTTCTTCAGTGGACTGTATTCTTTAATTGCTAGAACTTGAAGGCTGTCCAACTGCCATACTTTAGAGCTGTCCTGAGAAGTCTTGTATGAGCCACAACTCAGGACTCTGCTTGATTCTCAAGAGAGTGTGACAGTGCCTTGAGACAGCACTCGCGAATACTCAAATCTCCCTTTGCTTTGGATGAGTTCTTATTTGGCCTTAGGAGTTGTAGTATTCTTTTGGTCACCTCCTTCTAGACGTTTATCTTAAATTTTATGTAGGGGATGTGACAAGGTTACCATCTACAAGCCTCTAATAAATCCTAGGATCCTTATGTAAATCGAGCTAGTATTTTATAGTTCTAGGAAAATATACAAATTTGACCATAACAAGGATCTAGGCTTAAACTGATAAACGTGTTAATGATAGAGAACCTTGCTACTGCAGAGTGCCTTATAAGTAAACTTTCAGGGATAGCTCCTTGCTTTTGAATCATAGCTTTAAAATGGCTGGATGGGTGGGTGCGTTATACAGAGAAGAATAGCACTGAGAGCCCTTAGAAAGCCTTCAGAGTTCCTTGAACTGCTTTAAGTAGGTGGCCACCTGAACCTAGACAAAAAAGGATGAAACAAGTGAAAGAGTAGTGGCAGATTGGGTGCACCAAGAAAGGAGCCAGGGTCCTTTCTTAAGGGGATCAGGGTCAAGTTGGTATCAGAATTCAAGGAAAACTATAGGTCAGCACTAGGTGAAAAAGCCAGGGCTGGAGAAGAGAAGAACTGGACAATTTCTGGATAGGAGGCCAATCACACAAGAGCCAAGTTAATGGAAACCATCAGAGAGATAAACCAAGGGGGCGGGGTCATAGCCTGGGAAAATACTTGGATATTAGGTGATCTTCAGGAGTTAGAAGAACAGAGGAAAGCAGATGGTGGAATGTTAGCCAATCAGTTAGGAGCCAGGAATCAGAGACATTCAAACAAGTGAGTCAGGTAAAAGAAAAAATTCAAACCACCAGAGATATGACACAGAGCCTTGAGTCAGCCTGTGACCTTTGATATATTTTCTATGAAGGGACAGCCTATTTTCTAAGTCTAGGTATTGAGGTAGAATAATTGAAAGCTGCTAGCTGGAGTGGGGAATGAAAAACTGGAGTGATAGGTAGTTCTTGAGAGCTTGAGTTATCTATTTTGTCTCCCTTCCAAAAAGTAAAATGTCCCTTTGTCCAGTGCTTGGTACATAGTGGGCATTTGTTTAATGTTAAATAAATAAATCGTTATTCTATGAATAATACAAAGACATAAGAATAAGTTCATCTGCTTTAAATACAAGAGTTATTTTATTTACAAGTAATTAAATCCATGAGGCAAGGACCATGTCTAGCCAGTACCCCCACTGCTTAGCAGAGAGCTAGGCTCACTTTAGGTACTAGATGAATATTTGTTAAATGGATAAATGCAAATATGTATAAAGGTTCCAGTTGGATCTCATGCGCTGAGGCAGAAGTTTGCTACTCTTTAACAATACTATACCATGTGCTTGATCTTTTCTGATGTTTTGCTAATGTGATAAGAGGGCAGGGGAGACCACTCAGGGTTCTCTAAGTTGTAAGTTAGAAGATGGGAATGGTGTGTATTTTATCTGGGCAGAGAGAGGAGCCTTCTCTCTCGGGCAGAGTGCAGAGTTGTACTGTCTCTAAATCCTATAGCATAGAGTAGCTTTGAGGATGGCAGACAGGGTGCTGTGGTGGCGGCTAGTAGAGTTAAAGTATGATCCAATTTATGTAAGTTTGATTTGCCCAGGACAATTCAGGAATATGGCTGTATTCTAAAACATTATATACATTTGGACACAATATTATGGCTAATGTTTCCAAGGAACTGAAGTCACTTTATAATCATGAGCAAACCTTCATAATTCACCCTGGTGGTTAGTAGCATAAATTATGATTTGGAAGAACCGAGGGATATGGATTCAAGTTGGGTCTAAATATCAGTTTAAGATATGCATGTGCTTTCCTGTTCAGGACAGCAGGCGAACTTGGTACACTAATTCTTTTTTTCTCGGGTGAAGGGAAGATAAGGAGAGCCAGGGCAGGGGTCAAAACTCTGCAGTCAGTCAAGTTTTTCTTGGAAGCTTCAGCCTTCCTGTTTTGCTCCCTTTGCCCCTTGAAGTACTCTTCTCCTTCAGGTTCTCAGTACCCTGCAGCTTTCTACCTTCCTCCCTTAATTAACCAGGAAGTAATTTGATCACTTTACTTTCACTGCATTCGTGTGATGATGACTTTTCTGCCAGGTGTTGTTTGTAGTTCACTTCCTTTCCAATCAATGGCTATTGAGCATCTACTGCCCATGAGGTGCCAACTGGGCTAGATGTGGCGGATATAAAGGCTAGTGCGTCATGGTCCCAGCCTCAAGAAATTAACGACTTCATATTGAAATAGAAGAGATGAAAGGCAGGCTCTAAGACAACTCACAGACAAGACTATAAAATATGCTATAAACAAAATTCAAAATATAACAAGAATATGTGAGAAGTGGGTTATTCTTAGGTTTTTAATTGGGACTTGAAAGTATATTACCGAACAAATGTGGATATTGGAGATGGGCATTATGAGCAGAAGGAACTGCAAGGGAAAGGTCCACTAAAAGCAAAATGTAGGACATGTTCCAAGAACGATGATGAGTTTCCTGCAGCCAGAATGTAGAGTACACGAAAAACATGTTATTTGAAGTGATACCAGACATTTGATTATTAGGGAGAATAGTTTAATGATTTCTTTCTTTACAGAACAGTGATTGATCAGTCATTTTTGAAGAGAGGAGCTCTAATTTAGGAAGGTCAGTCTCATGGGACTATGAATTTCAGGTTGAAGTCAGGGAGACTGAAGGATGGGAAACAGTTAAGAAGTGACTGTAATTGTTTAGGTGATATGTGATGATGCCCTAAACCAGTCTACTGGCAGAGAAGATGAAAAGGTGGAAGAGATAAAAAGACAGAAGGAAGGAGATCTACAACATCTTAGGGACTAACTAGAATTGGTACATGAAGGGGAGGGAGGATTTAAAGATGATACCATAATGTCAATCCCGATCATCTGGGAGAAAAGTAAGTTATAAACCAGATTTGGAAGCACTGGAGCAGTCTGTTGGAGGAGATAGGTGATGAGATCAGATCGGGAATGTTGGGCTTAGTTGTTACTTGTATTTTCAGATGGAGGTATTCAGGAGGCAGCTGGAAATGCATGTAGTATGATTCGCAGGAGAAAATTCAGAGTAAAAAATACGGATTTTGGAAACATTATCATAGATGTGACCAATTACAGGACTGGTGGCATCACTAAAAACAAGGGTCTAGTGTGAGAAGAGAAGACTGAGGACATTTCCTTGTGGAACTGCTGTATTCAGGAAATAGGAGGGAGGAGAGCTCACGATGGATATTAGAGCAAGGATAGTCAAAGATACGTGATAATGAGATAAGTGTGTACTTACTGGGCCATCTGTCCCTTGAGGACAGGAGTTTTGTTGTATTCATTATTCTGTCTCAACATAATAATTGCTCAGGAAATGCTTGCCAAATGAATGAATGAATATCACAGAAGCCAATGGGGAAGACTACTTTTCACAGAGGATAAAAGCAGACAGATGAGACTCTGGGAGGGCTCATGCCAGGGAGCACTTCCCAGAACTTCTGCTGCCAGTGTCCTTGTCCCCATGGTGAGCGACAGCCACCTCCGCCTCTGCAGGAGACTCTCCAAAACTAGCAGGTCACCACAGAGCACTGAGTAGAGTTCCCTGTGCAATAACAGAATTCTTTGGAAAAGTGAAATTGAAATTGAAGTTCAAAGGAAAAAACACAAAATATATGACTACTTAAGAAGAGCTTGTGAACAAAGCCTGCAGCGGGTTACTGCACCACGGCTAGCCGGGAGGGAGTCCAGGGAAAAGTCTGGAGCTGCCGAAGAGGCAAGAGACTTTTTCTTCCCTCTTTGTTTCCTGGTGCGAGAGGAGAGGGGATTAAGAGCGCTGCTTAAAGGAGCTCCAGAGACGGGCGCGAGCCGCGGCTAAAAGCGCGGACCCCAGAGACAGGCATAAGACGCTAAGGCTGCTGCTGCCGCCACCAAGAAACCTGTGTGCGAGCACAGGTCACTCTCCACACCCCCCTTCCGGGGAGCCTGTGCAGCCCGCCACTGCCAGGCTCCCGGGATCCAGGGACAACTCCTCTGGGAGAATGGACGGCGCGCCGCAGGCTGGTGCAGCATCACGCTGGCCTCTGCCGCCGCAGGCCCGCCCCGCATCGTGCCCCCCGCCCCCGGCCTGAGTGAGCCACAGCCCCCAAATCAGCGGCTCGTTTAACCCCGTCCTGTCTGAGCAAAAACCAAATGCCCTCCAGCGACCTACACGCAGAGGCGGGGCCAAATCCAAAGCTGAGCCCCGGGAACTGTGAGAACAAAGAAGAGAAAGGGAAATCTCTCCCAGCAGCCTCAGGAGCAGCGGATTAAAGCTCCACAATCAACTTGCTGTACCTGCATCTGTGGAATACATGAATAGACAAAGAATCATCCCAAATTGAGGAGGTGGACTTTGAGAGCAAGATTTAGGATTTTTTCCCCTTTTCCTCTTTTTGTGAGTGTGTATGTGTATGCTTCGTGTGAGATTTTGTCTGTATAGCTTTGCTTTCACCATTTGTCCTCGGGTTCTATCTGTCCGTTTTTCTTCCTTTAAAAAATTTCTTTCCTTAATAAATATTTTCTATTTTAATAACTTTATTTTATTTTATCTTACTTTATTTTATCCTCTTTCTTTCTTTCCTTTCTTTTCTTTCCTATTCTTTTTCTCCCTTTTATTCTGAGCCATGTGGATGAAAGGCTGTTGGTGCTGCAGCCAGGAGTCAGTGCTGTGCCGCTGAGGTGGGAGAGCCAACTTCAGGACACTGGTCCACAAGAGACCTCCCAGCTCCACATAATATCAAACGGCGAAAATCTCCCAGAGATCTCCATCTCAACACCAGCACCCAGCTTCACTCAACGAACAGCAAGCTACAGTGCTGGACATGCTATGCCAAACAACTAGCAAGACAGGAACACAACCCCACCCATTAGCAGAGAGGCTGCCTAAAATCATAATAAGTCCACAGACACCCCAAAACACACCACCAGACATGGACCTGCCCACCAGAAAGACAAGATCCACCCTCATCCACCAGAACACAGGCACTAGTCCCCTCCACCACAAAGCCTACACAACCCACTGAACCTACTTTAGCCACTGGGGACAGACACACAAAAAAACGGGAACTACGAACCTGCAGCCTGCAAAAAGGAGACCCCAAACACAGTAAGATAAGCAAAATGAGAAGACAGAAAACCACACGGCAGATGAAGGAGCAAGATAAAAACCCACCAGACCTAACAAATGAAGAGGAAATAGGCAGTCTACCTGAAAAAGAATTCAGAATAATGATAGTAAAGATGATCCAAAATCTTGGAAATAGAATAGAGAAAATGCAAGAAACATTTAACAAGGACCTAGAAGAACTAAAGATGAAACTAACAATGATGAACAACACAATAAATGAAATTAAAAATACTCTAGATGGGATCAATAGCAGAATAACTGAGGCAGAAGATGGATAAGTGACCTGTAAGATAAAATAGTAGAAATAACTACTGCAGAGCAGAATAAAGAAAAACGAATGAAAAGAACTGAGGACAGTCTCAGAGACCTCTGGGACAACATTAAACGCACCAACATTCGAATTATAGGGGTTCCAGAAGAAGAAGAGAAAAAGAAAGGGACTGAGAAAACATTTGAAGAGATTATAGTTGAAAACTTCCCTAATATGGGAAAGGAAATAGTTAATCAAGTCCAGGAAGCACAGAGAGTCCCATACAGGATAAATCCAAGGAGAAACACCCCAAGACACCGATTAATCAAACTGTCAAAAATTGAATACAAGGAAAACATACTAAAATCAGCAGGAAAAAAAACCAAACAACACACAAGGGAATCTCCATAAGGTTAACAGCTGATCTTTCAGCAGAAACTCTGCAAGCCAGTAGGAACTGGTAGGACATATTTAAAGTGATGAAGGAGAAAAACGTACAACCAAGATTATTCTACCCAGCAAGGATCTCATTCAGATTTGATGGAGAAATTAAAACCTTTACAGACAAGCAAAAGCTGAGAGAGTTCAGCACCACCAAACCAGCTTTACAACAAATGCTAAAGGAACTTCTCTAGACAAGAAACACAAGAGAACGAAAAGACCTACAATAACGAACCCAAAACAATTAAGAAAATGGGAATAGGAACATACATATCGATAATTACCTTAAATGTAAATTGACTAAATGCTCCCACCAAAAGACACAGACTGCCTCAATGAATACAAAAAGAAGACCCATATATATGCTGTCTACAAGAGACCCACTTCAGACCTAGAGACACATACAGACTGAAAGTAAGGGGATGGAAAAAGATATTCCATGCAAATGGCAACCAAGAGAAAGCTGGAGTAGCAATTCTCATATCAGACAAAATAGACTTTAAAATAAAGACTATTAGAAGAGACAAAGAAGGACATTACATAATGATCAAGGGATCAATCCAAGAAGATATAACAATTGTAAATATTTATGCACCCAACGTAGGAGCACCTCAATACATAAGGCAAATACTAACAGCCATAAAAGGGGAAATCGACAGTAACACATTCATAGTAGGGGACTTTCAAACCCCACTTTCACCAATGGACAGATCATCCAAAATGAAAATAAATAAGGAAACACAAGCTTTAAATGATACATTAAACAAGATGGACTTAACTGATATTTATAGGACATTCCATCCAGAACCAACAGAATACACATTTTCCTCAAATGCTCATGGATCGTTCTCCAGGATAGATCATATCTTGGGTCACAAATGAAGCCTTGGTAAATTTAAGAAAATTGAAATTGTATCAAGTATCTTTTCTGACCACAACGCCATGAGACTAGATATCAATTACAGGAAAAGATCTGTAAAAAATACAAACACATGGAGGCTGAACAATACACTACTTAATAATGAAGTGATCACTGAAGAAATCAAAGAGGAAATAAAAAAATACCTAGAAACAAATGACAGTGGAGACGCGACGACCCAAAACCTATGGGATGCGGCAAAAGCAATTCTAAGAGGGAAGTTTATAGCAATACAATCCTACCTTAAGAAACAGGAAACATCTCGAATAAACAACCTAACCTTGCACCTAAAGCAATTAGAGAAAGAAGAACAAAAAAAACCCAAAGTTAGCAGAAGGAAAGAAATCATAAAAATCAGATCAGAAATAAATGAAAAAGAAATGAAGGCAACGATAGCAAAGATCAATAAAACTAAAAGCTGGTTCTTTGAGAAGGTAAACAAAATCGATAAACCATTAGCCAGACTCATCAAGAAAAAAAGGGAGAAGACTGAAATCAATAGAATTAGAAATGAAAAAGGAGAAGTAACAACTGACACTGCAGAAATACAAAAGATCATGAGAGATTACTACAAGCACCTCTATGCCAATAAAATGGACAACCTGGAAGAAATGGACAAATTCTTAGAAATGCACACCTGCCAAGACTGAATCAGGAAGAAATAGAAAATATGAACAGACCCATCACAAGCACTGAAATTCAAACTGTGATTAAAAATTTTCCAACAAACAAAAGCCCAGGACCAGATGGCTTCACAGGCGAATTCTATCAAACATTTAGAGAAGAGCTAACACCTGTCCTTCTCAAACTCTTCCAAAATATAGCAGAGGGAGAAACACTCCCAAACTCATTCTACAAGGCCACCATCACCCTGATATGAAAACCAGACAAGGATGTCACAAAGAAACAAAACTACAGGCCAATATCACTGATGAACATAGATGCAAAAATCCTCAACAAAATTCTAGCAAACAGAATCCAACAGCACATTTAAAAGATCATACACCATGATCAAGTGGGGTTTATTCCAGAAATGCAAGGATTCTTCAGTATATGCAAATCAATCAACATGATACACCACATTAACAATTTGAAGGAGAAAAACCATATGATCATCTCAATAGATGCAGAGAAAGCTTTTGACAAAATTCAACACCCATTTATGATAAAAACCCTGCAGAAAGTAGGCATAGAGGGCACTTTCCTCAACATAATAAAGGCCATATATGACAAACCCACAGCCAACATCGTCCTCAATGGTGAAAAATTAAAAGCATTTCCACTAAGATCCGGAACAAGACAAGGTTGCCCACTCTCCCCCCTCTTATTCAACATAGTTGTGGAAGTTTTAGCCACAGCAATCAGAGAAAAAAAGGAAATAGAAGGAATTTAAATCGGAAAAGAAGAAGTAAAGCTGTCACTGTTTGCAGATGACATGATACTATACATAGAGAATCCTAAAGATGCTACCAGAAAACTACTAGAGCTAATCAATGAATTTGGTAAAGTAGCAGGATACAAAATTAATGCCCAGAAATCTCTGGCATTCCTATACACTAATGATGAAAAATCTGAAAGTGAAATCAAGAAAACACTCCCATTTACCATTGTAACAGAAAGAATAAAATATCTAGGAATAAACCTACCTAAGGAGACAAAAGACCTGTATGCAGAAAATTATAAGACACTGATGAAAGAAATTAAAGATGATACAAATAGATGGAGAGATATACCATGTTCTTGGATTGGAAGAATCAACATTGTGAAAATGACTCTACTACCCAAAGCAATCTACAGATTCAGTGCAATCCCTATCAAACTACCACTGGCATTTTTCACAGAACTAGAACCAAAAATTTCACAATTTGTATGGAAACACAAAAGACCCTGAATAGCCAAGACAATCTTGAGAACGAAAAACGGAGCTGGAGGAATCAGGCTGCCTGACTTCAGAGTATACTACAAAGCTACAGTAATCAAGACAGTATGGTACTGGCAGAAAAACAGAAAGATAGATCAATGGAACAGGATAGAAACCCCAGAGATAAACCCACGCACATATGGTCACCTTATCTTTGATAAAGGTGGCAGGAATGTACAGTGGAGAAAGGACAGCCTCTTTAATAAGTGGTGCTGGGAAAACTGGACAGGTACATGTAAAAGTATGAGATTAGAACACTCCCTAACACCATACAGAAAAATAAGCTCAAAATGGATTAAAGACCTAAATGTAAGGCCAGAAACTATCAAAATCTTAGAGGAAAACATAGGCAGAACACTCTTTGATATAAATCACAGCAAGATCCTTTTTGACCCACCTCCTAGAGAAATGGAAATTAAAACAAAAATAAACAAATGGGCCCTAATGAAACTTCAAAGCTTTTGCACAGCAAAGGAAACCATAAACAAGCTGAAAAGACAACCCTCAGAATGGGAGAAAATATTTGCAAATGAAGCAACTTACAGAGGATTAATCTCCAAAATTTATAAGCAGCTCATGCAGCACAATAACAAAAAAACAAACAACCCAATCCAAAAATGGGCAGAAGACCTAAATAAACATTTCTCCAAAGGAGATATACAGATTGTCAGGAAACACATGAAAGAATGCTCAACATCATTAAGCATTAGAGAAATGCAAATCAAAAGTACAATGAGATATCATCTCACACCAGTCAGAATGGCCATCATCAAGAAATCTAGAAACAGTAAGTGCTGGAGAAGGTGTGCAGAAAAGAGAACACCTTTGCAGTGCTGGTGGGAATGTGAATTGGTACAGCCACTATGGAGAACAGTATGGAGGTTCCTTAAAAAACTACAAATTGAACTACCATATGACCCAGCAATCCCACTACTGGATATATACCCTGAGAAAACCAAAATTCAAAAAGAGTCATGTACCAAAATGTTAATTGAAGCTCTATTTACAATAGCCAGGACATGGAAACAACCTGGGTATCCATCATCGGATGAATGGATAAAGAAGATGTGGCACATATATACAATGGAATATTACTCAACCATAAAAAGAACTGAAATTGAGTTATTTGTAGTGAGGTGGATGGACCTAGAGTCTGTCATACAGAGTGAAGTCAGTCAGAAAGAGAAAGACAAATACCGTATGCTAACACATATATATGGAATCTAAGGAAAAAACATGTCATGAAGAATCTAGGGTAATACGGGAATGAAGACACAGACCTACTAGAGAATGGACTTGAGGACACGGGGAGGGGGAAGGGTAAGCTGGGATGAAGTGAGAGAGTGGCATGGACATATATACACTACCAAATGTAAAATAGATAGCTAGTGGGAAGCAGCCGCATAGCACAGGGAGATCAGCTCGGTGCTTTGTGACCACGTAGAGGGGTGGGATAGGGAGGGTGGGAGGGAGATGCAAGAGGGAGGAGATATGGGAACATATGTATATGTATAACTAATTCACTTTGTTATAAAGCAGAAACTAACACACCATTGTAAAGCAATTATACTCCAATAAAGATGAAAAAAAAAAAAGCCGACAGATATGGTCTGAAGTTGAATAGAATTGAACCTGGGAATGGCACTAGACATAGTGATAAAAAGATCATTTATTGGTAATTTGGTGAGAGCAGTATCTGGAGAGGTGAGGGCAGAAATCAGATTAGAGCAATTTGAGTAGTGAATTGGAATTGGCTAATAAGGAAGCAGAAATGGGTATAAACTACTCTTTTAACTAAGTTTTGGAGTGCAGAAAATGAGAGCTATAGGGTAGTTTTTTCATGGAAAGGATTTTTCACAAGAGGTTTGATGCCTTTAGTATATATCCATTGATTGTCTGTTTCCTAGACATTTTACTGGATGCTGGAATATTCCAATTAAAGGAAGATTTGAATAGGTTTGCAGGCCAAAGAGAAGGAATCCATGCAAAGAAAAAAGACTGAAAATGAAAGAGGCGGAAGGGGTGAACTCACAGACTAAGGTATTAGAGGAAGCCAGAGAGCTGAAAGGGATAGATTCAGAGATTAGTCTCCAAAGAAGTGGACACTTTTTCCTTTGAAACAACAAGTAAGAATGAAAGGAAATTAAGATAAAAGTATACACAACTTTTGTGGTTGGATCACTGAGAGCTGAAAGAATTCATATGAAATGGTTTTTTCCCCTCAGAAAAGTGGATGGAAGAGATCATCTGTTGGAAGTTTAAGGCTTGGGGGAGTTGAGAAACGTGGAATATCTTTGGTCTAGGTACATTGAAAAGTTCTCCAAGTAGGCTGGACTGGTGAAAATAAAAGCATTGTTCATAGGCTCTGAAAAGGCAGTCAGGTTTGGACAGCGGGGGTTCATGTAAAATACCCCATCATGATATGCATAGCTTTCCCCAGCAATGCTTAGTTCCCCAGGAGTAGGAAAAGACTAAATAAGGTTTGAATCCCCTTTATAAACAATTTAATTTTGGAGTTTGGTTGAAACACATGTGTGAAAGACAAAGGAGTGAGGGTTTTGAGACTGAGGGAGAACCTGACTGAATATATTTTTCCGAATTGTTGATGATCTTCTAAGCCAAACTCATTGTAATAGATGCTTTCCTTGCATGGTGTAATTTGAATCTCACCATATACCTGGAAGATGAGGTGGTTATTATAGCGTCCAGTTTACAGATAATAAAACCATGGCGCAGAAAGTTTGCCTACAGTTTCACAGCTAGTTTGAAGGGGAGCTGGGATGCAAACCCTTTCTGTCTCCAAATACCGTAAATTTTAAGTCTTTAGCAGTAGAGCAAATCTTTTGTCTTCGTTACAGTTAAAGGGTGGGAGGGAGGTAAGGAATTAAGGGTATTTGGGAGCTAGGGAGGCTTTTCTTTTTCCTTTGTCCCCGAAAGATTTAAACACCTCTCTTGCTGTCCCTGGAGGTGGCTCCTTTATATGTAGGGGCCCAGGTTAAAGAATGAATCAGTTCCTACACTTGTCTTTTTCCCTCGACTTGCTGGACTGCTATGTTTTAGAATGCTTCACCTTTGAAGTTAGAATGTCCTGGATTTGAATGTTGCCAGAGTATACTAATTGTGAAACCTTGAGTGACTTATATAACCTCTCAGGGCCTTAGTTTCATCTTCCGTGTAATGGAGACAATAACTGCATCATCAAATTAAGCCAGATGGTATCTATCTATCCCCTAGCAGAGTGTTTCATGAGCTCAGTAAATGCTATTATCATGCCAAGCTGTCTGTCATCATTACTGTTATATTTTATGACTTTATTAACACTGGCCTTATCCTCTCTCATTGCTCTGCCCTAGGATTCTTAGATGTTGGGGAAAATTCCTTCCACAACTGTGGTCATCTTCATTTCCAATCCCCGAGGCCTAGAAAGCAATTCAAAATCTTATGGTCCAGAGTACCAGGTGCCTCGGGACATCCTGCACCCAGGTTATTTGACTGGATCCCCTAAGGTTTGGGCCTAGGGCATGAGAGAAGCCAGGCACTTTGTCTGTTAGTGGGTGAAGCACGGAGAATTGGAGAATTGGTTCTGAAGCAAAGCAGGGAAGACCAGTTGGTTGCAGGGTAAGCTCAGAAGTTAAGGGCTAAATTCTGAGACTTGGGTTTTCTTTAGTTTGTGTAGCGAGGATGGTGATTAAATGGGGTCAGTATAAAATGTCCACAATGAGGCTAAAGCACTAAAATTACAAAGAAAATTGATGAAGGCATTGTCCTCGCTCTGTTTGTTCGTGCTTTCTTCATCTGGCTCTTCCTAATTTTCAGGCCTTATTCCTACTTCGCACTTAATACACCAGCAGTGATGAGCTGCTTGCCTTTTCCTCACATCCATTCAACAGTGCTTTCGCTGCCACTGTCTTTCCTTGTAGAGTCTGTTGACTCCCCTCCCATCCGTTTACTAGTGCACTCCTCCTTCTGCATTAAGAATCAAGTCGTGTATCACTTCCTCCAGAGAGAATTGACTCCTCATTCCCCAGAGCATATTGCACTTTCAAAACACGTGGTGCATTTGTACCACAGTACTTCTAAATCATTTTATCACTTTGTCTTCTCCCTCTGGACTTCGCTCCTGGAGGACTGGGATGGCATCTTATTTATCTTTGTACTCATAACATTTAGTGTGGCATTTGCAGAGTTAATATTCAATGCATATATGTTTCAAAAAACATATGAGTTTGCACATAGCATAGTAATAATTATGTAGGTCATTTAATGTGCATTAAATGACAACTTTGTTGCATGTTTTATTGGATTACAGCAGTGATCTCTCTATACGTTTGCTCAGTCTTCATAGTTTGTTGCTGATTTGGCATGGCTGTCTGCTCACAACTTAAACAAATTACTGGGAACACTGCTTACAAGGCACACATTTTTCTTTATAGCCCCTGATTCTTTAACCTCTGGGGATTTCCAAATTGCTGTATACTATCTAGTTTGGAACAGAATCCCAAAGAATGCAGCGTCCTGCAAAACAGGTTAAAAATACGTACATAATATTTCAATGGCTGTATTTCATTGTGTAAGTAAAAGCCGATTTGCCTGGCCTCCCATCACCGATAGCTCTCCATGAACTGCTCCCTTTCCCCCATTGCTATTCAAAGGAAACTGATGCTCATAACATGAGCCCTGAGACCCTGTGACTTCATGAAGTGCCTCCTGAATCATCAAAAGAAAGTTCTAACCCTCTTCAGTTTTGTTTCAGTATAGAATATATTTTCTCTTCTCCTGCTTTGAAAGTTGTCGCAGGCAGAATGGTAATTATCAAGTAGAATCTTAGATTAAACATGTCCCTTGACCACGCCAGAAAACAGAGTTCTTTAAACTGGTATGATGATAGTAATTGGATTATTGTGTAGAATTTCAATAGCACGCCAGGTATGATTTCTATGTTTAATGTTAGGCAAGTGGATGCTGTTTCTTTTCTTTCAGGGAGAGTTATTTTAAGGATTAGTTAAATGATGCCTGAATCACACCTCTGACCTTTCAGAGAAGGGTGCTAGATAAGTGTAATATCACCAAGTGTAGCAGGTGTCACTTCTCCTAGTCAACATGGAAAAAAATCTTACCGTTTTTGTCTAAGTGATGCAGATGCTTTTCCTCTTATAGTTAAGGTCGACCATCTCTTGCTTCAGTCAGATATAGAGTTTTGAATTAGTGTCTTGCAAAGTTTGCTTTTTCTCAGCTCTGTGACTGGCATTCTATTTTGTTGTATCCTGGAATGAAACGAATGCTTTGTAATTAAATGATCATGACTCCAGATTAACAGGTTAATGTCATTTTTGGGAAAGATTGATTATTTTCTTCTAGGCAATATGCTTATAGATGGTAACTATAACTTTAAATGTTACAGTGTGTCCTTTGGCTCAGATGGCCAGATCTTTTCCAGCCAGCTGAGTCCAAGGGATAATAGAAACCAAGCTGCAGGTGCCCATCTCTAGGAGAACAGTTTTCAAAGAATGGTATATGGCCTGGCTGACACCCTACATGAGACCTACTAACGTGTCTAGAGTACAGGCTGATTAAGTTAAATTGATTTTTCTTTCTTGGGAAGTTGGAATCAGGACCAAAGATTCTAACTCATCTCTTTAGGACACCACTCAAACTGGGACATCATATGAGGCTGAGGCTGGAGTAGACTTGTTTTGGCTATGTGCACGTGGAGGGGAGAAAGCCGGGAGGAAGAGAGAGAGGGAGAGAAGGAGATAGTAGAGAAGGAGAGAGACAGAGTTTGTGTTATGGACTGAATGTTTGTGTTGCCCCCCAAATTCATATGTTGATCTCCTAATCTCCAATGTTATGGAATTTGGAAGTCGAACCTTTGAGAGATAATTAAGTTTAGGTGAAGTCCTGAGGGTGGACTCCTATGATGGGATTAGTATCCTTATAAGAAGAGAACAAGACCAGAGCTCGCTTGCCCTCTCCACTGTGTGAGGACACAGTGAGAAGGCAGACGTCTGCAAGTGAGGAAGAGGGCCCTCACTAGGAACCATTTCTGCCAGTACCTTGATCTTGGACTTCACTACCTCCGGAACTGTGAGAAATAAGTGTTGCTTAAGCTGCCCAGTCTAATAGCAGCCTGAGCTGACTCAGACACAGAGAGAGAGAGAGAGGTAGGGAGAGAGAGAGAGAGATTAAAAGAGACAAGATACCATTCGTCTCCAAAGAATAAGAGATAAAAGGAATCTGTGTTCTGATCAGCTATGCGGTTCCTGGTTCTAGGTGCTCATGAAACCTACCTATGCTCCCTAACCTAGGGTCTTTGACATACTCCTGTTTTCTTCTAATAAATTCCCAAACCCTTTTTTGACTTGGCAGGTTTGTCTTTTTGCTCCTTGTGCCCACATGAATTCTAAATAAGATAGCCACTTGATTTTCATCTTGATTTACATGGAATAAACAAGGGCAACATTATTTAACATATATATTTAAAACTGGGTGGATATTTTATGTTGGAAATTTGCCTACTGTTTACGAGGATGATATAAATAACTGACCTTTATGCACAGGCCATTTTGTAGAAAATCTTAAGCAAAAATAGATGTTCAATTTCCTCTTTTACTTTAACAGTATTGAGAACCATGCTGATTTTTTCACATTTGGGGGGATCAGTGCATCTTTAATGGGATAGTACATTATATGTATACACACACACGCGCACGCGCACACACACACACACAAGTTATCCCATTTACATCCTTCGTGAAGATATTTAAAGGTCATGTTGCCTTTATGATTTTCGCACACTGTTGCTAGAGACTGCTGACCTTTAATTAAAAGGTCAGATCTCTCAACTTCCTCTGGTGACTTATGATTATTTTCATTACCAATGAGCTGAATTTGTATTATTTAATAAATCTGGATTCAAATAATTATTTAATCTCTAGAGTTGTGGAAAGATTAATTCTGAAGGCTAAATTGAACTCAGAATACTCTATTTTGTTCAAATACACCCTCCATTAAATAGCATTTTTAGAAATCTCCAAAGAGTATTTTTGATCAGCACCTTTTCTCTCTCGCCTTCGAACCAAGGCCAAAGCTGCATTTGGATTTGGTGCTCAGTTCTTTCCCTTGAAGCAGCATTTCACTTCCCAGGCTCATCTCAAGAACCTGATACCTTCCGAATCCTCCTGGCTACTGTAGGTGCTATCTTTCCTAAGCTCTGTCCTCCTCCCAGGTCTCAATATTTAGCACTTGCTACCCCATAGCCTCATGTAAAATTGTAGTGGCTGAAGTTTCATCCTACAGGAGCTCTGTTTTATCTGCTGTGATCCTGGGGTAAATCAGTTCTCATGACAGTGTCCACAACTACAGATGATTTGACAGATTCTCTACCCTGGTGCAATTAAAAGTGAAATTGGAATTGGAACTCCTGTCTCAACAACATGTAATGACCTAATGATAATGAAAATTTGGGGATCTGCGGTATGAGGTGTGCCAAGGTGGGTTCCTATAGGATTTCCCACTTGACATAGTACTGATAGAAATCTCTGTCTGTCTTGAATCCTAGGGTTGACTCTGAGAGACAAAGATAGAAATGACCTCATAATGGTGCAGGAAGAAGAGATGGGGCGGTTGGAAATATTCTCTTGTTCTATTCCGACATTCTAGTGAGGTCTTTGTTCTGTGTCATAATTTCATTCACTCATTCATTCATTCAACAGATCTTCACTGAGTATCCACCCTACTTTACTAGGCATAGTGCTAGCTGCTGGGCATACAATGATGGTTAAAACACACACTCTGCTCTCAAGGAGCGTGCAACTAGGGAGGGAGAGAGAAAATATACACACATTTTCATGCTAAACATGTGTTATTATTGCCGTTAATAGGAAAAAAATAGAAGAGGGGTACCTAACCTATACTTGGGTATTCAGGGAAGGCTTCTAAACAAAGTAACCTCTAGGAGAAGCTCTAAAGGATGAGGAGTTAGCTAGGTGTGTCTGTGAGAGAGAGAGAGACAGAGAGAGAAGAAAGGTATGTTGGAGTTAAGGGGAAGAGAATGTGCAAAGGCTTTGAGCTCTTTTAGAGAATAGAAATTAATTTGGCAAGGTTGGAGCATAGACTACAAGGGTAGAGAAAGGTGATAAAATAAGCTGAAAAGAATTGCAGGGCCCAGAATGTGAAAGGCTTTTTTTTTTTTTTTTTTTCCCGTACTAAGGGGTCTGAAGATTATCCTGAGGATGATGGGAAACCTTTAAAAAGTTTTTTTTTTAACATCTTTATTGTCTTTATTTTAACATTTTATTGTCTTTATTCCCGTTTTACCCCTAGGTTCTTCATGACATTTATTTTTCTTAGATTCCATATATATGTGTTAGCATACGGCATTTGTCTTTCTCTTTCTGACTGACTTCACTCTGTATGACAGACTCTAGGTCCATCCACCTCATTACAAATAACTCAGTTTCGTTTCTTTTTATGGCTGAGTAATATTCCATTGTATAGCTGGAAAGTTGAATCATCATTTCATTTTGGAAAAGTCACTTTGGGTGATGGATACCGAATGGACTTGATTAGGGCAAAGGAAAATGGTGGGAAACTAGACGGAAGGATGTTTTCATAGGCCAAGTGATGGCAGTGACAGTGTGGATGGAGAGAAGTGAGTTGATTCATAACATATTAGAGCTGAAGTGAACACTTCGAGACTATCTCCATCTAATGTCAAGAAAAGTAAGTAGCACAGAGTAGGTATTCAATTAATATTTGCTTAGTGCGTGAATCAAGGTGGCTAGGTGAAGCCTTGGTATATAATATAGCCTGTCTGGGAATAAGTATCAATATATAGAGAGAAGAGGAGAGAACCTAGGACTCAGCCTCGGTCTCTGCTCATGTTTGTAGAAGATAAACATCAATGAAAAGCTGAAGAAGAAATGAAAAAGAAGTAGCATGAGAACTAGGGAGAAGAAAAAAGGGAATTGAGGTTGAGGAATTAGAAACAGCAAGTATAGCTTTTTCTTCCAAGATGATTGGTAATTTGAAGTATATGAGAAATAGGACTCAAGGGATAGAATGGCCCAAGGAAGGGTTATTTTTAATGAGTGAAGATATGAGTACTTTTTTTTTGATACGAGCACTTTTACATTCAAATATCAAAGGTAAGAAACAAGAGGTCCACATCCTAATCTCTGGAGCCTGTGAATGTGTTACCTTACTTGGTGAAAAAGACTGTCCATGTGTGATTAAGTGGAGGAGCCTGAGATGAAGACTATCCTGTTATCTGAGTGGGCCCAGTATAATCACAAGGTGCCTTAAAAGAGTGAGAGGGAGGAGACCTGATGAGGAAGGAAGAATGTTAGGATCAGAAGAAGACGTGAAGATGCTACCATGTTGGCTTTGGAAATGGAGGAAGGGGGTCAGGAAAATGGAGGAAGGAACCAAGGCATGCAGGTGGCCTCCCGAAGCTGGAAAAGACAAGGAAATGGCTTTTCCTCTGGAGCCTTTACAGTGGAATATAGCCCTGCCAACGCTTTGATTTTAGCCTGGAGAGACCAGTGCTGGACTTCTGACCTCCAGAATAGTAAGCCAATAATTTTGTATTGTTTAAGCCACTAAGTTTGTAATATTGATAACTTGTTGCTGCAGTAATATGAAACTAATACAGGCACGGGTGGAGCTGTGTGCGTTGAATGGAGGACTACATCTCTTTGTGAGACTGGAGAAAACACAGGGAGTGAATAATGCAGCACGGGGATTCCCAGGTATAAAGGGGCAGTGAGAGTTTATATGCATCAGGAAGGCTCTTTCAAACATACTGGACGTTGGACTGAATGAATCAGGACTAGTTAACTGAGACCCAGATGTCAAAGGCAGGCATTATCCATCATTGGTTGTGATCATTTTAATGTGGATTGGCTTTATTTAAAGTAAACATAATATACAGTGATTAAAATATTCCAAATAGACACTCATACTACTCAGGATTATTTTTTAAAGTGTAGATTTTCCACTACATTTTAAACTCCATGAGGGCAAGGAATACATGTCTTTTTTCACTACTACTTCCTATGCCTAGCACAGCGCCTGGCATGTCACAGGTGCACAGTCAATATTGGATAAATGGAAAGGCTTTACCATAGGGAGTTTCCAACATATTAAGAAACATTTAATACATATTTTAATTTACACACAGGTTTTCATGAAGATAGGTTTTGTGTAAAGAGAGGGATGACAGCAACTGGATTTATAATTTACTAAACACATTGGGCATTTTTGGACTTTCACTCTCTGCTCTAGGAATAGGGGACACAGAAGTGAACAAAACGAAGTGCCTGCTCTCACGTAATATATAGAGTTTTAGGAGAGACAGACGATGAACAGATATACTATGGATTCACAAGTATAATACTTCCGTACCTTCTAAGAGGAGATATCATTGTTTATCCAATATTAATAGGATGTGAGATTTTGTTAGGTTCTACCTAGGGATGGTTATTTGATACAGCAGAAAAGGAAAACTAGCATTTGTAGAATGCATTCTGTGTACCAAGCACTGTGCTGTGTTCTCGCTGTCATCTACCTACCTAAAATGTATGTCCCATTTACTATTTCAAGATAAACTTGAAAGAAGTTTACATAAATTGCTTTCTATTATTATCTCCATTTTGCACATGGAGAAACAGGCTCAGAGATATAGGAGAATTGTTCAAGAGACAGGGTTTAAACACTTGTTTACTGCCAGAACCCATCATGCACATACTGTCACACCACTGTGTTGAACATGACCTCAACTTCTTTACCTCTGTATTTTAGCAAGCTATGGGAAAAGACTCTTGAGTTGTCCATTTGAATTGGAGTTATAATAAGCCGCTGTGTAACATAATGCCGTCGCAGAGGAAGGCCTTGGTTCACTAAACCAAATGATTTGAGGGAGTGGCAGATGTTGGAGATGTGAGGAAGGACCAGTGCTATTGAGGTTAAGTGTGCCAATGTGCTAATTAGCGTGAGACTCTGGAGGATGGTTTTTAAAGGGGTCTCACTGAGCCATACCTTTCTCTGAGCTCCCCTTCCCCTGTCACAAAATTTACCTTTGCTTTGACTTGTGGCCTCTCCGGCTTTCTCGATCTCATTGACTGTCTGGTCCGGGTTCCTGACGCGGTGCTGTGGTTGCAGGAGCATTCCGGTCTTCGGCTGGTCATGAGGAGGGGCTGGGATCTGGAGGGCTGCAGCTCAGATGGTTGAGTAACGGGCTGCACTGACTGGGGGCTTGCATCTCCTGATGGGAGTCTGTCTAGTTTGAACTAAAGAAGCTGATGTGATTAAGTGCGGGGTTTGTGATCTGGTGGACTTTGACAAGGCTTATTTGATTGTGTCGGGCTGGGGTTTCTTGAGGAATTGCCTCTGTCTTGAAATTGAACCACAACTTGACATGTCTGGGAACCTGGGATTTCCGGGCTGTGAGGCCGAAGGAATTAATTTTAATTGGCTAAAAGTAAAGACTGAGGAATTCAGAATACCACGCAAGCCCCCGTCATCTCACCCAACCATTTGTTTTCCTATCATGGACCCTAATTTAAATGACATCTGCAGGTTCTGCAGATCATTTTTATCTATGCCCTGGTCCTGAGAGTTACAAGTGTACCAGCCAGAGGAGTTTCTTGGCCTCACCCCTCAGGATCCAGACCTAGGCTGTGTTTAACTCCAGCACCCTTAATAGAGCCTCTAGGCAGGACATCTGCAGCAAGGCAGTGGAGGGAGTAATAGAGGTCACAAGTGGGCTTTATGTTTACACCATGTGCAGCTAATTCTTCATTTCACTAAATGCTGTAACATTCTGTCCTTTCTGGATAGTGAAAACCTATGGGACCTGCCATAAAGATCAAGTTCAGTTGTTCCTTAATTACTGCAAGGCTGTATCTTGTTGGCAATTTCAAAAGAATTCCCAGGCTACCTCTCCTATGAAAGCCAGGAGCGAGTCGACGTTGTGGGGAATGGGGCTTCTGTATGTTCATATTTCTTGTGTTTCAGGCTTGCTGACCATTTAGCCTGTATAAGTACATAGTAAATGTTGCATCACAGTTTGCCTGGGCAAGCCATCTCAGTGTTTAACCCCTGGCAGGGCACTTGGCATAGTCTGTGACGGAATGCAGCTCTCTGAGATTAGGGAAGTTGATCTCATACTGTAACTACCTCTGTCTTGAGCAACAAGTTATTTATTTATTTTTATTTTTTTAAACATCTTTATTGGAGTATAATTGCTTTACAATGGTGTGTTAGTTTCTGCTTTATAACAAAGTGAATCAGCTATACGTATACATATATCCCCATATCCCCTCCCTCTTGCGTCTCCCTCCCACCCTCCCTATCCCACCCCTCTAGGTGGACACAAAGCACCGAGCTGATCTCCCTGTGCTATGTGGCTGCTTCCCACTAGCTAACTATTTTACATTTTGTAGTGTATATATGTCAATGTTACTCTCTCACTTTGTCCCAGTTTACCCTTCCCCCTCCCTGTGTCCTCAAGTCCATTCTCTATGTCTGTGGAGCAACAAGTTATTAATGCCCACCTCAGAGTTCTTCGATGGACCCAACTTTCCATAGAACGAATTCCACAATGACCTTCCATTACCATTAGCATCTTACTGATGACAAAGAGCCTTAAACCTGTTTTTTTAAAAACGGGCATGAATATCTGTTGAATGAGAGCCGTTTCTAAAGAGGAACAGATGTGATACCCAAACTCAATTCTTTGGATGAGTCTATAGTAATTGTATCCCAGATCCATATGCTTCCCCCCTCCTCTGCTACCAGCTTCTAAAAGGCAAATGTCTAAAGTAATATAAAAGCTTCAATAACCCATCCAGCCTGGGATTCAGCCAGTAACCATGTCAGCAAAGGACAGATTGTAAGGAAACGTGGTTCCTTGTGTGACGCTCTGCTAGTATTTCTAACTTCCTGAATGTTGGGCGAAACAGACAACTAAACGTACACGCTCTTCCATGCTTCCCTGGCCATAGCATCTTCCTTATGAATTAAAATTTAGAAAGATTAATTAGCGTGCTGCTGTAGGGCATGTGGGAGATGACTGCTCCCCTGATGCATGTAGAGAGGGTGCTACAGGCCTGTGATTCAGTGCCCTGTCAGCAGTGTGACATAAACTGTATGAAAATGCCATATAAATGCAAATACAAATACAAACACCGCCTTCCCCTGTTGGCTAGTGATAAGGTGCTCATCCAGATGAGACATTAAGATTTAAAAGAAGAAAAGTAGTAGCTGGGAGGGGAGGGAAACGCAATTACTCTTCAAACAAAGTTTCCTTTTGAAGAAAGTCATTAAAGTGCTTGTTGCCCCTTCCCCCAACCACTGACAGTTGTTCATCAGCCTGAACCGGGAGATGATAGTTAGAAACGATGCATTTGTGATTATTTCAATTAGCAAGGGGACACATTAGGAAATAGGATTGGGAGATGCGGGGTTTATTATGCAAAGGGGGGTGTTTTCCCCAGAGGTGAGTAGCTCACAGACCTCCGATATGGGCCCCAGTCATCGACTTAATAATAAATTTGGATCTTAACTTTATGTAATCCCTTACATTCTTTAAGCGCTTATGTGAAGGGGGGAGAAAAACCCCAAAACAACAATGAAGCAGCCCAGTGAAGGCCTAGCCATGCGCCTGGCTCTTTCTTCTCAAGGAAAAGAGGAGTTTGCAGAGAGCCATTTCCTCAGTTATGCTTCCCAGTTGTACTGCAGCTTGATGGCTTTCTGTTGATATATGAAGAGGTCCCTTAAGATGGATGTGAAAGGAGAATGAATAATGGAATCATAGAATTTTAGAGCTGGAATGGGCCTTAGAGGATTTTATCATTGTTTCAGAACTGAAAATTTAGCCAGACTCTGTCAGTAGCGAAGCTTTTCAATCCATATCAGAATTCCTGTATAAGAGCCTGAAAAGAAGTCCCACTTGGGTTTCATCCAGTCTAGCATTACAAAAACTGGGACCCCAAAGCAAAAGATGTCTTGGGGGTAGACCTGCCTGCCCTTCCTAACATCATCCTCAAAGTTAAGGGACCTCCAAGACAACCCACATTTCCCTTTATAACCCATTGGAGAGATGACACTTGCTGAATTATTGAAACTCTTCTTGAACCAGTTTGTATTATCTGTGCGCCTCCTGTCTTGGAACACTGTGTTCACTACAACTTGGTTCACTACAAGTTTATTGGTCCCAAAGCTATTTTCCTAGAGTTTCACATTGGGAATGTGGCCAGGAAGCTTCGTTCTAAACTTCTGGGAATATGTGAGTCTTTCCTTTCAGACTCATGATGGAGAAAAAATATCAACAATGTCATTCGGGCTATCTTCGTGCGGTCACTTTCCTCTGCCCAATACTTCCAGTGAATTCTAATTGTCTGTTGTATCTAAGCAGCATTGGTCAATTTGGCATGCAGGACCTGCCACTAATTTAATCATCATTCATCTATTGCAGAGCTCAGCAAACAAACTACGGCCCATGGGGTGGGCACCTGTTTTTGTAAATAAAGTTTTATTGGAATACAGTCATTCTTTTGTTTATGTATCGGCTTTGGCTGCTTTCCCACTACAACAGTGTAGTTGAGCAATTGCAACAGAGATTATGGCCCACAAAGCCAAATATTTACTATCTAGTCCTTTCCAAAAAATGGTTGATAACACCTGTTCTATATCACTGGTTTTTATCTAGAGACATTTCACAGAATCATAGCAGGAGTTTCTCAAAATACAGTTTGCTAGAACATACCTATTAAATAAGAATATTCATGGGTGGTTCTTAGACTTGATGTTTTGAAAATATACAGTTCAGCTCATCCAGATGATATTGATACACCCTGGTTGGTAAGCATTGTTCTCTATGAACATTTTAATCATTTTATTGATTTTTATTTCTAACAATAGACTATGGGTACATTTGAGTTGCATCAAAAATAGCACAGATTTCACTAATTCTTGGCAAGTCAATGACATAGAATCTCCATATCCCATCCAAAGTCACACCTACGATCTTGTTGGGAGTTCCCCAGGGTTTTTATCTGTAGTCTTGAATAAGTTTGCCATTGCTCATTGCCGCCTACCACCAATTATCACTAAATATGCATCGTGTATCCTCATGTCTATAAAGCACTGTCCCCTCTGCCAGGTATTGCTATGTCTGCCGGGTAGCACTGTCTTCTGTCACAACTGATAAACCAGAACACCCAAGACGTCTGATGCATTGTGTTTCATTGGCAAGGTGAAACCTATCCTCCCACTCCCCTCTGTGCTCCACTATGTTACAGGCATACCTTGGTACCGGTGCTGATGCCCCAACATCGTACAGAGATCTTGGCAAAAGATTTCAGTTTTGACTTGTTCTCCATAAATCTCAAACATGAATGAAATATAGACTGGGTCGAGAAATACACCTGCTGTACTCAGATTCATCTACTCTTTGCTTCTCTGCTAAGTTGGTTGTGTCTGGCTACTTCTTTCCTTAGGAAAAATTCTCTCCTAGAAAGTTTCTCAGGCCCTCAAGTAAGTAGTCTACCAGTTTCCCAGGCATGACAAGGTCGGTCAGAATCCCTTCTTAGGCTCATGCTGGGAAACCATTCACTCCTCTGGCCTCTAGCTCTTATCATAGAGTTGAAGAGCGTGGACTCTGAAACCAGACTGCTTGGATTCGAATTCTGTCTGTACCATATACTAGCTGTGTGACCTTTTGGAGATCATTTATGCCTCAATTTCCTTATCTGTAAAATTGGGGCTAAAGTAGTACTTATCTCATATGGTTGTTACAAGGATTCAATGAATTTATGCACATACAGCACTTAGAATAGTACCTGGTAGGTAGTAAATGCTATGTGTGAGCTATGATCCTTATTCTAGTGTTACTATAATTCTAGTATTGTTCTCCTCCTGGGTTTTCCAGATCTGTGAATAGACATGAGACCTCCAATTGACATCTCAAACCATTAGAAAGTCCTCTTGGCTCTACCTTCAAAATATACCCAGAATTTGAATACTTCTCATCACCTACACCTCTACTGAAGTGGTCCAGATCACTATTGTCTCTCTTCTTAATTATTGTACTAGCCTTCAAATAACTCTCTACTTTCAGCCTTGCTCCCCACTCCCACCAGTTGTGCTCAACACAGCAACCAGAGTAACTACTTAAACCTCAGTTGGATTATGACTTTCCAATGTTGAACACCCTCTCATGACCTTCATTTCAGAGCAAACCTTGAAAAATCCCTAGATGGCCTTACAAGTCTCTTCATGTTCAAGCCCCAGTGACCTCTCTGACCTCCTCTCCCAATCTCCTTCTTAATCACTCCATTCCTGTCGTCTTGTCTTGTCATTTACTATTTCTCAAACATGTCAGGCATGCTCTTCAGGGACTTCGCATTTGCTTTCTTCTCTGCCTGGAAACTCTTCCTCCAGATATCCACAAGACTATTTCTCACCTCCACGTCTTTGCTCAAATCTCATTTGCTCAGTGCACCTTTTCCTGAACGTATGTTTAAAATTGTAGCCCCTCCAAAACCAGCACTCCCTGCTTCGTGAATTTTTCTACATTGCACTGAACACCACCAGGCAAAATGTATGGCTTAATTTATTGGAATATAATTGTCTCCACCCTTTTCTGTAAGTATATATGTTCTCTGAGGTCAGGTACCATGTTTCGTCCAGTGCTATAGTAGATCTGAACTTGGCCATGTAGGTATTCAATAAATGTTGAATAGTGTTTAAGCTATTCTCTGGATGTTGTCTGAAAACATTTCATAGTACTTATAATAGTTATATACTAAATGCCTCAGGCCTCAATATACTTCCTAATGATCTTGACTTTTCTTTTGCATTTTCAGAAAGTATTACCAGTCCCAGTCATAGTTACTAGAAGGAGATCTGTGTATCTCACCAGGATCTAGAGTGTGAGGGAATACCTACTAGGAAAGAAACGATAGTGTGGGTACCTTGGTGGGAAGAGCATCACAGAGCAGTTAGAAAACCCGATAGAATTCTTAAGCTGTAAGCTGCCTTGAAGACCTTAGAGAACATATAATGCTTTATTTAACAGAAGGGCAAATTAAGGTGCAAAATGTCCCATGATTTGTTAGCAGCGAACCGAGTTTTCAGATTGTAGTCTAGATGTCAAGTTCAATGCCATTTTCATTATGTGTGATCCTTATCTCTCTGTGGGAGCTGCTGCACCATCTAGTTAAGGGACACTCAACAGACAGAAACAAAACAACATGAGAACAACTCTAAACTAATTGTAGTGAGATCAAAATAGCATTGTAAAACCTTGATCCTGAAGGGAGAACAAGAAGAATGATCAGAATTCGTGTGGGTTTATCTGAGATGCTTCTCGAAAGAGATGCATTTTGACGTACTTGTGAGGCAGATAAAGGGTTGAACTGAAAGAGGAAAAGCTTAAATTATAGATGAGGAAGAGGAATAGACTGCTCAAAATCGTAAAGCAGGAATTAGCAGGTTACTCTTTTTTTTTTTTTTTTTTTTTTTTGTCTGTTTCTTTGTGGAAATCAAGGTTACAGCAACAGGTAACCTCAGCTAGAGGAAAATGGTCAAGTCTTCGCAAAGTGAAAGTGAGGTTAGTGGTTTGTGGGTGCTGAGAGAAGGCAGGAATTTGACGGGTTGTTTTGCATTTGAGGTGGGCACAGGCTGACCAGATAGATGCTAGAAGGGGGGTGGGCTTAGCAGATTGGGAAGCAGACCTAATTTTTGGAAGAGCAAGAAAAAAGAAGGAATTTGAGCATCATTCTCTACCTTGTCCGCATTTTTCTTTCCACCTGGTTGTGACACACATACCCAGTAATATTTTCATCATCAAATCTATATGCCAGACAATTCTGACACTTAGTAGATGTGTGACATTGAGCAAGCTGCTTGTCCTCTCTGAACCTAGATACCCTTGTTTTTAATACAAATGATAACTGTAGCCATCTCTTAGGGTGACTCTGATGACTGAATGAAATTAAAATGCTACCTGGTTCATAGTAGGCACTAACTTGTATGTAGATCTTATTCTGTATAACAGAACCCTGTATTTATATCATACTTCACCAAATATATAGCCTGATAATGTTCATTCTTATTTGTTCCTCACATAAACCTGGTGAGGCAGATGGCATTTTGGTGGTGCTTGTTTTGTCACTAGTTTTATTTTTTGAAAGGCTCTTCCTTGCCATTGTCATCACTTAGAAGCAATTGCTAGCTTATATGTAAAAAGCATATTTTTTCCGGTTGCTTTTTCTATGCAGGATCATTCTCTGTACTATGCTGTTTCAAAATCTAGGGCCAGTACCTACATTTTTCTAAATGTCTATTTCTGTGTCCACTTATTTCTTCTTTGTAGCAAACAGATGCAGGACATTTGTTGAGAGGAGCTCTTTAAAGGGCACTATTATGTTTCGGCTTTTAGAGATGGACTTCTCTGACCTTTTAGAAGCTAAGACCTTTTATCCAGAGGGAGGATAATGTTTGTTTACGTTGATGATTTCTCATCCGTGACTATCCAGTTGGATGATATAGAGGGTTGTTGATATTGAGGGTCCACATGCACTGTCTAGGCTGGGCTTACAGCTCATGTAAGGGTGCTGGAGGCTTACATGTTGGGAAAGAGCTAAAGACACATGTTCGCTGTGTCATATCCATCAGGACACAAGCTTTCCCACTGTGTGCAGAGTTCCAGGCAGGAGAAATGAATGACACATTGAGCACCAAGGTGAAGAAATGGAATCAATCAATGTCTCTGAACACTCTTAGAGCTCAGTTTCTCAGGGACTTGACTCCCAGAAATACTTTCTGCATTCTTTGAGACACAGTCTAAGACAGTGTGCTTGAGAGAAAGACAGAATCAAAGAGAAAATCCATGCTCGCACAGTCACAGACCAAAAAAAGAGTGAAACTAAGAGAGACAGATTGAGGAAAACATAGGCAGAGATGGACCACGGAGAACTCCAGTATTCTCTATATTAATGTAGAAGTCTGCTGTGGCCGGAGTTCAGAGTGAGACAAACAACCTGCCATGGGGACTGCATATAAAACCAGGCACACGGGACTTCCCTGGTGGTCCAGCGGTAAAGAAACCACCTTCCAATGCAGGGGACCCGGGTTCTATCCCTGGTCAGGGAACTAAGATCCCACAGGCCACAGGACAACTAAGCCCCCCAAAGCCACAACTACTGAGCTCGCGCACCTCAACTAGAGAGCCCGTGTGCCGCAAGCTACAGAGCCCACCCGCCCTGGAGCCTGCATGCCACAACTAGAGAGAAAACCCGCAGGCCACAACTGGAGAGAAGCCCCACGCGCCACAACTGGAGAGAAGCCCGCGTGCCACAGTGAAAGGTCCTGCATGCCACAACGAAGATCCGGTGTGCCACAACTAAGACCCGACGCAGCCAAAAATAAACAGATAAATAAATAAATAAATCTTAAAAAAAAAATTACCAGGCACACAATGTGTCCTGGACAGTATCAGTGTTCTGCTGAGAGACACCAGAGCCACCTGGGACATGTGGGGGAATCTATAACCTGGAAGGTCCATAATGAGAAATGGGGATGGGGCTTCCTAAATATCTACGGAATGTGCAACACCTCTAGAGTCACCAAAATGATCAGACTCCAGTGGCCAAGACTCACTCTGCATCTAGAAAGCCAGAGGCCAAAGCCTATCAAGTGAAATCCTGTGGACACCCAGAAAGAAATTGGGCTTTCTACCAAGAAAATGGAATGATGGGGAGATAACTGAATGGTGACGCTCAAAGGTGTCAGATGCAGACCTGTGTAGCCAAATGGGGGGAGGGGCAAGGAGGCTGTACAGAAAACATGGATAGAAATGATCTAAAAATATGAGATATGGGACCTTCCTGGTGGTCCAGTGGTTAGGACTCTGCACTTCCACTGCAAGGGGCATGGGTTCCATCCCTGGTCAGGGAACTAAGATCCCACAAGCCATATGGCTTGGCCAAAAAAAATGTGTGTGTGTGTGTGTGTGTGTGTGTGTGTGTAAATGAGATAGTTATAACTCGGTTTATATCCTAGCAATAATTTAGAAAAATGACAAAATAGTAGACAGCCTAAGATTAAGACTAAGAAAGCAAAGGAGGTCTCAACCTACATATCTTGATGGGCAATTGTTCTTCCAACAGATGAGCAATTTATGAGATTTAGATCTGGTAAATTGTTTTGAAAGTGACTACCTTCAGTGAAGAAGAGTGGACCTAATAGTCCCATCCAGTCTGCAGGTAAGAAACTTGAGAGTGATAACCTCTGCCAGGAACCTTCTGAGTAGAAGTCGTATTTCTTCTATAACAGGGAGGACAGGGTATGTAATTTAAAACAGTTTTAGAAGTAAAACAAATTATATAAGTAAATCATGATAATGACACACAGACAAATATACAAAACAGACGTGAAAGAAAAATTGATACCACTCCTACTCTCATCCAAAACTGACATATTTCGCCACATGTTCTTTCAGAATTTTTTCTCTGTATATATAATATTTATGCATATATTTAAAAATGCAAATCATAGCATACTATGTATATTGATCTGATATCTGCCTTTCCTCCTACAGTATATTATATATGCTTTTCCACGTCAATTCATACAGTCCTAGGAGGTATCTACATCATGATTTGTAATGAACACGTAATATTCCATTGCATGGATGAAACACATTTTATTTAACTAGAATTTGAACTCACACCTGACTCCAAATCCTATGCTTTTCCCAACAAATGATAAAACAAGACATAATTTAAAATGTACAGATTAAGATGTAACACAAGAAGGGTATGGCTGCAAATAAAGAATTCTAGGGTTCCTTGTATTGGTCGGGGGGTGGTATAAAGAGAATGATTGACTTTAAAATTTTAAGTCAAGTATGCATGTTAGAAAATGAAGGATGACGTCTAAACCTAAGAAAGAAGGGACAACAGTTGAAAAAACAACTTTCCCATCAGTTTTCAGCACAGTAGTTTGAAAGCTAATGTGATTACAAATATACGTTGCTTTAGAGAACCCGCACAATGCAGTGAAAATAGCCCTGGAATAGGATTCTGAAGACCAGTATTCCTCTTGTAAGTGAGCTGGTTACTCATTGTGTGACTCCATAGACACAGTCGCTCAACAGAGATAGGTCTGTAGAAAAGGACGGATGAAGGTTTTGGTTTACTTTGTAAATTCCACCTGAAGTTCTTGTCTACCTTGTTGGGAATGAGAACAATTTGCATTAGTCGACGTATTCGATTTATATTGGAGCATCTCTCCTCAATGAGTGCCAAAGCAATTGCCCAGGTGGCTTTTCCTTTAATCTGATTCTGTCTGCTGCCTTACATGTCCCTCAGACAGCAGGCTCTGTGGCCGGCGTAGGAAGGTTTCTTTAGCTATGCAGCCCAGCAAGCCCATTGCCTTGGAATAGTTTCTTTGTCAACATTTTCCCAGTTCTGCCTTGGGGTGCAGGGTGACAAGAGATGATGGGCCGTCAGGGATGGGTAGAGGATCCTGCATACTGATAGAGGTAGTTTCCTTGGTAGCAGTTATCTCCCTAAGCATAGAATTTGTGTCCATTCAGATCACCAATGACCTTCTCACAAAGCCCACTCAAATGAACTAAAAAGTTACACAGATATAAAGAGAAGACCCAAACCTTTGTCCTGTCCTTAATAAGCTCTTGTTCCTCTTTCTTTTCCATGCCGTGTCTCTCAGTGCCACCTCCCTTTATCATATCCCGTATCTCGTCCCACTGTCTGTGTGCGCCTAGATCACAGAATAAGGCCTAAAGTCCACTTAACGTTCTCCCAGTATCAAAGTACACTCTCCTCACAGCACTGTATCCAAAGAATAATTGGTATGTTGGGTGAGTGTGCAAGCCCACGGCCTATTGTCCTATTTGTCTTTGATAATGGGACTAAGCCAGGCTGGCTAGTTAATGAGCCAATTATTTTAGGACAAGCCAGTAGATCTGGACACATAGCTCTGTAGCTTTGGGGTTTTATTTTATTAAGACCTCTTTTCTTCAGGGCTTGCGGTTCCCGTGGGGAAGCTCTTCACGAGAGTCAGAGGCCAGCACTGCAGGTACCTAACTTGAAGCAATGTGATATGTGAGTGTTCTGAGTCCTCCAAAAGATAAAATTGGAAACTTTAAGGGGGAGATTGCTTCTCTCTCTCCCTTTCTCCCTCTCTCTCTGTCTTTGTCTCTGTCTCTGTCTCTGTCTCTGTCTCTCTCTCTCTCTCTCTCTATATATATATATATATATGCACAGACATACACCTATATAATACACACATACATATCACATATGTGTATATATACACACACTTCCTTTTTACCTCATAATTTGCTTTAATATGATGTAAAACTTTGGAAATATGCATATCCTTTGCCCATGTGATTCTACTTTGAGGAATTTATGCTAATGAAATAATCCTGGATATGTGAATGAAGATTCAAGTTGAAAGAATGTTCACGTAATCATTATTTATAATTGAAAAGTCCTAAATGTCTGGTAGTATGGGGCATCATGTACAAATACTATGACACCATTAAAAATAGTATTGAAAATGGGAAAATATGTTCCTGAATATTGTTAAATGAAAAATACAGGTTGCACACAGTATGTAATATGAGTGTGTGTGTGTGTGTGTGTGTGTGTGTGTGTATAGTTTGTAATGATCAGATAGATATGCACCAAAATATTTGAAGTGATTTACTCTGGGTTTTGGGGCTATTGGAGACTGAGCAATAAAAACTATATCAACTATTCTTATATAAATTCTTACATAAATTATAGAATTTACAATTATTATCATTCTGTTACTTTATTTCATCTTTTTATAAATAAAAGAAGTAAAAGCTTGCTAATAATATCAGTGTTCCTATATTCTTCCCTCACCCCCTCATACTGAATCATACAAAATAATAAATTATTTCTATATCTTTCCAATCACTGTGAACAGTATTTTTCTTTTTGTCTTCATTTTCTCATTTGTTACAATAAAAGAATATTGCTTTGGTTATGAGGGAAAGTTATTAAATTTTCTCCCCTGATACATTTACATTTTGATTTAATTTGCAAGAACATTGTATATAAATGATCTCTTCCTGGCATGAAATTACATGAAGCAAAGTATAAAGCTGTGTAGATTGATCTAAGTATATCTAGGTGTATCTTGCTAATTGGTATTGTTGCCTATAAACTCTGGGATCTTGGCCAAGTTACTTATCCTCTTTGTCCTTCAGTTTCCTCATCTGAAATGGGGATAGCAACAGTTTTCACCTCATAGGGTTTTTGTACAGTTTAAATGAGACAATACATGTATTTAGACTGCTGTCCAGAACTGAGGAATTTTCAATACATAGCCATTATTATTATCATCTTTACCAATCTAAAAGGTGTCTAATGGATTATATAATATGGTAGTTTTAAAGCGTGGCCACAAATTCTTTGACCTTCTTCACAACACATGGAACCTAGCTTCTCTCTTCTTAAATCTGGGTAGACTTGTGACTGCTTTGAACAACAGAGTATGGTGAACATTATGCTATATGGCCTTTGAGGCTGAGTTTTAAAAGCCATCTAGCTCTACCACTGTCTCTTGGAACACTCCGAGGCAAGTCTTTTAAGAACCTTGTAAAAAATTCAACTATTGGGACACTCCTATGCTAGGGATGCCACATAGGTGCTCTGGTATCAATTGAATCCAGCCTTCCAGACATCCCCACCAAGGCACAGGTGTGTGAGTGCAAGAGGGGAAGCTGTCTTGGACCCTGCAGCCCATCCCATGCACCAGCTTAGTACCACTGATCGACCCCAGTTGATGTTACGGGGAGCAGAAGAAATGTTCAGCCAGGCTTGTCGAAATTCCTGACCTACAGCATCAATGAGATAGAATAAAATGGTTGTTGTTTTAAGTAACTTAGATTTAAATAGTGTGTTAGGCGGCAGTAGTAACCAGAAGAGATTTTACTACTAGTACTAGGCTAATGCCATAGCACAGAAAACCCCTAGCATGTCTTTGGGGTCAGGCAGCAGATGGAAACCAGAAGGACATTGAGGAGACTGTTAGGGGAAACTTTGTTGTAGCTCCAGGAAGCGGTTAATGATGGCTTAAAAGAAAGCAAGGAAAATGTCGTTGGAAGCTAGAGGAAAGGAGAGACTGTGTATGCGCTAGCAGAAAGTTTAACAAAACAGATACAAAATGTACCTGAACTGACGCTTCTGGCTAAAGAGATTTCCATGCAGAATGTTGAAGATATCAACTGGTTCCTTCTGGTTTCATATCATAAAGTATAAATGGAGCTAAACTAAAGAAAGAGTTCTTCAGTTCTCAAGAAGAATTCAGAGGACATATAATAGAGCCAGGACTTAATAGATTCAAAAATAAAACTGTTTCTCAACTCCTATCAATATGAGTAGAAGATCCTCAAACTAAGAAAGGACCTCAAGACAAAGATCAAATCTAAGAAATGTGGTCTTTGGGAAGAAAATGAAGCTAAGGGTGTGGTAATAAAACTGTTAAATCTTGAAAAAGACTTAAGATGCAGCCTCATAGTCTCTTTAAGACAGAAGGATGGCTTTCCAAGGATCCAGCTTCACCGAGAGTAAAACATATTGAAAGGCTTATCTTGAAATAAGCTGGGGGTATGGCTTTTATCTAATGGAATGGGTGGTTAACGCGTATAAAATTAGTAATTTTTAAAAACAATTATATCAGTTTAGACTGAAAGGAGCAGAGAAAATATAAAATGAAAAGGGAGCCTTGGATACGAAACATCTATGATCAGGAAAAAGGCTGAGAAAACTACTTAGTTGCAAACGTAGGTTACTTTTTATGAAAAAGGAAGAACCAAGAGACCAGAGAGTGGAGTCAAGAGCCAGGGAGTAAAACTGGACCCTAATAAAGAAACTGTATGAAAATTCTGGGATCCAGAATTGTCTTGCACCTAGAATTGCTATGTGCTTCCTACCCCCTCTGTTTAAATGGAAATATCTATTCTAATTATGTTATGCCCGCCTGCTGTTGTATGTTGGGTGGAAGATAACTTGTCTGATTTCATAGGTTTTCACACTGAAAGGACCCATGTCTAAGGAACTGAATCCGAGGAGCCTCATCTTCACCTGGACTGATTCAGGTAACAAAGTCCTGGACTTTAAACCTGAGCTTGTGGCCCAGATTGGATACACTTGGAGAGTATTGGGAAGGATTGAGTATATTTTGCATGTGTGAGAAATATACATAATTTTTAGCCAAAGAGTACATTGTGGCTGTTTTTAATACATCGTTCCAAATTCTTTGACATTCCTCATATGGAGAGGAAGAATCTGTATCCCCTCCCCTTGAATCAGGTTGGCTTTTAAGTTTAAATATCTGCCTTCTGAGGTGAAATCTTAAGAGGCAATGTAGCTTTCTTATGGTTTTTTTTTTGGGGGGGGGCTCAGTCTAGGGGAAGTCTGCTGCCATGTAAGAAGTTCCACCACCCTGAGACCACGTTGCTGGAGGTGCCACATGTCAGGTGCTCTAGTTGTCGGTCCCAGCTAAGCTTAGCCTCTAGACTCTGACAAAATGCAAGATACGTACGTGAAGTCATCTTGGTTCTTTTAGACTATGTAATTCCAGCTGAGTACCACTAAGTGATCTCAGTCGATCCACATGGAGCAACAAATAACTCAGCTGAGTCCTGACTGAATTCGTGACCTACAGAATTCATGAGGTATAATAAAATTCACACTATTTCATGCCATTAAGTTTGGGGATAGTTGGTTATGCAGCAGTAGTAATTTAAACCTGTACTTACAGTGTTACCTGCTAAATAGAAAACGCCTTCATATATAAGAGAAAGAAAAAGTGATATCCAGGTACGCCCTCAATGTTCACTTTAAAATGACTCTTCTGTGGCCAACAGACAGTTGACATTCTTTGATGCCTGTAGTGTTGCATGGGAGCCAGAAGTCTTTACAGGAATAGACTTTGCCCGAGACATACTTTTGGGCTGTGGTATGGATACCAAAAAACTGTTCCTAGCTCCAACATATCTTCCAGCCATTCTGTTTTAGTGTCTGAAACTCCTTGCTTTGGCATAAAGTATCCTCTGTGTTGGAGGCCTGGAGCAATGAAGAAACTGCTGCAAATGGGATGGGGGCCTATTATTAGCCATTGGTAACCCACGGCAGATACCTTTTAGATACTTTTCCATTGTCCTTGGAAAGCAGAGAGAAAGGCCCTGGAAGAAGGAGGTGTAAAGTGGGAAGGTTTATAAATGAGAGGAGAGAGTGATCCCAAACATGGGATGGAGAGAGGGTAATTGAGAAAGACAGCCCTAGGTGGGGTTCTCCAGAGGTGAGTCTTAGCAGTTGGGAACAATCTGAGAATGCCAGGTATCTATGGATGAGTTTGCAAAGAGCAAGATTGAGTTATTCATTGTTATGTCTCAAGGACAGACCCTACATGGACTTGTTTTGTGGAAACTCTCAATTGGTAAATGGAGTCTTATTTTATTTACACACACACACACACACACACACACACACACACACACACACACACACACACACACACATATATGGAGAGAGAGAGAGAGAGAGAGAGAGAGAGAGAGAGAGTTTGATGGCTTATTGCCCTAATAATAGCATTTCCTCACACTTGTACAGTACTTCCCAGTTTATGAAGCATATTTGCATGCTGGGAAGGAGCAAAATATATTTTATATTTTTACATGAATGAACACAGTTTTATAAAGATGAAATGACTTGCCCCAAATCACAATCTAGGTTACACTGGAAAAATTATCCTCAAATTCCATGACTCTTGACTATTTCTGCCACACTGCCTTTAGGACTCAAAGTTGTATCTTCTTTGTACATGTCAATTTACATTCATATAGAACGCGTACAAAGTGAAATACTCTGTGTGTAGGCACTACTAATGCATTTTTTCTCCTTACTAATTGAAACTGAAATGCTCACGATACATCATTATAACAAACACCAAACAGTTGTTCAGATTGAATTTAGAGCCTGGGATGCAGATCTTTAAGTATTGTGTGGATCTTGGAAGCCTTTTAATTATACCAGGAATTCAGTTTTAATTTTTGATGGTATTATAGATGCCAGAAGACATAAGATTTAGAGTGTAGATCAAATGGAGTTAAAGTAAGGTAATTATGAAAAATAGAGCTCCTCCTCTTTTAAGGCTGCCATGGTACATGCATACAGATAACATTGGATAGAGGGTCCAAAGCAAAATGAATTTCCCCAGGGATGAAACCATTGGATGACTCAGCCCAGCATCAGGACCCAGGTTTGGATCACATTGAGGGGGAAGCAGTATGGAAGGGCAGTGGAATATATGCTGCTGCATGATTCAAGAATCCTGGTTTCTAAGTCCTTTTTATTTTGACTGGCTGTGTGGCTTGGGCAAGAGATTCTTTGAGTTTCAGTTGACTCGTCGGCAAAGTGGAGATTTATTTTTTACCTGTCTGAAGGCAGGCAGCTAGAGCAGATACTCTCCTGAGAGCCCTTCCCATTTCAAGGTCTAAGATTGTAGTCTTTCCTCTTTGGTTTCCCTTTCCCCTCTATGGCCCTTTCATTCATGAATTTATCTAAGCCCTTTGTAACTGATTTATATTTTGGCCTTCACGGTAATGAGTTCCACTGAAGCTCTAATTCCTTTTTCTTTAAAACCCACCCTTTCAAGTGCCGCAGGCATGTGGAGTGAGACTAGTACTCCAGGTCTTGGTCCAATCTGCTCAGTTTCTTGGTGACACTAAGTCCCAGGCTGATTTGAAACACCAGAAATGCAAGAGAAGAGCTGTGGGTAAAGGGGAAATAAATTTAAGCCCCATCTTCATTTCTTTCTTAAATCACTTGCATGTACAATCCAGGTAGTATTTTCTTTGTCAATTTAAAAATGACTCCTCCAGTCCTTTGCTTAATAAAAGTTAATTTAGTTTGATTTCATTATTGTCAGACAACTTACATTTCTTAGGGCTGGATATTTGTTATAATTTTTAATTCCATTATAAATTTTTGCAATCATCAGAAAATAACCAACAGTGTTATTATATAGCATGAAAGAGTTAATCTAAGTCACAGTGGAGAAAGGTACTATGGAGTAAAGTATATTCATAATCCAAGAAAATGGAACTTGTTCGCAGCAAATATTAGTTGTTATGGGAACAATCATCTGAGCAACGTCACTTATTTGAGGGACAGGAAATAACTCTGAATCTCATGCCAGTATTGTTTTACAACCCAGATGATATTTGTTTTGAGTCAGAAGACAATGTGGTTTTTAAATTGAGTTATTTTTTTAAATTAAATTTCCTTTCATATTTTAGTAAGTCAGGATGATGAATAACTCTACATTAATGGATCTTCCAGTGTATTTCTATAGCTAACATCAAGTCACCTCACACCTTAGTTGGGGTTTTCAAACCGGAATTGTACTTCATAATTTATTTTGTATGAAGAAACAGCCAACCCATGTTTGTTCTTTCATTCAGCAAATATTTTTAAACAATCTGCTTTGGGGCAGACACTGTACTAAACACTGGGATATCATGGTGAACAAGACAGATGTGTTTCCTGCCCTCATGGGATTTAATGTCTAGTAAGAAGACAGTCATAAAACAAGTAATCACAAGTGTTCATAGCATTGCCAAGGGCAATTCAAGGTGAGGTTTAAACCCACGCTCAAGCTATACATTATCAGCTGTGTGTCCTCAGACAAGTTACCTTCTCACAACCTCGGTTTATTTTTTTCATTTTAAATAAAGGAATAACAAATACCGCCTCACAGAGTTGTCTGATAATAGAATGAGATATTTGATAGAAAAGTGTTCTGTAAAGCGTGAAGTAGCGTGTACGTATTAGTGCTGCCGGTATTATTCTTTACATACGTTCATTTGCTTGGGAAGTTAGTAGGCATACTTAGGCCATTTAGATTCAGAGCCCTCTTACTTGTTCCTTCATTCCTAGGCCTGGTCACCAATTCTCACCTTCCTTTATTCCTTATACCTCCTTGTACTCACTGCCCCCACTGACCCTGACCCCTCCTCAAAGGCCTCTTTGGCTCGATTAGGAATACGAGTTTCAGAGCATGAATAGTTCTCTTCTTGTTAGGATATTCCATGAATGGCTACCTAAGACATTACTCGTATCTTCTCTTGGTCGAGTTATTCTGTTAGCTCAGTAGGTAATGATAATTTGGCAAGGATATGGCATAGCTATTCTTTCCAGTGGTATACTAGACCCCGACTCTATTTCCTCTCTGCCTCGGAATGCTGGTTAAAGTTCCTTTAATACAGACTCAAAACTTAAAGAACATTCATATTACCTTCTTAGAAAACAGCAACTTGTAGAAGACTGATCTTTCTAATGCAAGTGGACCAGGAAAGCCAAGACTATTTGAAAGCACAGTGAAGGGACTATTATGAGAGTTTGCTTCCATCTCAGCATCCCCATCATTTATCTTGCCAATAAGTGTGTGATTCCCTACTATTGGTCACTGATTAAAGCCAAGGCATTGAAACTAAGAATTCACAGAAAATAGTTTTTAGAGAAGGTGGGTTTGAGATAGGGTTTCAAAGCTAAGCAAAATAGATTAGTTTAATGAGAAATAGGCTATCATTGAAAGGTTTTGAAAAGTGGAGTCATTTAATGAAAATGGAAGTCTAAGGCATGTTAGGTAGGCAGTGTCATGCGGGATGTTCTGCAGTGGTAGCAGTGCCAGAGAAGCATGGTGTAATGATAAAAACCTTGACTGAGGGTTGGAAAACCTGACTTCTACCCCTGACGCTGATTATGATTAGCTTTGACACCTTGAGCCGTTATCCTCTTTGGGCTTCAGACTTCTAATTTGCTTAAAAAAAAATGAGGAAGTGGAGGTCAGACTAAATAATCCCTTCTATGAAATAAGAAAAGCAGGTACAAGGTTACTAACATAATCTGATAATGCTGAGAAGACTAGATGCATAATGGTGGCAGTGGAAATGAGGCAGAAAGAACAAGTTGGAGAATTATTGTTTGGATTCAATGAATATGTATAATAGATGGATTGGGGGAGGAGTCTAAGCCGTCTTCAAAGTGTCAGTTTTGAATGACTAGGTAAATAAGGTTGACAACAGAGACGGTGGAATAGAGAGAACTATGTGAGTGAAGAGGGTCAGCTGTCAGTGAAGTGGGAAGCGATTCAAGATTGTATGATACTCTGTTGGGATGTGAACATATATAGAAAAAGGGAGTGGGCAACTATGCCCATAGTACCACAAACTGAAAAGAGCTTAGAAGAAAGTATTTGGTGTTTAGAAGATGAGGTCATCTGAGAGAAAATCAATGGGATCAAGGATATGCAAACGTGTACATATACATGCACCACACATTTCCTTCTCCATGATATACAATACTGTCTCTGGACAAATGGAGAAAACTCAAAACATGATCCATGTTGGAGGTCTTTGGTATGCCTTTCATTATGTACACGTACATTGTGTCCACTGGTTGGGAAAGAGTGGACTGGAAATAAAATATAAAGGGGTTGTCGATATGTTGAAGGTTAGAAATTGTGAAGCAAAGTACAAATGGAGGGACTTCCTATGATCCCCCAGTCTTATTTCTGTATACTTTTCAGTTCAAAATAGATCCTCTTTCATGGTCAGTGGGAAAGTCTACTTTTTACTTCTCTTGATTTCTTGATTTTTCTATATGCATAGAAATCCAAGAGTCTGTTTAGTAATTATCTGCCTTTCTTCTTTTCCTTTCCCCCTGTCATGTTTAATTCCACAACCATTTTCTTGAAAATGAGGTTGGATAGAGCAGAGATGTGTTGTACCTTATCTGTCGTGACATACTGAAAGGAACTCACAGTTGTGTACAGATTGTATAACACCTTTAGATGAATCTTATTTCCTTCCCTTGGATGGTGCTAATAGAGTATGAAAGCAAAACATGATTATATAAGATGATTACTATGGTATTGTATAAAGGCCTGGAGTCATTCAAATGATTTGGAATTAAAGACGTGTTTTCTGAGAAGTCCATATTATTGTTGCAGAGATGAAAACCTTTTTCTTTTAGCGGCTAGAGTCTCAAGATGTTTACCCTCTTTTCTCTTCTTCTTTATCCTAGAGACTTCTCAAAATCTCTCCAAAAATAGTTGCAGTGCAAGTGAATAAAAAGAAATCTTATCTAGTGAAAGTATTAGAAAAGCTTGGTTTTCCTCTCAGATAAAAATAGTCTTGTTATCTATTTGCACTGTGTCTTGAGTGTCGGTAACATACAAAGTGAAATGTGTAGCATACCCAGACTAGGAAACCATTGTTAAAGTCTTTTTGTGTAAGGGATGTCGCTTAACTTGTCTCTCACCCTGGGCACCAGAAACTTGACTGCCATTGTCAAGTGGGTTTGACCGTCCCAGGTAACTCTCAACAAAATGCCAGAGGGTTTCTTTAACACGTAACTTGAGGAGACAACAAAAAGCTTAGCTGGACTAAAGAAACACAATGTGATGACAGTTTCTTAAATGGTTAAGCATCTGTACATACAATATTCTGTAAATGATGAGAAGTAGTGCTCTGATATGAATATCTAATTTCTCTGTACAAGGAATTTTTTTAAGGCTTTAACCTCTTGAAGGTATGAACATTTCTGTGTTCTTATTGGATCCACATTTCTTTAATTTTGCAGTTGTCCAAGTTATTCTGATGCTTGTCAGAGTGCCTGGAGCTGTTCTTGTCCTATGCTGCTCCGCCCTGGGGGTGTTCTATATCAGGGCCCTTTATTTTAGCCTCTGATGGAACACTCCAAAATCATTTTCAGTTCAGAGTACTTAGTTTTATTCCTAAAGAACCAGGGATTCTCTCTGAAATGTCTCCTGTGTGTTATATATTACCTTGGGAATGATTTCTTGCATGTTTCTTTGGCTTTCTATTTCTCTCCTGTGAATGTTCCATGTTTTCTGGGAAGCTGCCTCTGTCCACACTGTGAAGATGGCAAGTGTTTTAAATTCTCCACTTATTGTGGTGGAGAAACTAACTTCCAGACTGTATCTAAGTTGTAATGGCTGAAGCTTAGATGCCATAGCATTTACTATTTTTAAAAATTAATTAATTAATCTTTTGGTTGCATTGGGTCTTCGTTGCTACGTGCAGGCTTTCCCTAGTTGTGGCGAGCAGCGGCTACTCTTTGTTGCGGTGTGCGGGCTTCATTGTGGTGGCTTCTCTTGTTGTGGAGCACGGGCTCCAGGCACGCCAGCTCAGTAGTTGTGGCACGTGGGCTCAGCAGTTGTGGCTCGCAGGCTCAGTAGTTGTGGCTCACGGGCTCTAGAGCGTAGGCTCAGTAGTTGTGGCGTACGGGCTTAGTTGCTTTGCAGCACGTGGGATCTTCCAGGACCAGGGCTCAAACCCTTGTCCCCTGCATTGGTAGGCAGATTCTTAACCACTGCGTCACCAGGGAAGTCCCTTTAGCATTTACTATTTAACGCTATTAAGTATTTCCCCCTGGTTACAGCAGTTTAGGATTTTATTGTTTTATACCTGTTGTAATGTGGACTATGCTTGATCTCAGTGGTCCTTAAAACCAGACATGACTTCTGCTTTCTTGAACCATAACTCCAAATTGACAGACAGACTTAGAGCTGAAGGAAATGACAAGAGACTATAAGAGGTAGGACTTTTTCTACTTAAATATGTTTCTTTAAGTGTGGTGGCATTTGTAATTGAGACTGCAATTAACATATTTTTGCAGATTTCTTTGTTTCAGTGGTTACACTAGTCACTGCTTGGTCCAAGGGTGGAGTCTAGGTTAAAGAATGTCTCTGTCACTAGATGAAGATATTTGCATGGAAAATCACATTAGAACCTCAAACAACGAGAGTCCAATTAAGTGCACTCCTTAATTAACTGGAATATTCAAGTGATACTTCGGGTTTAGGAGAAAATGATGGATAGCTGGAAACCATTCCACATCAAGCAACTAGTGACTGAGTTATTTATTCATTCATTAGCTCAGCAGTAGACACTGGGTATACTGACAAAGGACACAGTGCTTGCATTCAAATTACAAACAGAGAAATAGATAAATGAATGATTACAATGAAATGTTCTGAGTGTGGACCTCAGCACAGAATAGTATGGAATGCATAGGACAGACAACTATGGGGATATCAGGGAAGGGTTCTTGAGGTGGTGATATATGAAGCTAACTCTGAAGAATTAACAGAAGTAGGCCAAGTGATGTGGTGGGAAAAGGGCACAGGGCACTCTAGAAACATGAGGGAAGAAGGCACATAGTAAGAACTGCAAGGAGTTCAGTATGGCTACAGCGCACAGGAAGACATGGGCTGTGGCAGAAAAGAAGTTGGACCAGTAGGCAGAAGCCAGATCATGTGTACGTCAGGTTAAGGCATTTAGAACGTCTCTTGATGACATGGGGGAGTTACTGAAGAATTTTCAGACGCAAGGAGTCATGGCTGTATTTGCAGTTTAGAGATTTCTCTGGTGCATTGTAGAGCTGGTTTGGAGAAGTTAAGACAAGAAGAAAGAAGAATAGCTGGGTATTGTATTAGACCAGGTAAGAAATGAGGAGGTGGTAGTTGGATTAGAAGGGATGGAGGCAGATATCAGAAAGCAAGAAAGATTTATGAGGTTGAATGGACAAGACATGGTGAATTTGACACAGACTGAGATACAGAAAAGAGGAGAACTAGAAGGATAGGACATAGGGACACTGATAGATTCACTTTTGTATATGACAGATACTTGGAGGTGAAAATCACATTTTCCAGGGACTTGGACTTTGGCCAGTGGCATAAAGTCTGCCAATCCTAAGGCCTTGTACCAGCCTCATTTAGTAAAGAGAGATTCAGGGATGTTCACTAGACCAGATTGATTAAAGAAAATCTCGCATTAAGCTTCAGTTGCACAGCAATTTAATTAGCTAGAAACCGCCATTCCCATAGCATCTCTCTTATTGAAGCTTTATTGTAGTTCTTAGAAGATAAATCTATCCTGGAGTTGGATAATCTATGATATAACTGTCACTTTGGCCCTTTCATTATTTTTAAAATGCATCACGTTTGCCTAATCACTGCCAAGGAGACAAGGAGCAATCCTCTACTTTACAACTGATCAAATTCTCTTTAGTCTGATTTTCGCATTCTCTGATACCCCCAGAGTGGATCTGTTAGTTTTTCCTTGACCCTTCACTCATAGTCGTTATTGATTTTTCCTGAAGGGTGCCAAAGCGATTACTGCCTACCTCTTCCTTCACCCTCCGTGAAAGGATCTCAGATGGCTTCTTAGGGCCCTACAAAATCAAGGGTTGTTTACGCCAATCACACAACTCAACATTTTTTCTCAGCTTTTCAAGATAAAAGTTTAAAATGCCTCCTGATTAAAGTGCTTCTGTGATCGTTGCTCTGCATCAAGGTCTATACTTTCTTTTTCTTTCCTTCACGGTCCATGAAGCAACATGGGGCACAGCCTCGAGTAAACAAAATGCTGAGAAATGAAGGAGTTCAGATTGCTATTATTTCCTCCTTACCTGTCTAAAAACTAGTGGAAACTCCTTTGTTTCTCTTGTTTTTACTTACAATCCTTTTTAGTGTCTAAATCTCCGTTGTTGCCCAGTGTGCCTGTGCTAGTGAATCAAATTGAATTGACCTTTGATGTTTCCTTTGATGAATGGTCTTTTCAGGACTGCTGCCATTATTCTGAGCTGTATTGATCATTGTCAAAGATTAAAAGAACATGGCAGGAGGGTCAGACGAAGGTGGGTTTGACTTCTGATTCTGTCATTTACTAGCTGTGTGACCTTAGCTACGTCATTTAATTTTTCTGAGCTCCCTGTTTCCTCATCTGTAAAAAGGCAAAATCATACACATTCTGCTTTCTTCTTGGTCTTGGTGTGGGTTTCAAATCAGGAAAGAATATTTTTCCAATTTCCAGACATTAACACATGTAACTCCGTTACTTGTAATCTGTAATAGGGCATATACTTAGAAGGTATGGGAGAAAAAAAAGTGAAAATTTTTACTGCTATACTCTGAAAGATACAATGAATAATGTATGGTGATTGGCAGAGTTTACGTGTTAAAGCAAAGATATTTACAGAAAGTTAGTTTTTTGAAAACAAAAACAGGAGAGCTAACGTTTATTGGGCACTTACTAAATGTTAAACACTGTTCTATATGCTTTCGATGAATATCTCATTTTCTGGTCACAAGAGTGAGCTAGGTATTATTATTAGGGGAATTTCACAGATGAGGAGACTTGTTCCAGTTCACCCGGATACTAAATGGAAGAGAGAATTTAAATTTGGGCCTGATCCAAAAAATACGATCTTAGCCACAGTGTGGTTGGACTTCATAATCTTGATATAAACTTGTTTCATTTTGACTTGCCAATTTATCCTACAACTGTATTGCAGCATAACAGTCTCAGTTAACTGGGGTACCAGTTTTGACTGTGTGCAGGGGAGGAGGTAGAAGAGCGCCAGCAGCTCTACAGTGCAGTGAGTGATGGTTCCTACATTTTAGAAATTACCTTTTCCCTGATTTCCGTGTCAACCATAGGAGTAGATTTAACAAAGTCCAGAACAGATACTCCGAGAGAAAACTCTTGAAACCACTTTTGCTCACTAGACTTTAAAATTCTGGAAGGAAAGGCACCCGTTCCTGGCAGAGAGGCTGGCACATAGTTGGTATCCAATGAGTGTCTGGTTTTTTTCTCTTATTTCTCAGCAGAGCTTTTATCTACCCTGAACCCCTGTTGACTGTGACTAGCTGTATGATTAAGCAACTCTGCAGAAACCAGCATAAAATGAGATTCAAATATAGTGTTTGTGTCTACCAAGCACTTCTTAAAAGTTTCTGTATACAAGAGGATTTGTATTTAATCAATTGTGAAGCATGACCAAGATATATAATTTACCTTGAAAAAATCTCTGGTTGATAAATGTTTAGGAAATATAAGGTGTATCACATTGAAACTAAATATATATTAGGTTATTTTAGATGAAGTGATTTTAGATAAAGACAACTGAAAGGAATCTTGAGAGTTCACGTAGACTCCCCCTACACCTTAACTTTGAGGAGGTACGTGCCAAAACTTCACAAAACTCTCTGAGGAATTACGTGATGGTTAAGACTAGTTGGAAAGGGATCATGCCAGTCTTCTTATTAAAACATTTCCCTGTGTTCCTACCTTTATCATTAGGGTAATAATTTTCAAATGTAATCGAGAATCACAATCACCTAGAGCAGCAGTTTTCAAACTTTTTGCATTTATGATCCCATTATACTCTTAAAATTTATGAGAACCCCCTAATTTTTTACCCATTCCATAATTACCAAAAGAACATAGTTTCATGAAAACTTATTTTCCAAAAAAATAGTAAAATAATGAAGTTGCTCTACATTTTTTCTAATTCTCTTTTAATATCTGGCATAACAGAAGGCAGCTATGCTATCATATCTTTTTCTGCATTCCATCTGTTGCAATATGTTGTTTTGTTTGAAGCATAGGAAAAACTGCAGCCTCACTCAGATACGTAGCTGGAAAGAGAGGGAGTATTTTAAATAATAGTCTTTATAGGTGATTGTGGACATTCTTCTTGATACTATCCCAAAATTCAACAAGTGGTAGTTTTTTAAAGGTTTGTTACAATATTGCTTCAGAAACCATATTAATGAACTTTTCTTCCTCTGTTTCATTACCATCCATTGATTTATTTTGCACTCTGAATGGATCTTTGACTCATCATGATGTTGTAATATCATTTGTTGGTCATTTGGGAATTTTTAATTCAGTGAGTTATACAGATCTTCTAAATGTTGACAAATTTTTATATAATATCAACAATAACATTTATTAATATCAACACTGATCTTAGAAAAATCTTTAAGGGTAGGAAACTGTCAGGCTCACAGTTGCAGACCCAAGTTTTACAAAATTTGAATTTTCCCTTGAAAGCTTGAATTTTATCATTGGCAACAAATACCATCTCTGGTTTTCCTTGAAGTGACAGGCCCACTTTATTAGTTTCTTAAGAAAATACCAAGAAATGAGCAAGTCTGAATAACCATAGTTTGTCAGGCTTTCAAGTGAAAATAGTGTTCAATGAGAAAGGTAGACAACCATCATACCTCTGCATGTCAGAAGTGCTTTATGCAGATTTTGCATTTTGTTACACAGAATAATAAAAAGGCACATACTCGAGGATCAAGATTTAACAAAATTAATAATTTTAATGCTTTACCAAGGGCAGTTTAAAGTAAACTGGTTTTTTTGTTAAATCACAAATGAATGGCAGTGAAGGATACAATGATGACTAGTATTATGTGGTGTCACCACCTGGAGTCAAGGCACAATTAGAGCAAATGTCAGCACAATGAAAAAAGCAAATAATGATTCTTATTATAAGAATAGTTTTGAAGACTGCCCGAACCAGTGAACTTCAGGGGTCTGAAGACCATACTTTGAGAACTCCTGACCTATAGACCGTCTTACAATGCTGATTTTTTTTTTTTTTTTTTGCCAGACTTCCAGAAATTCCAATTCAGGAGTTTGGGAAGGGGTCCAATAATTTGTACCTTTAAATAGCACTGCAGAGGATTTTGAGAAAGTGGCCTATGGAACACATTTTGAAAAATACAGCATTATAGGAGAGATGCCTTCACTTTGGCTATGATTATATGAACGGGAATATATACCTGCCTAAAACAACTGATTATTTACTTTAGTAAAATTAGTCACCTAGCTGCTTTATTGATTTGTTTATTCTATCCAAAAGGTTGAGTTGATAGTCCTTTGTGTATATTAATTTTCTGTCTTACATCTCCCATATCCGCTTCTTTAATTAACTTTTGTTTTCTTCATTTTGAACCCGTTTAGACTCTGTCTTTCTTTGATAGGTTGTGAAAGTTAAAATTGGGCAGACATGCCATCCTTTTAGGCTCTGACCATGCTAAGAAGTAGTATCTGCTGTGTTTTCACATCTTAAAATAATCAAACTGATCTTCCCCTTTGCTATTCCTCCTCACCTGTAGCTTTCTAGCCCACTATCTGCCTTTGGCATTCTGACCATGACTGAGTTCCCTGGGGAACGTCAAAGAATATAAATGAATCTTGCCCTGGACTTTCGTAGTTGAACAGCCTGGGCTCCTTTAGGTATTCTGTCAAAGAGGAAAAGAGTAAGCGTGAGTTGGAGAGAAAGCTTGAAAGTGAGTATGAGCCTCCCTTATGTAATTGGCCTACTTCTCTTCCCTTTCCTAACAATGAAATATCTAAAACTGGGACTCAGCCACTCCTTTGATCTCTCTTCATCTTTCTCTCTACAGATATCCTGCAACTGGCTGCCTGGCTTCAGAGATTTTTTTCAACTTGAGACAATTCAAGCCCCAACTGAGTAATCCTCGATGACCCATTGTATTGTTTTGCTAAAATGTACGAGTAGCTTGCAGAGCTCAACCCTTCAGGCTTAACATCTTCCCAGGTGAGAATAGACCGCGTTGGTCTTGTTAGCATTTTTGGTTTGACCTGTTCACCTCACCCTTTAGGCCATTTCCTTTGATTTTGAGGAGTTAGGTTTTATGACCTCCAACACAATTATGGATCACTGTTAGTTTCCAAAACATTTGGGTAGTGCTAAGCAAAATTTGCTACCCTAAATGCTCGGGCTGATGGTATGACACATCAGTGAAACAGGCTTTCAATTATAAAGTTGCTTTGGTTTAAATCTTACCTCAGAGTCATAATTTGTGTAATGGTGGTGTTGGCATAAGTTAACTGAAAAGAGTTTTGTGTAGGATACAATTTGTTAAAAAAGCTGCCTTCGTCATAGTTGAAAACTTTAAAGGGAATATAATTTTAATGTTCAAAGATCTTTAAGTAATGGGTATGTGACACTGAAACATTTAGCACTTCATTTTTGAAATCTGACTTTCAAATCTGAATAATCTTGCCATATTTACTGACCCAAGTCTGTGCATAGCTATGCATATATGTACAGAGCTTTTTAAACTTTAAAGATCAGGCCCTGGTGCATGCAAGAAATTTACAGCAAGTAAAAAGCTCCCGATTACACTTCTATTCCTAAAACTAATTGTATATTTGTGCAAGTAATACTTTCAGATGGTATCAGGTGTTAGCACATACACATAGTTGTGGAGTTTGGCCTCTTTAATATAAAATTCAAATCTATTTCTGGCAAAACAAACACTTTTTAAAATCAATTACTCCAATCAAGTCAGGATCTTTCTTCCTTAAACCATCAACAACAGCAATCAAACAACTTTGGGAATAGAAAAATAAACTAAACCATCATACATGCATTTGCAAATTTTTTCTTCTACGCATTAGAAGTTAAATGGAGTTGTATTTTTGTCCATGACTTCTACTGATTTATATGCGACAGGATAATTTATTGTGATATTGATTTCTGTATCATTCTCACTGAGGGGGATGTTTTTTTCCTTCCCTATCCTGAAAAATAGCCCAAACTCTTTGGTTTTTGCTATGGCAGAGGTGAGAATGGAGGATTGTTAAATTTTGAGTCGCTGAAAGGAGTAGTTTCCAGAAATGCAGAAGGTGACCTCCATCCGGGCCCTTTGATTTTCAGAAAGAGTTTCCTGGAAGGATTGTTTAACAGGGCAAGTTCCACCTAGAGGGTAGAGCGTTTGTGTACAGCTTTCCTAAGTCTGATAGGGATCTTTAAGGTTTCCAGGAGCAGAGACAAAGGAATTTACTTGCTCACAGGGCTCTAGATGAGTGATTACTACATAATGACCCTAGAAGTTGGACCATATGTATCTTGGACTTGAGAACAATTGTGAGGCTACTTGTGAGTGAATCTTTGCTCAGTTAAGCAGACTATTATAGGAGTCAATCTGAATCCATCACAGCAAAATGACTAAATTAACTTGGATTGTCTCCTTGACAGCAGAATTCTGTTGCCTAAAATAAAACTTAAATGGTAACAACTATTGGGTACTATGGACTTATATCACCCCTCAATTTCCAGTCACCACTTAAGCCTGGGATTCTGGTATAATCCTGTGAGGGCTGGGGGACATGTCCCCAAAATGACTAACACTGAGTTTAGTGGACCATTTGGGCACATTACATAATTGGGAAATGTAATGAATTCCTTAAATCCAAATATTGTGGAATAAAATCATATGTGTAACGAATGCATCTATACAAACCAGTAATCAATGAGTGGTAGTATTTTTCTCATTAGTCTTCTGATTTTCCTAATTTACACTTAGCTCATTTTTTATTCAAGTATAACACTAATTATAGTTACATGAAATCCTGCTACTGAAGAAAAAGTACTCCTGGCCCATTTGAAAAAACATGACGGCATTTTCATTTATTTTTGTTAGCTGACCACCTATTAGTGTGACATAATTAAACAAATTAAAGTACTTGTAAAAGATTGGTCAGTGTTGAGGAGATTGAAGCTTGTACATTAAATATTTATTTTGATTTAGATTACGTGGAGAATTGAATGACAGAAATCTGGACTTGAACGAAGACGGAGCTATACTTTATATCACACACTGCTATCTAAAGGTACACTTATTCATAAATTCCCTGAGACCATAAAGCGAGTTTTATGCTCTGTTCTTTTCCTCAATGACTTACAGGATTGTTTACTATATGTTTACTATATACTGCAGAATTTGTGGTGTGTGTAGATAGCAAACTGGCCACCTGGAAAACCTATTTAAGCTTAGGGGAAATTGCCCAGTTCATGACATGGATATAGGAAGCTTTAAGGAAAAGATCTCACAGCTAGTCTAGTTTATTTTTTTGACTGCTACTTGCCTTCCACATAATAAACCCCAAATTGAAGGCTTTGAGAGTCTGTATTTCTGTCACTACACCATGTAGTAAGTGGTAAACCATGCATTTTATATATATATATATATATATATATATATATATAGCACAAACACATATATACATATATATGTATACACACATGCACACACACACACATATGTATACATACACACATATATATACAAACACATCTCTAAATCAGAGAAAAGGTGGTTGGAAGAGGACCATGCCTCTTCCTACTTCTTTGCCCATATTCAATCATAAAAGACTCATTCAGGAAAAACAAAACAAAACGTAAGAACAGAAGCCAAAGTGAGTGGTCTGGTTACTAGTTCAAAATTAATACAAAAATATTCAAATCACGAACGACCTTGAATTCCCCCTCAGGAGGTGTTTTTTGGTTTTTTTCTAAAGTATAGTTGATTTTCAATATTATATTGTTTTTAGTTTCAGGTATATGCATAGTGATTTGATATTTTTATAGCTGATAGTCCATTTAAAGTTAATATCAAATATTGGCTATATTCCCTGTGCTTTACAATATATCCTTGCGACTTATTTATTTTATACTTAGTATTATAGTTTTTACCTCTTAATCCCCCACCCTTATCTTGCCCCCCCAGTGATAACCACTAATTTGTTCTCTATATCTGTGAGTCTGTTTCTGTTTTGTTATGTTCATCTGATTGTTTTATTTTATAGATTCCACATATAAGTGATAGCATACAGTATTTGTCTTTCTCTAACTTATTTCACTAAGGATAATAACATCCAGGTCCCTCCATATTGTTAAAAGTGGCAAAATTTTATTCTTTTTTTATGACTGAGTCGTATTCCAGTGTGTGTGTGTGTGTGTGTGTGTGTATCTTACATCTTCTTTTTTTAAAAATTAATTTATTTTATTTTTGGCTGTGTTGGGTCTTCATTGCTGCACGCGGGCTTTCTCTAGTTGCAGTGAGCAGGGGCTACTCTTTGTTGTGGTGCGCGGGCTTCTCATTGTGGTGGCTTCTCTTGTTGCGGAGCACAGGTTCTAGGTGCACAGTCTTCAGTAGTTGTAACTCGCTGGCTGTAGAGTGCAGGCTCAGTAGTTGTGGTGCACGGACTTAGTTGCTCCTCGGCATGTGGGATCTTCCCGAACCAGGGGTCAAACCCGTGTCCCTTGCATTGACAGGCAGATTCTCGACCACTGTGCCACCAGGGAAGCCCTCAAATCTACTTTATCCATTCAACTCTTGAGGAACACATAGGTTGCTTCCATATCTTGGTTATTGTAAATAATGCTGCTTTGAATATTCAGGTGCATACATCTTTTCAAATTATTGTTTTCATTTTCTTTGGATATATACCCAGGAGTAGAATTGCTGAATCTTATGGTAGTTCTGTTTTTAGTGTTTTTAAATTTTGGTTTGGGGGATACCTGTTCTTATTTTTTATTTATGTATTTATTGAAGTGTACTTGACTTAGAATGTTTCAGATGTACAGCAAAGTGATTCAGTTATATATATTATATATATATATTCTTTTTCAGATTGTTTTCAATTATAGCTTATTATTAGATATTGAATATAGTTCCCTGTGCTATACAGTAGGTCCTTGTTGTTTATTTTATATGTAATAGTGTGTATCTATTAATCCCAAATTCCCAATTTATGCCCCCCTCCACTTTCCCCTATCATAACTATAATTTTGTTTTCTATGTCTGTGAGTATATTTCTGTTTTGTAGATAAGTTCATTTGTATTTTTTTAATTCCACATATACGTGATATTATATGTGATATTTGTCTTTCTCTGTCTTACTTCACTTAGTATAATAATGTCTAGGTCCATCCATGTTGCTATAAATGGGAAAATTTCACTCTTTTTTATGGCTGAGTAATACTCCATTATATATATACCCCATCTTCTTTATCCATTCATCTGTCAATGGACATTTAGGTTGCATTCATATCTTGGCTATTGTAAATAGTGCTGCTGTGAACATTTGGGTGCATGTGGCTTTTTAAATTAGCATTTTCATCTTTTCCGGATATATGCCCAGGAGTGTGAATACACCTACCTATCTAAGGAGACAAAAGACCTGTACTCCAAAAAATATAAGATGCTGATGAAAGAAATTGAAGACCACACAAACAAATGGAAAGATACACTGTGTTCTTGGATTGGAAGAATCACTGTTGTTAAAATGACCGTACTACTCAAGGTAATCTACAAATTCAGTGCAATTTCTATCAAATTACCAATGGCATTTTTCACAGAACTGAAACAAAAAATTTTAGAATTTGTCTGGAAACACAAAAGACCCTGAGTAGCCAAAACAGTCCTGAGAAAGAGGAATGGAGCTAGAGGAATCATGCATCGTGACTTAGGACTATACTATAAAACTATAATAATCAAAACAGTGTGGTATTGGCACAGAAACAGCTACACAGATCAGTGGAACAGGATAGAAAGCCTAGAAATAAACCCACACACTTATGGTCAATTAATTTAAGGCAAAGAGGCAAGAATATACAATGGGAGAAAAGACAGTCTCTTCATTAAGTGGTATTGGAAAAATTGGACAGCTACCTGTAAAAAATGAAATTAGAACATTTTATAATACCATATATAAAAATAAACTCAAAATAGATTAAAGACCTAAATGTAAAACTGAATACTATAAAACTCCTAGAGGAAAAATAGGCAGAACAGTCAGACATAAATCATAGCAATAATTTTTTGGATCCACTTTCTAGAGTAATTGAAACAAAAGCAAAAATTAACAAACGGGGCCTAATTAAACTTAGAGGCTTTTACACAGCAAAGGAAACCATCGACAAAACAAAAAGCCAACCTATGGAATGAGAGAAAATATTTACACATGATGCAACCTACAAGGGCTTAATTTCCAAAATGTACAAACAGCTTATACATTTCAGTATCAAAAAAAAAAAATCCAATCAAAAAAAGGACAGAAGACCTAAATAGACATTCCTTCAAAGAACACATACAGATGGCCCAAAAGCACATGAAAAGATATTCAACATTTTTAATTATTAGAGAAATGCAAATCAAAACTACAATGGGGTAATACTTCACACAGGTCAGAATGGCCATCATTAAAGAATCTACAAATAATAAATGCTAGAAAGGGTGTGGAGAAAAGGGAACCCTCCTATATTGTTGGTGGGAATGTAAATTGGTACAGGCACTATGGGGAACAGTACGGAGGTTCCTTAAAAAAAACTAAAAATAGAGTTACCATATGATCCAGCAATACCACTTCTGGGCATATACTGTATCCCGAAAAGATGAAAATGCAGTTATAATTTTTTTTTGAGGAAATGCTGCACTGTTTCCATAGTGGCTATACCAATTTACATCATTACTAACAGTGTCCTAGGTTTCCTTTTTATTCACATACTTGCCAACATTTGTTATTTATAGATTTTTCGATACAGCTATTCCAACAGATCGAAGGTGAGATTGAGGTTTTGATTTGCATTTCTCTGATGATTATCAACGGTGAGCATCTTTTCATATGCATATTGTCCAACTGTATATCTTCTTTGGAAAAATGTCTCTTTATGTCTTCTACCCACTTTTAAATTGTGTTCTTTTTTTATATTAGTTGTATGAGCTGTTTATACACTTTGAATATTAACCCTTTATTGGTCATATCGTTTGCACATATTCTCTCCCATTCCTTAGGCTGTCTTTTCATTTTGTTGATGGTTCTCTTTGCTATGCCAAAGCTTTTAAGTTGTATTAGATCCCATTTGTTCATTTTTGCTTCTTTCTCCTTTGTCTTAAGAGACCAATACAAAAAAATATGGCTTCAATTTATGTCCAAGAAGGTTTTGCCTATGTTTCCTTCTAGTAGTTTTATGGTTTCTGGTCTTACATTTACGTTTTAAATCCACTTTGTGTTTACTTTCGTATATGGTGTTAGAAGATGTTCTAATTTCATTTTTTGACATTTAGCTGCCCAGTTTTCTCAGCACCACTTATTAAAGAGACTATCTTTTCTCCATTGTAGATTCTTGCCTCCTTTGTGTAGATTAATTGAACATAAGTGAATGGGTTTATTTCTGAGCTCTCTATTGTGTACATTGATCTATATGACTTTTTTTGTGCCTGTACCATACTATTTTGACTACTGTAGCATTGTAATGTAATATGAAGACAGGGAGCATGATAACCTCCAGCTTTGTTCTTTTTTCTCAAGAATTATTTGGCTCTTTGATGTCTTTAATGGTTCCATATAAATTTTAATATTATTTGTTATAGTTCTGTGAAAAATGCCATGGGTATTTTGATAGAGATTGCATGAAATCTGTAGATTGCTTTGGGTATTGTCATTTTAATAATATTAATTATCCCAATCTATGAACATAGGGCATCTTTCCATTTCTTGCTATCAGCCTCAATTTCATTCATCAGTATTTTATAGTTTTCAGAGTATAGGTCTTTTACTTCCTTGGTTAAGTTTATCCCTAGGTATTTTTGTTTTTTGGGTGCTATTTTAAATGGGACTGTTTTCTTGTTTTCTCTTTCTAATAGTTTATTATTAGTATATAGAAAAGCAATATATTTCTGTATATTAATCTTGTATCCTGCAATATCCCTGAGTTAATTTATGCTAGTATTTTTTGTTGGAAACCTTAGGGTTTTGTATATACAGTATCATGTCATCTGCAAACAGTTACTGTTTTACCTCTTCCGTTCACATTTGGATGCATTTTATTTCTTTTTCTTGTCCAATTGCTCTGGTTAGGACTTCCAAAACTATGTTAAATAGAAGTGCTGAGACTGGGCATCCTTGTCTTGTTCCTGATTTAGAGGAAAAGTTTTCAGCTTTTAACCATTGAGTATGATGTTAGCTCTGGGTTTACTAGAAATAGCCTTATTATGTTGAGATATGTTCGTTATACACCAACTTTGATGAGAGTTTTTTTTATCATGACTGGATATTCAGTTTTGTCAAATAGATTTTTCTGTGTTTATTGAGATGATCATGTGAGTTTTATCCTTTATTTTGTTAATGTGGTGTATCACGTTGACTGATTTGTAAATATTGAACCATTCTTGTGACTCTGGAATAAATCCCACTTGAACATGGTGTATGATCCTTTTTATATATTGTTGGATTTGGCTTGCTAGTATTTTGTTGAGGATTTTTGCATCTATGTTCATCAAAGATATTGGCTTGTAATTTTCTTTTTTTGTAGTTCTTTGTCTGGTTTTGGTATCACGGTAATGGTGGCCTCATAGAATGTGTGGGAGTGTTCCACCCTCTTCAATTTTTTGGAATAGTTTGAGAAGGATACATATTGTATTAGCTTTTCTTTTTGTGTTTATATTTTCTTATGTGAAGCTATCCAGTCCTAGACTTTTGTTTGCTGGGAGGTTTTTAATTAAAAATTCAATTTCATTATTAGTGATTGGTCTGTTTAAATTGTCTATTTCTTATTGATTCATTGTCAGAAGATTAATTCTAGAAGTTTATCCATTTCTTCTATGTTGTCCCATTTTATTAGCATATAGCTGTTCATAGTATACTCTTTTTTAATCTTTCTGACATTTCTTGTAATTTCTTCCATTTCATTTCTTATTTTGTTTGTTTGGGTCCTTTCATTTATTTTTGATGAGACTGGCTGCTGGCTTACCAATTTTGTTAACTTTATTAAAAAAACAGTGCTTGGTTTCATTGATCCTATTTTCTCTCTATTTTTAATTTATTTTCCCTTTGATCTTTGTTATTTCTTTCCTTCTGCTGACTTTGGGCTTTGTGTGTTGTTCTTTTTCTAATTCCTATAGATGGTAAATTGTTTATTTGAGATTTTGCTTGTTTCTTGAGATAGGCCTTTATTGCTCTAGACTTCCCTGTCAGAACTACTTTTGCTGAATCCTATAGATTTTGGAAAGTTGTATTTTATTTTCCTTTGTCTCAAGGTATTTTCTGATTTCCTCATTGACTTGTTAGTTTTTTAGTAGCATGTTGTTTATACTTCACATATTTATGCTTTTCTCATTTTCCTTCCTGTCATTGATTTCTGGTTTCATCTTGTTGTGACCACAGAAAATGCTTTATATAATTTCTCTCCTCTTAAATTTATTGAGGCTTGTGTTGCAGCCTGTTATGTGATCTATCCTGAAGGATATTATATGTTCACTTGACAAAAATAGATATTATATTGTTTCTGGATGGAGTGTCCTATAGATACCTGTTAATACCAACTGGTCCAGTATGTCATTTAAGACTACTCTTTCCTAATTGATTTTCTGTCTGCATTATCTGTCCATAGACGTCAGTGGGTTATTAAAGTCTCCGACTATTATTGTATTATTGTATGATTGTCAATTACTCCCTTTATGTCTGTTAATATTTGCTTTATTTATCTGCTCCTATATTAGGTGCATACAGATTAATGCATGTCATATCCCCTTCTTGTGTTGACCCCTTTATCATTATATAAGGTCCCTCATTTTTTTTATAGACTTTGTTTAAAAGTCCATTTTGTCTGATATGAGTATTGCTAGTCCACTTTCTTGTCATTTACATTTGCATAAAATATATTTTTACATCCTCTCACTTTCAGTCTGTATGTGTCCAGTTTGGAAGTGAGTCTCTTGTTAGCAGCATATAGATTGGTTTTGTTTTTCTATCAAATAAACCACATTATGTCTTTTGACTGGAGCATTTAGTCCATTGACATTTAAAGTGATTACTGATAAGTATATGCCATTTTGTTACTTATTTTCTGGTTGTTTTTGTGTTTCTTCACTCTTCTATTCTTTTAGTTACTTCCCTTTTGGTTTGATATTATTCTTTAGTGATATCCTGTGTTCCTTCCTCTCTAGTTTTTGTGTATCTATTGTATGTGTTTGATTTGTGGTTACCATGGGATTCATATATGTTGAAGTATAACTGTATCTTCTTGTTTTGTACTGGTAGTCATTGAAGCCCAGACACATTTGAAACGATCTACATTTTTTTTTTACTCTCATTCCCCATGATTTGTCTTTCATGTCATATTTTACATCTTCATATTTCTCCCTTCACTTTTCATTGTAGTTATAGTTGATTTTACAATTTTTGTTCTTTACTCTTCATACTAGCTTATTTAAGTGGTTGATCCACAGCCTTTACTATGTATTTCCCTTTATTAGTGGGATTTTTCCTTTCCTATACATTCTTCCTTTGTTGTAGCCTTTTCTTTTGCATGGATAGAAGACCCTTTAACATTACTTTTAGGGTTGGTTTAGTATTGATGAAGTCTTTTAGTTTTTACTTGTCCTAGAAGTTCTTCATCTGTCCTTCAATTCTGAATGATAACTTTTCTTGGTAGAGTATCCTAGGTTGCAAGTTTTTCCCTTTCAGAACTTTAAAAATACCGTGCCTCTCCCTTTTGGCCTGCAAAGTTTTGTTTTTCCTTAAATTTATTTATTTATGTATGTATTTATTTGTTTTTGGCCATGTTGGGTCTTCATTGCTGCACGCGGGCTTTCTCTAGTTGTGGCGAGCGGAGGCTACTCTTCGTTGCAGTGCGTGGGCTTCTCATCACAGTGGCTTCTTTTGTTGCAGAGCGTCGGCTCTAGGCACACAGACTCTAGTAGTTGTGGCACGTGGGCTCAGTAGTTGTAGCTCGCGGGCTCTAGAATGTAGGCTCAGTAGTTGTGGTGCACGGGCTTAGTTGCTCCATGGCATGTGGGATCTTCCAGGACCAGGGCTCGAACCCTTGTCCCCTGCATTGGCAGGTGGATTCTTAACCACTGTGCCACCAGGGAAGTCCCAAGCCTGCAAAGTTTTTGAAGAAAGATCAGCTGATAGTCTTATAGGTGTTCCCTCATATGTGAGTCTTTGTTTTTCTTTTGCTGCCTTTGGAATTATCACTTTATTTTTAATTTTGCCCTTTAATTATGATATGTCTTCATATTGGTCTCTTTGGGTTCATCTTGTTTGGAACTCTCTGTGCTTTCTGTACCTGGAGATCTGTTTCTTTCAGGAAGTGTTCAGCCACAATTTCATCAAACACATTTTTTACCCTTTTATGTCTCTCTTCTCCTTCTGGTATCTTTATAATGTGAATGTTAGTGCATTTGATGTTGTTTCTGAGGTCTGTTAAACTATCCTCATTCATTCATTTATTCATTCATGTGTTCATTCATTCATTTTTGCTGTTTTGATTGGGTGGTTTCCATTATTCTATCTTCCAGGTCACTTATGCATTCTTCTGTATCACCTAATCTTCTGTTAGTTCCTTCTAGTGTGTTTTTCATTTCAGTTACTGTATTATTCAATTCTCACTGGGTTTTTTTAATATTTCTTAAGTCCTTATTAAAATTCTCACTGTGTTCGTCTGTTTTTTCTCCAAGTTCTGTTAGTCCTCTTATTACTAATGCTTCAGACACTTTATTTGGTCAGTTATTTGTCTGTTTCATCAGTTATTTTTCCCTTTTTTGTTGTTGTTGTTTTATTTGAAACAAATTCCTCTGTCTTCTTATTTTGTTTAACTTTCTGTGTCTCTATCTCAGTCCTGAAAGGATGTCCTTGTGTGAGAGCATCCCTTTGCAGTCCACACGTGCCCAATAGCTTTTGTGCATGAACTGGATGTGAAGTGAGCATCGATCACGTCTTCCCTGGGGTGTGCTAGCAGTTATCACCGTGATGGGAAATGGGACTGGAGATAGAGAAACTAGGGCCAGAGAAGGTGTGAGCTGGGACTTTTCCTCTGCTCAGTGGCTGACATTGCTCTATTAGGGATTGAGGTGGGTCAGTGGTACTGGAGCAGAACCCTTGAGGGTCAGGTACAAACGGGTTCCATTCCATCCCAGTGTGCGCTCTCCCCCCACCTCCCAGGCATTGGTGCCTTTGCCCCATACTGAGCAGGCGGTGCCAGAGTGGACACCCATTGAGGGATAGGGCATGTGATGGGATGGTCCCTGCATGCCAGTCAGAGTTCCAGACTTTTCCCGATCTGCTACCTCAACAAGAGCCAGCGATGGCCATCCTTGCTACTTCCAGATATAGTGCCGTGTCTGATCCAGTTCCATCCCCCACAATTGCACAGTCCCCTCGTCAATGGTAGCGTTCACCCTAGTATGGAGCTGCGCCAGAGACAGAGGTGCTGGAGCAGTTTTGCACGTTGGGGCGGAGGCTGCATTGGTTGTAGTAAACAAGCCAGAGTTCTGGGCTGTTTCATTCTGCTTCCTCTGCCTTGTTTTGGGTGCAGGCAAGTGTGTGCGTGCTCTTCACAGGTGGAGTCTAGGTTTCTCACAGCCCCCTGTTAGACCCACTGGTCTTCAAAGCAGCCAAAGGGACTCATCTGCCTGTTGTCAGATCCCAGGGCTAGGGTTCCCAACATGTGGCTCACACTGCTCACTCCCCACGGTGGGTGGATCTCTTCCTTGTGTCTCCTCCTAGGGGTGCAGGTCCCAGGCTGATCACGTTTCTTCCCTTCATACCTGATTCTGTGTGGGTCTTTCTTTATAGCCTTGGTTGTGTGAGAGTCTTTTCCAAATCTCCAGTTTGTTTTCACTGAGAACTGTTTTATTTTGATTTGTTCGTGATGGGGAGGTGAGCTCAGCATCCTCGTGCTCTACCATCTTGATCTCCTTCCCTCTCAGGAGTTTGCATTTAGTTTTTTAGGCACTGGAAAGCCACCAGAATTTCTTGAGGTGAGGAGGTAGAGGTGCCACTTTAGGGAATAATCTTGTAATGCTTTACATAATAGATTGGGACATAAAGGGATGTAAACACAGGGAGGCTATTTGAAACACAGTATTAAATTTAGTTAAAAACACTGTTGGCTGTATAATTTACATTTTTCAATACTGGATAGAAATGCTTACCCCTGTTACACTGTTCAACTATTTATCCCTCTCAGTTTCAAGTTTGAGATATTTTTTGTCTCATACAATTACCTGAATTCCTGACTTTCTGAGTGTCAAAACACTGTAACTGGGACTTCCCTGGTGACGCAGTGGTTAAGAATCCGCCCGCCAATGCAGGGAACATGGGTTCAAACCCTGGTCCAGGAAGACCCCACATGCCACAGAGCAACTAAGCCCTTGTGCCACAACTACTAAGCCTGTGCTCTCGAGCCCGCGAGCCTCAACTACTGAGCCCGCATGCCACAACTACTGAAGCCCGTGCACCTAGAGCCCGTACTCTGCAACAAGAGAAGCCACCACCATGAGAAGTCTGCGCACCACAATGAAGGGTAGCCCCCACTCGCTGCAACTAGAGAAAGCCTGCGCACAGCAACAGAGACCCGAGGCAGCCAAAAATAAATAAATAAAAATAAATAACTTTATTTAAAAAAATAAAGAGTATGTAATCTAAAATGTGCCTCATTAATAATAGAACAGAGAAAAAAATTCCCTGGTGGTCTAATCTAAATTAAAAAAAACAACTATTTATCTAATAGAATAAATTAATTTTGTGCTATAGATGGACTATCTAAATTGATTCCAGATTAAAAATGGATTTGATAGAATGTCACTGTCAGATATTAGGAATGAGGTTCTGAACTTTCAATTCGGGTTTAGCCTGATTTTAGTCTGTGTCAGATGTGCCTGGAATTTGGCATTCTGAGGTCAGTGTTCTAAATCCAGTTCCATTGCTAATGTATTATGTTGTTACTACATAGTAATCACAAAAATAAGATCTCAAAGGCATTGGTTTTACCATTTATAAAAAAATATTAAGGAGTAACTTGTAATATCCCAGATGACAGGGGTAGTGATTATTTGGGGCATTTTTATCTCCAGTGCATACCTAGAAGGAGTGAATAAATACTTCCTGAATGAATAAATAAAAATGAAACAATAGCATAATTGCAAATTATATCTTGTTTCTTTTCACTCCTGTACCCTCAACACTTAGTATAGTGTATGGTACCTGATAGAAGAATGAATCAAGTACAAATCTGTTTGAAGAAAATCAGCAACTGAGTACATTTTAAACAATTATTTACAAGATTATATCTCATTTGTGGGAAAATGAAACTTTGTAATGGGATTAATTATATATATAATGAAAAAAATAAGTCATTGCCGGATGTTTAGTAGCAGTAGGATGCTATGCCAACTGGTCATCATGCCTTAGGGGACGTATGTTAGAGCTCCTGAAACTTCAGTGGCTACCAAGCTGTTATAGTAGTCCTCTGTGCAGGAGTTTCAGAAGCCATGTTGAGAGCTATGGATTTGGACTTGTGGACAGGGGCTTTTTGAATTCAGAGGTATACAACTCCAGTGATTTATGAGACTACGTGTATGAATAAGAAATGGAATGACTGTTGTCTCTAAGTAACCAATCCCTTGGATTTTACGTGTGTTCTGGGGCATCATGTGTTTTGTTTTGTTTTGTTTTGTTTTTTTTGCGGTACGCGGGCCTCTCACTGCTGTGGCCTCTCCCATTGCGGAGCACAGGCTCCAGACGCACAGGCTCAGCGGCCGTGGCTCATGGGCCTAGTCGCTCCACGGCATGTGGGATCTTCCCGGACCGGGGCACGAACCCAGGTCCCCTGCATCAGCAGGCGGACTCGCAACCACTGCGCCACCAGGGAAGCCCCATCATGTGTTTTATAGCAAATCCAAACCCGGGTATACCACATTAAAAAGGTCTGTTAGGCAATGCACCCAAAACAATCCATGCTAAGACACAGATATTGCAGGAAATTTATATTGATAACGATGGTGATGCTGATGGATTGTAGTAGAAGGAAGAGTGAGAGGAAGAGGAATGCCTGTGATGTGTTCAGTGCTGTTATATGTCTTGCATATAATGCCCTGTGAGGTGGTGGTAATTTTTATAATCAGCATTTTACAGATGAGGAGACTTAAGCACAAATATGTTTTGTAAGTTGACCAAGGTCACATAGATAGCATGTGGAGGAGCTGGGATGTAAAAACAGGTAGTCTGGCTTCAGACTCTTAACACTGTTCTAACCTGCTTCCCAATCAAGTTTCAGACACAATTTCCTTGAAATAATAAATGGATACAATTTTATATAGAATGCCAACATGCCAAAGTTTATGGTTTTCCAAATTCTCTACCTCAGAGACCTAAAATCTACCTGAAGGCTTTCTTCCATGTGTTTCATAAGTAGCTATACAATTATTTCATTTACCACCATTGCTTCCTTGAGGCTATTATTGGAATCATTGCTTCTGTAGAGGATTTAGTGTGTCGTCTTTTCTTCAGCTCAGATTAACTTGATCAGTCCTAAATTCTGGAAGCCTCTATCAAGTTGCTCCTTGGGAAAAGGGAAGTACTATGTATTTTGTTGTAAATGTTTAGGAAAGTATTCTTGAAGCTGAGGAAATTTTCAGTCTACTTGTTATTTTTGTTTAATCATTGTGGTTTTTACTTTAAGCCATTGAAATAAAACCATAAACAACCTGTTTGTTATGTATTTCTTTGTATTAGACATTTTGTGTAAAATTTATTATTAATAGTTCATTAGAAATATTTTTACCTTCTATTATTGTGTCATCAAAAATATGTTGTTTTTTAAAAGAGTAATTTGCTTATGTCTGAAACCAAATTGTCTTCCGAAGAAGCACATAATTAATTTTACAATGAAAATCAGTGAAGAAAACAAGATCCTCTATATAGAATTGTGCCTTGCAGGCAAGTTTTGGTACATATATCTACTTCAAAGGGGGAGAAATTTTCAAATTCTCTATAGTTACCCACTGTGGCAAACTCTAGGGCTTACACACCTTATACTTACTTCTACCTTTCTAGGGAGCAGTGCTTTGCTGTGGATGGGAGCTTTAGTCAGTGACGTTGAGGCCAGATAGGAAGCAGGTAGGCAGAGAGGTGGGATGTTTCACAACGCTGCGGATCGTGAGCTCTTCATGGATGTTCAGGGGTACTGATCCTCTCTGAAGCTGGTAATAGTTGTTTGTGAGTCAAATGTGAAATGATCCAAGCTCTGCTGCAATTAGAAGAAAGTGAAAAAGAGCACTGAAAGTTGCCCACGGCCTACTTCATATTGGAAGAGAGGAGCCTGGTACATTCTTTGTCATGCTTGATCTTGTTCTTCAACTCAGAGATAGCAGGCACAACATCTCTTTTGATAGAAGGCTTCTGGTCTACCAGAAACAAATTTACAGACTCCTGTCGGTAATGGACTTTGAAACAATAACTTCTGAAAAAGTCCTCTCGAGAGAATAGATCAAGGGTCAGCAAACTTTTTCTGTAAAGGGTCAGATACTAAGTATTAGGCTTTGTGAGCCATACGGCCTCTGCCATAACTACTCAATTCTGCCATTACAGCATGAAAGCAGTGCTAGTTAGCACATGTAATTTTTGCATGTCATGAAATATCCATTATTTATTTTTTCAACCATTTGATAATATAAAAAACATTCTTAGCTTGCAGACCATACGTAGATTGCAGGCCAAATTTGGCCCATGGGTCACGGTTTGCAATCCCCTGGGATATAGTAAATGTATTTTTACTGTAATCTTTTCATCGCTTCTCACCTCTCATGCCTTCTACCCCTTCCCATAAAATGAAACCAAAACCACCACGTCTCGTCTCAAAGTGAAGGTGGAAATCATTGGATGACGTATAGGTGCTTTCTAAATAACCTAATCAAACTCTTATTTCAGGAGATGACATTGGCAATACCATTTTCATAATAGAAGCAGGTAAAATAACGGGTATGAATTAGATAATCAGATGCTACAGGGTTCTGGATATCTTTTCCAGCAGTATGTCCATCACAGGCCCTGCAACTGGAGCTGATGGATCAGGGTATGAAGGCTCTTCTTTTGAGAAAAAACACTGTAGACAGCTGAAACTGTATTATTGTGGATCTTGGGTAAGCAGGCTCAGTTCTCTGTTAGTGGAAGATTTGGTTTTGCATGGAATGCCCATGTTAGGAGCTGTGATCAAGGTATTTTTGTGGGTACACAGGAAAACAAATAGGATCAAGTTATTTTCTTCTATGATTAAAATTATCTTTTAGAACTTGTTTGTTCATTCATTTGCTTATTCATTCAATAAATATTTTTTGAGAACCCACAGTGTGCCAGGCACTAATTGAACCATTTGATACATATGATCTCCTTGAGTCTTTTGTATCAATCCCCTGTTTTTCAGGTGAATACAATGAAATTTATGGAGGTTAAATGACTTGTCCAAGGTCACACAGATGATATCTGGTAGAAATGTGATTCAAATAACTTGTGTATTGCCTGGAGATCTTGATATCTCCCAGGAGTACTGTGTCAGGTCCAGTACAGGGCAGTGTCCCACTACTAGAAGCACATACAAAATATAGGCGGTTTGGAGATAGACTAATTTAAAGTGAACAGAAAATTGGAGTAATAGGTAGCAGTGTTCAGTTGGTTGTTAAAGTCCATCCCCTTCTAAATTGTGACTCTGTGTGCACGCATGCTCACATGTGCGCACATGTGTGGTGTGTAGAGGCATAAGCTTTGTCTGGCTGGTGCAACAATTGTTTTTTAACATCTTTATTGGAGTATAATTGCTTTACAATGGTGTGTTAATTTCTGCTTTATAACAAAGCGAATCAGCTATACATATACATATATCCCCATATCTCCTCCCTCTTGCGTCTCCCTCCCACCCTCCCTATCCCACCCCTCTAGGTGGTCACAAAGCACCCAGCTGATCTCCCTGTGCTATGCGGCTGCTTTCCACTAGACAGGTGAATAGATAAAGAAGATGTGGCACATATATACAATGGAATATTACTCAGCCATAAAAAGAAACGAAATTGAGTTATTTGTCGTGAGGTGGATGGATCTAGAGTCTGTCATACAGAGTGAAGTAAGTCAGAAAGAGAAAAACAAATACCATATGCTAACACATATATATGGAATCTAAAAAAAAAAAAGGTTCTGAAGAACCTAGGGTAAGGACAGGAATAAAGACGCATACGTAGAGAATGGACTTGAGGACACAGAGGGAGGAAGGGTAAACTGGGACGAAGTGAGAGAGTGGCATGGACTTATATATACTACCAAATGATGCAAAAATTTTTATATTTAATCCTAACCTCTTTCTCATTTGATCCCTCTCTTTCATCCCGAATCCAGTTGCCTTATGAAGACCTGAAGACATCACCCTAGGGCATGCAGATTCATGAAAGAGCTGACTTCCCTAGTGGAAGATTGGTCTATACTTGTCAGTGTGAGCTCTAAGGGTTGGAACTGTTCCCAGGGCACAGTCATAGTCAATTCTGTGATTCTGTGGCACAGCTTGTGAGCATCTGATAGTCGGAAGTGGTCCCTTGGGAAAGAGATGTCCAGCTCCATTGTGGAGTTGTAGGGTTAGGGTGAGCCTTTCTTTATATAGAGGAGTCATTGCTTGTAGTTGGTTCTCCTATTGTCCAGTACAGAACTTGAACCCTCTGGGTTTGCTGATTATTTTGTAGAGCAGCGGTCCCCAACCTTTTTGGCACCAGGGACCAGTTTCGTGGAAGACAATTTTTCCATGGACAGTGGGGTGGGGGGGTATGGTTCAGGCGGTAATGTGGGTGATGGAGAGTGGCAGATGAAGCTTCGCTCGCTCACCTCCTGCTGTGAGGACCGGTACCCATCCGAGGCCCAGGGGTTGGGGACCCTGATGTAGGGTGTTTCTCCTGGGTGCATCTGTATATTCCCATGATGCTGAGCTATGGAAAGTAGGTATGCATGTGAAAAGATAGAAATTTGATATCTGGTTTGTGAGGCAGTTTAGTTTAGTGGTTGGGGTCAGAGAACTATGGAACTAGAATGCCTTAGTTCAAATCTTAAGTGTAAGCTGTGTGAGTTTATTTAACCTGTGTATGACTTTGTTTCCATATCAATAAAACTGGTATAACAGTATCTACAATAAAAATTGGTATAATAGTACCTACCTTATAAGATTTTCATGAAGATTGAGTTCATACTTGTAAAGCAGTTAGAATAGTGCCAGACTTACAATAAGATCTCTTTAAGTGTTACCTATTATTCTTTCTGTGATTATGTAAGTTATGTCATAGCCTGATCAAAAGGAAATGCTGTGGTTTTACCTGCTCAGAAAGTAAAGTCGACAGACTAAATAGCCCTGGCCTAGGAGCCATAATGCCCTGGTTTGAGGCCTGGCTTTATCATTTGTAACATGGATGGCTTTGAAAAAAGGAGCCCTGACATGATGGTTAGGAAGGTGAGTTGGCATCAGACCGTACATAATGATGAGTTTGAAGAGCAAGTTTAGTAGAAGAGGAGGTCTAGAAGAAGAGTAGGGGAAAGAATTATGGAAGCACCATTCTTAGACCAAGATGAAGTAGCACGCATCATCTTGGCGTATAACACCAACACCCTTTGGCACCATAGACATCTATCTTTAAATCTCAACTCCAGTACTTTTTGTCTGAGTGACATTTTGGGTAAATCACTTATCCTCTCACCTCTACAGAACAGATCATAAATGGTGCATGGTCGTAGAACTGTCGCCATAATAAGAAGAATTAATGTTTAAAAACAATTAGAACAAACAATGCTTTCACATAATAAGGTCTCAATAAATTTTGACTGTTATTATTATCATCACCTATGGGACTTAAAGATGTGGTTACTGAAGCCCAGGTAAAGTGACTTTCCCAAGGTCACAGAGCTAATTAGTTACTAGAATACAGATCTGACATCTAAGTCACTACTCTTTCTGTGACAGGAAACTTCCTCTTAACTTCCTGTGTAAATAAAACTTGGTGATTTTTGTATTATAGGCAGAATATCCAGAAGAAGCAGGACCCGTCCTTTTTTATTTTGGAAGAGGGTGTTTGGTTTGTTTGTTTGTTTTGTTAATGAGAAGTTCGGTCTTATTCTTTCATTCCTGTGGGGCAGTGTGGGGGGCTCCTCTCCGCTGCTGGCTAGTGACCTATCCATAGATGTGAATAAACATTGGTACCATGCTCGGTAATCTACATGGGCTTTGATGCTACCTGAGCCCTCATTGAAGAGCCCCTGAAAGATCATTGCTCAATGGTTATATCCTTCCCTGAGTACTTCTTGCTCTACCAATCTCCCCGAGACCAAATGTGTTGAGTTACAAACAATATAGTCAAAGTCTCTTAATAGGAGTTTCTTGTGCCAAACAAGGGTAGTTCTACCTAGGTTTGGGTCTTCAAAGAGAAGGATCTCTCTAGTCACCTTCCTTTCCATACCACACAGTACCTTCTTTCTCATCCCTTAGATTTGTGTCCTGCCCCTCTCCCTCACAAGACCCTACCTTCTTCACAGGAGGACAGAGTTTTATCCTACAGTTCCTTATTGTATTTTGCAAACCTGAAACTTTCACATTTTGGCCAAATGATCAATGAGTTTCTCTTCTGCTTCAGAGGGTGTGAGGCACTGCCTCTAGTCTAGTCTTATCTCTCAGACTCCAGTTCAATCTTCTTAACAGGGAGAACTGGGGCTTATTTCCTCACTAGATGCCCTGGGAATTAAGCATTATAGACAATTTAATCTATCATACCTAAAAATGATATTTTTCTTAGCACAGCTTTTTCCTGGCTCTTAAAAAGAAAAAAGAGTCTGCCGTTATTAGGCTAAGAAGCATTTGCCTCTTTTCCAAGTCTATCCTGAATTACAAGACCCACTATCTCAAGTATTTCTTAGGATGAAGGTCATTCAGTTGGACCAGTCTATAGGAATAAAAGTTCCTCTTCCAGTAAAACATTTAGGTAAGCATTTCTGGAATACTTAGACACGGATGTCAAGAATATGTCCACTTAAATCATCCTGGACTGTGTGCCATGAGGCATTTTGATACAAATACTACAAAAGTCTATTGAAAGATTATAGACTTAATCTGGATAACTTGTCTTTTTACGGCTGCTGGATTAATCAGACCGGGTCTACACTAGCAAACTGAAGGTGATGAACTGAGTTAATTATCTGGACTACCCAAGTCCGTACATTTCAATTGCTTCCATTTCCTGAACCTTTCAGGTGAAAGCTTATTTTGGCTTGAAGTATTTGGATATATCCTCAGTTTAACATTTCCCTCTGACAACGGAGCCCTTAAGGCTTTGAGTCCAGCAAGTGTTGTGCCTCTCACAGGCATGATGGAGAAAGTGCTCGTGGGCCTCGGCACACGTCGCTTTATCAAGCTTCCTTGTAGTGCCATGTTGGAATTGGTGAAATGCATTACCATTTCCTTGGAAAATGAAAAAGAGACATTTAATAATCATGATGGATTCACAGAAAATGACTAGTGGAAGCAAAATCATTCTTTTCTCTGGGTAGGAATGAAGGGCACGGATTTTTCCAGCCTTACTCTCACTTACTATCACTAGGCACGGAATGATTTGCTTCTTTCCTCATTTTGTAAGTTGCAATGAACTGACTTAAGTAGGAGTATAAGACACAGGCAGAGCCTGTTGCAGGCAGCGTGATTAAGTTGGTCAGGTGTGCTCTGAGTGCTGTGTTCCTCTTTCCCTTGTTTTACTCTTGCCAGTCCCTTCCTGAATATCCAGCAGTATTTCATTTGGTCGTACTGTGACCCTTTTGACATCTGCCTTTGCAACTCATCGCTCTAGGACCTGCTTCTTCCTGAATGTATTTGAGCTAAAGTTGTTGATGACTTATAATCACTAATGTGATAAACTTTCTAAAAACTACATTTACAGTGTCTTTCACTCATGGGAGTGAGTCAGGTAGGCTTTCTAGTCATCGTGAAATAAATAACAGGAGAGAAACTTGAGGTCAGGAGGTCTTTGCAGTACCCAATTAACTCATCCCACAGAGGTGACTGCCTAGCCTGCCTCGGGTAAGTATGAATCCAGGCATAGGCTATGTTTACCATATAGCAAAACACACAGAAGGAACATTAAGTATCTGGTTAGGTGTCTGGATGTGTATTGTACTATGCTCAGTTTCTTGAGGTTGACCTTATATTTGTACAAGCACATTTAAATCTTAACTAGAAGACGTTTGCAAAAAACGATCTAGATAGCAGCTCTTCTCAAACTTGAACGCACTTCGAATCACCAGAGAGAATCTCGTTAAAATGCAGATTTTGGCCCATTCTGGGCTGGGTCCTGAGATTTTGCATTTCTAACAAGCTCCCAAGCGATGCAGATGCTGCATAAGTCTTCTTTCTATAGGAGGTGTTTACAATCTGGATTCCCACGGAGTCTAAGAGTCTAGGTAGATGCCTCAGGGACTAACTCAGAGGGCTGAATGGATAACCAAAGGCATGAAACTCTAGACAATACCTCCTTCATTCTTTTAAAAAATATGCTCTCTTTATATCTGTTTACTATAATGGGGTCCTGTATAAGATTTGATTAGAAAGATAATCGGGTTTGGTTTCTAAAAATGCAAACAAACAAAAACTAAAACACTGATCTCAAGTATTTCACAAGGTAAAGACCTTAATTGGGGCAATTTATAAGAATGAAATTTCCTCCCGTGATGAAATATTTAGGTAGGTATCTTTGGGATATTTGAATACTTATGTGAGTATTCCCTGATTAAATTCCAAATTTCCTAGTGGGCCTATCCAAATGAAAAAGTATATTTTATAAAGTGGAAAATATGATTTGGCTGTGGCTTTACTAGCCAATTTAATGTTGGAAGGGAAAGAAGATAGAATTAGCTGTCAGATCTGCCTTTCAGCTATGGCTCTGTACTAATGTATGGGTGGCCTAGGACTCGTTCTTAGCTCTGTATGTTTGTCTTTTCTTTGGTAAAGGAAGGAAATGATCCCTAGCCTAACAAAATTGTTTGAAGATGGAATAAAATGATAGGTAGACTGTTACAGGGCAAGGGTGGAAGCAGGGAGAGCTGTTAGAAGACTGCTGTGCTAATCCAGGGGAGAGATTATGATGGCTTGGCTGGCATGGTAGAGGTGGAGGTGATACAAGGTCATATTTTATTATTTCCAAGACAAAGAGGAGAGGATTTGTCAGTGAACTAGATGTGGGGTGTCAGAGAGAGAGGTCATTTAATTGACCAGGGTACTTATGACACTAAAAAGTAAAAAAAAAAACCAAAAAACCCTACCAGGAAATAATGCACACAAAATGACGAATATTGCTCACATTGATGTAAAAGGTGAATTTGTTTCCAGAAAGCAGGAAATGTTCATTGTAAGAGAGACACAGAGATACCCGTTGGCTTACATGATGTTTTGCCAGACCCGCGTTGCTTTCTATTTTTGTCTGTTCCTCTTCTTGGACTGCGGATGGCAGAACCTTTAATGAGGGGACCATTAGACCTGATGGAAATTTGATAAGTAGTTAATCCAGAATGAAGATTCACTTCTTCATTACACTTGGGAGAATAATTAAAATGAAGTAGACTGATATTTCTGAGAAATGCAGTTCTGCCTTTCCCCGCTCGGCTTTAGGTCAGTATTCTGCATCCAGTTACCTACTCAATGTATCTTCAAGGCTGTTGAATTCTGGTGACAAAAGTCGGTGAAGTCTAATTCTCCTCTCAGGTGTACTTCATTTTCTGTAACCGTTGTGTTGCTAAATGCTGGGTTATGGGAAAAGGCTTTTATCTTATTTATAAATCAATTCTTATTTTCACCGTCTTTCTGTATTTCAAAAAAAACAGTTACTGATTTCCTACTAAGTGATAAGTACTTTGCTAAAAGCCCAAGATGCAAAGAAAGGTAAGACACAGTGTTTGCCTGTAGGAAATATAGTCTAGTCTAGTGCATGGAATAATAAATGGGCACATATTGTATGGTGTTCCATCCTTTTTAAAAGATATGCACAGGGTAGTATGGGAACACAGAGGAGGAATGCGCTAATCTATACTGGAGGTTCAGAGAGCGCTACATGGAGGTGGTAATTTACAAGCTGGGTTTTAAAAGAGCAGTAGGAGTTAGCCAGGTAAACAAGGAGGGGGGAGAGAAAATTATTCTTCTAGGCAGACATGGCTCCACGTGCAATGGCATGAAGGCATAAGAACTTGACGTGTTCACAGAACAGCTAGTAGTTGAATATGGCTGGGTGGGGTTAAGGCTGCCTGTGCCGTATAACAGAATATGAGGCTTGAGAGGAAAGCAGAAGCCAGACAGTGAATGGTTTTATCTGCCAAGCCAAGAAGTTTGGCTTTTATCAATGATAGCTAGTACTTATTTAAGCTTAGTATGACTAGTAAGTTACGGTTACATACACGTTACCTTTATATAGTCATATTCACTTTATATGTGTCATGTAACTTAATCCTCACAACCACACAACACAATATTATTATAGCTATTTTACAGATGTAGAAACTGAAGCTCAGAGAGAATACATAACTGCCCCAGATCATTAAGCGAACAGATCTGGGATTCAAATACAATTAGTTTATTCTAGAGCTCATGCTCTTTACCGATACACTCTATTGCATCCATTTAACCTGAAAGCCATGAAGAACCTATGATGGGTTAAAGATATTCACCAATTATTTGACGCTCCTCCCACTGAGAGGTCAAGTCGATGCCTTCTTCTCTTGAATCGCAACCAGTTCTATGACTGTCTTAACCAGAAGAGTATGGAAAAAATTATGGTGTGCCAGTTTCCAAGCTTAGACCAGGCAACACTGGCAGCTTCCACTTCTTGCCTCTTTGAACACTCTCTGGAGACCTTGAGCCACAATGGTTAAGGTCCAACTACTTTGAGTTCCATGCTGGAGAGTCCACGTGTAGGTGCGTCAGTGAATAGTCCCCGGTGATTTCAACCTTCCAAATATTCATACCAAGGCACCAGATCTGTTAAGGAAGCTATTTCACATTGTGCAAAATCTATCCATCTGATGACTACCACTGAATGACCTTAGTTGACACCACTTATTTGGGTCAGAGGAATCACCCATCCTAGCCCTGCCTGAGTTCCTGACCCACAATATCACGAGATGTGACATGATGGTGGTTGTTTTAAGCCAGAAAAATTTGACATAATTTTGACACAATTTATTGTGAAGCAATATTTAGAGCCAAGCCATTGAAGGATTTTAAGCTGGTCAGATACGGTTAAATTCACAAGAAAAGTCTCCTATTTGATGAAACACTGAAATGACTGTTTATCCCACCTAAAATGCCTGGCACATAGTAGTCACTCAATGAGTGAATGAATGAACCCAGTGTGTGCAGTAGCAATTTATATTTTTATACTTTGCGTGTGTGTATGTGTGTGATAAATGTGGTACCCTGTAGAGGTTGCTGTGCTGACAAACTAGTACTGAGTAGCCTGAAAAGACCCAACTCTCCATCATCCCTAGGGGCTTGTCCTTTTCCTACTGGTCACATTGGCAGGAAATTTGACAAGAAGGATCTCTTTTGTGTTTATAAAATAGCTTTCACTTCTGAAAGAGACCTCAACCCTTCTTGCCCTCTTTCTCTCCTTTCCTCCCCACTCCCTCCCTCCTTCCTTCCTTTTTCCTCCTTCTTCTTCTCCTCTCTCTCTGTTTCTGTCTCTGTCCCTGTTTCAAAGACAGATCTGTCTCAGAAGAATGAAGATTTATACCCTAGATCAATCATTCACTTTTCACTAGCTCAAAGGCACATCTTTGCTGGGAGAGTTTTCATCCTTTCCAGCAGCTGAAGTAAAGCGAGTAATGTCACTCTACTTTCTGAGACGAAAGTAAAGAAATTTATCTAAAGTGCCAAGTAGAAATGGGTACAAATGGACACAGGCTTGACTTTTGCTTATCGTTACAGCCCAGGTAATGAGGCAGATCCAGATGCCCTCTGCCTTAGAAAAGGAAGAGAATTTGTAGAGAAGGGAAGAGACACTTTTTTAAACAGTGGATTGAAAATAGCAGGATTAACCATGGCTGAATCATCAGAGCAGCAGCTAGAACGTTTCTGTCAAACCTGCTCTTTTGGTTACCTGACCCAAAGCTGGTTCAGTAGGAACCTTTGGGGAGAACAGAATATACATTGGTTTAAGAGTAAGTGACTTTGGAGTAAGTCAGGCCTGGCTGCACACTTGACTCAGACTCATTTAGCAGCTATGCGACCTTGAACAACTCACGTTCCTATTCTGAGCTCCAGTTTCCATATCTATAAAATGGGGATAAGAATACTGCTTACTCATAAGGTTACCATGAGGATTCATGGAAATAGTATTTAGCACATGGCCTGGCACACAGTAATTGCTCAATAATTAGTAATAGTCGTTGATTTCCTGTTATTATGATTATGACTTCTTAATATACAATGGCTGTGTTCATACCCATAGGCCAGTTCTGGAAAAAAACAAGAAAAAAACACTTGGATAAATTCCAACAATTGCCTAACAAGGAGAAGAGGAGTAATATTTGTTGAGAACAAATATAGTATGTCATTTAATCCACACAGCAAGAAAGTAAGAGATGTTCTCCAATATATACAACTAGGAAGTAATAATGATTGGAATTTAAACTTTGCTCAGTCTAGTTCCAAAGCCTGTTTCCTCCATCCTACGTTATAACTCACAACCAATATTTTCTCTGCATTCAAGTTTCTGTTTATATCCTGTCTCTTTATTCAAGCAGCCTTGGTCCACAGTTATAAATGCTGCCACTCATTTGGCCTCCTGCAGTTATTTGCATTTTGATTCATTGTCCCTCATCATTAAGAAATAGACTATTAATTCCTTACAGGGCAGGAACCATACCTTTCTATTATTTGCGGTGTGCGTAGTAGGTTCTGTTACATTTTTTTGAATGACGGTAACCAGTTTGCCTGAATTCAACCTCCCACTTCCCCTTCAAATTGGTTTCTGCGTATGTCTATGCCATAAAGACACAGGATGAGAGGTGTCTTCTCTTTTGTAGTACTCACAAAGCATAGCTACTATTTTCGCTTGAATAGTCATAATCCTGCAGTTAAAAATGATAAGGACCCAGTCTTACTCAAATTTTGGAAATTTCTTCTGACTTCTTCAGTACCTTCTTGAATGGAACTTACTCATTTATAACTCCCTATAACCTCTCTAACCTTCAATTCTCTTGTAAAATAGAGATAACAAAATATGTAACATACAGGTTTGGGGGGAGGAATTAAGAGACAAAAGCGTCTAGGACAGCCTGGTACAAAGCACGTACTCAGTTAATGTTAGTCTCTATCTCCTTTCGTCGGTAGCTCCTTTGGAGGTAAAGGTGTACCATTCTTCATTTATCGAGATGTGCTCTTTCTGTCGTAGTGAGAATGGGCCACCCTGGGCCTAAGACTATTTGAACTTAGCATCACATAAATGTGAGCCATATAGTCAGGGTCTGGGAAGAGCTTAGCTTGCAGCTAAGATTTAGAAGAAAACGCAGTCTGGCCTGTAGAAGACCAACCCATGCCCTTGGCTTTTTCCTCACCTTTTCATTGCTATGGAGGAAAGGCTGTATATCAGTGCTTTGGGTGATCACAGTGATGACGGGAAGCAATTAAGTCTATTTGTTTACGGTGGTAGCCAAGCACTTGTCTAGTGCCTGATTCTTTTAAGCCTGCCTAGAAACAAAGGAGCTGCGTCTTTGGTCTGGATAGAAACCTTGAGGGAGCTGCTGAGGCCACAGTAGAGAGGAAAGAAGGAGTGTCCAGGAATGACTTTCTCCTACACCTGATTTTGTACAAATTTGTTCAGTTTTTTATAGGACCCTTTAAATTCAAAATGAGTAATTCCAGAAGATAGTAGAGCTTACCAGTAAGTGGATAAGCTAAACGTGCTGGCCAAGCCAGTGACTCTTGGAAGCTTGTCATGGGAGATCAGGTACTCTGTGCTGGCTAAGCTTATGTCTTGCTGTGAGGTTGACAGTTGTTTAGAAAGGTGTTGGGAAGAGGCCAGGGAAAAACAAAATACCCAAGTCCCCAAATTCTATTCTTTTTCTGAAGTACAGTGGAAACAGAGTTGGTTTTATGGGGTTGGGGGTAATCAAATAAACTCCAGACATGCTCTCGCGATGAGTCAGTGTCAGTGATCTCTCTTTTCCTGTCCCTGTGTCCCTTCTTGATCCTACACTGAAAGGAAAGAAGGAAACGAGAGGAAAGAAAGGAAATGTTTTTTCTTTTTCTGGGCACATTTGATCAGTTCACACTGCTTTAGCGAGAAAGTGAAAATCATAGCCTGAGGCTGTTTTTTGAGTTCAGTGGGGATTCCAGATGAAGTTAGCAACTCAGTCTGATAAGTTCTAGGAATGTACCCATGACTAAACTTCGAGCCATGTGTTGATACAACCATCTTTAACCTTAATAAATAGGTTCATATTGCTTACCCTTTCTCCTATCTTGTCCATTCTAGTTCCTAAATATCAATGGTCTCTTGTTCATATTAGGTCATACCTACATCTTCTTCCCTCGTTTATTCAACATCCATTTATTAAGCACCTACTTTGCTTCAGTCCACTATTTAGGCACTGAGGACAAAGATATGAGAAAGACTTGGTCTCTGTTCTCAAGGAGCTTACGGTCTTTAATCATTCTTTAAGATATTATGGGGCAGAAACCATGACTTCTTCCTGTTAGCACCTACATAATATTGGAAACACAGCTACGGTGAGGCAAGGTTAACTTAATTACTTTGGTTGAATTTCATTGGAAAAATACAGTTTCCCTGGTTGGCTCCTTAGTTGGCAATGCAGTGCCTGAGAAAATGCAAGTATCCTAAGAAAACATCGTTTTATTGCTTGATGCAGCATTCCAAACAGCTTCAAATATAGATGGATGCAAGATGTAGATTTTTTATTGGTAGGAAGTTGTCGACTAGGTCTATGCAAGATGTACCCTGGACAACTTCAGCTTCACCAGCAATGGCCCATTATTGTTCTGTTTAAACATATTCATCCACCTTACTTGTGTACACAGCCCTCGTTCCTTGTCTGTGACATCACAGAGAGGCGTGACCAGTTTTTCCCAGTCTATTTATTATTTTATTCTGACCTGAAATGTGCTATCTCCAGAGAAGAGTGGGTAGTCATATAGCTACCCTAGTTTCGTACCCTTTACTCACCCAGTGACAGATTGAATTGTTGGTCATTATGGGATTCAGAGCAATTAATCCTTTACAAACTCTCCGGTGCATAACATCACTTTCCAGAGCCTTAATTTATTAAGTGACCCAACTGGTCAAGGCAACACTAGCCAAGCTAAGAGTTCATACTTTGGTTTTGGTCAAATTAAAGATCCTCAGGAAAGCAGAACAGTCTCAGGATTCAGAAGTGTATTTTTTGTCAAGGTAAAACGGTCACATAAAATCTACTTCCTAAGCAACTGGAGTGTTTTGTGAATTTCCCTACAATAATCTGACTTGCTTTCTTCCCTCTGCCGAAGCCCTCAGGAAGGGGCGATAAAACTGTGAGCAAAGAAGCATTTTTTAAAAAGAGAAGTAGCTTAATTCCAACCATTAGGAAAGGACAGAGCCCATGTCAATACAAGCAGGCCGCAACACTAATGTGTTTGAAGTTACCTTTTTTTCTTTCTCCATGTATCCAGCCATATGGGTCATTTGGGTCATCTTGGCAAGTTCAAAATCCTTGTTTTGAATTGATGGGATTGAACAGTAGCAATTTGTTACATGGACACTTCTCCTTGCACACCTACAAAGAGATAGTTCTTTGCAGATACATTGTCTTCCTCTTCCCTGAGGGCTTGCTTTTTTCTCGGCATTTTTCAGATGAGATCAAAGGAAAGGAAATGTTTAGGCCTGAACTGAAGGTCAAAATTGATTGGATGAAAACTTGCCTCGGGTGTACATATTAGATATATACTCCAAAAGATAAAAATTTCTAGGGAAATAATTTTCTCTTTTAAGTAGCATATATAATTTTATCTTGTACTTTTGTAATAGAAACACTTAGAAGATGTATTTGTACATCTCGTTTCTAAAATCATATTTTTCATTTATCATAGAAGAGTACCTTAACACTGGCTTAGAAATTCTTGTTTTCTTGCACAGGTAAGATTGTGAAAAACTTGTAATTATGGCTGGGAAAAATTATATTTATATGCACACATAAATAGACACACATATGTGCATATATGTGTATAACACAGAAACATGTACTATATATAACATTGCTAAACCTGTTCAATTCAGTGTCTATAAATAATAACTGGATGCAAAATTTTGAGTGTGACTAAAAATTAGACAAGTATGTTCATAATTGTATTCTGAAGCAGCTAAGTCTGATTGCCTCTGAAAGAAAAAAAAAACACCTAAAAATAAAAATGAATGCCTTCAGTTCATCTGATAGAACCATGTAGCTAATTTGGATTTCAGTGGGAAAAATAGGGTATAATTCAACTTTGGCAAAACGTATGATTATTGAAATCAATGTGAAAACGTTTGTATCTGTTTATCAGCCTGATGTAGTTCTGCGACGTGCCTCTCCTGTTGGAGGGCCTCAGTATTTGCAGGTCAATCAACTCAAGGCAAAGCTCATCCCTGTCACTGAAAAAGTGATGATGACAATCCAATATGGATCATCACAGTAGCAGACCTCAACCACCAGGCAACCAAGAGTGAAAGTGAACCTATATTGAATTAATTAGGCTGTCATGACTTTGTGATGATAGATGGAAGTCCACCAAGTATACCATGGGGCAAAAATAATAATGACCATGTATACTGCCAAGTGTAGAGACTATTTCTAGTAAGTGGGTGTTCTCACAATCTCTTCTTTAACATTTCTGCCGGACAATGTATTTTATTTTTTTCAAGTTCTATTGAGATATAATTGACATACAACACTGTCTGAGTTTAAGGTGTATAGCATAATGACTTGACCTATGTATTGCGAAATGATTACCATAAGCTTATGTAACATCTGTCACCTCATATAATTACAAATTTTTTTCTTGTGATAAAAACTTTTAGGATTTAGTGTCTTAGAAGCTTTCAAATATATCATGTAGCGTTGTTAACTATTGTCATCATGATGTACATTGCATCCCTTTACTTATTTTATAATCAGAAGTTTGTACATTTTGCCCACCTTCCTCCAATTCCCCCACCCCCTACCTCCGTCTCTGATAACCATAAATCTAATCTCTTCATCTGTGAGAGTTTCTTAAAGATTCTACATATAATTGAGATCATACAGTATTTGTCTTTCTCTGTCTGACTTATTTCACTTAGCATAATACCCTCTAGGTCCATCCATTTTTGCAAATGGCAGGATTTCCTTCTTTTTATGGCTGAATAGTATTCCATTGTGTATAGGTATGTGTGTATCTATATCTATATATCTACGTCTGTATCTATCTCACACTTCTTTATCCATTCATCTGTCGATGGACAGTTAGTTTCCATGTCTTCGCTACTGTGAATGGTGATACAATGAACATGGGCATGCAGATATCTCTTCGAGAGAGTGATTTTGTTTTCTTCAGATATATACCCAGAAGTAGAATTGCTGGATCACATGGTAGTTCTACTTTTAATTTTTTATGAAACCTTCACACTGTTACTGTGCCAAGTTACATTCCCATCGACAGTGCACAAGGCCTCCCTTTTCTCCATGTCCTTGCCAGTATTTGTTATCTCTTGTGATGATAGCCAGTCTAACAGGCAGGAGGTGTTGTCCCATTGTGGTTTTGATTTGCATTTTCCTACTGATTGGTGATGTTGAGCATCTTTCATGTACCTTTGGCAGTTTGAATATCTTCTTTGGTAAAATGTCTATTCAGCTCTTTTGCCCATTTTTAATTAGATTATTAGTATTATTTTACTTTGAGCTGTACAAGTTTTTAAATATATTTTGGATATTAATACTTTATCAGATATATGATTTGCAGATATTTTCTCTCATTCCATAAGTTGCATTTAGGTACTTTATCCTTATCTCTTAATACCCCACATATTTTTCCCTGCCCCAGATATATTTTGGGGAACCTCACGGATTATTGCAGAAAAATATTGACTCACCAAGAGCTCATGGTTAGAAGGATTATTTGTTTGTTTTAACAGTATAATGTGTGTAGGTATACTACATATATTAACACCTGCTGACAAAGAAAAAAACTAGTTATTAAATTTGTTTCAGCAATTCAGAAATTCATGATATTCAAACCATGTCCTTTAGTATAAGGTGTTCAACAGCTGTCTCTGATCACTCCTTTTGTACATCAGTGCCTATGTACATTTATTGTACATGGCAACGTGTATGTTTCTTAGTATTTTTTTAACTGGCTTTATTTGCCCATACTTTTTCTCTTCATTTAGATTTTAAAGTCCTTGAATTTAGAGGAAACATTTTCTGCTTTTCCTGAATGCCTTAGTAAGATTAAAAAAGGAAGAGAGAGGGAGGAATTTACTGCTGAATCACAATGTGCCAGCCAAAGCAGGACTGGGGATGGCGGGGAGGTAGTGTTAAAAAGTACATTTACTTGAAGCTGTGGGGTATTTTTAACACATCTGCCTCACTTTTTATCTGGGGCAGAGTTCAACTAAACCGATTTGGCTTCTTTCTGGAGATGATTACCAGTTATGGGCTCAAGGCTCTTAATATCCATTAGGAAGTATAAGATAGGACAGAGAACAAATCATCTCTGGCTACGGTTAAAGTTCAAATCTGCTTATTAATGTTGATTTTTTGACCCCTTTAACTTTCTAGACTCTGAATTTTGTCTGATTCCCTAGCCATTTATGACCTGCCTGATGTTGTCCACCTCAGTCAATCTCTCTGACCATAACCCATTCCTTGCCTCCCTAGATCTATGGATCTCCCACTTACTTGATGGAAAATACAGTGCTGGTACCTCCTGACCAGCCACATATTTTCGTCACCTATACCTTAAGTAACAGAAGCTGAAATTGTCAATTGCACATCTTGAGTTTATCCATGTACAGCAAGATTAAATACCAGTTTGGGAATTACCAATGTAGATTGGTGGAGGGGCGGCTACTGTGATTATAATATTTACTTTATACAATTGGTAAGACTATTAAGAGTAACTCTATATACAGGGCTTACCACATGACAATAAGCACATGATAAATGCTATTTTAGTTTTTGTATTTTTTTCTAAATCCTTTATCTGTTCTTGCCTAAGATCAGAAACATTGTAAATTACTCTGATGATAATCATACACACACACACACACACACACACACACACACACACACACACACACGAACTTACGTACTACTTTGAAGATCTATTCCCTTTCCCACATTTGTATAACTAAAAGCTGCTGAGTCTTTATTCCTCTCCTGCCCCCAGGTTCTGAAGAACCATTTTTTCTTTTTTTTAGACTGCGTATATATGTGGTAGCATACCGTATTTGTTTTTCTCTTTCTGACTGACTTCACTCTGTTTGACAGTCTCTAGGTCCATCCACCTCACTACAAATAACTCAATTTCGTTTCTTTTTATGGCTGAATAATATTCCATTGTATATATGTGCCACATATTCTTTATCCATTCATCTGTCTATGGTCACTTAGGTTGCTTCCATGTCCTGGCTGTTGTAAATAGAGCTGTGATGCAGATGTAGAGAATGGACTTGAGGACATGGGGAGGGGGAAGGGTAAACTGGGACGAAGTGAGAGAGTGGCATGGACATATATACACTACCAAATGTAAAATAGATAGCTAGTGGGAAGCAGCTGCATAGCACAGGGAGATCAGCTCGGTGCTTTGTGTCTACCTAAAGGGGTGGGATAGGGAGGGTGGGAGGGAGACGCAAGAGGGAGGACATATGGGGATATATGTATACATATAGCTGATTCACTTTGTTATACAGCAGCAACTAACACAACATTGTAAGGCAATTATACTCCAATAAAGATGTTAAAAACAAAAGCTGCTGAAATGACCAGAGCTGAAAGGTCAATACCTTGATCCTTAAACATCAGTGGAGATATAAACTTTTGATAAATAGCCTCATATCATTTAGGTTGTGTGCTTATTGGCTAATACTGTAGTTAGTTTTCACAAAGGTAGTATCAACACCATAATGACTGAGTATAAGGTAGTTCATAGTTTTCACTTTTATCAATTATTCAGTGAAATCTCAGTCTTGGTAATATGGGACAAATGAATGAAGTGCTTTTGAAACCGATGAGCTCCAATATGACAAATCCCGTATATCAGAGCTGATGTTCCAAGAAGCCATTTTTGAAATTCAGCAGTGATTTTTCATATTGATAATTGGGCAAAAAGGAGGCACAATGGCTGGTCAAAATAGAGCTTCCATCTGTAACTTATGATTATTGTCACTTAAATGGTCTATATTACACTAACCTGTTACAGGCCCATGGCTTGTAATGCAAAGAAAACGTCATGCCAATAATTTACAGCCTATTGTATGGGTAATGAAGTGTCTTGTGTGCACACTTTTTTCCAACTTCTAGATTGAACCATAGGCTTTCAGAGCCAAGGTCTCCATTCACGCAGTCACTGATACAGGCCAAATGTTTTCAGTTAGTTGGGTGAATTTCATATTGCCAACCCAGAACACTGATGAGAATAAAATTTTGGTCCATTTGATCCAATTGGAATAGTCTTTAGCATTGTGACTACATTCGTGAATCTTGCTAACCCTTAGATGTCTTAGATGTTCAAAGAAAAAAATTCTTTCAGTTGATGTGGTTTTAGCAAAATATTAAGGTAGAAATCCTTTCAGGGTTCTGTCTACCCAAAACAAACAAACAAAATGAGACCTGCCCAGGTGCCCTCCTTCCTGTTAAGTTCAGGATATATTGATACTTCTGATTGAAATAGGCAGGGACGGCTTCACAGTCGAGCAGAATGGTTGTTCCCCTTTATCACGCAGCTGGCTATCCCTCTAAGCATCTCAACCCCCCTTCAGCGACCCATAGTTCTACTGTTCAGGAGTTTTTCAAAGCCTTCTTCAATCCTTTATGTTTTTAATGTGCACCATATGTTCTTTTCCTTTTGTATAAACTTAGAAAAAGCATCTAGTTATTTTGGGGACTGAACAAGTAGCTTTATTTACAAGGAGGACCTATAAGCAGCTCCTTCTGGAACTTTTAGACTCAATTCAGGTAGAAATCTGCCAGTTAGCTATGATTTTGATCAGTGTGGACAGTTGAACCAAATAGTTCATCAAAATCTAGTTTACCTGGGCTTCCCTGGTGGCGCAGTGGTTGAGAGTCCACCTGCCAATGCAGGGGATACGGGTTCGTGCCCCGATCCGGGAAGATCCCACCTGCCGCAGAGCGGCTGGGCCCGTGAGACATGGCCGCTGAGCCTGCGCATCCAGAGCCTGTGCTCCGCAATGGGAGAGGCCACAACAGTGAGAGGCCCGCATACCATAAAAAAAAAAATCAAAAAAAAAAAATCTAGATTACCCATTGCAGTTACTGAGTAAAAGGTATTGGGGAATTTTATTCACGAAGCATATAGGCTAGGGCTCAGTTCATCCTAGGGATAGAAGTAAAAGAGATGAAGAGAAAAAGAATGCAGGCAGAGTGCACATTTTGGTTGGGGCAGATGTTTGTGCACTCGGGCAGTATCACCAGGGAGATAGGGGTAATCAAGTGTCAAAGTCAGACACAGCAACAATGAATACAACTTATGAAGCTAGGGTAGCAAATCATATAGGTTGAAAATAATTCTCATAAGCTATTGAATAATAACATGGAGATTCTTATAGAAGGCCCGGCCTGGGCTCTGTGCTCTGGCATCTGTTGACCTTATTTACACAAATGACTAGGTGTTTATTTGAGAAACCAACTAAAATGTGACCATCGTTGAATACAGGCTGTGTTCAGATATATTTCTAAATTCTCGTATTAAGGCGCTTTCATATACTGCATCTCACTTTATATATAAAAAGACGTAGGTGTTTTCCCACAATGAGATAGTATAATCCTGATAGCTAATATCAAACTAAGTATCTTTTTATAAAAATGCATTTTTAAGAGTAAAATTCCACTTCATAGTCGACTGTCTCTTTTAGCAGTGAAATGGTTTCTGTGAGGTATAGAACTATTATCTCTTCTCTGACCACATACAATGATTTTTCTGAGTATACATGTTCAAGTGAGATGAAGCAGGTTCTGTAGTCTTAATTAATTTGGGGTTCAACAATCCAATAAAAGAGAAAGGTGAATGTGCAAAAGATAGGTTTTTCTCTTGACAAGTGGCACATGTTGGATTTAGGGATCTATGAAGGGGCTTTTCTCCAAGCCAGGGCGTGGTTAGGAAATTGGAGGGATTGGGCAATAACATATTTAAATAAGATCATTCTTTACATTTATTCTTTTTTTATTGAAGTCTAGTTGATTTACAATATTATGGTAGTTTCAGGTGTACAGCTTAGTGATTCTGTATTTTTGCAGATTACACTCCATTATAGGTTATTACAAGATCATGGCTGTAACTCCCTGTGCTATACTGTGTATCCATGTTGCTTATGTATTTTATACATAATAGATTGTATCTGTTAATCGCATATACCTAATTTGCCCCTCTCCCCTTTTCACTCCGTTTTGGTAACCACAAATTTGTATTCTATATCTTTGAGTTTGTTTCTCTTTTGCTTGTACATTCATTTGTATTATTTTTTTGGATTCCATATATAAGTGACTTCATACAGTATTTGACTTTCTCTGTCTGACTTATTTTACTAAGCATAATATTCTCAAGGTCCATCCATGTTGCTGCAAACAACAGTATTTCAGTCTTTTTTATGGCTGAGAAATATTCCATCGTGTATGTGTGTGTGTGTGTATGTTTACAGTGTGTGTGTACAGCATGTCTTAATCCAGTCATCTGTTGATGGATGCTTGGTTGTTTCTGTGTTTTGGCTGTTGTAAACCGTGCTGTTGTGAACACTGGGGTGCACGTATCTTTTTGAATTATTGTTTTCATTTCTTCCAGATATATACCTAGTACTGGAAATGCTGAATCTTGCGGTAGTAATATTTTTAGTTTTCTAAGGAAGCGTTATAATGTTTTCCATAGTTGCTGCACCAATTAACATTTCCAACGACAGTGTACAAGGCTTCTCTTTTCTCCGTATCCTCTCCAACATTTGTTATTTGTAGGCTTTTTGTTGATAGCCATTCTAATAGGTGTGAGGTAATACCTTACTGTGATTTTGATTTGCATTTCTCTCATAATTAGTGGTATTGAGCATCTTTTCATGTGCCTGTTGGCCATCTGTTATGTCTTCTTTGGAAATATGTCTAGGTCTTCTGCCCATTTTTTGATTGGGTTGTTTGTTTATTTGGTATTGAGTTGTATTAGCTGTATGTATATATATATATATATATACACATATATATATATTTTTTCAGTACGCGGGCTTCTCACTGCTGTGGCCTCTCCCGTTGCGGAGCACAGGCTCCAGATGCGCAGGCTCAGCGGCCATGGCTCACGGGCCCAGCCGCTCCGCGGCATGTGGCATCTTCCCAGACCGGGGCACGAACCCGTGTCCCCTGCATCGGCAGGCGGACTCTCAACCACTGCACCACCACAGAAGCCCTGTATGTATATTTTAGATATTAATCCCTTGTTGGTTGCCTTATTTGAAACATGTTCTGCATATCCATAAGTTGTCTTTCGATTTCTCTGATGGTTTCTTTTGCTGTGCAAAAGCTTTTAAGTTTAATTAGGTCCCATTTGTTTATTTTTGCATTTATTTCTTTTGCCTAATTCTTTTAGATGGTAAGTTAAAATGTTTGAAGCTTTTTCTGTTTCTTGAGAAAGGGCTGTATTGCTATAAACTACCCCCTTAGAACTGCTTTTGCTGCATTCCATAGATTTTGGAAAGTTGTGTTTCCATTTTCATTTGTCTCGAGGTATATTCTGCTTTCCTCTTTGATTTCATCACTGACCCCTTGGTTTTTTAGTAGCATGTTCTTTACTCTCTACATCTTTGTTCTTTTCTTGTTTTTCTAGTTGATTTCTAATTTCATACTGTTGTGGTGGGAAAACATGCTTGATATAATTTCTGTCCTCTTAACATTTGTTGAGGCCTATTTTTTGAACTAGTATGTTGTCCTCCCTAGAGAATGTTCCATGTGCACTTGAAAAGAATGTGTAATCTGCTGTTTTTGGATGGAATTTCATGTAAAAATCTATTAACTCCAATTGTTCTGTTGTGTAATTTAAGATCACTGGTGCGTTATTGAGTTTCTATCTGGATAATTTGTCCAGTGATATCTGTGGTTTGTTAAAGTCCCCTACTATTATTATATTATTGTCTATTTTTTCTTTTATGTCTGGTAGTATTTGCTTTATATATTTAGGTGCTCCTGTATTGGGTTTGTGTATGTTAACAAGTGTAATATCCTCTTCTTTTATTGATCCCTTTATGATTATATAATGCCCTTCTTTGTCTTTTGTTTCAGCCTTTCTTTTAAAGTCTATTTTGTCTGATATTAGTATTGCTACCCCTGCTTTCTTGTCACATCCATTTGCATAGAATGCTTTTTTCCTACTCCTCACTTTCAGTCTGTTTGTGTCTTTAGTTCTGACGTGAGTCTCTTGCAGGTAGCATAGTAGAGAGACTTGTTTTCTTATCCAGTCAGCTACCCTGTTTCTTTTGATTGGAGCATTTATTCCATTGACATTTAAAGTAATTATTGATAGATATGTACCTATTGGGATTTTATTATTTGTTTTCCAGTTGTTTTTGTAGATCTTCCCTGTTCATTTCTTCTTTTTGTTTCTCCCAATGTTATGTGATGAGTTTTTTTAGTAGTATGCTTGGTTATTTTTCTTTTGGTTTTTTGGTATCTTTGGTTTTTGATTTATGGTTACCATGGATTTCATATGTATTGACCCATAATTATATTAACTTGATTTTAACTGGTAGTCACTTAAGCTCAAGCACATTCTAAAAGATTTACATTTTTTAAATTCCTCTCCCCCACATTTTGGTTTTTTGATGTTATATTTTACATATTTGTGCTTATCCCTTTTCTTTTTATTGTAGTTATAATTGCTTTTACAATTTTTTTGTCTTTTAATCTTCGTACTAACCTATTTAAGTGACCTTCAATCCTTACTATATATTTGCCTTTTCTATTGGGATTTTCCCTTCCCTGTAGATTCTTACTTCTTTTCCATTTAGATAAGACTCTACAACATTTCTTTTAGGGTAGGTTTAGTATTGCTGAATTTTTATGGTTTTTGCTTGTCTGAGAAGTTCTTATCTCTCCTTGTATTCTAAGTGACATTCTTGCTGGTTAGAGTATCGTAGGTTGCAGGATTTTCCCTCTCAGCACTTTGAGTATATCATGCCACTCCCTTCTGACCTGCAAAGTTTCTGCAGAGAAATCAGCTGATAGCCTTATTGGGATTCCCTTGTATATGACTCTCTGTTTTATCTTTCTGTCTGTAGAATTCTTTCTTTATATTTAACTCTTGATATTTTAATTATGATATGTCTTGGTGTGGGGGTTTTTGTGGGTTCATCTTGTTTGGGACCCTCTGTGCATCCTGTGGTTGGATATGTTTCCCTCTGTAGGTTTGGGAAGTTTTCAGGCATAATTTCTTCAAATACATTTTTTTTTTCGCGGTACGTGGGCCTCTCACTCTGTTGTGGCCTCTCCCGTTGCAGAGCACAGGCTCCAGACGCGCAGGCTCAGCGGCCATGGCTCACGGGCCTAGCCGCTCCACAGCATGTGGGATCTTCCCAGACCGGGGCACGAACCCGCATCCCCTGCATTGGCAGGCGGACTTCCAACCACTGTGCCACCAGGGAAGCCCCTCAAATACATTTTTGATACCCTTCTCTCTGTCTTCTTTTGGAACCCTATAATGCACATGTTGGCACATTTGATGTTATCTCTGAGATCTCTTCATGTGGAACTGTTTGTTTTTTTTTTTTTAATTTGTCTTTCTGTCTCTTCTTCTGATTGGGTGATTTCCATTATTCTATCTTCCAGATCACTTATGCGTTCTTCCGTGTCATTTAGTCTGCTGTTCATTGTTTCTAGAGTGCTTTTTATCTCAGATATTAAATTATCTTTCTTTGACTGGGTCTTCTTTATATTTTCTAGTTCCTTGTTAAAATGATCTGTTTTTACATCAGTTAGCATTGATGTAATTCTGTTAGCATTTTTATTCATAATGTTTTGAATTCGTTGTCCAGCATATCATTCATTTCTGTTTCATTATTTAATTTTCAGAAGTTTTCTCTTTTTCTTTCAATTCAGAAAAGGTTCCTGTGCCTTTCCATTTTGTTTAACTTTCTCTGTCTCTGTGAATTTAAGTGAAATAGTTGCCTATCTTGTTTCTGAAGGGGTATTCTTATGTGGGAGTGTGTCTGTGTAGACTGCATGTGCCCAGTGCCTTTGGTGGGAGTGCTGGATTTGATGTGGACACCAGTCACATCTTTCCTCAGGGTGTGCTGTTAGATATCACCTTGGTAGGGAATGTGGTTGTGATGGAGGAATTAGAGCCTAGGCAGGATACAAGGCAGGACTTCCTCTCTTCTCAGTGACCATTGCTGTCCTGTCAGGGGTGGGGTCTGCTCCCAAGTTGCTGGAGTAGAAACCCTGAGGGTCAGGCTTGAGCTAGCTCTGTTCTCTTTAAGTGTGAGTTTTTCCTTCTCAACTCACTGGGGCCTTTTCCCCGAAGGAGGGAAGTGCTGAAATAAGTGGGACTTGGGCACTTACAGAGTTCTAATGCTCTGCTTGTGTAGGTGTCTGTGACTCTGCTCAGATGCAAGCCACAGTCACATTTTTCCCCTGTCATGGCTGCTCCAGTTCTAGTGCTAGCCTGGGGTACTGAGTGAGTGGGGCTGGAGTGTTCACTTGTCTTCAGCTGGGGCATGCAGCTAGGTTGTTGCAGGAATTCCAGCAGCTGTGCTGCCCTCCGAAATGTTGGCTATTTCTGGGCAGCAGGTTGAGTAAGCACCACCCTACCTGGGCTTTGCCTCAGATCCCCAGGTCACCCCTGAGTCCCTAGATCAAGTCTTTTCCCAGGTCCTGGCCACCCTAGATCCAGTGCTATGCTGGGACATGGAGTGAATGGGGTGGGGGCGTTCGCTTGGCTCGGACTGGGGAGTGCGGTGAGGGAGCAGCTGCTAGGGCAGACCTCTCTCTGCCCTGCCTGGGGGCAAGCCAGCACCTGTGCACTCGTCATGAGTAGAGTCTAGGCTTTTACAGCTTTTCTTTCACAGCAATTCTCTAAGCAGCCAAGGGGGCTTCTCTGGGACGCCCGGTCTGTGGCTTAACCTGTCCACTTCCCAGAGTGTCTACCTTTGTGATCTCCCCTTTCCTCTGAGTCCCCTCCCAGGGGCACAGGTCCCACCCTGATGCTTTTCTCTCATCCTACCCAATTACATGTATATCTTTCTCACAGCCTTGGCTGTACAGGAGTCCTTTTGCCAGTTTCAAGTTTGTTTTCCATGAAAATTGTTCTACATGTAGATGTATTTTTCATGTGTTCACGGGGGTAGGTGAGCTCCATGTCCTCTTACTCAGCCATACTCCCGCCAGTATTTTATATTCATTCTTTCACTCTCAGCGATGCCATGATTTCCTGAAAGTTATAAGTTGGAAGATTTTTTTATTAGCATGTACCCTTCCCTTTACCCAGGAAAAAGAAAAAACAAAATGTGTTTGCACTAGCAAAGTATATTGTGTCTGAAACTATATTATGTCTAATATAGTTTGTCTCACATATGGTACTGGGCCCCACTCCAACACTGTTTAGATCATAAATAGTATTAATTACAGGCATATAATTCATTGTGGTCTCATAGGGTGAACAACAGACTGGGATTTAGGGGAACTAACTGAGCTGGTCTCAGTTGTGCCTCCAAGGGGCTGTGTGAATATATATTTATCACTTAGCCTTTGTAGAGATCTGTTTTCTCATCTCTCAAATGCGGAGTGGGAATATTTGTCCAGGTTAGTGATTTTCTGGTAGTTTGTTTATAAGTTTTTATTTGTGCGTGCATTTTCTCACCATAAATGTTGCTTCAAATAAAATCTTGTGTAGAACTCCCGTATATAGAACAGATTAAAATAGAGCTATTCTGCTTGAAGCTACGTCAGTTTCATCAAACCATTCTGAACCATGGTTTGAGGGTGTCAACCATGGTATCAGCTCTTAGGCTCATTGGAACATAGTTTAAAAATCACTAGTTAGGATCTAAGGTCCCTCATCACTCTGATCTTCCATGATTTGTGTAGTTAGCAGTGTTGCGGCAATAGGTCCAAATGACTCCATAAAGGTGAACCTTATCTTTATTCACCAGGATGAGAGAAACCGTCGACTTATTTAGCAGTGCCTGACACAGGGAAGATTGATCCAAAGTATTTATTGTGGTAGACACAGTGTCAGGTGTGGTGCATTAACTGTTGCAGGCTTTTTAAAAAAATGATCAGAGCTCTATGTTTAATGAGCCACATGCTGTGCTAAAAATGAATTTGTGCCATTAAGAAGGGGCATCAAGAAATAAAGTATCACAGAGGAAGGCAGCTGGAAGAGTTACTAAATTACGGGTGTATGTGTAAGTGTATAATATGTGGTGGTGGAGATGTTTGAAGTTTTTACCGCAGTGAGTTTGTTGTGACCACATTACTTATAAGTGTCAGCACTGGCCATAAGTTATGCTGGTCTTCCCAAGTAAGTGGCAATAAAAGCTTTATAGCACCCCACACCATCATCACATATTTTCTTTAAACCACTTATTTTCTTTGGATTTTGTCTTTTTAAATCTATCTCTATTTTTTTCCTTCTGTATTTTGTTACTTAATATAGAAATATGGCCTCTTTAGAATGGTTGGGGTCAAGAGCATTTGAAAAGGACAGGGTGGAATCAATTTTTGTTCCAGTTAGGAATTTATGCATTGGCGTGGGCAGCCCACAGTTTGTCTGCTGGTAGTTGTGGTCACATATAGATTAGAAAGGATAAATGATAAACCATCATTTATAAGAACAAATGGGAGAGGCATTTAGAACACTGGAATGGGAATAAAGCTATTAAGTGTTGTTGACTGTTTTCACTAGGTCTGCTAGATCATTGTGCTCTCTGTAGTTGGCGAATGAACACAATCCAGCCCTGTGGCCTAGAAGTAACTTTCATTTTGTTTCTAGATTGAACTATTATTGGAATATAAGATTCACTGGAGCAGGTATCATGTATGTGACTAACTACTGTAACCCTAGTGCCCAAATGACTACCTGGCATATAATAGGTTCTCAGTATTTTTTGAATGAATGGATGGATGGATGGATGGATGCAATCCTTATTTATAACAAAGAAATGTATATTTTTAGCTTTTATCACTGAGACTCTTACTTTATTCCTTACAAAGCACCTTCTGAACCTTTTAACCTCCATAAAATCTTACAAGTCAGCAGCTCAAGATACATAGAGAAGGATGGCTTGAGTCTGGATGGCAGTGAAATATACCAGAATGGAAAGTTATGTCTGGCAACCAGACATCTCCATATGGCTAGACTAGGTGTTTAAGGATAAATCCAGTTTTCTATGACAGAATGAACTTTAGCTGAGTATCCTGACAGTATGATAAAAGGTAGTGAGTAGCACTCTAGGAAGACCATCAGTATTAGAGGAGGTAATCTAGATGGGGAAAAAAATAAAAAAAATAATAACAACATCAACAACAGAAATGGAGAGCAAATAGTTTCTGTCCTAGAGTCATTATTAATTCATTAATTTTCAGTTAAGTATTTATGAGTACTACTGTTTGTACAGCAATGTTTGTCCTCAGTAGAGGCACTGTCCCAAATTCTCTGGACATTTAATTTTTACCAGACTGAATTTTTATTTTATATCTCTATCTTTATCTGAATTTCTGACCTCAACCCATCACATTCTCTGATGTTAACGTTTTGTCTTATTTTTCTAGCTTCTCTATATCTTTTGAACCTTCATTCATCTATTTAGTAAGTCAATGAAGAATTATTTAATGGTGTGGTATATATTACTAGGCACTGACACTATTGTGATCACACAGATAAAACTCCAGCTATCCTAGAGCTTACGGTCTACTCTTTCCTATTCCCCCTACCCAGGCATGAAACCCTGTTAAAAACTTTTTTTACATAAAAGTGCTTTTTTAAAAATCATTTCTCAACCATGTATTTGTAGCCACCCAGCATCACTGCCCTTCCATTTTCTCAGTAACTATTTGCTTTGTTAACATAAGTTAAGTCTGTAGGAAAAGAGGCGTGTGATGTTAATTTTATGGGTCAACTAGATTCAGCTACGGGGTGTCCAGATACTTAAACATTATTCTAGATATTTCTATGAGGCTATTTTTAGATGAGATTAACATTTAAATTGGTAAAGTGAGTAAAACAGATTGTCCTCATCCCATCCGGTGAAGGCCTGACTACAACAAAAAGACTGACCTTCCCCTAAGTAAGTGAGAATTCTTCCCGCCTGATGGACCTCAAACTGTAACACTGGCTTTTTCCTGCCTTTGTACTGGAACTGAAACATCAGTTTTTTCTGGGTTTGGAGCCTGCCGGCTTTGAGACTAGAACTATACCATTGGCTTTCCTGGTTCTCAGACCTACAGAATAAGGTCAGGACTAACCCGTCATCTCTTACTGGCTTGCCAGGAATCACCCTGTAGACCTTGGGACTTGCCAGCCTCCACAATCACGTGATCCAGTTTCTTACAATAAATCTCTTTCCGTATATATACATCCTATTGGTTCTGTTTCTCTGGGAATCCTGACTAACACAGGGGGCTCCTGGGGAGAAATATCACAAGTCGCCTCCCATCATCATACTTCTCAAGTCCAGTTTCCCAAACATAGCCTCGTTTAAGGCTTTTGCAAAATATAAGAAACTAAATAAAGTCAGTACTCTAGCTTTTCTTACCTATACCCATTATCAGACTTTATTCACATTTTTTTCTTACCCAACTTTGGTAATGATTTTACCCAACTAATCAGATTGTTTACCTGAGCTAAGCACACCTCTCATCATATGCAATATTTATACCATAATCTGGGCCTCTAAATTAATCATTTTGAGACATTAAATTTATGGGTAATTTCAGATACTGAAGCAGTACAGTGAGGAAGATTCTTTTTTGCCCTAATACCTTGCCAATAGGCTTTCGTATGAGTGGGGCTATCCCTGTTGACCACTAATACTACTAACCAATTTCTTTTAGACATTGAACATACCTCTAAATCATGGCACAGAATAATATCATATAGCATCTTTGTGTTTAAGACAATCTGTACTTAAGACCATAGAATCTCAGCATTAGTAAAGTTCTCTCTTTCTCTTCCCTCCATCCCTCCCTCCCTCTCTCTCTCTCTCTTTCTTTTTTATTTTTGTTTTGGTCTAGATAGAAACCAACTCATTTTTCGTCCTGTACTTTAGCCAGGAAACAACAGGAGTATCACACAGTGAAATCTGTAAAGAATTGCTCTTACAAACAGTATCTATTAGAGTCTATTTAACTGAGTTGATGAAATCATGACTAGTATCTTATGTGACTATTTAAAGTATGTTGAGACTGTGATATCTCCTTCCTGTCTCCTCTGCCCCCACCTGTGTATTCCCAAAGGAAGTATCTTCCCCCTGGGTCATGATGACTCAGTTAAAAATGATTATAATAAGAATGTGTTAAGCTGGCCACAAAAGTGATGACATTAGTTCTTCCAGGCTATTGTGCATCCTATTTCTACTTTTAATGATTCGTATGTTTTCCAAACCTTCATATAATTAATATTATTTAATAGGTATGAAAATGTTCATAGGACATTCATCCAAAAGGATAAAATATTTTTTAATGGCTGCAACGTAATACTTTAAGCAAATGAGTTTTTCAGACATTTCCAAATTGTGCACATTCAAATTTTGACTACAGATGTCATCTTTAATGTATCCTTCACTAGCTGCTGGGGGCTGGGAAAAAAATCATATTACTAATTGATATGCCTTAATGACCTGAGAGCTTTCCAAGTTGGATGAACCCACGAGAAATGCTAAGAGGTAGATATTTGATTCTAATTATGCCTGGTACATGCTGAAAGTAGACCCATTGTGACAGGTATATCATTGTCAAATTGGTAGACCTCAGGTTTTTTACTAATTTGACACTATTACCGAACACTGCCTCACTGAATTCCTGAAAAGAAAAGCGAGATAAAGGACGAGGGCAGAGAAAAGTAGGGCTTCATGATCTCTACTTGCTATAGAGATTGCTATATTTTAAAAAAAGGGGGTGAAAGGAAACCAAACATGGGCTTGGTAAATGATGTAAGACAACTTTCCCTTTATCCTTTTCCCTTCTGGTCTTCATATAACAACTTGAAAATGGCAGCAGTAGAGATCTGAGGATTCATTTGGACTGTTCATTACCAAGCTCCACTTTAAGAACTGGGTCTGTTTAGTATTTCCTCAGTAATTTAGACTTCTATGAGCATTACTGCTGGAATCTGAGTTAATATCTGCTTTTCCAAAACTGGAAACGGTGGTGACACTTGTCTCGATACATTTTTTTTGTCTACGCCAATAAGATTTTATTTTGGTTAATTCATTTTAACAGAGTAGACCGTATTAACTTTATCTGACTTATTGGTTTATTGGGAGAATTGAATATGATTTGGAAGAAAATTAAAAACTAGATGTTAACTTTTCATTTCTTAAGAAAACCATTCCATTACTTCCTAAATATACCATGTATTGGGCAGGAGGAGTTCTGGGCTTCTTCCTTGTATAATTCTGTTTCTAGAAGAAATACATAGGGTTATTCCAGGTTCATCATCTGAGTTAGCTGAACGTGTGATGCTACATTAGAGCCTGAAGAAGATATATTATTCCAGATCTTCTTGCCTTGATCATCATGTATAAGAACTCAAAGTGACCCACTTAACACTCTAATGCAACCTTCAAGCAATGGATAGATTATCTTGGATCTCTGATTGGTTGGTCGTAATTTAGGGTCTGAGTCTTTCATTATTAGCATCATTTTAATAATGCATGGTCTTTGGCCTTCAAGAGATAAGTCTTTCAATATTTTACAACTTGGAATCCTGTTAATGAAAAAATCAGCAACTGTTCCATTAATTAACTCAATAAATGCATATTGAACCATATGAAAGTCACAGTTCTTAAATGCCTATGGTTTCTGTTTACAAAGAGGTTTACAGTTTAGTAAAGTAAGTAACCTACATACAGACCTTCAAGTGGTGAACTTTCAAAGACGTGAACGTGCATTCACATGTCCAATCACATAAGTTAGTTCGCGTGTCTGGCGTACATTGTCACGTGTGTGCATCCTCTACAAGTGGCTGTGCTTTTGTGTACTTTACTGTACAGTGCTGTATAGAGTAAAGTAGTACAGTATCTTTACTTCAAGCCCAGGATGTCCAGAAGCAGGCATAAAAGCAGTGGTGATGTAGCTGGTACTGCTAAGATGTAGCAGCCGGTAATGTAGCTGGTATCTCCTACTGATGACGATCCTTCAGCTCTACCATCTCCCACCTCCTCTCCCTCATCCAGTCAGTAACTCTTCTTGCCTGTGCACTTGATGCCAGCCCCTGTATGCCAGCTGTTGTACTGTACTTTTTAAGGTATTGTAAGATTAAAAATGTTTTCTTTATTTTTTTGTGTTTGTTTTTTATGTATTATTTGTGTGAAAAGTATTATAAACCTATTACAGTACAGTACTATATAGCCGATGGTGTTAGTTGGGTACCTAGGTAACTTCTTTGGACTCAGGAACAAATTGGACTTAAGAACGTGCTCTCAGACAGGAGCTCGTTCGTATGTAGGGGACTTACTGTGTAGGGAATAAACATGTATATAGAAATATAAAAAAATGAAACAGGATGTAACGAATACCATAGTCATATAGGTATGTTGGTCATGTAATATATTGTCTAAACTGGAATGCTTTTGAGAATGAAAGGAGAACTATTAATAAATATACTGGTAAAATAGGAATCACTGACCTAGGAAAATGAGGATATACTCAGCCTACTTATGAATGATACATTCAAAATGCTCTCAGAGTTCATAAATTGTCAAGAACTCTTCAAGCTAGAATGATTATGGAATTCTTTATGGAAGAGATAGCATTTGAACTGAACTTTGAAGGACAGATATGATTTTGATAGGAAGCTGTAGGAGGAGGACATAAGAGGTGGAATTATCATGAACAAAATCCTAGAGGTAGGGATGAGAGAGGTCAGCTTGAGGAGAAGCAGGCAGTATACCCTGAATGAGGATCAAACAAAGATACCAATTGGAAGATCAAACTGGAGCGGCTAGTTAGGGACGGTATATATGGGACCCATAGCTTTGAATTTCATGCTAAGAAATTTACACTTTATTTCAGTGGCCTATTGCAAATGAAATTCTGTTACTTGAAAGTTTAGTGATCATTATTGCTTTAACTATTGCGGATTGGCGGTATTTTCTAATTAGCCTTACCAGGAATAAAGATCTTAAAGGAAATCAAAGTGAAATGGGCCTGTTTGATGGGCTAGTGGATGGTCTTTTGGGGATATTCAGAGCAAAGTTCATCACCAAGGGTTGGAGAGCGTGGTTAGACACTGCTGTGGAGCTGCACTGCATGTCGATAGAAACAAACCTACAAAAGTGTACATCATCATCTATCATCGTTATTGTTTCTATTCCTCTTATTGGCTGATGAGCAGGCCTGCTTTCATTGTACATGTTATTTGCTTTTACAAGTCTATGTCTTGTATTTTTGTTGAGTCAAGATTGCTTTTAATTGTCTCAAAATTGACTTTTGTTGGTATGGGCAAATGTGGGCTTATCTCTTTAAAAAGTCTGCCTTTTACTTTATGGAACATTCTTTATTTCCTCAGAACATTTCTGATTCTTCTTCACCTTCCTCTTTCCATATCTGTTTTGTATAGTTTGTCAGTTTTCAAAAAGAATACAGAAGAATCAAGGTAGAAGAATCACACAAAATCAAGCCATTTTCTGCTTTAACAACATGAAATCATTTTCAGATATTTGCAGTAAAGAGTCATATAAGAAGAACGTCATGAAGTCTTTCTGGTAAAGCTTGTTTGAAGCTTGCTGTTCAGCTTCATGCTGCTGATGTATGGGACTGTAACACTGGAGTCACCTCTTCATCCAGGCCCATCAATTTGACATCCATTGTACTGATGTAATCTACAAGGATACAAAACAATAAAGAAGGAACTGTGTTAGCCCCACATAGACTGGCCTTCATCTATGAATTTGCGAAGCTTTTATTTCTTTACCCTTATAGTTCAACTCTGACTGCTATACACAGTTGTTCCTAGTATGTATCATTGAAGTATGCCACTAGTCTCTATTGGAGTCCTAGCTACTAGCATCTCATTTATCTTCACAGTAGCATCCTCATACTATAGCTTACTCCATCAAATCTCTCCCTTGATTTTCTATCACAGTTCGTTTGCTTTCGTTAGTTAAGGAAAACATAATATCCAGAGAAAGGAAATGTGAAGATAAAAAATTGGGGCTTCTCTCACTTTGTCACAGCTTACCCTTCCCCCTCCCCATATATACACTACCAAACGTAAAATAGATAGCTAGTGGGAAGCAGCCGCATAGCACAGGGAGATCAGCTCGGTGCTTTCTGACCACCTAGAGGGGTGGGATAGGGAGGGTGGGAGGGAGACGCAAGAGGGAAGAGATATGGGAACATATGTATATGTATAACTGATTCACTTTGTTATGAAGCAGAAACTAACACACAGTTGTAAAGCAATTACACTCCAATAAAGATGTAAAAAAACAAAACAGAAATTGGGGACTTCTATAGATGGGCGTCCTAAAAAGAAGTAGTTTCTTCACTTTCAAAACATAAAGCTGAGGAATTATAGGCTAAGAGTAAATAATATCACAAATGTGGTAGAGAAGGTGAACACAAAATTTGTCCTTAGTTCCTAGAGACCAAGTTCTTGAAGACCCTATAGTAGCTTGTGCCATAATTTGAGGTATGATTTAGCATCATCTGTCACAATTCAGGCAGATTGAAGATTCATGCTGGGATACACTACTAAAGACTGAGTAAGCTGTGACTAGGAGGAAAAAGAGGCTGGGGAAAAATGTCTCTAGAGGCTGATCAGTGCAAGGGAAACTGGGGAGTATAATGCAGTATTCAAAGAGGTGTGGAGAATAAGGGCTTGTTTTTAAAAGATATTGGTCTTCAAGGTATTTCAACCGGGTGGTTAGGACACTGCATATAGAATCCAGGAAGCAAGTGATACACTGAGAGAGATCAGTAATGCTTTCATGGTTCCTAGTAATCAGTACATTACCAGCAATCCCAGGTAGCCTGACACAGCCTATACTCATGAAGACTTTAGAGTTAGGTAGTAAAACTTAGGTAGAAATTTAGTTGTACGGCCTGAAATAACTCTGAGGGAAAACCAAAATTTTGAGAATAGATGGGCATTCAGGGCTGACTACTTACACGTTGGATTCCGTGTTTCTGACAGCTCATATATTGTTTACATTGTTCAGGACTGGTTTAAAACATGGGCAGATATGAGATGTAAACATACAATATCAATGATTCCAGCTGGAAGTATACCAGAGAAGGAAGAGCTAAAACTGACTGACTGGCTCAATTCAACGAGGGTGAGAAAGTAAGTGAGTGCCCATGCACTGAGATGAAGCAGGAATTTGGCGACATACTCTGCTGAGCTGAAATTAGCCACTCTGACAGACAAAAAATGTTACTGATGAGTGGATAGCAGATCACAATCACAGGTAAGCTCTAACATGAAGTAATGGAGACATCCTGAAAAGTGGGGGAAGCATCATGTCCAAGAAACTCAAAGTGCCTGATATTCAGAGATTTCCCCAGGCAAGAAGGCATCAGGAAATCTGGCAGCAGGGACCCAGACAATAGTTTAGAGCTCCAAGAAAGACTTTCCTTTTCTAAGGACAGACAAATGTAAAGCAAGGGCCTAGGCTAAGGTTGCTAAAACTACTAAAATGGAGATAAAGCCACTAGGAATAAGGTAGGAGTGTGGCGGGGGTGGGAGAGCATAACTGAAAAAAATGAAAGGAGATGCTTTGCATGTTTCAGGTTTATTACCAACTTTCAGTCGCTTAGTTCAGTAGCTATTTTATACAGTGGGGATTAAACTATGGATTAATTCCCTCAATGGGTGGTACAAGTCAAAGTTTTTTTAAAGCAGCATTTGACATAGGGGAGAAGGGAGTCCTGTGTTGACTTCATTGCTGGCCTGGTCTGGGTTTGTTTTTTTTTTAACATCTTTATTGGAGTATAAATGCTTTACAATGTTGTGTTAGTTGGTGCTGTATAACAAAGTGAACCAGCTATATGTATACATATATCCCCGTATCTCCTCCCTCTTGGGTCTCCCTCCCACCCTCCATATCCCACCCCTTTAGGTGGACACAAAGCACCGAGCTGATCTCCCTGTGCTATGGGGCTGCTTCCCACTAGCTATCTGTTTTACATTTGGTAGTGTATGGATGTCCATGCCACTCCCTCACTTCGTCCCAGCTTACCCTTCCCCCTCCTCGTGTCCTCAAGTCCATTCTCTACATCTGTATCTTTATTCCTGTCCTGCCCCTAGGTTCTTCGGAACCTTTTTTTTTTTTTTTAGATTCCATATATATGTGTTCTCATATGGTATTTGTTTTTCTCTTTCTGACTTAACTTCACTCTGTATGACAGTCTTTAGGTCCATCCACCTCACTACAGATAACTCAATTTCATTTCTTTTTATGGCTGAGTAATATTCCACTGTATATATGTGCCACATCTTCTTTATCCATTCATCTGTTGATGGACGCTTAGGTTGCTTCCATGTCCTGGCTATTGTAAGTAGAGCTTCAGTGAACATTGTGGTGCATGACTCTTTTAGAATTATGGTTTTCTCAGTGTATATGCCCAGTAGTGGGATTGCCGGGTCATATGGTAGTTCTGTTTTTCATTTTTAAAGGAACCTCCATACTGTTCCCCATAGTGGCTGTATCAATTTATATTCCCACCAACAGTGCAAGAGGGTTCCCTTTTCTCCACACCCTCTCCAGCATTGATTGTTTGTAGATATTTTGATGATGGCCATTCTGACCAGTGTGAGGTGATACCTCAATTGTAGTTTTGATTTGCATTTCTCTAATGATTAGTGATGTTGAGCATCATTTCATGTGTTTGTTGGCAATCTGTATATCTTCTTTGGAGAAATATCTATTTAGGTCTTCTGCCCATTTCTGGATTAGGTTGTTATTTTATTTTTGATATTGAGCTGCATGAGCTGTTTATATATTTTGCAGATTAATCCTTTGTCCGTTGATTCATTCGCAAATATTTTCTCCCATTCTGAGGGTTGCCTTTTCGTCTTATTTATGGTTTCCTTTGCTGTGCAAAAACTTTTAAGTTCCATTAGGTCCCATTTGTTTATTTTTGTTTTTCTTTCCATTTCCCTAGGAGGTGTGTCAAAAGCATCTTGCTGTGATTTATGTCATCGAGTGTTCTGCCTATGTTTTCCTCTAAGAGTTTGATAGTGTCTGGCCTTACATTTAGGTCTTTAATGCATTTTGAGTTTATTTTTGTGTATGGTGTTAGGGAGTGTTCTAATTTCATTCTTTTACATGTAGCTGTCCAGTTTTCCCAGCACCACTTATTGAAGAGGCTGTCTTTTCTCCATTGTATATTCTTGCCTCCTTTATCAAAGATAAGGTGACCATATGTGCGTGGGTTTATCTCTGGGCTTTCTATCCTGTTCCATTGATCTATATTTCTGTTTTTGTGCCAGTACCATACTGTCTTGATTACTGTAGCTTTGTAGTATATTCTGAAGTCAGGGAGCCTGATTCCTCCTGCTCTGTTTTTCTTTCTCAAGATTGCTTTGGCTATTCGGGGTCTTTTGTGTTTCTATACAAATTGTGAAATTTTTTTTCTAGCTCGGTGAAAAATGCCATTGGTAGTTTGACAGGGATTCTGGGGCTTTTTTGTTTTCCTCATTTTGTACCATTTTTTGTGCTTTCTAAATATATAAACATTGAATCCCAAAGAGTTTAGCATTTTTGAGGGCTGTCTTAGGCTGTGTTCTTCAGAAAGCAGCTCCTGCGGCAGATTCTTTATTGGGGGTTACAGTTTCAGGGAGAAGGGGTGAGGGAAAGGGTGAGACAAAGAAGCACAGAGAGCCAGTACAGTGATGGAACTTGTCACCACTTGGCATCAAGAGTTGCCCAAGTTTGGGGTACTGTCTTCTGAGAAGCTGTATAAACAGCTGCTTCTCTTGACAGTAGATATAGGGACATAAAGGGTAATAATTTATTCCCCGGCTCCGATTTTCCACTGGTCAAAGTTAAGCCCATGGGCTCTTAATTCCCCCTGCACTTTGGAGTTATGTTCTGAAAAGTTCCCTGGTTTCTCGTACGCTGGCAAAAATCGTGAAGCTCCAGAAAAACAGGATAGGTGCTATCAGGTTTGCCCATATGGAGTGGGTCAGACGCTACCTGGAATAGTTTGTCCTGATGGTACCTTGGGCTGTAACAAATGGCTAAAACTCCTGACATGGTGTATATGAAATATCTAATATGTTAGTACAGACCAATTCTATTTTGCAGTTTCACTTTACTGGATTATTTCCCCAAGCACTGAAGTTCAGCTACCTAATAAGTGTATCTGTAGTACTGGTTAAGATCTTTTCACGCAGTTACAAATAAGGTAAACCGTGAGAGGGAAAAAATGAGAAGCTGATAGGTGTCTGTAGCAATCTATAGTATTCCGTTTCTCTAAAACTTCTCTCTAACTTGGTCTCTCTCTCCTTTGCCTTGTCACGCTCTCCCTTCCCTCTTTTCTACTATTCTTCCTTAGTGATTAGTCATAACAACTTCCCTCATTATTTCATTCCCAAGTTTTTGAATGGACATTTGCCATATAGCAATAAATTTAATTCTGTTTTTTTTCTATTGATTTTCATTGTTATTTCTATAGTTATTTATCCTCTTTTTAAATTGGTCTTCAGAGGATAGTGACTGTTAAGTTTTAGCATTCAGCCTGTCTCCAAAGGAGTTAATAATCTGTAAACTAACACTTAAATGCACAGTTTAAAGAAGTTTCCTATGAATGCTTTTGTAAAGGAAAAAGATCACTTTCGTAAAGCCAGTAATGATTTGTTTATTTACCTTTGTTCAGGGTTTGAGTCTTCGAATCCTAAATTGAATTTTCTTCATACAAAATGAGATAGTGGAAGTTAGCTCCAATGAAAGGCAGAAAGTTACAACTCGCGCTTTCTTTTTCTTTTCTTTCATAAGTTGAAGCACTTTTATAGGAAACCTACCTGTAATGTGTTTTTTGTGATTATCTCTTTTACCATTACTCTTATGTAGATATGTGGATGTGTTTGTTTCAGAAGGCAGATAATGTTTATGAATTGTTTTTGTATCCTTGGTACCCAAAGAATATATGGTGAGCTCAGATTATGAGAGTTACCTGTGTCTGACTCTCGATTGCCTTACTAGTTTCTTGATTTGTGGGATCTGAAGCCTTCCTCAGTTTAAAGCATTACCGTAGGTTGAAAAGCGCAGTGAGTATAGTATTCTGTGGTGGGGCTGGAGGTGTTGGCAGTGCTTATTTTTTTAGCACAGTTCTTTTATAAAGTGTGAAAAATTTTGTTGGTGATTTGGAGTTTTACTTTGCAGTTTATTTTGTGTTTCCCTTATCTGACATCCAGATTTCTGGCCATTTACTTTCCACTGGTCTCTCCTCTATTTTTTCCTTTTCCCACTTCTTTGATTGTTTCTCTTTATTTCATCTCTCTTATTTCTTTTCTCTCAATTCTCCTTATTTCTCTTCTCTTCCTCTTGACCCCTTCTGTTCATTTTCGTTGTCTTCATTTCCCACTTTTCTTCGCAATTATTCTCCTTCCCACCTTAAAAAAATTGTTTTCACTCCGTTTTTGCTTTAGTATTTCTTGATTACTTAAGAGAGTTTAGGTTAGGAAGAAGGCCCTGTGATAATTTAATTTCAGATGAGGATAGCTCTGAAATACATAGCCATGAATTTTACAGAAATACTTGTGTAATTTTCTGAACAAAAATTTGTAGAAAAGCAAAAACTATTAAATTGGGTTGGGGTTGAATAACTTCTATCACACAAAATTTCTGTCACTTGATGTTTACAAAATAAATGCCCACAGTTTTTACCCTTACAAGATTTATAAACCTTTATGTAAACTTGGAGGCTTAAAGTGGTTTAGCTTCCTTGTTCCTGATTATCATTCCCCATATTCCAGCATGCGTGCACGCGCACACACACACACACACATGTGTGCATCAGATTTATTTGTGACTGACTGAAGTTCCATCACAAATGGATCGCATACAGATTTGATAGTTTATTGCCAACTGAGATAAGATGCCCTTGTGATATTGCTTAGGATCAAGTCTGCGTGGCTAAGCGCACAGGCATGTAAAATCTGCTACTTACTTTCCAAAGTTAGAAAATAGATTGGTTTTCAAGTGATTTTGCTTTGGCCTATTTCAACCATTTCCATTGAGGAAAGAATTCTAGAAAGCCTCCTTTGTTCTGTTACATGATTGGGTAGATGAAAGGAAATGCTCAGATTACATTTTGGGATGTTCAGAGTGCCAGATGATTGATTTTTAAGAAACAATTTTATTGAAGTACAGCATATAAACAGAAATGTACAGAAGGCATAAGTATAGAGCTCCATGAATTTTCTGAAAGTAACCAGCGCTTAAATTAAGAAAGAGTATTTCCAGCACCACAAAAGACCACTCATGTCCCCACTCATTCCTCCCCCTCTACCTCAAGTTAGCCACTAGTTTGACTTCTTGACTTCTAATGCTATAGATAATTTTTGCTTATTTTTTAACTTTAAATAAATGGAACAATGCAGTATATACTGTTTTGTTCAACACTGTATGTGAGATGCATCCATCTTACAATGGATAGCAGTACTTTTTAAATGTTGTGTATGGACCTAATTGTAGAATTTCTGGGTCGTAGGGAATGCCTGTGTTCGGCTTTCACAAATATTGCCAAAAACTTTCCGAAGTGATTGTGCCAATTTTTTTTTCTTTTAGCGAGAATAGTCTAGGTTATTTATTTATTTATTTATTTATTTATTTATTTTTAAACATCTTTATTGGAGTATAATTGCTTTGCAATGTTGTGTTAGTTTCTGCTGTATAACAAAGTGAATCAGCTATATGTATACATATATCCCCATATCCCCTCCGTCTTGCATCTCCCTCCCACCCTCCCTATCCCACCCCTCTAGGTTGACACAAAGCACCGAGCTGATCTCCCTGTGCTATGCGGCTGCTTCCCACCAGCTGTCTATTTTACATTTGGCAGTATATATATGTTAGTGTTATTCTCTCACTTCATCCCAGCTTACCCTTCCCCCTCCCCTTGTCCTCAAGTCCATTCTCCACATCTGTGTCTTTATTCCTATCCTGCCCCTAGGTTCATCAGAAACTCTTTTTTTTTTAGACTCCATATATATGTGTTAGCATATGGTATTTTTTTTCTCTTTCTGACTTACTTCACTCTGTATGACAGACTCTAGGTCCATCCACCTCACTACAAATAGTTCAATTTCATTTCTTTTTATGGCTGAGTAATATTCCATTGTATATATGTGCCACTTCTTCTTTACCCATTCATCTGTCGATGGATACTTAGGTTGCTTCCATGTCCTGGCTATTGTAAATAGAGCTGCAGTGAACATTGTGGTACACGACTCTTTCTGGATTATGGTTTTCTCAGGGTATATGCCCAGTAGTGGGATTGCTGGGTCGTATGGTAGTTCTATTTTTCGTTTTTTAAGGAACCTCCATAGGGACTGTATCAATTTACATTCCCACCAACAGTGCAAGAGGGTTCCCTTTTCTCCACACCCTCTCCAGCATTTATTTGTAGATTTTTTTGATGATGGCCATTCTGAACAGCCAATTTATATTTCCACAAGCACAATTACTTTTAAAATTTGATATAATATATATATATATAACATAATTTCACCATTTAAAAAACTTAAATGTACAAATCAGTGGCATTAAGTATATCCACATCGTTTTGCAACCATCAGTACTATCTATATCCAGAATATTTTCATCATCCCAAACTGAAACTCTGTACCAGTCAAACTATAACTCCACAGTTCCCTCTTGTGCTAGCTTCGGGTAACTGCTATCCTACTTTCTATCTGTATAAATTTGACTGTTCTAGATATTTCAGATAAGTGGAATCATATAATATTTGTCCTTTTGTGTCTGGCTTAATTCACTAAGCATAATGATTTAAATATCCATCCATATTGTAGTATTTATCAGAATTCCATTCCTTTATAGGGGTTCATTCCTTTTTAATATTCCATTGTATGTATATACCACAATTTGTCTATCCATTCATCCGTCAGTGGATTTTTGGGTTGTTTCTGTCTTATGGCCTTTGTGAATAATGCTGCTATGAACATGGGTTTGAATTCCTGCCTTCAAGTCTTTGGGTATATACCTAGAAGTAGAATTGCTGGATCATATGGTAATTCTGTTTTAGATTATTTGAGATACCACCATAACAGTTTTTTAGCTACATCCACTATGGTATATGTGTGTAATGGTATCCCTTTGGAGTTCTAATTTGCATTTCATTCCTTACTAATGAATTCGAGTGTTTTCATCTGTTTACTAGCCATATGTATGTTCACTTTTCTATTGGGTTGTCTGTCTTTTTCATACTACTTTATAGGAGTTTTTTATATATTTTGCATATGAGTCTTTAATACGATTAAAGAATTGCAAATCTCTCTTCACACACGGTGGGTTGCATTTTCACCCTCTTAATGGTGTTTTGTATGAATAAATTGTATTTAGTGTTAATATAGTCCAGATTATCAATATTTCCTTTATGCCTGGCCCTAATATTTATGCTTTCTTTTTTAAAATTTTTATATTGAAGTATAGTTGATTTACAATGTTGTGTTAGTTTCTGTTGTACAGCAAAGTGATTTATTTTTACATATATATAAAAATATATATGTATTCTTTTTCAGATTCTTTTCCCTTATACGTTATTACAAAATATTGAGTATAGTTTCCTGTGCTATAAAGTAGGTCTTTGTTGGTTGTCTATTTTATATACAGTGGTGTGTATATGTTAATTCCAAACGCCTAATTTATCCCTCACTCACCCCCTTTCCCCTTTGGTAACTGTAAGTTTGTTTTCTGTCTGTGAGTCTGTTTCTCTTTTGTTGATAAGTTCACTTGTATCATATTGTAGATTCCATATATAAGTGATATCATATGGTATTTGTCTTTCTCTTTCTGACTTACTTCACTTATTATGATAATCTCTAGGTCCATTCATATTGCTGCAGATGGCATAATTTCATTCTTTTTTATGGCTGAGTAATATTCTCTGTGTGTGTGCGTGTATATATATATATATATGTACATATATATATATATATACATATATATATGCACATACATATATACGCACACACAACAACTTTTTCATTCATCTGTCGATGGAAATTTAGCTTGCTTCCACGTCTTGGCTATTGTAAATAGTGCTACTTTGAACACTGGAATGCATGTATGTGTTCGAATTATAGTTTCTTCTGGAATATACGCAGGAGTGTGATTGTGGATCGTATGGCAACTCTACTTTTAGTTTTTAAAGGAACCTCCATACTGTTTTCCCTAGTGGCTGCACCAATTCACATTCCCATCAACAGTGTAGGAGGGGGTTCCCTTTTCTCCACACCCTCTCCGGCATTTGTTATTTGTAGACTAGTTAATGATGGCCATTCTAAGTGGTGTGATGTTGTACCTCATTGTGGTTTGTATTTCTCTAATAATTAGTGACGTTGAGCATCTTTTCTTTTGCCTATTGGCCATCTATATATCTTCTTTGGAGAAATGTCTATTTAGATCTTCTGCCTATTTTTTGACTGGGTCGTCTTTTTTTGTTGTTACTGATTTGTATGAGCTATTTGTATATTTTGAAAATTAAGCCTTTTTCGGTCACATCATTTGCAAAATTTTCTACCCGTCTGAAGGTTGTCTTTTTGTTTTGTTTATGGTCTCCTTTGCTGTGCAAAAGATTATAAGTTTGATTAGGTCCCACTTGTTTACTTTTGCTTTTATTTCTGTTGCCTTGGGAAACTGACCGAAGAAAATACTGGTATGATCTATGTCAGAGAATGTTTTGCCTCTCTTCTCTTTTAGGACTTTTATGGTGTCCTGTCTTATATTTAAGTATTTAAGCCATTTTGAGTTTATTGTTGTGTAGTGTGTGAGGGACTGTTCTAATGTCATTGATTTACATATGGCTGTCCCAGCTTTCCCAGCACCACTTGCTGAAGAGACTGGCTTTTCTCCATTGTATATTCCTGCCTCCTTTGTCAAAGATTAATTGGCCGTAGGTGTGTAGGTTTATTCTGTCCCGTTTCCCCATATGTCTGTTTTTGTGCCAATACCATGATGTTTTGATTACTGTAGCTTTGCAGTATTTTCTGAAGTCAGGGAGGGTTATGCCTCCAGCTTTGTTCTTTTTCTTCAGGATTGCTTTAGCAATTATGGGTCTTTTATGGTTCCATTTAAATTTCAGGACTATTTGTTCTAGTTCTGTGAACAATGTCATGGGTGGTTTGTTAGGGCTCACATTAAATCTATATATTGCTATGGGTGATGTGGTCATTTTAACAATATTAATTCTTCTAATGCAAGAAAATGGGATTTATTTCCATTTCTTTGTATCATCTTCAATTTCCTTTATCAATGTTTTTGTAGCTCTCAGAATATGTCTTTCATGTCCTAGGTCAGATTTATTCCTAAATGTTTTATTTTTTTGATACAATTTTAAAAGGGTTTTTTTTAACTTTCTCTTTCTGATATGTCATTGTTAGTGTAAAGAAATGCAACAAATTTCTGTATGTTAATTTTTTTATCCTGCTACCTTGCTGAATTCATTTATCCGTTCGAGTAGGTTTTGTGTGGAGGCTCTAGGGTTTTCTATATATAGTACCATGTCATCTGCATATAAGGACAATTTTACCTCTTCCCTTACAATTTGGATACATTTTATTTCTTTTTATTGTCTGATTGCTGTAGCTAGGATTTCCAATTCTATTTTGAATAGAAGTGGTGAGAGTGAGCATCGTTGTGTTGTTCCAGATTTTAGCAGGGAGGCTTTCAGCTTTTCCTTGTTGGGTATTATGTTTGCTGTGGGTTTGTCATAAATAGCTTTGATTATGTTGAGGTAAGTTCCCTCTATACCCACATTGGTAAGACTTTTTAATCATGAATTCATGTTGAATTTTATCACATGATTTTTCTGCATCTATTGAGATAATCCTGTTTTTTTTTCTCTTTTCTGTTTATGATGTACTCTGTCACATTGATTGATTTGCATATGTTGAACCATCCTTGTGACCTTGGGATGAATCTAACTTGATCATGATGTATAATCTTTTTTTAATGTGTTGTTGGATTCAGTTTGCTAATACTTTGTTGAGAATTTTTGTATCTATATTCATCAAAGATATTGGCCTGCAATTTTCTTGTATGGTCTTGTCTTTGTCTTGTTTCTTGTTTTGGTATCAGGTTGATGGTGGCTTTATGGAATGACTTTGGGAGTGTTCCCTCCTCTTCAGTATTTTGGAAGACTTTGAGAAGGATCAGTAGAATTTCTTCTTTGTATGTTTGGTAGAATTTTCCCGTGAAGCCATCTGGTCCTGGAATTTTGTTTGTAGGCAGTTTTTTTCTTTTTATATTACATTTCATTTCTAGTGATGGGTCTGTTCAGATTATATCTTCTTGATTCAGTTTTGGTGGGCTGAATATTTCTAGAAACTTTGCATTTCTTCTAGGTTGTGTAATTGGTTAGCATATAATTATTCATTGTATTCTCTTACGGGTTTTTACATTTCTGCAGTATCAGGTGTTATTTCTCCTCTTTCATTTCTTACTTCATTTATTTTTGTCCTCTTTTTCTTCTTGGTGAGTCTGGCCAGAGGTTTGTCAATTTTGTTTACCCTTTTGAAATAGCAGCTCTTGGGTTTATTAACTTATTCTGTTTTTTAATCTCTATCTATTTCCTCTCTGAACTTTATTGTTTCCTTCCTTTTGCTGACTTTAGGTTTTGTTTGTTCTTCTTTTCCTAATTATTTTAGGTCGTATGTTAGGTTGTTTGAAAGTTTTCTTGTTTGAGGAAGTCCTGTATGGCTATGAACTTCCCTCTGAGGACTTCTTTTGCTGCATTCCATAGATTTTGTATGGTTTTGTTTTCATTGTCATTTTTCTGAAGGTATTCTTTTAAATATTCACTTTGATTTCTTCATTGACTCATTGATGTTTTTGTAGCATGTTATTTAGTCTCCGTTTTTTTCTCGTTTCTCTTTCTGTGGTTGGTTTCCAGTCTCATGCCATTGTGGTCGTAAAAGATGCTGGAAATAATTTTTATCTTCTTAAATTTGTTGAGGATTGTTTTGTGCTCTAGTACGTGATCTGTCCTAGAGAATGTTTCTTGTACACTTGAAAAGAATGTGTATTTTGTGGGGTTATTTGTTTTGGATGTAATTGTTCTGAAAATTTATCAATTAAATCTAATGGTTCTATTGTATCATTTAAGATCTCTGTTGCCTTATTGTTTCTCTGTCTGGAAGGCCTGTCCATCGATGTCAGTTGGGTGTTAATGTCTCCTACTGTTACTAGATTCCCATCAATTTCTCCCTTTATGTCAGTTTAGTATTAGTTTTCTGTATTTAGGTACTCCTATATTGGTTGCATATACATTAATGAGTGTAATATCCTCTTCTTTTATTGATCCTTTTATCATTACATACTGGTCTTCTTTCTTTTAATTCTTTATTTATTTTATTGATGTATGGTTGCTTTACAATGTTGTGTTAGTTTCTGGAGTATAGCAAAGTGATTCATTTATACATGCATATGTATATATTCTTTTACATATTTTTTCCATTATGGTTTATTATAAGATATTAAATATAGTTCCCTGTGCTACACAGTAGGTCTCATTGTTTATCTTTTTTAAAATTTTTAAATTTATTTTTACTTTTAAAATTATTATTTTTCATTAAAAAATTTTTTTAACATCTTTATTGGAGTATAATTACTTTACAATATTGTGTTAGCTTCTGCTGTATAACAAAAGGACTGAATCAGCTATATGTATACATATATCTCCATATTCCCTCCCTCTTGCATCTCCCTCTCAGCCTCCTATCCACCCCTCTAGGTGGTCACAAATCACCAAGCTGCTCTCCATGTGCTATGTGGCAGCTTCCCACTAGCTATCTTTTTACATTTGGTAGTGTATATATTGTCAATGCTACTCTCTCACTTTGTCTCAGCTTACACTTCCCCATCCCAGTGTCCTCAAGTCCATTCTCTACATCTGTGACTTTATTCCTGTCCTGCCTCTATGTTCATCAGAACCATCTTTTTTTTTAGATTCCATATATATGTGTTAGCATATGGTATTTGTTTTTATCTTTCTGACTTACTTCACTCTATTTGATAGACTCTAAGTCCATCCACCTCACTACAAATAGTTCAATTTCTTTTCTTTTTATGGCTGAGTAATATTCCATTGTATATATGTACCACATCTTCTTTATCCATTCATCTGTCGATGGACAGTTAGGTTGCTTCTACATCCTGGCTATTGTAAATAGAGCTGCAATGAACATTGTGGTACATGACTCTTTTTGAATTATGGTTTTCTCAGGGTATATGACCAGTAGTGGGACTGCTGGGTCATATGGTAGTTCTTCTTTTAGTTCTTTAAGTTTTAATTTCCTCTAAGACTTTTATAGTGTATGGCCTTACATTTAGGTCTTTAATCCATTTTGAGTTTATTTTTGTGTACAGTGTTAGGGAGTGTTCTAATTTCATTCTTTTACATGTAGCTGTCCAGTTTTCCCAGCACCACTTACTGAAGAGGCTGTCCTTTCTCCATTGTATATTCTTGCCTCCTTTATCAAAGATAAGGTGACCATATGTGTGTGGGTTTATCTCTGGGCTTTCTATCCTGTTCCATTGATCTATATTCCTGTGTCTGTACCAGTACCATACTGTCTTGATTACTGTAGCTTTGTAGTATATTCTGAAGTCAGGGAGCCTGATTCCTCCAGCTCCATTTTTCGTTCTCAAGATTGCTTTGGCTATTCGGGGTCTTTTGTGTTTCCATACAAATTGTGAAAATTTTTGTTCTAGTTCTGTGAAAAATGCCATTGGTCATTTGATAGGAATTGAATTGTATCTGAAGTTTGCTTTGGGTAGTATAGTCATTTTCATAATGTTGTTTCTTCCAATCCAAGAACATGGTATATCTCTCCATCTGTTTGTATCATCTTTAATTTCTTTCTTCAGTGTCTCATAGTTTTCTGAATACAGGTCTTTTGTCTCCTTAGGTAGGTTTATTCATAGGCATTTTATTCTTTTTTGTTGCAATGATAAATGGAAGTGTTTCCTTAATTTCTCCTTTAGATTTTTCATCATTAGTGTATAGGAATGCAAGAGGTTTCTGTGCATTAATTTTGTATCCTGCTACTTTGCCAGATTCATTGATTAGCTCTAGTAGTTTTCTGGTAGCATCTTTAGGATTCTCTATGTATAGTATCATGTCATCTGCAAACAGTGACAGTTTTACTTCTTCTTTTCCCATTTGGATTCCGTTTATTTCTTTTTCTTCTCTGATTGCTGTGGCTAAAAGTTCCAAAACTGTGTTGAGTAATAGTGGTGACAGTGGGCAACCTTGTCTTGTTCCTTATATTAGGGGAAATAGTTTCAGTTTTTCACCATTGAGAATGACGTTGGCTGTGAGCTTGTCCTATAATGTCTTATTATTTTGAGGTAGGTTCCCTCTATGGCTACATTCTGGAGAGTTTTTGTCATAAGTGGGTGTTCAATTTTGTCAAAAGCTTTTTCTGCATCTATAGAGATTATTATGTGGTTTTTATCCTTCAGTTTGTTAATATGGTGTACTACATTTATTGATTTGCGTATATTGAAGAATCCTTGCATTCCTGGGATAAACCCCACTTGATCATGGTGTATGATCCTTTTAATGTGCTGTTGGATTCTGTTTGCTAGTATTTTGCTGAGGATTTTTGCATCTGTGTTCATCAGTGATATTGGGCTGAAATTTTCTTTTTTGTGACATCTTTGTCTGGTTTTGGTATCAGGGTGATGGTGGCCTCGTAGAATCAGTTTGGGAGTGTTCCTCTCTGTGCTATATTTTGGAAGAGCTTGAAAAGGATCGGTGTTAGCTGTTGTGTAAATGTTTGATAGAGTTCTCCTGTGAAGCCATCTGGTCCTGGGCTTTTGTTTGTTAGAAGAATTTTAATCACAGTTTCAATTTCAGTGCTTGTGATTGGTCTTGTTTATATTTTCTATTTCTTCCTGGTTCAGCCTCGGAATGTTGTGCTCCTCTAAGAATTTGTCCATTTCTTCCAGGTTGTCCATTTTATTGGCATATTGTTACTTATATTAACCTCTCATGATCCTTTGTATTTCTGCAATGTCAGTTGTTACTTGTCCTTTTTCGTTTCTAATTCTGTTGATTTGATTATTTTCCCTTTTTTTCTAAACTAAGATAAACATAAACATCAGAAACAAATCAGTCACATACAGCAAACCCCAAGTCCACACTTCCTCCCAAAGTCCACCGCCTCAATTTGGGGATGATTTGTTGTCTATTCAGGTATTCCAGAGATGCAGGGTACATCTGGTTGCTTGTGAGGATTTAATCCACTGCTCCTGAGGCTGTACAGAGAAATTTCCCTTTCTCTTCTTTGTTCGCACAGCTCCTGGGGTCCAGCTTTGGTTTTGACCTCACCTCTGCATGTAGGTCACCCTCAGGCATCTGTTCCCACCCGGACAGGAGGGGGTTAAAGTAGCAGCTGAGTAGGGTGCTCTTGCTCACTCAGGCCGTGGGAGGGAGGGGTATGGTAGTCATAACTGGAAAGCGGGTTGAGCCTGTGGCAGCAGAGTCCGGCATGGTGTTGCAACAGCCTGAGGTGCACCGTGTGTTCTCCTGGGGAAGTTGTCCTGGATCACGTGACCCTGGCTGTGGCAGGCTGCATAGGCTCCCAAGGGGGTGGTATGCAGATAGTGACCTGTTCGTGCACACACGATTCTTGGTGGCAGCAGCAGCAGCGTTAGCGTTTCATGCTCGTCTCTGGGGTCCGAGCTGGTAGCCGCAGCTCACGCCCACCTCTGGAGCTTGCTGAGGCGGTGCTCTGCCTTCTGTGGGCACACTGGGAAGGAATCCTCTCTCCTCGCACACCCCGAAACAATGGTCTCTTGCCTCTTCAGCAGGTCCATACTTTTTCCCGGACTCCCTCTCAGCTAGCTGTGGTGCAGTAGCCCCCTTCAGGCTGTGTTCACGCAGCTAACCCCAGTTCTATCCCTGGGGTCTGATCTCCGAAGCTTGAGCCTTAGCTCCCAGCCCCCACCTACCCTGGTGGGTGAGCAGGCAAGCCTCTCAGTCTGGTGAGTGTTGGTCAGCACTGATCCTCTGTGTGGGAATCTCTCCACTTTGCCCTCTGCATCCCTGTTGCTGCATTCTCTTCCATTGCTCTGAAGCTTCCCCCCTGCCCACCCCGTCTTCACCAGTGAAGGGGCTTCCTAGTGTGTGGAAACTTTTCCTCCTTTGCAGCTCCCTCCCAGAGGTGCAGGTCCCATCTCTATTCTTTTGTCTCTGTTTTTCCCTTTTCTTTTGCCCTACCCAGGTATGTGGGTTTTTTCTTGGCTTTTGAGAAGTCTGAGGTCTTCTGCCAGCGTTCAGCAGGTGTTCTCTTGGAGTTGTTACACATGTAGATGTATTTTTGATGTATTTGTGGGGAGGATCTCCACGTCTTACTCCTTCGTGATCTTGAAGTTTCCCCCTTTATAGTGTTCTTTATCTTTCCTTACGGCATTTGTTTTGAAGTTATTTTGTCTGATATGAGTATTGCTACCGTGGTTGTCTTATTATTTCTATTTACATGAAATATCGTTTTCCGTCCCCTCACTTTCATTCTGCATGTGTCCTTTGGTCTCAAGTGGGTGTCTTGTAGGCAGCATGTTATAGGCTCTTGTTTTTCTTTTTTTCCCCTCCAATCTGCCACTCTGTGTCTTTTGGTTGGAGCATTTAGTCCATTTACATTTAAGGTAACTATTGATAGATATGTATTTATTGCCACTTTAGACCTTTTCTTCCAGTTGATTTTTGTCTTTGTTCCTTTCGTTTTCTTTTTGTTTTTCCTTTTGTGGTTTGATGATTTGCTTTTTTATTTTGCTTGGGTTCTTTTTGGTTTTTGAGACTCTATTTTATGTTTTTGTTTTGTAGCTGTCCTGATTTTTTAACCTTTTAACCCATTACTATATCCCCTTGCTTTACACTGGTAGTCATATAGGCTCAAACACATTTTTTAAAAAAACCTTTCACTTTTTTTTTACTTCTCTCCCTCAAACTTTATGAGTTTGATGTCCTCCTTTGCATCTTCTTGTTTATCCTTTTATTGTTCATTGTAGTTACCATCGCTTTCACAAAATTTTTTTTCAATTTAAAAAAATGTATGGGCTGCCTTTATTTAAGTGATTGACTTTCCAGTTGTGGTTTTCTCTCTTTTACAGATTCTTGCTTCTTTTCTATTTAGAGAATACCTGTCAATATTTCTTTTAGGTTAGGTGTAGTATTGCTGTATTGTTTTGGTTTTTGCTTGTCTGAGAAATTCTTTGTCTTTTTTTTTTTTCTATTCTAAATGATAATCTTGCTGCATAGAGTATCCTCAGTGCTGTTTTTTCCTTTCAGTACTTTGAATACATCTTGCCACTCCCTTCTGTCTTGCAACATTTCTGTACACAAATCAGCTGATAGCATTATGGGGGTTCTCTTGTAATTAACTCTTTGTTTTACTCTTGCTGCCTTTAAAATCCTCTCTTCATCTTTAATTTTTGGTATCTTAATTATAACGTGTCTTAATGTAGGTCTAGGTTCATCTTGTTTGGAACCCTCTGTGTTTCCTGTACTTGAATATCTGTTTCCTTCTTTAGGATTGGGAAGTTTTCAGCCATAATATCTTAAAATACATGTTTGATCCCCTTTTTTCTTCCTTCTTCTTCTGGGATCCCTATTATGCACAGATTGCCACACCTTATATTATCCTGTAGGTGTTGTATGCTGCTTTCATTTTTTTTTTTTGATATGTATTTCTGTCTGTTGTTCTGATTGGGTGATTTCCATTATTCTGTCTTCCAGAACACTTATTCATTCTTCTGCATTATTTAATTTGCTATTTGTTGCCTTTAGCTCAGCTTTCATCTCAGCAAATGAGTTTTCTAACTTTAATTGGCTCGTCCTTATCCTTTCTAGTTCCTTTTTACAGGAATGTGCATTTCTATCGATAGGCTTTCTTAATTCTTTCAGTATTTTTATTACCTCCTTTTTGTACTCAGGGTGCAATAGACTGGTCAGATCTGTTTCATTGTTTGTTCTTTCAAGGGAATTCTTTTGATCTTTTAATTTGGAGTGGTTCCTCTGCTTCTTCATTTTACTTAGATTTCTCTGACTCTATGCGTTTAGTAGAAACAGTTATGTACTCTTCTCTTGGAGGGCTGCTTTTATGTGAGAACATCCCTGTGTTGCCTGCGTGAGTCTAATATTTTTGCTGTGGAAGGTATTTTTAGTATGGATGCGTGAAATGTCTTTCCTCAGTGTGTGCTGGCCATTATCCCCTTGATACGGGGTGTAATTGTTGTGGTTACCACAGCCTGCACTGGATGTTGAGTGGGGTCTTCTCTTTGCTCTGTGGTTGTCATAGCCCTGCCTGTAATGTGATCTTCTTGCTAGTTTTGGAGTAGAAACCCCCAGATCTGTTTCTGAGCTTTTGTATGATACAGGAGGGACTGATGTGCTCACCCTGGCAGAGGAGCCACTAATATTCCTCTGCTGGAGCTCTCCACGAGGAAATATGCTCTGTGCTGCTTCCTGTCACCCATTGTGCAGGTTCACAGAGTACACTGTTGTTGGCACTGCCCTTGGACCTGCCTCAACCATGGGAATGCAGGCATTTGGTTGGTCTCTGTTTCCCTCAGGTGCGTTGCTCACAGAGCCACCAGTGCAGATTCGTTATTGCAGATCTGCTGAAGTGCAGCACTGGGATCATCATAGTCACACATCTGGACCCACTGTGGGAGCTCCAGCATCAACCCAGACCTGGGGCCTGCCTACATGTGCTCATGCAGCAAATCCCACAGCTGCTAACTCCAGACCTGCCCCAGTCACGGGAATGCCATTAATCAGCTCAGATGTCCAGTAGGCGCTGCATTTACACAGTTGCCTGAGGTGGTGTGGATCTGTGGCTCTCACAGCCACTAGCATACTGCTCAGACTTCAGCTCTGCTTCTGAAGTTACGAAGTCCTGTGGCCCCTGGGGATCGGCTCAGATTTCAACCCTGCTCCACGTGTGAGCAACCCAGTGGTTCTTATGAACTCCCAGAGTTTGCAGAGGCAGAGCTGTGCCCACTTTGAGCCCACCAAGAATGAGGCTGCTGAGGCAGGGCACTGCCCCTCACTTTGCTCACTGGGGCTTCTGTGGAGCACCCAGGCTCTCTCCTGTTTACACCCCCAGTTGAGGCTCAGAGCACAGTCCAGCCCCTTCAGGCTGTTGCCACACAGCCAACCCCAGTCTCTCCCCAGGTCTGCCTCCTGTAGTCCATGTTTAAGCACCCAGCCCCGTGCACATCAACAGATGAGCATCTCAGGCTGGGGAGTGTAGGGAGGTGGCCAGGACCATCTGTACTGATCTCTGTCTGCTGCAATCTGTCTGCTGTACTCTCCTCTGAGTCTCTGAAGCTCCCTTTCTGGCCTGGCTGATCTCCCAGCTAGTGAAGGGTGTTCCCAGTGTGAGGGAACGTTTCCTCTTTCACAGCTCCCTCCCAAGGGCTCAGGTCCTATCCCACTTCCTTTTTTTTTTTTTTTTAACTTTCATCCCATCCTGTTACATGGTGATATTTCTTGTAACTTTGGTTGTATGAGATCTTTTGCCAACATTCAGTATATATTCTGTAAGAATTGGTCTGTTTGTAGATGAATTTTTCATGTATTTGTGGGAGGAGGTGAGCTCCATGTCCTTCTATTCCACTGTCTTGATCTCTTCTCCCTATGCTTTGTGTTGAGAATATATTTGATACTTAAACTCATGTAGATACTGTACTATGTTATACCCTCAAGGCTTTGTTATTTTACCTTTCAGATCCATATGCATAATCTATCTAGAATTAATTTTTTATAGTATGAGATAAATGTCAGTATTCCCTGTTTTCATATATATGACCAATTGATCCTTTCCACTTGTTTGCATAGACTGTCATTTATCCAGTTTAATATGTTTCATCTTGCCTTTGATATAAATCAAATTCCTTTATGTGGATCTGTTTCTGGGACTCTTATTGTGATTTTTCTTTTTGTTTACCTTTATAGAAAATAATTTTTCATAAATATGGTAGTTTAGTAGTTCTTAGTATCTTATGAGTCTTCCAATTTTGTTTATCTTTTAAAGATTATCTCATTCTTTTTTTTTTTTTTTTTTTTTTTTGTGGTACGCAGGCCTCTCACTGTTGTGGCCTCTCCCGTTGCGGAGCACAGGCTCCGGAAGCACAGGCTCAGCGGCCATGGCTCACGGGCCCAGCCGCTCCGCAACATGTGGGATCTTCCCGGACCGGGGCACGAACCCGTGTCCCCTGCATCGGCAGGCGGACTCTCAACCACTGCGCCACTAGGGAAGCCCTCATTCTTTTTTTTTAACATCGTTTTTTTTTTTACATCTTTATTGGAGTATAATTGCTTTACAATGGTGTGTCAGTTTCTGCTTTATAACAAAGTGAATCAGTTATACATATGCATATGTTCCTTTGCATTTATACAAACTGTTAGAATCAACTTGCCAACTTGTACAACTGAAAACTCGGTAGGCTTTGATTTGGATTTCATTTAAATTATAACTTTCTTTGTAGAGAATTTTCATGTTTAAAATATTGAAGCTTCTAGTCTATGGCTATGGTATATTCCTCCTTGTATTTAGGGTTCTCTGATATGTCTCAACATCTTATACATCATTACTCTTTTTTCTTAAATTTATTTATTTTTATTTTTGTCTGCATTGGGTGTTTGTTTCTGCATGCAGGCCCTGTCTAGTTGCGGTAAGCAGGGACCACTCCTCACCACAGTGCGTGGGCCCACCATTGCGGTGGCTTCTCCTGTTGCAGAGCACGGACTCTAGGCATGTGGGGTTCAGTACTTGTGGGTCTCAGGCTCCAGAGCACAGGCTCAGCAGCCATTGCACACGGGCTAAGTTGCTCCGCAGCATGTGTGATCCTCCCGGACCAGGGATCAAACCCATGTCCCCTGCATTAGCAGGTGGATTCCCAACCACTGCGCCACCAGGGAAGTCCCTACATCGTTACTCTTTTGTGTGTGCTTGTTTTATTAATCATTGAGAAAGGTTAAAATTTTGCTCTCTGGTTGGGAATTTATTTCTTTATTTTTTGTTGATCTGTACTTTTTTAGTTTACATAAAGAAATAAGTGGTAAAATTTGGGGATCGTTGCATCTTTTTTATGCCTAGGGCTCTATGATGATAAAATGTCTATATTTTCAACATTTCTTTTAGTATGGCCTACAAATTATCTGAAAAATTCTCTCAGTTTTTGTATTCAGGAATTTTCTTTATTTTACTTTCATTTCAAAAAAATATTTTGACTAGGTATAGACCCCTAGATTTGAAGTTTCATTGCATTATCTTCTCCTTTACCTCATTTCCTTTGAGAAGCCAGTTATGTCTCATTGTTGCTCCTTTAAAAGATATGTGGATTTTATCTCTATTTTAAGATTGTTCTCATTGTATTTAGTCTATGATGTGCTTATTTAGTCTATGATGTATGTTTTTTTTAATTTTTTTTATTGGGGTATAGTTGTTTTACAATGTTGTGTTAGTTTTTGCTGTATAGCGAAGTGGAGTTCCCTGTGCTATACAGCAGGTTCTTGTTAGTTATCTATTTTACACATATTAGTGTATATATGTCAATTAGATATTGTTATTTGTTTTTATAAAGGAAGGAGTCTTTTTTAAAAAATATTTATTTATTTATTCATTTATTTTTGACTGTGTCGGGTCCCCATCTCTGCGCGAGGGCCCTCTCCAGTTGCAGCGAGCGGGGGCCACTCCTCACTGAGGTGCACGGGCCCCTCACCATCGCGGGCTCTCTTGTTGCGGAGCACAGGCTCCAGACGCACAGGCTCAGTAGCCATGGCTCACGGGCCCAGTCACTCCGCGGCATGTGGGATCCTCCCAGACCAGGGCTCGAACCCGCGTCTCCTGCACCGGCAGGCAGACTCTCAACCACTGCACCACCAGGGAAGCCTCTAGGTATTGTTTTTATTATATTTTTTTGTACTCATGATTTATTTAAAAAACTGGCACAGTTCTACACTGGTGTATCTTGAACTATTTATTGTGCCCTGTTCTCTCTCTCTACTTCTGGACTCTGAGTATACTTGTTAGCTCTCTTCACTGTGCCTTTTACACACATTATGTTCTCTTCTATATTTTTAATCTTTTTCTATGATTCTAATATATGGGATCATATCTGCTGAGTTATTTCTAAGCTCACTACTCATCCTTCTTGTTGTTTCTAATCTGCTGTGAGACCAGACCCATTTATTGGATTCTTAATTTTTGTTTTTATTTTCTCAGTTTTATATTTTACTTTTAATTCTTTATTGACTACAGTTTTCTGTTAAATTTTTTAGAAACTTTAACATTTGTATTTTAAAGTATGCATTGATAAGTCTAATGATTATATCTCTCTGTTGCTTTCTACTGTCTTTTTTAATCCCTTGTTTTTGCTCATTTTATCATTTTCCCAGTATGCCTAGTAGTTTGTATTTAATGCAATAATTTTCGTATTAAAATTGTCATCATTTAAGAGTATGGCGAATGCTTTCTTCCTTCAGAGAGCATTTACTTTTACTTGTAATGGACAATTAAGGAAGGGAAAGATCGCCTTAATCAAGTGTAGAATTGAGCATCTTTTTTTTGTTTTTCGGTACCCGGGCCTCTCACTGTTGTGGCCTCTCCCGCTGTGGAGCACAGGTTCCGGACGTGCAGGCTCAGTGGCCATGGCTCACAGGCCCAGCTGCTCCGCGGCATGTGGGATCTTCCCGGACCGGGGCACGAACCCGTGTCCCCTGCATCGGCAGGCGGACTCTCAACCACTGCGCCACCAGGGAAGCCCTTGAGCATCTTTTTAAACTGTGTTTCATTCCTTGTGAGCAGTAGACTTCTTCTGATTTCTCCTTATTACCAGAGAATAGTGTTTCAGGGGTCTCAACTCTATGACTGGCGTGATTTCTAGGGCAGTTCTTCCTTGACGGGGCAGGAACACTAAGTTTTAGCTCTCTTATTACGTGAGATAGCTGAAAGGTGTTTATCTCTGCAACCTACCAATCACTGATTTTTCTTTCACTTACTAGTTTCTCTGATGCTTTTAAAAAATGGCAAGTACCTCAGAGGGAAACTCTTTGTTCTTCCTTTATCCCCAGAATCTTAGTTATTCAAACTTGTATTGTCATAGTAATTTTCCACTCCATTTAAATATATTTTTTACTTTTCTTTCTCTTCTAGTTGCTCTTGACAGGAAGATATGTCTATCAGAATGTAGTCTGCTCCATTCTGAAGAAAAAGTCACAAAAAAGTTTTGAAAATGTGTGATAAATCCCAAAAGTTATATGGTTAGGGTAGTCAAGCCCATGTAGTTCAATCACTCACTTACTTTATTCTTTCATTCAAAGAACATTTTTGAATATATATTGTAGGCAAGACCATAGACAAGGCACTGTGTGGTGTGAAAGTGTAAATTTGATACGAAACCCGAACTGATAATGATAGTTTGCCTTCAAATAAGGATTTCATCTTAGTTGTGGTTCAAACCAGAGGGGGAAAGAAATGGTGTTCATGCTAAAAACTTCTGACAGGAAAGACAAAACATGTACATATGCATCTGTAATATGCCATAAAATGTTCTGTACACCATGGAGGAGATACATACAAAGGAATGTGAGGAAAATTTCAGAGAAATGTGAGAATACTTCTTGATGGTTAATCTGAAAACTTCCATGGTGAAGGAAGCATTTAAATTAGGCCTTGGAGAGTAAGTTGAATTTAGATATGCAGAATGAGAGAAAGACATATCAGGCAGAGGAAATTATGTTAACAAAATCACATGAGTGGAAAGATGAATGTGAATGAGTAGTAGAGTAGTTTGAGTGAAATGTGTATAGTAGAGAATTTGAGGACAGAATGGGACAGAGATGGATTTAAGATCTTTGAGTATCCTAAATGCCATTCTTGGGAGTTTAATTTTCATTATGTCAAATATTTAACTTGACTAAATATTTACTTCTTAATTCCCTTCTGTACCGAGTATTTAACTTATCACTTTATCTTGTTTTTTTTCTTCTTTAATTCCACTATATTTTCTGACTGCATTGTTCTCATACACCCTGGCGAAATTGGAGAAGCATTCAATTCATAGGTAGCTGTTGGTCATAATTTTGTCCCAAGTAGACAGTGGAAGAAAAATTTCAAACATAGGTATCGGTAGAGACTTGATAGGTATCTGGATTGTTTAACAATGGAATGGGATGCTTTGTATGGTCATTAACCACTTAAAACTCTGGGAGTAATGGTGATAAAATAAAAACTCGTCATTATACTTAGTATGAACTTTGCCTTACTTCACAGTAATGCTATATTCAACCAGTGTTCCTTCATTTTAGAAGTTATGTAGGAAGTGTTCAGGTAAACAGGACCTAAATGAGGTCCAATTAGAAAAAATTTGGTGTGAGACCCATGCAAACTTGACAGTTATCTGTGCCTAGTTTCTAATAATTATGCTATGAAACACTAGCAAATAGCAGACACTCAATAATGCTTTCTGCCTTTTGTATTAAAGCTTAAATTAAAATAATTATATTAACTTTTTGCTCTTTATTCTTTAGAATTGAGAGTGTGTCTTCTCTGAGTCAGCCATCTACTTTCTACTAGTCTTGGTCCCTGGTAGTACATTAGCATGAATTTTTCAGTAGGAAATATATGTATTATCAGAAGTGCCTGTAGATTGAAGAAATAGCATGTCTCACACTTACTTGCTACCGTTGGATTTGATGTGCTTTATGCTCAGTGACTGCAAATCTCAGGCTATTCAGGGTGATTGCAAAGTGTGCATGAATGCATTTGTGCCTAAACTATTTGTTATAGATTGAAGAAAGGGCATGACTAAGATACTAATACATCATTGTTCTTCAAATGTATATAGGTATACATGTTGAGGTTCATTTTTTTGCCAAAGAAATGTCAAACTCTTCCAATACCATTGTTTTTAAATACAGTATCTTCTTCATTGACTTGGTTTTGCACATTTGTCAAAAATCAGTTGACCAAGGATTAGCATCAGCATCATAGTGGGATGAGACAGTACCTTTGTCTCTCCCCTTCAATCTACAACCAGTAAAACATCCATTACTCAACAAATGTTCTTCTGCCCAACATAACAGAATGCTGAAGAGTTCCATATATCTGTACATCTAAAGTTGGGTGGACTGGAACACAGAGGAGGTGGAACCAGAGGAACAGTGGAGGCAGTGCCTATGATCCCTGCCCCCTGGCTATGGTGGCTGAGCCCACAGCCCCAAGAGAATCTGGGAGTAGCAGAGGAGGTGGCACACACAAATCCAGCCTCCTGGCTTCAGTGGTGCCTGTGGCCACAGGGAACCAGGCAACAGTAAAGCAGTGGGGCCAGTGACCCTGTCCCTCCAGCTGCAGAGACACCCATAAGAGCAGACTGTCCCAACCACAGTGATGGAACCCACAATCCTGACAATCCTGGACATGGCAGAAGCACCTATGACTCCAGCTCCAACCCCAAATTGGCTGAGCCTGTAAGCAAGGCAACCCCAGATGTGGCAGAGTCACCCATTATCCCAGTGTCCCAGGCAGTGATGCCAGCAATAGCAGCAAGACAGGAGGCAAGGGACAAGTGATCCAGGAGGCACATGCAGCACCATTGAGGACTCCAGGCAATACCTCTGGAAGAGGTGGTAGAGGGTGGAAAGTGCTGATTGTCCAGTGTAGCCAGAGGCAGCTCAGGTAAGAGAAACAAAAAACTTGTGATATACCACCACCTATTGAAAAACAAAGAAAGTCCTCTAATTACTAACCTGTTGAATTGCTAGAATCCAGTTTTAAAAGCTTTACCTAAAGAAGAAAGTTGTTCACTACTTGAAATGCATTGGCAGAGGAACAACTCATCAAGCACCATGAAAAACCATGGTAACATGATATCACAAAAAGAAAGTGACAGTTCTCCAGAAACCAAACTTAAAGTCGTGGAGTATTATGACCTAGCTGATGGAGAATTCAAAAGAGAATTCATGACTTTCTTTTGTCATGAAGAAAGTCAACAAGCTACAAGAAAACTCAGAAAGGCAGTTCAATGAGCTCAGGAATGAAATTGATGAACAGAAGGAATATTTTTACCAAAGAGATATTAAAATTCTAAAAGAGAACCAAACAGATTCTGGAGCTGAAGAACTCAAAAATGAGATGAAGAATGCATTAAAAAGCATTGGAAACAGAACAGAACATATGGAGAATTACCAAGCTTCAAAATAGAAATCCAGAAATAATACAGGTAGAGGAAGGGAGAAAACTAAGATGTTAAAAAATGAACAAACTTTACAGGAATTATTTGATGCCATTAGGAAGGGCATCATAAGGATAATGGGTATCCCAGAGGAGAAGAGTGGTAAAAGGGAGCAGAGAGTTTAGTTAAAGAAATAATAGCCTAGAATGTCCAAAATCTGGGAAATGAACATAATATACAAGTCCATGAAGCTAAAGGAATACCTAATTATCTCAATGCAAAAGACCTTCTCCAAGACATATTATTTTAAAACTGTGAAAATTCAATGACAGAGAATTTTAAAGGCAGCCAGGGGGGAAAAAAAAGACAGTAACCTACAAAGGAACTCCCATTAGGCAATCAGCAGATTTCTCATGAGAAACTACAGGCCAGGAGACAGTGGAATGACATATTCAAAGTATTAAATGATAAAAACTGTCAGGCAAGAAGACTCTATTCAGGAAAGTGATCAATCAGATATGAAGGGGAAATAAAGACTTTCCAAGTCAAACAAAACTGAGGGAGTTTATCACCACTCAACCTGCCTTACGAGAAATGTTGGAAGAAGTTATATTTGAAACAAAATAGCGAAAATACATAAAACTTTGAGTAAAGTGAAAAATAGAGTCAGAAAATTGCAATTCTATACCAGAATAGGTTCTTAAACAATTATAGTATAAAGGTTAAAGGGAAAAAGTATTAAAATAACTATAGCTACTTCAATTTGGTAATGAACTCACAACATAAAGAGGATCATTTGAGACAACAAAAACATAAAAGGCAAAAAGGACAGAACCCAAATAGGCAAAAGAAGATAAGATGCTATCAGCAGAAAAAGGACTATTTTATCTATGAGATGTTTTATATAAACCTCATGGTAACCACAACACATAAATCTAGAGCAGAGACATGAAAGACAAAAATGAGGAAACTGAGAAAAATATCATAGAAAACCAGCAAATTAAAGTGGCAAACAAAAGCACAAGTAATAAAAAAAAAAGAATGGAGTTATAGAGCAACCAGAAAACAAAACATAAAATGGCAGTACAAAGTCGTTACTTATTAGTAATCACCCTAAATATAAATGGACTGAATTTACCAATCAAAAGACACAGAGTGGCTGAATGGTTTAAAAATAAGACTGAACTATATGCTACCTCCAGGAACTTCCTCTCTGCTGTAAAGATTAAACATAGACTCAAAAGTAGGGATAGAATATGATACTCCAAGCAAATGACAACCAAAAACTGCAGTTTTAGCCATACTCGTATCTGACAAAATAGACTTCAGGACAAAAAATATAACAAGAGACAAAGGTGGACATTATATGATGAACATTACATAATAACAAGAATACAGAAGCTATACACACACACACACACACACACACACACATATACATACATATATATATACACACACCTAACATAGGAGCACAAAAATATATATAAAGGAATTATCACAAGAACTAAAGGGATAAAATGACAGCAACAAAACAATAGAAGGAAACTTTAACACCCTGCTTACATCAGTGGATAGATCATCCAGTTAGGAAGTCAACAAGGAAGCAGCAAACTTGAAGGAATATTAGATCATATGGATTTAATAGATGTATACAGAACATTCTATCCAAATGTAGCATAATGTAAATTCTTCTCAAGTGTACATGGAATATTCTCAACATAGACTGTATGTTGGGACACAACACAGGTCATTATGAATTTAAGAAGAATGAAATTATATGAAGCATCTTTTCTAACCACAATGATATGAAACTAGAAATCAACAATAACAAGAAACTGGAAAACCACAAGTGTGTGGGAAGCCAAAAACACACTATTGAACAACTATTGAGTCAATGAAGAAATTAAAGTAGAAATCAAAAAATACCTGAATACAATTGAAAATGAAAATGTGACATACAAAAATATTGGATACATCAAAAGGATTACTAGAGGGATGTTTATAGCAATACAGGTCTACCTCGAGAAACAAGAAAAATCTCAATCTAACATTAAAGAAATGAGAGAAAGAAGAACAAAGCCCAATGTCAGTAGAAGAAAAAAATAAAAATCAGAGTGGAAATAAACAAAAGAGACATAAAAGACAATAAAAAGTATCAATAAAACCAAAAGCTAGTTTTTTGAAAAGATAAAGTTGTCAAACAATTAGCTAAACTCACTAACAAAAAAAAGGCTCAAATATATAAAATCAGAAATGAAATAGAAATTACCATGGATATACTGGAAATACAAAGGATTATGAGAAAATAATATAAATAGCTATACACCAACAAATTCGACAAACTATAATAAATTGATAAGTTCTAATAATTATACAGTCTTCCAAGACTGAATCATGAAGAAATATCAAACCTGAATAGATAGATCATGAGTAAGGAGGTTGAAATAGTAATCAAAAACCTCCAAAAATACAGAAGTCCATGACTGGATGGCATTAATGTTGTATTCTATGAAGCAATCACAGAAGATTTAATGCCTATTGTCAAATTCTTTCAAAAAAAATGAAGAGGAGGAAACATTTCCTAACTCATTTTTCAAGGCCAACGTTACCTTTATACCAAAATGAGGCAAGGTAAGAAGAAAAAGAATTAGAAGCCAATATCCCTGATAAACATAGATGTAAAAATTCTCAACAAAATGCTAGCAATGCAAATACAATACATTAAAAGGATCAGACACCATGATAATGTGGAATTTATTCCAGAGGTGTAAGAATGCTTCAACATTCACAAATCAAAAATGTTATATACCACACTAACAAAATGAAAGATAAAAATTATATGACTATCTCAAATGATGCAGAAAAGATTTGGCAAAATTCAACACCTACTTATGACGAAAACTCTCAATGAAACGTGTTAGGAGGAATGTAATTCAATATAACAAAGGCCTTAAATGAGAAACCCACAGCTAACATCATACTCAGTGGTGGAAAAGTGAAAGATCTTTCTCTGAGATCAGGAACAAACAAGGATATACACTCTTGCCACTCTTATTCAACATACTATTGGAAGTCCTAGCCAGAGAAATTATGCAAGAAAAAGAAATAGAAAGCATCCAAATTGGAAAGGAAGTAAAACTGTCACTATTTATGGATGACATGATTTTATACGTAGAAAACCCTAAGAATGCCACCAAAAAACTATTAGGCATAGTTAATATAGTGAATTTCCAGGTTACAAAATCAATGTACAAAATTCTGTTGCACTCTATACACTATCAACAAACTAACAGAAGGGGGCATTAAGAAATTAAACCTGTTTACAATTCCAACAAAAAGAATAAAATACCTATGAATAAAATTAACTGAGGAGGTGAAAGACCTATATACCGAAAACTATAAGACATTTTTAAAATTAAATTTTATTCGAGTATAGTTTACCATGTTGTATTAGTTTCTACTGTATAGCAAAATGAATCAGCTACATGTGTATATATCTATATCTATATCTATATCTATCTATCTATCTATCTATCTATATCTTCTTATTTGGATTTCCTCCCCTTTTGGGTCACCACAGAGCATCGAGCAGAGTTCCCTGTGCTATACAATAGGTTCTCATTAGTTATATATTTTGGACATAGTATCAATAGTGTATATATGTCAATCCCAGTCTCCCAGTTCCTCCCATCCCACCTTCCTCCTTGGTACCCATACATTTGTTCTCTACATCTGTGTCTTTAAATCTGCTTTGCAAATAAAATCATCTATACCATTTTTCTAGATTTCACATATATGTATTAATATATGATATTTCTTTTTCTGACTTACTTCACTCTGTATGACAGTCACTATGTCCATCCATGTCTCTACAAATGATCCAATTTTGTTCCTTTTTATGGCTGAGTAATATTCCATTGTATATATACACCACATCTTCTTCATCCATTCCTCTGTTGATGGGCATTTAGGTTGATTCCAAGTCCTGGGTATAGTAAATAGTGCTGCAATGCACATTGCAGTTGCATGTGTCTTTTTGAATTATGGTTTTCTCTGGGTATATGCCCAGTAATGGGATTGCTGGGTCATATGGTAGTTCTATTTTTAGCTCTCTGAAGAAAGTCCATACTGTTCTCCACAGTGGCTGTATCAATTCACATTCCCATCAACAGTGCAAGAGGGTTCCCTTTTCCCCACACCCTCTCCAACATTTATTGTTTGTAGATTTTGTGACGATGGCCATTCTGACTGGTGTGAGGTGATATCTCATTGTAGTTTTGATTTGCATTTCTCTAAAAATCAGTGATGTTGAGTACCTTTTCATCTGCTTGTAGGCCGTCTGTCTGTCTTCCTTGGAGAAATGTCTACTTAGGTCTTTGGCCCATTTCTGGATTGGGTTCTTTGTTTTTTTGATATTGAGCTGCATGAGTTGTTTGTATATTTTGGAGATTAACCCTTTGTCCGTTGCTTCACTTGCAAATACTTTCTCCCATTCTGAGGGTTGTCTTTTTGTCTTGTTTATGGTTTCCTTTGCTGTGCAAATGCTTTTAAATTTAATTACATCCCATTTGTTTATTTTTGTTTTTATTCTCATTACTCTAGGAGGTGGGTCAAAAAAGATCTTGCTGTGATTTATGTCATAGAGTGTTCTGCCTATGTTTTCCTCTAAGAGATTTAAAGTGTCTGACCTTACATTTAGGTCTTTAATCAATTCTGAGTTTATTTTTGGGTATGGTGTTCAGAAGTGTTCTAATTTCATTCTTTTACATGTGGCTGGCCAGTTTTCCCAGTACCACTTATTGAAGAGACTGTCTTTTCTTCATTGTATATTTTTGCCCCCTTTGTCATAGATTAGGTGTCCATAGGTATGTGGGTTTATCTCTGGGCTTTCTATCCTGTTCCATTGATCTATATTTCTGTTTTTGTGCCAGTACCATATTGTCTTGATTACTGTAGTTTTGTAGTATAGTCTGAAGTCAGGGAGCCTGATTCCTCCAGCACCGTTTTTCCTTCTCAAGATTGCTTTGGCTATTAGGGGTCTTTTGTGTTTTCATAGAAATTGTAAAATTTTTTGTTCTAGTTCTGTGAAAAATACCACTGGTAATTTGATAGGGATTGTATTAAGTCTGTAGATTGCTTTGGGTAGTATAGTCATTTTCCCAATGTTGACTCTTCCAATCTAATAACATGGTGTATCTCTCCATCCGTTTGTGTCATCTTTGATTTATTTCATCAGTATCTTATAGTTTTCTGCATACAGGTCTTTTGCCTCCTTAGCTAGGTTTATTCCTAGGTATTTTATTGTCTTTGTTGCAGTGGTAAATGGGAGTGTTTCCTTAATTTCTCTTTCTGGTCTTTCATCATTAGTGTATAACAATGCAAGGGATTTCTGTGTATTAATTTTGTATCCTGCAACTTTATTAAATTCATCGATTAGCTCTAGTAGTTTTCTTGTGGCACCTTTAAGATTTTCTATGTGTAGGATCATGTCATCTGCAAACAGTGACGTTTTTACTTCTTTTCCAATTTGGATTCCTTTTTTTCTTTTTCTTCTCTGAATGCCTTGGCTAGGACTTCCAAAACTATGTTGAATAATAGTGGCAAGAGTGGACACCCTTGTCTTGTTCCTGATCTTAGAGGAAATGCTTTCAGTTTTTCACCACTGAAAATAATTTTTGCTGTGGGTTTGTCATATATGGCCTTTATTATGTTGAGGTAGGTTCCCTCTGTGCCCACTTTCTGGAGAGTTTTTATCATAAATGGGTGTTGAATTTTGCCCAAAGCTTTTTCTGCATCTATTGAGATGATCATATGGTTTTTATTCTTGAATTTGTTAATATGGTATATCACATTGATTGATTTGTGTATAATGAAGAATCCATGCATCCTTGGATAAATCCCACTTGATCATGGTGTATGATCGTTTTAATATGTTGATGGATTCGGTTTGCTAGTGGTTTCTTTTGAGGATTTTTGCATCTATGTTCATCAGTGATATCACCCTATAATTTTTTTGTGATACCTTTTTCCGGTTTTGGTATCAGGGTGATGGTGGCCTCATAGAATGAGTTTGGAGTGCTCCTCCCTCTGCAGTTTTTTTTTGTTTGTTTGTTTGTTTTTTGGTGGTATGTGGGCCTCTCACTGTTGTGGCCTCTCCCGTTGCGGAGCACAGGCTCCGGACGCGCAGGCTCAGCAGCCATGGCTCACGGGCCCAGCCGCTCCGCGGCATGTGGGATCTTCCCAGACCCAGGCACGAACCTGTGTCCCCTGCATCGGCAGGCGGACTCTCAACCACTGCGTCACCAGGGAAGCCCCCTCTGCAGTTTTTTTGAAGAATTTGATAAGGATAGATGTTAGCTGTTCTCTAATTGTTTGACAGTATTCCCCTGTGAAGGCATCAGGTCTTGGACTTTTGTTTGTTGGAAGATTTTTAATCATGGTTTCAAGTTCATTACTTGTGATTGGTCTGTTCATATTTTCTATTTCTTACTGGTTCAGTCTTGGATGGTTGTACTTTTCTAAGAATTTGTCCACTTCCTCCAGGTTGTTCGTTTTACTGGCATAGAGTTGCTTGTAGTAGTCTCCTATGATCCGTTGTATTTCTGCAGTGTCAGTTGTAACTTCTCTGTTTTCATTTCTACTTTTACTGATTTGAGTCCTCTCCCTTTCTTTCTTGATCAGTGTGGCTAAAGGTTTATCAATTTTGTTTATCTTCTCAAAGAACCAGCTCTTAGTTGTATTGATCTTTGCTATTGTTTTCTTCGTTTCACTTTCATTTATTTCTGCTGTGATTTCTTTCCTTCTACTAGATTTGGCTTTTGTTTGTTCTTCTTTCTCTGGTTGGTTTATGGGTAAGTTTAGGTTGTTTATTTGAGATTTTTCGTATTTCGTTAGGTAGGATTATATTGTTATAAACTTCACTCTTAGAACTGCTTTTGCTGCGTCCCATAGGTTTTGGGGCATTGTGTTTTTATTGTCATTTGTTTCTTGGTATTTTTTAATTTCCTCTTTGATTTCTTCAGTGATCTCTTGATTATTTAGTAGCGTATTGTTTAGCCTCCATGTGTTTCTGTTTCTTACAGTATTTTTCCTGTAATTGATTTCTAATCTCATAGTGTTGTGATCAGAACAGATGCTTGATATGATTTCAGTTCTCTTAAATTTACCTAGACTTGATTTGTTAGCCAAGGTGTGATCTGTCCTGGAAAATTTTCCGTGTGCACTAGAGAAGAAAGGGTATTCTTGTGCTTTCGGATGGAATGTCCTATAAATATTAATTAAGTCTGTCTGGTCTAATGTGTCATTTAAGGCTGTGTTTCCTTATTAATTTTCTGTCTCGATGAGCTATCCATTGGGGTAAGTGGAGTATTAAAGTCCCCCAGATTATTGTGTTACTGTCGATTTCACCTTTACGTCCATTACCATTTTCCTTATGTACTGATGTGCTCCTATAGTGGGTGCATAAACATTTACAATTGTTATATCTTCTTCTTGGATCGATCCCTTGATCTTTATGTAGTGACCTTCCTTGTCTCTTATGACAGTCTATATTTTAAATTCTATTTTGTCTGATATGAGTATTGCTACTCCAGCTTTCTTTTGATTTCCATTTGCATGGAATTTCATTTTCCATCCCCTCACTTTGAGTCTATATGTGTCCCTAGGTCTGAAGTGAGTCTATTGTAGACAGCATATATATGGGTCTTATATCCATTCAGTCAGTCTGTCTTTTGGTTGGAGAATGTAATCCATTTACATTTAAGGTAATTATTGATATGTGTGTTCCTATTACCACATTCTTAATTGTTTAGGGTTTGTTTTTGTAGGTCTTTTTCTTCTGTTGTGTTACCCACCTAGAGAAGTTCCTTTAGCATTTGTTGTAAAGCTGGTTTGGTGGTACTGAATTCTCTTAGCTTTTGCTTGTCTGCAAAGTTTTTGATTTCTCTATCAAATCTGAATGGGATCTTCGCTGTGTAATCTTGGTTGTAGGTTTTTCCCTTTCATCATTTTAAATATGTCCTGCCACTCACTTTTGGCCTGCAGAGTTTCTGCTGAAAAATCAGCTGATAACCTTTTGGGGATTCTCTTGTAGGTTATTTGTTGCTTTTCCCTTGATGCTTTTAATATTTTTTCTTTGTATTTAATTCTTGTTAGTTTGATTAATATGTGTATCGGTGTGTTTCTCCTTGGGTTTATCCTGTGTGGGACTCTCTGCATTTCCTGGACTTGACTATTTCCTTTCCCATGCTAGGGAAATTTTCAACTATAATCTCTTCAAATATTTTCTCAGACCCTTTCTCTTTCTCTTCTTATTTTGGGACCCCTATAGTTCATATGTTGGTGCATTTAATGTTGTCTCAGAGGTCTCTGAGACTGTCCTCAATTCTTTTCATTCTTTTTTCTTTATTCTGTTCCTTGGCAGTTATTTCCACTATTTTATCTTCCAGGTCACTTATCCGTTCTTCTGCCTCAGTTATTGTGCTATTGATTCCTCCTAGTGTATTTTTCATTTCAGTTATTGTTTTGTTTATTACTTATTGTTTGTTCTTTATTTCTTGTAGGTCCTTGTTAATCAGTTTTGTATCTTGTCAATCCGTGCCTCCATTCAGTTTCTGAGATCTTGGATCAACTTTACTATCATTACTCTGAATTCTTTTTCAGGTAGATTGCCTGTTTTGTCTTCATTTACTTGGTCTTGTGGGATTTTACCACGTTCCCTCTTCTGCAACATATATCTCTGTCGTCTCATTTTTTCTAACTACTGTGTTTATGGTCTGCTTTCCGCAGGCTGTAGGGCTGTAGTTCCTCTTGCTTCTGTTTTTTGCCCCCTGGTGAGTGAGTTTGGTCCAGGTGCTTATGTAGGCTTTCTGTTTGGACTGATTGCTGCCTGCTCTCTGATGGGCATGGCTGTGTCAGGTGGTGAGTTTTGGGGTGTCTGTGAGCTTAGTACAACTTTAGGCATCCTGTCTGCTGATGAGTGGGGTTGTTTTCCTGTCTTGCTTGTTGTTTGGTGCACGGTGTCCAGCACTGGAGCCTGAAGGCAGTTGGGTGGATCGGGGTCTTGGTGTTGAGTTGGATAATTTGTCCTACCCTCCACAGACCACCTGTGGCATTATCCATTGATCTTCTGAAGGTCTCTTTGTGTCCCAGCTGTTTTCCCCACCGTGAGAGAGTTTTTCTGAGTGTGGGGACCTTCTCTCAACTTCAGCTTCCCACCAGGGTTGCTGGTCCCTTTTTTGATTCCTCTTTTCTTTTTTTCTTCTTTCTTTCATCCTACCCGGTTTTGTGGGGATTTTTCTTGTCCTTTTAGGTGTCCGAAGTCTTCTGCTGATGTTCAGCATGTGCTCTGTGAGAATTCTTTCATATGTGGCCGTATTCTTCTTTTTTTTAATATCTTTATTGGAGTATAAATGCTTTGCAATGGTGTGTTAGATTCTGCTGTATAACAAAGTAAATCAGCTATACATAAACATATATCCCCATATCCCCTCCCTCTTGCCTCTCCCTCCCACCCTCCCTATCCCACCCTCCCTATCCCACCCCTTTAGGTGGACACAAAGCACCGAGCTGATCTCCCTGTGCTATGTGGCTGCTTCCCACTCACTATCTATTTTACATTTGGTAGTGTATATATGTCCATGCCACTCTCTCACTTCGTCCCAGCTTACTGTTCCCCTTCCACATGTCCTCAAGTCCATTCTCTTTGTTTGCATCTTAATTCCTGTCCTGCCCCTAGGTTCTTCAGAACCTTTTTTTTTTTAAGATTCCATATATATGTGTTAGCATACGGTATTTGTTTTTCTCTTTCTGACTTACTTCACTCTGTATGACAGTCTCTTAGTCCATCCACCTCACTACAAATAACTCAATTTCGTTTCTTTTTATAGCTGAGTAATATTCCATTGTATATATGTGCCACATCTTCGTTATCCATTCATCTGTCGATGGACACTTAGGTTGATTCTGTGTCCTGGCTATTGTAAATAGAGCTGCCATGAACATTGTGGTACACGACTCTTTTTGAATTATGGTTTTCTCAGGGTATATGCCCAGTAGTGGGATTGCTGGGTCATATGGTAGTTCTATTTGTAGTTTTTTAAGGAACCTCCATACTGTTCTCCACAGTGGCTGTATCAATTCACATTCCCATCAACAGTGCAAGAGGGTTCCCTTTTCTCCACACCCTCTCCAGCATTGATTGTTTGTAGATTTTTTGATGATGGCCATTCTGACTGGTGTGAGGTGATACCTCATTGTAGTTTTGATTTGCATTTCTCTAATGATTAATGATGTTGAGCATCCTTTCATGTGTTTCCTGGCAATCTGTATAGCTTCTTTGGAGAAACGCCTATTTAGGTCTTCTGCCCATTTTTGCATTGGGTTGTTTGTTTTTTGATATGGAGCTGCATGAGCTGCTTGTATATTTTGGAGATTAATCCTTTGTCAGTTGTTTCGTTTGCAAATATTTTCTCCCATTTAGAGGGTTGTGTTTTCGTCTTGTTTATGGTTTCCTTTGCTGTGCAAAAGCTTTGAAGTTTCATTAGGTCCCATTTGTTTATTTTTGTTTTTATTTCCATTTATCTAGGAGGTGGGTCAGAAAGGATCTTGCCGTGATTTATGTCATAGAGTGTTCTGCCTCTGTTGTTCTCTAAGAGTTTTATAGTGTCTGATCTTACATTTAGGTCTTTAATCCATTTTGATTTTATTTTTGTTTGTGGTGTTCGGGAGTGTTCTAATTTCATCCTTTTACACGTAGCTGTCCAGTTTTCCCTGTTGCTGTATTTTTGATGTACTTGTGCAGAGTGACGAATTCCGCCTCCTCCTCTTTCACCATCTTACTCCTCCCCCAAACTATAAGACATTTTTGTAAGTAATTAAAGATAACACAAAGAAATTGAAAGACATTTCTTGCTCATGGATAGCATGAATTAACATTGTTAAAATGTTGATATTACGTAAAGCAATCTGCACATTCGATCAAATCCCTATCAAAATCCCAGTGACATTTTTCACAGAAAGAGAACAGAAAACTCTAAAATATATGTGGAACCACAGAAGATCCTGAGTAGCCATAGAGGTAGTGAGTCAAACCACAACAACAAGAACAACAACAACAAAGCTGGAGTTATCACACCCCTTGATTTCAAATTATAACACATGGCTATAGTAATTAAGCAGCATGGTACTGGCAGAAAAAGACATACAGATCAATGGAACACAACTGAGAGCCCAGAAATAAACTCACATATATATGAAAAATTAATTTATAACAAATCAGCAAAGAATATTCAATGGAGAAAGGGTAGTCTCTTCAGTAAATGGTGTTGGGAAAACTGGAAAGTCACATGAACAAGAATGAAACTAAACCACTCTTACACCATACACAAAAATTAAATCAAAATGGATTAAAGACTTGAATGTAAGATCTAAAACCATAAAACTCCTAGAAGAAATCACTGACAGTAGAATTTTTGCCCTCTTGTCTTAGCAGTTTTTTTCTGGATATGTCTCCTGAGATAAGTGGAACAAAAAACAGAAATAAATCAATGGGACTACATCAGACTCAAAAGCTTCTGCACAGCAAAGGAAATCATCAATAAAATAAAAAATAACCATCCAAATAGGAGAATATATTTGTAATCATATACCCAATAAGGCATTAATATCTGAAATATATAAAGAACTCATACAACTCTACATCAGAAAACTAGAAAACCTGTTTAAAAAACAGCAGAGGACCTGAAGAGAGATTTTGCTAAAGAAGAAATACAGATGACCAACAGGTACATGAAAAGATATTCAACATCAGTAATTTTTAGTGAAATGCAAATCAAAACCAAGGCCACAGTGAGATATCTCATACCTGTCAGAATGCCTGTTATCAAAAAGTCCACGAAAAACAAGTGTTGGTGAGGATGTGGAGAAAAGGGAATCCTTGTACACTGTTGTTGGGTATGTAAATTGGTACAGCCACTATGGTAAACAGTATGAAGATTCCTCAAAAAATTAAGAATGGAACTATCATATTATTTAGCTTTTCCACTTCTGGATATTTATCTGAAGAATACCAAAACACGAATTCAAATAGACACATACACCCTTATGTGAATTGCAGTAGTATTTAGAATAGCCAAGATATGGGAGCAACCTAAGTGCCCAGTGAATGGATGAACGAATAAGATGTTGTACACACAAAACCAGACCGACAAACAGATAGGGGGACACACACACACACACACACACACACACACACACACACACACACACAGGAATACTACTCAGAAATGAAAAATAAAATAAAATTTTGCCATTTGTGACAACATGTATGGACCTTGATGGTATTACACTAAGTGAAAAAAGTTAGATGAAGAAAGACAAATACTGTATAATTTCACTCATATGTGGAATATAAAAATCAAACAAGACCATAGTAAATACTTAGATACAGAGGATAATATAGTGGTTACCATAGGGGAAGGAATGTGGGAGGAGAGTGAAATGGGTAAAGGGACTCAAGTATATGTTGATGAATGGAAAGTAAATTTTTATAGGGTAGCACACTTTAGTGTATGCAGAAGTAGAAATATAATACTGTATACGTGAATTTTATATGTGATAAGCCAGTTTTACCTCAGTAAAGAAATCAGTTGGCTATATTTGTGTGGGTCTCTGTTCTATTCCATTTATCAGTGTGTATATTCCTCGCCAGGGCCATACTGTCTTGATTATTATAATGCATTTTTTTACATCTTAATATCAGAATAGGGTGAGTCCTCCAACTATATTCGTCTTTTTCAAAATTTCTTTTGCTATTCATATTCCTCTGTTTTACAAATAACTTTTCAAGTTAGCTTTTCTTCATCTCCAGAAATTTTTCTAGGATTTTCTTTAAAAATGCATTATGTGGGCTTCCCTGCTGGCACAGTGGTTGGGAATCCGCCTGCCATTGCAGGGGACACAGGTTCAAGCCCTGGTCCAGGAAGATCCCACATGCCGCGGAGCAGCTAAGCCCGTAGACCATAACTACTCAGCCTGCGCTCTAGAGCCCATGAGCCATAACTACTGAGCCCACATGCCACAACTACTGAAGCCCATGCACCTAGAGCCTGTGCTCCACAACAGGAGAAGCCACTGCCATGAGAACCCTGCACAGTGCAACGAAGAGTAGCTTCCACTCACTGCAACTAGAGAAAGCCCATGCACAGCAACAAAGACCCAATGCAGCCAAAAATAAATAAATAAATTTAAAAAATATTATTAAAAAATGCATTAAGTATATAGGTCAATTTGTGGAAATTTGACATCTTGACTATATGGGTCATGTTTTCTTACATCTTGACATATCTAGTTATTTTATTATTGGGTTGCTGGGTTTTGTAAGTGTTACATTGTTGAATGTCTGAATTTTTTTCATCTTCTTTGAATGATATTGGATTTTGTTTTCAGGAAAGATAAATAAGTTGCAGATCAATTTGATGCCTCAAAGCCGGTTTTTAATATTGTCTAAGGGAATTCTAAGTGAAAATTTACTCCATGGAATAGTTCAACTCTCCCACACAGGAGAGATTCCTCTGGGGTTTCCACTGAATGTGTCTGGTATCAGCAATGTGTCTCTGATCTAGCTGGTTGGAACTTAAATTTTTCATCACTTATATGAGCTCTAGGTAGTGCTTAGCTTGCATCTGTCTAGCGATTTCGAGTGCAGCCATATAGGGTTTTGCATATGCATTTGAAAATGATGGCTATATAGATAACTGGAGCTTTTCTTCTGCATAACTCTTGCTTATCCAGAATCTGCCTTACTATTTCCAACCTCTCCAGTATCTCTGAACTCAACTTCATCTCTTCAACTCAACAAGGCCACTGAGCACTGTTTGTATTCTCTGTATTTATACACTCATTGTGGAAATTGCCTACAGATTGAAAGCTGTAGCTCTTGTGGGGCTTACCTTTTTTGTTTCCCTTCACTCACGGATCCCACTTCAGTGCTATTCATTGCCCAATGTGTGGATATACTTGGTCCAGTTTTCTAATTATTTATGTTGGAAAGGTAAGCGTGGTCGTTTTTACTACAATATAGCCAAAGTAGAAGTCACTTAATATCAGTAGTTTGCTGCATACTGTTGTGTTTGTATCTGAATTAATTGGTATAATTACCAGCAATTCTCCTTCTGAGGTTTCGTCAGGTTAACTGCAAAGATAATGCTATTACAGTATTCATTTGAACAACGAAAATAAAATTTCCAAATCATAACTATAGGAAACTTATTCCTTTGGACTAATTTAGCACAGTTGCACAGTTCTTCTGAGTACCTCATGTGTATGCTCTGTTCATGTACAGTGACACATCTTTCCATACCTTGGATGTACTCACTCATTTCTCCTAATCTTCACATTTCAATTAAGTAGACTTCCATATCTGTGTCTTAAACTTGAATATTTCTATTGGCCAGAAAGGTACTTCAAAAGTCAGATTCTCCAAGCTTAATTCATGCGGTACCATTCATATAGACTCCAGTCATTATGGAGATCTGTGGCAAACTGAAACTAAAGACACCCAAATCCATTAAAAACAAACTGGTGTGAACACTTTAAATGTTTAAGTGTCATGAAAGGCAATGAAAAACTGAGGAACTATTCCAGTTTAAAGTAGACCAAAGAGGCATGACAACTAAATCTAATCCATCATTTTAGATTGGATACTTGATTTTAAAAAATTGACATAAAGGAAAATATTGGAAATATTTGAGTATATGGATTATATTAAATGATAATAATGTATCAAGTTAAATTGTCTAAATTTGATAATTTCATATTTTGGGGTAAAAGAATATCCTTTTCCTTGGGAGATAGATGCTCTAGTGGGAAAGAGTAAATACATGTGAGCATAGGCCAGTGAGATGAAATTTTACCATTTGGTGAATCTAGATGAACATTTGTCGGAATTAACTTAAGTACCATTAAAATTTTTATGTCTTAGAACTTGTTTTAAATATAAAAAAGGTTGAAAACAACCAAACAAAACAAAACTAAAACTAAAACAAAAATGACACTCTTCTGCCTAAACAAAATAGATCTAACTTTCAAATTGCCAGTCAGCTGCTATAGTATCTGATTAGTCCTTAGAATGTTCTCTTTATTTTTGAATCCTCATAGTATCCACTATCTCTAAAAAACAACCTTGATTAGAGTATATTTTCTCTTGTTTTCCTCTGTGTGTGTCTTGTTTTTTCACAGTTGGGTAAGCTACTACAGGGTATGTTCTAGTCTCTGTCTTATTTATATATTCCCTTAGCAATTAGGAAAGTTTTGAGCACAAAGAGGTTAGTGAATAATTCTTTTTTTTTTTAACATCTTTACTGGAGTATAATTGCTTTACAATGGTGTGTTAGCTTCTGCTTTACAACAAAATGAATCAGTTATATATATACATATGTTCCCATATCTCTTCCCGCTTGCGTCTCCCTCCCTCCCACTCTCCCTATCCCACCCCTCCAGGCGGTCAAAAAGCACCGAGCTGATCTCCCTGTGCTATGCGGCTGCTTCCCACTAGCTATCTACCATGTGTTTGGTAGTGTATATATGTCCATGCCTCTCTCTCACTTTGTGACAGCTTACCCTTCCCCCTCCCCATATCCTCAAGTCCATTCTCTAGTACGTCTGTGTTTTTATTCCTGTTTTACCCCTAGGTTCTTCATGACATTATTTTTCTTAAATTCCATATATATGTGTTAGCATACGGTATTTGTCTTTCTCTTTCTGACTTACTTCACTCTGTATGACAGACTCTAGGTCTATCCACCTCATTACAAATAGCTCAATTTTGTTTCTTTTTATGGCTGAGTAATATTCCATTGTATATATGTGCCACATCTTCTTTATCCATTCATCCGATGATGGACACTTAGGTTGTTTCCATCTCCGGGCTATTGTAAATAGAGCTGCAATGAACATTTTGGACATGACTCTTTTTGAATTATGGTTTTCTCAGGGTATATGCCCAGTAGTGGGATTGCTGGGTCATATGGTAGTTCTATTTGTAGTTTTTTAAGGAACCTCCATACTGTTCTCCACAGTGGCTGTATCAATTCACATTCTCATCAACAGTGCAAGAGGGTTCCCTTTTCTCCACACCCTCTCCAGCATTTATTGTTTCTAGATTTTTTGATGATGGCCATTCTGACTGGTGTGAGATGATATCTCATTGTAGTTTTGATTTGCATTTCTCTAATGATTAGTGATGTTGAGCATTCTTTCATATGTTTGTTGGCAGTCTGTATATCTTCTTTGGAGAAATGTCTATTTAGGTCTTCTGCCCATTTTTAGATTGGGTTGTTTGTTTTTTTGTTATTAAGCTGCATGAGCTGCTTATAAATTTTGGAGATTAATCCTTTGTCAGTTGCTTCATTTGCATATATTTTCTCCCATTCTTAGGGTTGTCTTTTGGTCTTGTTTATGGTTTCCTTTGCTGTGCAAAAGCTTTGAAGTTTCATTAGGTCCCATTTGTTTATTTTTGTTTTTAATTTCCATTTCTCTAGGAGGTGGGTCAAAAAGGATCTTGCTGTGATTTATGTCACAGAATGTCCTGCCTATGTTTTGCTCTAAGAGTTTGATAGTTTCTGGCCTTACATTTAGGTCTTTAATCCATTTTGAGCTTATATTTGTGTATGGTGTTAGGGAGTGATGTAATCTCATACTTATACATATACGTGTCCAGTTTTCCCAGCACCACTTATTGAAGAGGCTGTCCTTTCTCCACTGTACATTCCTGCCTCCTTTATCAAAGATAAGGTGACCATATGTGCATGGGTTTATCTCTGGGCTTTCTATCCTGTTCCACTGATCTGTCTTTCTGTTTTTGTGCCAGTACCATACTGTCTTGATTACTGTAGCTTTGTAGTATAGTCTGAAGTCAGGGAGCTTGATTCCTCCAGCTCCGTTTTTCATTCTCAAGATTGCTTTGGCTATTCGGGGTCTTTTGTGTTTCCATACAAATTGTGAAATTTTTTGTTCTAGTTCTGTGAAAAATGCCAGTGGAGTTTGATAGGGATTGCATTGAATCTGTAGATTGCTTTGGGTAGTAGAGTCATTTTCACAATGTTGATTCTTCCAATCCAAGAACATGGTATATCTCTCCATCTATTTGTATCATCTTTAATTTCTTTCATCAGTGTCTTATAATTTTCTGCATACAGGTCTTTTGTCTCCTTAGGTAGGTTTATTCCTAGATATTTTTATCTTTTTGTTGCAGTGGTAAATGGGAGTGTTTTCTTGATTTCACTTTCAGATTTTTCATCATTAGTATATAGGAATGCCAGAGATTTTTGTGCATTAATTTTGTATCCTGCTACTTTACCAAATTCAGTGAATAGCTCTAGTAGTTTTCTGGTAGCATCTTTAGGATTCTCTATGTATAGTATCATGTCATCAGCAAATAGTGACAGCTTTACTTCTTTTCCAATTTGGATTCCTTTTATTTCCTTTTCTTCTCTGATTGCTGTGGCTAAAACTTCCAAAACTATATTGAATAAGAGTGGTGAGAGTGGGCAGCCTTGTCTTGTTCCTGATCTTAGCAATTAGGAAAGTTTTGAGCACAAAGAGGTTAGTGAATAATTCTTTTTTTTAATGAGCATTTTTTAAATAAGCATTTTTTAATAATGCTTTTAGTTTTTCTCCATTGAGGACGATGTTGGCTGTGGGTTTTTCATCTATGGCCTTTATTATGATGAGGAAAGTTCCCTCTATGCCTACTTTCTGCAGGGTTTTTATCATAAATGGGTGTGGAATTTTGTCAAAAGCTTTCTCTGCATCTATTGAGATGATCATATGGTTTTTCTCCTTCAATTTCTTAATATGGTGTATCACGTTGATTGATTTGCGTATATTGAAGAATCCTTGCATTCCTGGAATAAACCCCACTTGATCATGGTGTATGATCCTTTTAATGTGCTGTTGGGTCCTGTTTGCTGGTATTTTGTTGAGGATTTTTGCATCTATGTTCATCAGTGATATTGGGCTGAAATTTTCTTTCTTTGTGGCATCTTTGTCTGGTTTTGGTATCAGGGTGCTGGTGGCCTCGTAGAATGAGTTTGTGAGTGTTCCTCCCTCTGCTATATTTTGGAAGAGTTTGAGAAGGATAGGTGTTAGCTCTTCTCTAAATGTTTGATAGAATTCGCCTGTGAAGCCATCTGGTCCTGGGGTTTTGTTTGTTGTAAGATTTTTAATCACAGTTTCAATTTCAGTGCTTGTGATTGGTCTGTTCATATTTTCTATTTCTTCCTGATTCACTCTTGGGAGGTTGTGCCTTTCTAAGAATTTGTCCATTTCTTCCAGGTTGTCCATTTTATTGGCATACAGTTGCTTGTAGTATTCTCTCATGATCCTTTGTATTTCTGCAGTGTCACTTGTTACTTCTCCTTTTTCATTTCTAATTCTATTGATTTGAGTCTTCTCCCTTTTTTTCTTGATGAGTCTGGCTAATGGTTTATCAACTTTGTTTATCTTCTCAAAGAGCCAGCTTTTAGTTTGATTGATCTTTGCTATCATTTCCTTCATTTCTTTTTCATTTATTTCTGATCTTATTTTTATGATTTCTTTCCTTCTGCTACCTTTTTTCTGCTACCTTTTTTATGATTTCTTTCCTTCTGCTACCTTTTTTTGTTTTTCTTTCTCTAACTCCTTTAGGTGCAAGGTTAGGTTGTTTATTTGAGATATTTCCTGTTTCTTAAGGTAGGATTGTATTGCTATAAACTTCCCTCTTAGAACTGCTTTTGCTGCATCCCATAAATTTTGGGTCGTCATGTCTCCATTGTCATTTGTTTCTAGGTATTTTTTTATTTCCTCTTTGATTTCTTCAGTGATCCCTTCGTTATTAAGTATTGTATTGTGTAGCCTCCATGTGTTTGTAATTTTTACAGATCTTTTCCTGTAATTGATATCTAGTCTCATAGCATTGTTGTCACAAAAGATACTTGATACAATTTCAGTTTTCTTAAATTTACGAAGGCTTGATTTGTGACCCAAGATATGATCTATCCTGGAGAATGTGCCATGAGCACTAGAGAAAAATGTGTATTCTGTTGTTTTTGGATGGAGTGTCCTATAAATATCAATTAAGTCCATCTTGTTTAATGTATCATTTAAAGCTTGTGTTTCCTTACTTATTTTCATTTTGGATGATCTGTCCATTGGTGAAAGTGGGGTGTTAAGGTCCCCTACTATGAATGTGTTACTGTCGATTTCCCCTTTTATGGCTCTTAATATTTGCCTTATGTATTGAGGTGCTCCTGTGTTGGGTGCATAAATATTTACAATTGTTATATCTTCTTCTTGGATCGATCCCTTGATCATTATGTAGTGTCCTTCTTTGTTCCTTCTAATAGTCTTTATTTTAAAGTCTATTTTGTCTGATATGAGAATTGCTACTCCAGCTTTCTTTTGGTTTCCATTTGCATGAACTATCTTTTTCCTTCCCCTTACTTTCAGTCTGTATGTGTCTCTAGGTCTGAAGTGGGTGTCTTGTAGACAGCAAATATGTGGGTCTTGTTTTTGTATCCATTCAGCCAACCTGTGTCTTTTGGTGGGAGCATTTAGTCCATTTACATTTAAGGTAATTATCAATATGTATGTTCCTATTCCCATTTTCTTAATTGTTTTGGGTTTGTTATTTTAGGTCTTTCCTTCTCTTGTGTTTCTTGCCTAGAGAAGTTCCTTTAGCATTTGTTGTAAAGCTGGTTTGGTGGTGCTGAACTCTCTCAGCTTTTGCTTGTCTGTAAAGGTTTTAATTTCTCCATCCAATCTGAATGGGATCCTTGCTGGGTGGAGTAATGTTGGTTGCAGGCTTTTCTCCTTCATCACTTTAAATATGTCCTGCCACTCCCTTCTGGCTTGCAGAGTTCCTGCTGAAAGATCAGCTGTTAACCTTATGGGGATTCCCTTGTGTGTTATTTGTTGTTTTTCCCTTGCTGCTTTTAATATGTTTTCTTTGTATTTAATTTTTGACAGTTTGATTAATCTGTGTCTTGGCGTATTTCTCCTTGGATTTATCCTGTATGGGACTCTCTGTGCTTCCTGGACTTGATTAACTATTTCCTTTCCCATATTAGGGAAGTTTTCAACTATAATCTCTGCATATATTTTCTCAGTCCCTTTCTTTTTCTCTTCTTCTTCTGGAACCCCTATAATTCGAATGTTGGTGCGTTTAATGTTGTCCCATGTGTCTCTGAGACTGTCCTCAGTTCTTTTCATTCGTTTTTCTTTATTCTGCTCTGCAATAGTTATTTCCACTATTTTATCTTCCAGGTCACTTATCCGTTCTTCTGCCTCAGTTATTCTGCTATTGATCCCATCTAGAGTATTTTTAATTTCATTTATTGTGTTGTTCATCATTGCTTGTTTCATATTTAGTTCTTCTAGGTCCTTGTTAACTGTTTCTTGCATTTTGTCTATTCTATTTCCAAGATTTTGGAGCATCTTTACTATCATTATTCTGAATTCTTTTTCAGGTAGACTGCCTATTTCCTCTTAATTTGTTAGGTCTGGTGGGTTTTTATCTTGCTCCTTCATCTGCTGTGTGTTTTTCTGTCTTCTCATTTTGCTTATCTTACTGTGTTTGGGGTCTCCTTTTTGCAGGCTGCAGGTTCGTAGTTCCCGTTGTTTTTGGTGTCTGTCCGCAGTGGCTAAAGTTGGTTCCGTGGGTTGTGTAGGCTTCCTGGTGGAGGGGACTAGTGCCTGTGTTCTGGTGGATGAGGCTGGATCTTGTCTTTCTGGTGGGCAGGTCCACGTCTGGTGGTGTGTTTTGGGGTGTCTGTGGACATATAATGATTTTGGGCAGCCTCTGTGCTAATGGGTGGGGTTGTGTTCCTGTCTTGCTAGTTGTTTGGCATAGGGTGTCCAGCACTGTAGCTTGCTGCTCGTTGAGTGAATCTGGGTGCTGGTGTTGAGATGGAGATCTCTGGGAGATTTTCGCCGTTAGATATTATGTGGAGCTGTGAGGTCTCTTGTGGACCAGTGTCCTGAAGTTGGCTCTCCCACCTCAGAGGCACAGCACTAACTCCTGGCTGGAGCACCAAGAGCCTTTCATCCACACGGCTCAGAAGAAAAGGGAGGAAAAGTAGAAGGAAAGAATTAGTAGAAGTAGAAAGAAGGAAAGAAAGAAAGAAAGGAGGGAGGGCGGGAGGGAAGGAAGGAAAAAAAGAAAGAAAGAAGATAAAGTAACATAAAATAAAGTGAGATAAAATATAATAAAGTTATTAAAAAATAATTATTAACAGAAAAAAAACGGACGGATAGAGCCCTGGGACAAATGGTGGAAGTAAAGCTATACAGACAAAATCTCACACAGAAGCATACACATGCACACTCACAAAAAGAGGAAAAGGGGAAAAAATCATAAATCTTGCTCTCAAAGTCCACCTCGTTAATTTGGGATGATGTGTTGTCTATTCATGTATTCCACAGATGCAGGGTATATCAAGTTGATTGTGGAGCTTTAATCCGCTGCTCCTGAGGCTGCTGGGAGAGATTTCCCTTTCTCTTCTTTGTTCTCACAGCTCCTGGGGCTCTGCTTTGGATTTGGCCCCGCCTCTGCATGTAGGTTGCTGGAGGGCGTTTGGTTTTTGCTCAGACAGGACGGGGTTAAAGGAGCCGCTGATTTGGGTGCTCTGGCTCACTCAGGCCGGGGGAGGGGGGGAGGGAGGGGCATGGAGTGCGGGGCGGGCCTGCGGCGGCAGAGGCCAGAGTGACGTTGCACTAGCGTGAGGCGCGCCGTGCGTCCTCCCGGGGAAGTTGTCCCTGGATTCCGGGAACCTGGCAGTGGCGGGCTGCACAGCCTCCCCGGAAGGGGGCTGTGGATAGTGACCTGTGCTCGCACACAGGCTGCTTGGTGGCGGCAGCAGCAGCCTTAGCGTCTCCTGCCTGTCTCTGGGGTCCGCGCTTTTAGCCGCGGCTCTTGCCCGTCTCCTGGAGCTCCTTTAAGCAGCGCCCTTAATCCCCTCTCTTAGCGCACCAGGCAACAAAGAGGGAAGAAAAAGTCTCTTGCCTGTTCGGCAGGTCCAGACTTTTCCCCGGACTCCTTCTCGGCTAGCCCTGGTGCACTAACCCCCTGCAAGCTGTGTTCACGCCGCCAACTGCAGTCCTCTTCCTGCCTCCGACTGAAGCCCGAGCCTCAGCTCCCAGCCCCGCCGGCCCCGGCGGGTGAGCAGACAAGCCTCTCGGACTGGTGAGTGCCCGTCGGCCCTGATACTCTGTGCGGGAATCACCCCGCTTTGCCCCCCGCCCCGCACCCCTGTTGCTGTGCTCTCTTCTGCAGCTCCAAAGCTTTCCCCCTCTGCCACCCGCAGTCTCTGCCCGCGAAGGGGCTTCTTAGTGTGTGGAAACATTTGCTCCTTCACAGCTCCCTCCCACTGGTGCAGGTCCCGTCCATATTCTTTTGTCTCTGTTTTTTCTTTTTCCCTACCCAGGTACGTGGGGGGTTTCTTGCCTTTTGAGAGGTCTGAGGTCTTCTGCCAGCGTTCAGTAGGTGTTCTGTAGGAGTTGTTCCACGTGTAGATGTATTTCTGGTGTATCTGTGGGGAGGAAGGTGATCTCCGCGTCTTACTCTTCCGCCATCTTTCCAGAAGTCTCCCGTGAATAATTCTTGAATTTGGTTAGTTTGCATGAAATTGGCAGGTTGACCAAATGATAACTTTCTCTATTGCAGTCCGGGAGTTCCTATTATCATTTGTACTGAAGTTTTACTTCCTAAGCAATTAAGACAGTCATTTAATCTTTCTTTTGAAATGCTCTACGATTTGGAGAAACGTAAAGGGAGTTTTGGGAGGAAGAGGTATTCTACAGCACATGAAGAGGTCACTAATTTTTTTTTTTAATGTACAAAGTAGGTCATTCTCTCTGTACTTTCATCCCTAGGCCCAGTTATAAATTCAAAAGTGGAGCCTTACTGTGTTGTTCTAACTGAAAGAGCATGAACAAAGCGCTGAATGTTAGTGAAGCTCAAAAAAGTTTCAGTAGCAGAGCTTCTTTTATTTTTAACCTTCAAAGGACTGAGGAACATTTAACTGTTTTATTTTTATGGAATGTCTACCACGAATGTTAGATGGAGGGGCGTTTAAAAGGATTTCCTTGTATCGGGCCAGTTCAGAGCTATAATCAATCTTAAAAATTCAGAGTAGCCATATCTGAGCTGCACTCGTCAGTCTCCAGTACAGTACATACATTTCATCATCGAAGCCATATACATTGCCTCTGTCCTGGTAACTCAGACAAGTGTAGTGTTAAGGTGTTATGTAGTAATGGGATAGGTTAGCCTGAACTAAGGATGGGACTTCATTTTGGTTAGGTTACTGTGTGTTCTGGGCTATGTTTTATATCCATTCATACAAGCAAGAGTCACAATTACCCATGGTGAATAGCTAGTTCTGCTAGCTTCTTGAAAAAAAAAATTGTATATTATATATATAATATATATATTTGAGAAATGAATTTGCTTATATTTAAGATATACAATGTGATGTTTTGATATATGCACACATTGTGAAATAATTACCACAATCAAACTAATTAACATAGCCTTCATTTCTCATAATTACCGTATTTTTTATCAAAAGAGTAAGCATGCCTTCAAAATTTATTTTACATTGATTTGTAGCAGGAAACTAAGAGAAATACTGATATGGCATAAAAATCATATATCTGGGTAGAATCTTGTTAGGAAAAGACATCTTGCTTAATGAATATAGAAGTAAAGCAAAGGGAGTTGTTAAGAGCTCTTACTAGCAATGAAGATATTCTCATGTTTGGTTTTTTTTTTTTTAGGAATATTTTACTTCAAGGAGTGAGAAGTTTTCTAGAACTGTGTTACTTAAAGTATGGACTATGAATAATGTTGCTTATGTTCAGGATGTAGAAAGCTAGAAAGAGCTTTGGTCCCAACGTAAACACAAAATAAAGTTAAAGTAGTTACAAAATCATAAATTTGCTTGAATCCATCCGAGAATTGAGGTTGAAGGACAACCAAATAGCCTGAAATTTGAGGAAATATAGAATCTTCCAAGGGGAGATAAGATGCAAATATTGGATCACATGTGAAAGAGCACTGGACAAAGAGGCCAGGTGCCATACAAGTAAATAAAATATCAGGTAAAATGTTTAAGAGAATTCTAAGAGCTGATATGGGGTACTGTGAAAGTATAGAAACCTTAGGATCCTGAACACAAACACAGTTTGCATAACCTCGTAAGCTTTATTCCATGAGTTCTCATGAGAAACAGAGTTGGTAATATGAAAAGGCCTCCCTCAGTGGTGTTGGGGAAAAAAAAGGATTTATAGAAAATACTCAGTAAATCCAAAAGATGAGAGAAAAATAGAAAAAAACAAAGAACAGAAGGAAGAGATAGTAGATCATACTCCAACCATATAAATAGTTATATCAAATACAGATGGTCTAAGCATACACAAATTAAAAGGCATAGATGATTAGATTATGTTGTTTATAAGAAATCTACCTTAAATATAAAGACATAAATAGTTATAAAGGAAAAGGGTAGAAAAAGATATACCATGTAAGTAGAAAAATCCACATTTGATAGAACTTTTAGGCTTAAAATCAGCAAAATGTAGAATACTGTTGCAATGGTATCAACCAACTTGTGTTAATTGACATTTAGATTTCAAAAAATTGACAAAGCAGCAGTGGAATATAGTTCTTTTCTAGTGCACAGGAAACATTAACATAAATCATATTCTGGCCTATAAAACATATCTAAACAACTGTATTGGATTGGGCCAAAAGTTCGTTTGGGTTTTTCCATAAGGTGTTACGAAAAACGTGAACAAACCTTTTGGCCAGCCCAATAAATATTTTCAAATCACACAAAGTACATTATCTGAGCCTAGATGAATTAGAAACAAATAGAAAGGTATTTGGAAAAACAAAATCTCGGAAAAGGGCTGTCAGGCAGTTTATTTGGGGGAAAAACGAACATGTAGAGATGGCAATGAACACACAAAAAGGTGCTTACGATTACTACTCATTAGAGAAATAGCAAATTAAACCACAAAAAAACTAACAGACTATTTAAATGGCCAAAATAAACAAACAAGTCCTGGCCAGTTCAACTTTCCAGAGGATAAATAGCAACTAGAACTCTCATACTTTGCTGGTGATAATATAAAATGGTACAATCACTTTGAAAAATAGTTAGGCCATTTATTATAATTTCATTATTGAAGTATGGTTGATTTATAATATTTTTATTTTCAGGTGTACAACTTAGTGATTAAAATTTTTATAGATTATGTTCCATTTAATATTATAAAGTATTGGCTGTGTTCTGTGTGCTGTACAATATATCCTTGTAGATTATGTATTTTATACTTAGTAGTTTTGACCTCTTAATCCCCTAGCCCCATCTTGCCCCTCTCCCCTTCCTACACCTGACTCATAACCACTAGTATATTCTCTGTATCTGCAAGCCTGTTTCTGTTTTGTTATATTCATTTGTTTGCTTTATTTTTTAGTAGCACATATAAGTGATAACACAGAATATTTGTCTTTCTCTGTCTGACATATCATTATGCATAATATCTTCTAAGGCCATCCATGTTGTTCCATATGGCTAAATTTCATTCTTTTTATGGCTGAGTAGTATTCCAATAAATATACCACAACTTCTTTATCCATTCATCTGTTGATAGACACTTAGGTGGCTTCCATATCTTGGCTATTATAAATAATGCTGCTATGAACATTGGAGTGTGTGTATCTTTTGGAATTATTGTTTTCATTTTCTTTAGTATTTACCCAGGAGTGGAATTGCTGGATTATACGGTACCTCTAATTTAGATTTTCTTTTTGTGTGTGTCTATTTTACTATTTCCTCTCTGATTTTTATTATTCCTTTCCTTCTGCTGACTTTGGGCTTTTCTTGTCTTTCTTTTTCTAATTCTTTCAGGTGGTAAGTTTGGTTGAATATTTGGGGGTTTTCTTGTTTCTTAAGGAGGACCTGTGTCACTCTAAACTTACCTCATAGAATTGCTTTTGCTGAATCCCATAGATTTTCATTTGTTTCGAGGTATTTTTTTATCTTATGTTTGATGTATTCATTGATCCATTGGTTTTTTTGTAGCATCTTGTTTAGTCTCCATGTGTTTGTGTTTTTCCTGTTTTTTTCTTTAAGTGATTTGTAGTTTCATATCATTGTGGTTAGAATAAGTATTGATACAATTTTTATCCTCTTAAATTTGTTAAGACATGTTTTGGGACCTAGCATGTGATGTATCCTGGAGAACATACATGTGCACTTGAAAAGAATGTATATTCTTCTATTTTTGTATGGAATATCCTATAGATATATTTTCAGTTCACTGGTCTAATGTGTCCTTTAAGTCCACTGTTTTCTTATTGATTTTCTCTCTGGATGACCTGTCCATTGATGTAAACGGGATGTTAAAGTCCCCTAATAGTATTGTGTTACTGTCAATTTTCCCCTTTATGTCAGTTAATATTTGCTTTATATATTTAGGTATGCCTGTATTAGGTGCATGTATATTAACAAGTGGTGTATTCTCTTCTTGTATTGATCGCTTTACATTATATAATGCTCTTCTTTGTCTTTTGTTATAGACTTTGTTTTACAGTCTTTTATGCCTGAGTATTGCTACCTCCATTTTCTTATCATTTCCATTTCCATAAAATATTTTTCCATATCCTCAGTTTCAGTCTGTTTGTGTCTTTTGGTATGAAGTGTCTCTTGAAAGCAGCATATAGATGAGTCTTGATTTTTTTCATCCAATCAGCAACCCTATGTCTTTTAATTGGAACATTTAGTTCATTGACATTTAAAGTGATTATTGATAGGCACATACTTATTGCCATTTTGTTACTTGTTTTATGGGGTTTTTCTTGTTTGTTTTTGCTTTTTTTTTTTTTAGTTCTTGTGCTTTTCTTCTTCTGTTCGTTTCTTCCCTTGTGGTTTGATGGTTTTTATTAGTGGTATGCTTGTGTTCCTTTCTCTTTTTCGTATAACTATTGTAGGTTTTCGATTTGTGGTTACCATAGGGTTCGCATATTCAATATGTTGACCTATATCTACTTGTTTAAAATGGTAGTCATTTAAGCTCAAACACTTTCTGAAAGATCTACACTTTTTTACTTCCCTCTCCCACAGTTTGTGTTTCCAAGTCATATTTTTTGTCTCCATGTTTATCCCTTCACTGTTTCTAATACTTACTGTTGTTTTTTTTGTCCTTTTATTTTCCTAGTAGCTTATTTTAATGGTTAATCCACTGCCTTTATCATATATTTGCCTTTATTTGTGGGAATTTTCCTTTTCTATAGATTCCTACTTCTTGTTGTAGGTGTTTTTGTTTGTTTGTTTGTTTGTTTTTCCCTTCCCTTAAAGAAGAACCTTTAACATTTCTTTTAAGGTTGGTTAAGTGTTAATGAACTCTTTTAGTTTTTGCTTGTCTGAGAAGTTCTTTCTCTCTCCTTCAATTCTAAATGGTAATCTTGCTGGGTATAGTATCCTGTGTCGTAGGTGTTTTTTCCTTTCAGCAGTTTAAATATATCATGCCACTCTCTTTCGCCCTGCAAAGTTTCTGCAGGAATATCAGGTGATAGGTAACCTCATGGGGCTTTCTTTGTATGTGACTTCTTGTTTTTTCTCTTTCTGCCTTTGAATTCTCTCTTTATATTTAACTTTTGCTATTTTAATTTTGAAATGTCAAAATACCAAAATTAACGTGGGTCTCTTTTGCTTCATCTTGTTTGGGACTCTCTGTGCTTCTTTACCCAGATATTTATTTCCTTTTTCAGGTTAAGAAGTTTTCAGCCATAATTTCATCACATACATTTTTGACCCTTTCTCTCTCTCCTCTTCTTCTGGGACCCCTATAATGCAAATGATGTTGTACTTTATGTTTTCCCAGATGTCCCTTAAACTGTTCTAATTGTAAAAACTCTGTTTTTCTTTTTGCTCTTCTGAATGGATAGTTTCTAATTAGTCCATTTTCCAGATCACGTATGCATTCTTCTGTATCACCTAGTGTGCTGTTAATTTCTTCTGGTGTGCTTTTCATTTTAGGTATTGTATTCTTCAATTCTGATTGGTTTTTCTTTTGTTTTCTAGTTGCTTGTTAAAATTTTCACCATGTTCATTTATTTTCCTCCTGATTGAGTTAGCATTTTTATTACCTATGCTTTGAACTCTCTATCTGGTAAATGATTTAGCTTTGTTTCATTTGTTGTTCTCTTGTTCTTTCATTTGAAATAAATTGCCCTCTTTTCTCATTTTGCTTAACTTTCTCTGTCTCTTTGAAATTAGGTGAAACAGTTACCTATTCCAGTTTAGAGCGGGTGTCCTTGTGTGAGAGAATCCCTGTACAGCCTGTTTGTACCCATTGGCTTTGGTGGGGGTGGTAGATCTGATGTGATCATCATTCATGTCTTCCTCCATGGTGTGTTGACAGCTATCACCTTGGTAGAAGGTGGCACTGTAGATGGAGATGCTAGATCAGAGCCATATGTGAGCTATAGCTTCTCCTATGCTCAGTGGCCAGCACCCTCCTAATGTGTGTGTGGGCAAGTCCCAAGTTGCTGGAGCAGAAGCCCTGAGGTTTGGGTCCAAGCTGGCTCCCTTCCCTCTAAGTGTCTTCTCTCCCCTCTCTCAGATCTTGAATTTTTGGCCCAGAGGAGAACAGTGCTGGATTAAGAGGGGCTAGACCAGGCACTTGGTGTGGTTTAGGGAGCAGTATGTGGAGGTCCCAGTTCCAGTCACTCCTGGGCTACTCCGGATGCACTTCCTCCATAGGCGTCAGAAATGGCCACCCTCTCCCCATTTAGATACCATTCATGGTTTAAACTGGCTCTATCCCTCCCAGCCAGGAACTCCCCTCTGCCACTGCAGCCCTCACCCCAGTGTGGAAGTGTACCGTGGAGCAAGAACTTTTGCACATCAAAGGAAAGGAAACAATCAACAGAGTGAAAAGGCAGCCTATGAAATGGGAGAAAACATTTGCTAAACAGATATCTGATAAGGAGCTAATATCCAAAATATACAAACTCAATAACAAGAAAACCTATAACTGGATTAAAAATTGGACAAAGGACCTGATTAGCAATTTTTCCAAAGAAGGCTGACAAATGGCCAGCATAACTAATTAATCATTGGGGAAATGCAAATCAAAACCTCAATGAGATATCACTTCACACCTTTTATAATGGCTTTTATCAAAAAGATGAAACGTAAGTAGCATTGGCAATGATGTGGAGAAAAGGAAACCCTGGTGCATTGTTGATGGGAATGTAAACTTGCAAAGCAATTATGGGAAACAGTATCAAGATAGCTCAAAAAATTGAGATACCATATGATCCACCATTCCCACTGGATATATATCTAAAGGAAGTGAAATCATGATCTCCAAGAGATATCTGCACCCCCATGTTTATTGCAGCATTATTCACAGTACTCAAAATATGGAAACAACCCAAATATCCATCTACAGATCAATGGATAAAGACTGTATCATATCTACATCTTATATATATCTATATATATAATGAAATATTATTCAGCCGTAAAATGAGGAAAGCCTGCCATTTAGACGACCTGGATGGACCTGGGAGATATTATGATATGTGCAATTAGCCAAACGTAGAAAGACAAATACTGCAAAATCTCACTTATATATGGTATCTAAAATGGTCAAACTCATAGAAACAGAGAATAGAATAGTGGTTTCCAGCTGTTGGGGGGAATGAGAAATGTGGAGATGTTGCTCAAGGGGTACAAAGTTTCAGGATGCATAAGTTCTAGAGATCTAATGTATAGCATAGTGACTCTAGTTAACAATACTGTATTGTACTCTTGATATTTGCTGAGATGGTAGCTTTTAACTGTCCTCATCCCAAGCAAAGAAAAAAAGAAATAAAGGAAATGGTAACTAAATGAGGTGATAGATATGTTAATTAACTTAAGTGATTAATTTGTAATGAACATGGAGTGTAGATATCTCTTAAGATCCTGATTTCATCTCCTTTGAATATATACCCATAGGTAGGATTGCTGGATCGTATGGTAAGCAGTTTATTTGATATCTTTCTTAATGTAGGCATTTACTGCTATAATATTCCTTCTGTGCACTGCTTTTGCTGCATTCTGTAAGTTTTGGTATGTTGTGTTTCCATTTTTGTTTCAAGATATTTTTTGCTTTCCCTTTTGATTTCACCTTTGACACATTGGTTTCAGGATTGTGTTTTTAATTTCCAAATATCTGTGAATTTTTCAGTGTTCCTTCTGTTACTGACTTCTAGTTTCATACCATCGTGGTTGGAAAAGTTACATGGTTTGATTTAAATCTTTTAAAATTTGCAGACATTTGTTTCATGGCCTAAGTATTGATCCATCCTGGAGAACGTCCCATGTGTACCTGAGAAGAATGTGTATTGTGAGGCTCTTGGATGGAATGTGCTGTGTATGTCTGTTAGGCTTATTTTGTCTAAAGTATAATTTAAATCTAATGTTTCCTTATTGATTTTATTTCCTGATGATCTATCCATCGTTGAAAGTGAGCTATTGAAGTCCAATACTATTATTGTATTGTTGTCTATTTCTTGCTTCAGATCTGTTAATATTTGCTTAATACATTTATGTGCTCTGATGCTGGGTGCATATAATAAAATTGTTATAAACTCTTGAGGAATTGATCCCTTTATCATTATACAGATGACCCTTGAGCAACGTGGGTTTTAACTGCATAGGTCTATTTACATATGGATATTTTTCAGTAGTAAATACAGCATACTGCATAGTCTGTGGTTGGTCGAATCCCTGGATGTGAAGGAACCGTGGATATGGAGGGATGACTGTAAGTTATATGTAAACTAACTCCCACATTGTTCAAAAGTCAACTATATAACGACCTCCTTTGTCTCTTGTCATTGTTTTTGACTTAATGTCTATCTTGTCTGATGTAAGTGTAGATACCTCTGCTCTCTTTTGGTTTCCATTTGTGTAGAACGTCTTTTCCATCCCTTTACTTTGAGCCTATGTGTGTCCTTGCAGCTGTGTCCTATAGGCAGAATGTAGTTAGGTCTTGTTTCTTTACCCATTCAACCACTCTGTGAGTTTTGATCAGATAATTAATCCAATAAATTTAAAGGAATTATTGATAGGTAAAGTCTTACTATGGACATGTTGTCAATTTTTTGGTGGCTGTTTTGTAATTCCTTTGATCCTTTCTTCATCTCTTGCTGTCTTCCTTTGTGAACTGATGGTTTTACATAGTGGTATACTTTGATTCTCTTCTTTTTATTTTGTATGTTCTGGTAGTTCTATTTGTAGTTTTTTAAGGAACCTCCATACTGTTCTCCATAGTGGGTGTACCAATTCACATTCCCACCAGCAGTGCAAGAGTGTTCCCTTTTCTCCACACCCTCTCCAGCATTTATTGTTTCTCGATTTTTTGGTGGCCATTCTGACTAGTGTGAGATGATATCTCATTGTAGTTTTGACTTGCATTTCTCTAATGATTAAAGATGTTGAGCATTCTTTCATGTGTTTGTTGGCAGTCTGTATATCTTCTTTGGAGAAATGTCTATTTAGATCTTCTGCCCATTTTTGGATTGGAAACTTCAAAGCTTTTGCACAGCAAAGGAAACCATAAACAAGACCAAAAGACAACCCTGAGAATGGGAGAAAATACTTGCAAATGAAGCAACTGACAAAGGATTAATCTCCAAAATTTATAAGCAGCTCATGCAGCTCAATAGTATTAGAGTATTCTGAATCTGACCATTACTTTTACCTGTGTGTTTCATATTTTCATGTATTTCTTGTTGCTAGTTAGTATCTTTTTGTTTCATCTTGAAGAACTTTTAAAATTTCCTGTAAGGCAGATTTGGTGGTGTTGAACTCCCTCAGCATTTGTTTATTACAGAAAAATCTTTATTTCACCTTCATTTCTGCAGGAAAATTTTTCTGGGTAAAGTATTCTTGGCAGTTTTTTTCTTTCAGCACTTTGAATGTATCATCCCCCTCCATAATCGCCTGCAAAGTTTCTGCTGAGAAATTCACTTATAAACTCATGGGGGTTCTCTTGTATGAGAACTTTTTTTCTCTTGCTGCTTTTAAAATTCTCTGTTTGTTTCTGATTTTAATCAGTTTTATTATAATATGTCTTGAGAAGATTGTTTTAGATTGGAATTTTCAGATAGTCTGTCAGCTTTATGAACTTGGATGTCCAAATCTCTCCCCAGGTTTGGGAATTGTTCAGCCATTATTTCTTTAAACAAGCTTTCTGCCCCTTTCTCTCTCTCTTTCCTTCTGGGACTTATGAATTATGAATAGAATGTTTCTCTTTATAGTGCCCCTTAAATCCCATACAGTTCTTTTATTCCTTTTTCATTCTTTCTTTTTTTTTCTCCTTAGACTGGGGAATAATTTCAAATGACTTGTCTTTGAGATCACAGATTCTTTCTTCTGCCTGGTCCAGTCTGCTCTGGAAGCTCTCTATTGAATTCTTCAGATCAGTAATTGTATTCTTCATCACCAAAATTTCTGTTTGTGTGGGTTTTTTAAAAAATGTTTTCTCCATCTTTATTGAACTTCTCATTTTGTTCTTATGTTCTTTTCCTGATTTCATTAAATTGTTCATCTGCATTCTTTTGTATCTCTCTGAGTATCCCTAGAACAATTGTTTTGAATTCTTTGTCTGGAAGTTCCTGTATTTTCATTTATTTGGGGTCAGTAACTAGAGGTTTATTGTATTCCTTTGTTGCAGCCATATTTTCCTGGTTCTTTATGATCCCTGTAGGCTTATGTAGGTGACTGAGCATTTGAAGAAGGCATCAACTCTTCCAGACATTGTGGATTAAAGTTGGTAAGAAAAGACCTTCACCTGTGAATGGGGGCATGCTTGAGCAAGCTGTGACCATGTGTCTAGTGATACAGGGCACCAACTATGGGTGGCGTATGGTGGCTCGAGGTACAGGGGGCATGGTTACTTGTTGGCTTATGCTGCTGAGTTGCATAACATCTACAGTTGTGTGGTCCTTGGCAAGCACTGCAGAGGGCCCACAGAGGCTACAGGGGCAGTGTAGTTCTTCAGCAGTGACTTCAGGTCCAGTTGCTAGGGACCAGGGCATGCATTGGTGGTAGCTCGATTGAGTGGTGTGCACATGCTTGGCTGTGAGGGCCAGCTGCTGGTCCCTGTGTAGTGTCAGTGATAGTTGCAAACACGCATACAGTGGTGGGGTCCCAGGAAAGCAACAGGGGTCAGGGCCAACTGCAGATACTGGTAGATACAGGGGCTTCTAGTTCTCACTATGGGCACATGGTAGTGGAAGCCAGTGTTGGGAGTCAGATTGGGGAAATGCAGGTACCCAGTTGGAAAGGCTAGCAGCAGGTGAACCCAGCGATGTAGGCCAGTGACAGGAGGTAGGGCTGGATCTGGGCCCACACATGGCTGCAGGGGCCCTGGCTGTTTGCACACACTCCTGTGGCTGTGCAGTCTCTCCATGGGCGCACACGGCAGTGGAGGCTGGTAATAAGGGTCAGGCCAGGAGTGTGCAGGTGCACAGATGGAGGGGCTAGCAACAGATGAGCCCAGTGGTGCAGGCCAGTGACAGAAGACAGGTCCAGATCCAGGCCCACAAGCAGCTGTGGGAGGCCTGGCGGTCAGTTCACTCCTGTGGCTACAGGGTATCCGTATGTGTGTTCATACAGCAGTGGAAGCCTGTGATGCGGGTTGGATTTGCTGCACGTAGGTGGACATCTCAGGGGTAGTTGCAGATGAGCCTAGAGGCGCAGGCCAGTGACAGGAGATGGGGCCAAATCTGGGCCCACAAGCTGCTTGGGGGCCTTGGCTACTGACATGCACTTCTGTAGCTGTAGGATCTTGCCATGGGTGCACACAAGGCAGTAGAGGCCGGTGACAGGTGTTAGGCCAGCAGCATGGAAGTGCACAGGGGTGGGGCTACCCCCAAGTGTGTATATGATGGTGGGAGTCAGCTATGGAATTCTGGCATCTTGGGGTCACATAGCTGCAGATGCCTGGGCTCTGGTGGGGGTGACGTGGAGGTAAGGAGCAGTGAGGGACTCAGGCAGCTGGCGTCAGCAAACGTGAAAACATGTGGGGCAAAACCTAGTGAAATCTGCAGGGGGCCTGTGGTGGCTTTGTGGGCCACTGGTGAAAACTCCTGAGGCTTTCTGCAGGGCAGGTCACTGGCTACCGTGTTTGCTCCCACTGTGTAGCTGATACTTGTAGCCCCGCTTTCCTTCCTCATTGCTAAATGTCTCTTACATCTCAGCTTTGCTGGTCTCTGGGTGGAGTGAACCAAAGCAGGTCCCTCTTGTGTTGCCCCAAAAGTCTGGGGAAGCTGGTCTCTCACCCCGTTCTCCCTTTCCTGGTGAGGGGAACTCTATAGCTGAGGAGGTCCCGCTTAGAGCTGATCAGTGGTGGCTTTGGGGATGGGATGATGCAGGCACAATGAAGGTGTTTTTCCTACCTGTTTTGTGCAGTTATTCTCAGGTTGTTTGTTCCACTGTGTTGCTGAAGTTTCTTAAGTAGGCTCCAGAGCTCTCCCAGAACTATTTTTGTTTGTGGATAGCTACCTAATTGTTCATCTTTGTGGGGGAACAGAGTCTGAGGTCTCCTATTCTGCCATCTTGATGATGTCACTCTTTTCTCAAGATACTTTAAAAATTCCTTGTTGATTTCTTCTTTGAGCCTTTGATTGTTCAGCAAATATCTTATTAACAGAGCAGTGACAAGAAGAAACTTTAGTTGGATCTAGTGCAGCTATGAAATCAGCAAATTGCTGTGTCTAATTATGTGAGCCATGAACAATTAGAGAAGTGACTAGAGCACCACAAATGGTCATGTCAAGTTTTCTTCCATGCTGAGAACCTTCAGTTCCTATCAGTGTCATGAAGTTGTCGTATCTGTCTTCTTCAGTTGAATATTTTTCAAGGAACGTGGGTAAGGGATGAAATATACCTGTCTCTGTTAGGTAATCTGGGGGAGAGCATGCTGAAGTGCTTTGAAAATAATGTGTCTTCAACTCAGAAACAGATGCTTCATTTTTGTTGGGTCTAGCAGGGGTCTCTATTAGACCCCTAGGACAATCTTCTCTCATGGTTCATTGAGGGAAATTGGCAATGAACCTGCCAGCTGTGCTTCTGGTTCCAGAAATTCTCCTTTCTCTCTCTACCCATCAAAACAGTTTTTCGGGCAAGTAGGCGTCCCACATTAGATTGTGAGCTCCTTTCTGAGCAAAGGCCATGTTGATTAAACTTAGGTTTTTTCCTCCACAAGCCCAGCATTTGACACAGAATATGTGGAGTTCCTCCATAAATAATGGTTAAGGACAATCAAACCCATCTAAGCTTCATGTTATCCCCTCAGGGTTCAGTGGTCCTTAGGAGAAAATGACTATTGATAGGTTAATTGGGTGAAAGGGTATATAAACTAGTTTATGTGTTACCTCTCTTGAATAAAAGACTGCTTAATCTACCTACAATATATAAATCTCCAGAAAGGCTCTTACCAAGTGAATATCTGTGGAAATATCCTGGCAGATGAGAGCAAATAAAGTGAATTTTCTGTGAAAACTGAATTCACTTACAAACTTTAGATGTATGGACAGAGCTGCTTATAGGCTGCGTCTAAAGCCTAGTCTACTCAACAGAATAATCTGTGGAACTTTAAAAAAATACGGGGTGATTCATAAAGAGTTGACAACTTCACAGACTCATTTCTTAGTCACTAGATTATATATTAACATGTATGTACCAAATTATAGAGATATACTTACATTTGCCAATTATGTGGGTTAGAGCTTGCTGAAGTTGATTTTGTGAGTGTAGTGCAAAGGTCGTTTTTTGGACTATACAACAAACCTCTATAGGTCCTAACGATGTTTACTGGTGCTCCAAAGAGATGGGGTAAAAAAAACATGCACCTGTAAAGGGCATTAGCACCGAGTGGTCTAGTGTGTCTAAGGTAGTCGTCAGTCACATTGGTGTCACCATCAGCAAAGTCCCAGGAAAAGTTAGCAGTTAACCAGGCATCTGTTAGCCATTGGTCTGGTACATTTTCTATAAACTGCTGAAGATGAAATTAGGCCCCTTGCACCTGATGAAGACCTTAATGGAGGCACATCATGCAAAATGATATAACTTCTGCAGTTTTCAGTCAAATGGAAATGAATTTCACATGTTACTTCATATTCAGTGAAGAGGCTACATTTTACTGAAGTGAAAAAGTGAAGCACCATAATTTCCACTTAATGAGACGATGGAAACCAACGTGACACATGTAAAAATGCTGTCAAAAGTTAACATCTTTTGTTCTATCTCTTGCACATGGGACTTTGGTCGACTTTTTTTGTGTACAGACATTGACGGTAATCCCATATCGGATGGAGTGTGATTTTTCTCCTCTGTTAAAAGGGTATCTCCTTCAACTTCACTTCCAGAAGGATGAGTCTCTGTTTTATTTCCATAACAAGTCTGGAGGTCCCCTAATAAACATCTAACATGACATTAGACTGGGTATAGTGTACAAACTTTGACGTACCTGGAAACTGTTTGCCACCCAGATCCCCAGTGCAAATCTTATTACACTGTGCAAATCTTTTCCCTTGTAGAGGTATGTTCAGAACTCCGTGGTTTGTACCACTTCTTTCTTGAAGGCTTGAGAAAATCAAAGAACACAATCTGGCTGCTGTTCCTACCATGAGAGTCTGGGATAAATTACTATAGGACTGAACGTGGGTCTGTGTGGTAAAGAATAAATATTGAGCATTTGTAAGATTATAAAAATAATTGGGATAGATGTTTTTATAAATTAGTTTGGCTATGTGCTCATATAGACACAATTACTGAGTAATTAATTTTGAAAAGGGTTTAATTATTTTCTGAATCGCCCATATACATGCCAGGGATACAATCCTTCCTATATGTTAAGACCGGCTTTGTGCTCGCCATCTACATATTTGAAATGATCTAAGAAGATGCAGATTTGGAACCAGAGTGGAAAACCCCTCAGAAACAGCCATTACTGTTTGCCCTTATTCTATTCTCCAGTCTAGACTGATAATACTGAACTTTATGATCCTCTGCAATCCCCACCCCAAATTAGCACATATACACACGAGTGTGTGTGTGCCCACACACATGGGTACATGCGTATAAACATGCACCTTGGAACTGAGTATTCAGAGCTGCCAGAGACTAAATCGTGCCTCCTTCCAACAGTTCTCTGAGATCTTTACAACACCATTCTGGTGATCTTTACTTAATTATAATACATCATAATTACGTAACGGCACATTGTAATTGTATGATTACATGTGTTTACAGTCAATAGACAATTAGAGATAATCACCCGTAGCACATAAATGCATGATGACAAAAAGTTACTTGATGGAAACTAGGAACCTGCATAGAAAGTGAAGTGGATCAAATGCTATTCTGATTCTGCTATTTTGATATTTTCTGTCTAGCAGTGCTCATGAGGTGCAGCTGGCAAGACACCTTGCCTCAGGGTGGAGAAAGAGCTTTGGAAAAGTATTCTAACTGAAGAAAATGGAAATGAAGAAAAAAATCAGGAAAAACTTTCTTGGTTAAATTTGCAGGAACAGCTAATACTGAAATTAACTGAATTGAATACTGAAAATCACTGATAATAAATTTCAGTTAATACTAAAACTAACATTTGAAAATTTATATCTTTTTGACGACTTAAACACCTGTTGGGGTATTGATGAATGGGAGTGTCATTACACGTAGACATCATGTTAGAAACAGAGGCACACAGTCTTCCGTTTTCGCTGCCCATTCATTTATTCACTCGCTCATTCCTCCATCTTATGTATATTGAGTGCCAGTCATGTACTGAGACGTGAGTTAGACACTGGTCATGTCCTTATTCTTCAGTAGCCATTCTCGCCTCTGGTCTGCAGTGCTTTTACCTTCTTCCACAGTGTGTAATGCATACCCTCCCCTTCAAAACTTTCCTTTGGTATCTCTCTCTATCATGGTTGGGTTGTCATCTAGGTGGTAATGAGTTGTCAGGATCTCGGAAGTAAAACAAACCAAAACAAAAAAACCCCACATGCTCAGGTGTTACGGAATTAAGGGGTGATTTTAGTACTAGTACTGATAGGCACTGATGCAATAGTGCTCCTGTCTGGAGCTCATCAGTGTCTTCCAAGTGCTGCATCTACTCAGACCTAAAGCTGCGAGCCCAGGAGGCGGTGCATGCGGTCCTGAAGCAAAACACTCTCCTAACTCCTACGTCCACCACTCGCATTGGACTGTGTGCTCCTTGAGGAAACAGGTACCATCTGAATAATAACCAGCATATCGCAAAGGACTGTGGGACAAGTCATCTGTATATGCTTGCTAACTCTCTGAATGAAGAGGAGTTAAATAATAAGCAGGGCCACCCCGCCCACGTTTCCTCTCTGTAACAACCAGAAGTGAACAATTTTCCACATGAGTACTCTTCATACATCCTAACATCTTTAAATCAAATATCTATAGTTCATATTCTGTTTTTTTAGCATCTTTATTGGGGTATAATTGCTTTACAATGTGTGTTAGTTTCTGCTTTATAACAAAGTGAATCAGTTATAGATATACATATGTTCCCATATCTCTTGCGTCTCCCTCCCTCCCACCCTCCCTATCCCACCCCTCCAGGTGGTCACAAAGCACCAAGCCGATCTCCCTGTGCTATGTGGCTGCTTCCCACTAGCTATCTACCTTACGTTTGTTAGTGTGTATATGTCCATGACTTGCTTACCAACTACCAATTATCATCATTATTCTAAAGGTGCTTGATTTAAATATCTGTGAACTATTCAGTTGGAAACTAATACTAGCAATTTCACAGTAAGCAGATCCCTAACCCCCAAGGGAATCTGCTATTTAAAGAAATTTTGTGGTAAAATATTTTCTAAAAATAGGATCACAGAGTTGTAGCATCTTGGAGTAGGAAGGGACCTTAGAGGTCATCTGGTCCAAATTTCTCGTTTCCACTGAATATAGAAACCTACACTATTATATCCTTGGAAGGCATTTAGTCTGGTTAAACATTTCAAGAAACGTGCTTGGTATTGTACAAGGCAATCCATTCTGTTCTATTGACCTCCTTACACTGAATTGAAACATACCTCCTTTTAACTTTTCATGCTTCTAATTCTCCTCGGGGAACTACACGGAATAAGGCTGTATCTTCTTCCACATGATAACTCTTGAGATAGGTAAGTGCCGTCCTTGCTCAACTTGTGCCTCCATTTCTTTGTTTTTGCCATCTAGACATTGTCAGGGTTTCACATATTCTCTGTATGTTATGGTTTTAGAACTACTTAGCCCTATCCTTTGGATTTTCTCCTGACTGCTGGTATCCCTCTGAAAATGTGAGGGATATCTTATTCTGGGTTGGCTTGACCCAGAATAGAGGAGAGAGCCTATTAAACTCGTCCCCTCATTGGGGAAGGTGTTCTTCTTCCTAAGTACAGAACTATTCTTTATTAAATTATTTTATTTGATTTATCATTCCAGTCTATTGAAATGTCTTTGAATCATGATTCTTTTATATTAACTATCTGTTTCTGCTTTGATTAATTTATAACTGTGGTCAATCAGTGAACTTTGAGGGATTACTCTGAGTTATTGAGAATGTGAATAAGGCCTGTGACAGGAACCTGTTCATCCAGATTGCCCCTGATTTATTCTTCGGGGTGCATACTCTGGCTGTGGTCATCCAGCTTCATAAGTATCTACTTAACTGAGTCCACTCAGCATCGTTCTGTGTAGTTGCCAGAGTTATTACGTTCTTTTCTGAAATCTACATGGGCTCTAATTGTAACGTTCAGCAAATCTGCTAGCAAATCTGCCAGCTAAGTAACACTACAGAAAAAAAAGAAATGAACATGAAATTTTAGAAAACCCACACTGGCTGCTTTCAGAAATGCCTAGCAGTCATCTGCTTATTAACCCATTCTTGACGTTTTCTGGAAATAAACATCTCTCTCTCTCAATTTTTGTTCCAGAATCCAACAATTTTCTGGTTTTGAAAATTAAGGCACTTACTCATATTTAGTTTTCAGATAACTTCCTCATTGCTGACCATTTCTCAAAGGATAATAAGAGTAGTTTAGCAATTATAAATACATATTCTATCCTTCACAATTGAATTAATCAGAGTCATTTATATCAACCTACTGCTGCTCATTATAGGCTCTAGATCTTACTTAGGATTTAATCCCCTCCCAATATGTGCATATTCATATGGGATTCACTTGTAAGTTATGCCTTTTTAGATGGATTTACAATGACTCCAGGAGCATAGAGCTCCTGGGGAGCATATTCGTTTAACGTACTCACTGTAGGTTAAATCTGAAAAAAACTGTTAAAATTGTCCTAGCACCTTCTGACTTCTTTATCTTCTCCACACTTACCATACACGAACAAGTTCTACATCTTTCCAATCCTTGTGTACCTTTCTTACTGTACTTCTCACAGATGAGGCATACAGATACCCTTCTCTTCAGTGCCCTCTTAATTGCTAGCAGGGCTTTTCCTTCTACCCCTTAATCCTACTAGGAGCTCAAGGCTCTCATACTGATTCCTGAACTCCAGGGATCTCCTTGTGGTGTCCCACTAGGCCTAGACAGGGTTCCATAATTTGGACATTCGCTTAGGCTAATTTTCTCACAGACCAGATAGTCTCCTGGGATTCTACTCTCTGCCATGTGATAAGTTATTTTCTACAGCTAAGTTAGCTAAATAGGTTGCCACTCATCTCAGGTAACGGAATGTCTTAACCTGGATGACAGGGGCTTGACTCTAAAGGCTATTATTGCTTTGGATGGTGTTCATTGCAAGAATCAGGGCACATTGGGGCAGGGGTGTGGCAGAAGAGAGATTTTAGAGCAAATCAGTGTTGTTCCCCAGAATGGAACACTATATAGATACTCACTTACTCTGCCATGAGACTTTGCAAAAGTGAGGTTGAGGGGTTTTCTGCTGACTTACACCATGCTTGTGACAAATTGGAAGGTGGAGACAATATGACAGGAAATGTTTCTGACTCAACAGATTGAATTTCAAACACGAGTCTCCTCTGGGCTCTTAACTGCAGGCTATGGTCTGTTTCCTGGGTTACGATATTGGGCTGTAGTATTCTCATCTTGGCTCTTTCTTCTCCAGAGGCAGTGAAAAGTCTTGTGTCACCTTCTCACACCTCAGTTAGACATAAAGGCTGAGACAATACTATTCTCAGTCCTGATGGGGTGAGGAAGAGTTAATTAGAGCAGAATGACTTTTTCTCTTCCCTGGCTTCAGCTTAAATACCTCTCCATTTCTCTTTCAGTATCACCTTTTCTCAATTCTGAACTTTCAGGGCGAGAAAAAAACAGGTCATGGCTGCTTCCTGTATGATAGGTTTCATGGCCACATTAGCAGTAATCCTGAGAAATTACCTGGGTTTTGGTATTTGTGACATATACTTGACAAGAATAGCCCATTTAATCAGAACACCGCCCACTCAGTGATTATTAAGGCAACTTGAATAAAAAAAAAATACAGCCATATGGAAAAATACATTAAATCATTCTCTGCCTGCAAAACACATACATCACACACACACACACACACACACACACACACACACACACACAAACTCCACAAGCACACGCATAGGACCTGACTTTCCTATTTTGTCAATTTTCCCATCACAGAATCTAAAGTTGGAGTCAGAAGGAGAGGGCAAAGGTGTTTAGTTGACTTCGTATAACAACTCTGGAGTTTCTGTGGCCTTCTCTGTCTGCCTCCATTTTTGTGCTTCCGCATAGCTCCGTTGACATCTCTGGTACACTTGGGCAGTGCACAAGGTCACTTAATGTGGACAAAATACTCTGAATTTAGAGAGTTTAATTGTTGGGGGCACTGGGGAATTGATAGAAGACAGGCAGTTAAAGTACTTGCAATAGGTTCTTCATTTTCAGAGCTTAATACCAAGAGCTTCAGAGGACGGAATGTTTCATCATAGAAAGAATTGGATTTAAATCTAGCTTCCTGGCTCTTCCTCACTTAACCTCTCTGAGCCTCTATTTTATCTGTAAATTGTAGGATTACTGTGAATATTAAAGGAGGTGATATATAAAAAAGAGTCCTGCAAAATATAACTATTAAAATTATTTGAGGAAGTGGGGGAGGAAGTGATGGAGGGAGAATAAACCAATATTTATTGAAATTCCACATGATCAGTTGGAAATAAGGGCCCAGGTAGCATAAATTATGTAGGTTTCTTTTTTTGAATTCCTATCCATTCCCTGTACTAGACAAAAAACTCACCTGTGGCGTTCAATGAATTAAAGAAGGAGTAAATATTTGCAAAATGATTCCTTGCTGACTATATAAAAGTGAGGGCACCATAATATTACTGTTGTGATTTTAAAGTTTTCAACATCAGTCGTTATGAAAGGAATTTTGTCCATACCCTGCTCTCAGAGAAGTTTGGTACCTTGATTTTTGTGGCTATATGATTCAACCAAGTTTTCTAAACTCAAATATCCTTAAAATTTTAATTTATTTACTATAATTCCCTTAGTGTTTTTGTCTCAGTTCTATGTTTTACTTTATTTAATTTTCATCATCAGTCCTTTTACCACAATGTCTACATTCCTGAGATAATTTATCTTATTCATCTTTATTTAACCAGATTTTATCATCAGGTAATTTTTTCAAGAATAACTATAGTTGCCGTACTCTCTGAGGTTCTTGCTTGCTTCAGATATCCTGTAGCCTTTGTTCTGCAGGACCACCTGCCTAGGTATCATATATTTGGGTCACTCTTTACTTCACATAGAACTTGGTAGATATTGTTTTACTGTCTTCTGGTATTGAATGTTGCTGTGGAGACTTCTGATATCAACCAAATCTTCCCTCTTATACATAGTCTGTTTAATGCCTAAATGCATTAATATTTCTTTTATTAACATTGAAACTCAGTGACTCAACCAGACTGTGCGTTGATTTGAGTCTATCAATTTCTGTATCGATTTTTTTTGTGGAGCATGATGTGCTATCTTCTTCTGCAGAGTCAGTTCTTTCTTCAGAGAAATATTCTTGTAAGGTTTCACATATATATTATGAATATATATATATATATATAATATATTATTAAACACACACATTAGGATCCCTGATTGGATTGTCTTTGCCTAATGCACACACACATACACATACCCCAAATCTTATCTCTAATTGCTTTATTATTTATCTTTTTTTCCCTGGATTCCCTGTGATTATTTCAGGTACTTTCTCTTTTTCAGTAATTAGGTTTTGCTCCATATTTCATCTGTTTTGTGAGTATCAATGTTTATTAGTTCTGTAATGGTATTGTTTTGATCCTTGGTTTGCTTTATTATCTCAGTAATCTCACTTGTCATCTCAATGTGGTGTTTTAATTTTCTCATCTCTGGGACCTTATTGTACCGAAATCACATTCTTATTAAACTCTTCCATAGCATGAAGTACACACAGGGTATTTTCTTCCTTTCATTGGCATATGCCTTTTGTTTTCATATTGGATTATTCAATCCTCTTTCCATGTCTTAAATTGGGTTCTCCAGAAGCAGCCCCCGAGAGGGAAGATTCCTGGGTGAGTAATTTATTGAAGCAGGAAGTACTGCCCAGGGAAATCCCAGGAGAACCGAGAGAGGGACAGTGAAAAGCCATGCAAAGATGTGTCTTAGGCAAAGCCTTATAAATGGTAGATTCAGCTTGTTTAGGTAGAGAGATTCTAGAATGTACGTTACAACTCAGAGTTCCCTCAAACCAACTCAAGAAGAACTTTCATACTCTTTTCACCCATCTGCCATTGGCTAACGCCAAATTGATTGGGGTAGAGGGAGAGAGATCAGTACATTTTTGGGAGCTTCCATTTCTGCCAGACTATAGGCAAAGTAGACTCTAGTAGCCTGAAGGGCAGACCTCTGAAAAAGTGCCTTAGATGCAGGTTGTTAGAAACAAATTCACATCAAAGCAAAGGAAACACACACACACACAAACGTGTATGAAAGGATTTGTGGTGATCTAGGAGAAGTGGGAACACTGTCTCCTATACTCGCTGTATTACTTTCATGGATTATTTGAATAGGTTTTATAGTTGCCATGCAACTCCTTCTCATATCGCCTATTGGTCATGCTTACCATGTGTAACTGCTGTTCAGATATTTCATTTATTCTTATCTAAGGTAGATGAAATTTCCTTTATTTCCTTCATATTGTATTTGAGTCCTCTTGTTCTTTATCTCCCAGGTATATTTTGAGAAATGGAGTACAGAAAGTTGGGGTAGGTGGAAGGGAAGAGCTGCACTGCTCACGGGTATAACTGTGTGGATGACGTGGATTCTGCTGTTCCTTCAAAGATTGTATAAGAGGTCCTATATCTGGACTCAGTCCACCAACTTGGAGAATATATCATATTCCTCTATCAGAATGCGCTTGAACTTTAGATCAATCCTACAGTCTGTTATGGAACCCTGAAAAATGTCAGGGTTTTCTTGCCTCTGTTGAATTCTTGCTGATGGTAAGTATGGACTCCTACTCTTGAAGATTTTACAACTTTTCTCTGGAATCTGTCCATCTACTTTTGTCCAGATTTGGAGTTTACTCACGAAAATACTCGAGATCTGTTGATCTACTTACTGCCTTTACTCAGAATGGAATTTATAGGAACCCCACAGAACCACACCATAATATTTTGTTTCTTTCTTTGGCTACCACTTTTCAAAGTTAATAATATAAGTTTCTATTATGTTATTTATATGGTGCGGCTATGGAATTTCTTTTCCTCATTTATTTGTTCATTTAGGGAGAGAGATTCTGTGATTTAGCTTTACTATCCCGTTACAGCTGGGATACTTACTGTCTTCTCAATCAGAAGTTTTCCTGTTTGTTTTGGTGAAATAGAATAAAATCCTTCCTGTCAAATTTTCTTCATACGTTTACATCTTTACTTGTATCTTATGAATGTTGAAAATCACATAATGGTCTTTGCATCAATCAACTTTTAAACCTGCATATAATACTTGGAGTTGTAAAAATCTAATTTAGACAATAAACAGTTTCTTAAAAAGTCGTCTCTAATCAGAGGAAGTAATTTTCAAACATCCCTTAATTATAATTAAACATAATTTTGGTCATAGATTTTCTGTGGTTTTACACCAGGAAAACAGAAGAGAATAGTAATCAGCTCTTCACACTCTCCCTGTGAATATTTCATGATGGTTATATCAGCATATCAGACTCCGCTCTGCCTTGGTTCAAATATCACTTAAATTGAATGAGTGTTGCATTCATGGTGTCTACTCTCATCTCTCTAGAGAATGTCTAGGCTGCTAAATATGCTATTTAGATTATTTGGGTAATAGCAGAGAGGATGAGGAACTGGAAGAGGCGTATGAAGTATTTTCAGTGTGGCAAAGGGGAACAGCCTACATAATCACCTGTGGACATTTATTCTTTGAATAGGATGTGAAATTCTCCACTACCTATTCCTACAATGCTAGCAGGCATCATGTGGTCAGTAATGTTTCCCAGGACGATATATCCTAGTTGGAATCTGTCCTCACTACAATACTACTCTGAAATCACAGCTACTCTGAGAGGAGGCCTCATCACGGTAACAATTTGGAGAAGGTCTTGTTCTTTTGGACTGCTGTGAAAGAAGGCAGCTAACTAAAGTTTGTGGCTGTTTGAGATCTTCAAAAAGTAAGGGAAACCCTAGTTTTTGCCTACATCATTTGATTGCTGTACTTGTGAAACAGTTTTGCAAGGTAATTCTTTTGTCCCTGTTTACTGCTACTTAGCCTCTATTTTAAAGGAAAATAAGGGCTGGGAGAAACTAGATCACCATGAAGAAAAACCAGATAAAGAGTCAATAAAGATTTCTGCTGTAATATTTTCTCAGACAAAATATATTAAAAAATAGTTGGTGGGATATGTCTTTCTCATTCAGGTCAAATTCTGTTTAGCTCATTAGTAGCTGAATCATTTTCAGATATGTGTTGGTAGTTTCTGTTTGTTTCTAGTGGACAGATGTGAATGATTCGTTTCTGTCAGCTTACCCATTCTCAGAAAACCAGATTTGTCATTCTGCTGTTGGGGTCATAGAGTCACCCAGTCATCAGCTGCTGACTGCCTATCTGCTTTGACAGGGAAGGAAATTGAGGGTGTTAGTAGAAGTTATTTAGGATCACTCAGTGAGTGTATTGAAAGGAAACCACGAGAAGTGCTTTGACAGATTTGAATTTAGAGGAAGATAACACCAAGCAGAAAAACAGTAAAGTTTGTGTATCAAGTGCTTTTTCATAAAAAGGATTGTATTGTATCATTCATCTGTATACCCATAAACACATATTCTTTTTGCCTTTCTCATCAGTCATAGCATAAAATATGAAGTAATCAAATGATCAAATAGGCATTTATAGTTTTCTAGACTATATTACTTTGCTCTTAATTACCAGGATGCATGTGTAAATGTGTGTGCATATGTGTGTATTTTATGCTGAGCCATATGAAATTACCTACGTTGTAGGTCAAAAGTAGTCAAATATTGGCAATTCCATATGGTTTAATCCAACATACTGTAGATGATTAAGACATTCACAGTTTTGGATATTACTCATGAGTAATCCAAAAAGTCATTACTTTTAGTGATTTTTAAAATCTTACTAAGGCAAAATTTAAATTGCATGTACTACAAGGCAAGTATATGTGAGGGAGTCCTTAACTAATGAATTGCATAGTCCCTAGTTTTAATTATCTTTATTAAAAAAATTGTTTTAAGTGAAAAAAACCCCACATTTCTTCCAGCTATTGCTAGAGGTATATGGAAAAAAGTGAAGTAAGTGATGGTTCTTAGCTGGGCAATAGATTTAGTTGGTAAAGAATAAAGCATCAGATCTATGATAGTTCAGTATATGGTTTGAATAATTCACTCTATATGCACTATGTGGAACTAAGAAGATTTCACTCCTGAAATTGTTTCCGCCAGTGCTAAAACAAGTGCAAAAATGTTCATCGAGAGAGAGATAAATTAATGAGTGCTTAAAAAGAATTAATTGGCTTAGTGTTGCTAGCTTGGTTTTGCTCTTCAGCACTGATTCTCTCCTCTTTCATATAACAGTACAGTTGACCCTTGAACAATAAGGTTTTGAACCTCATAGGTCCACTTATACGTTGATTTTTTCAATAGTAAATACTACGGTACTACACCGTGGTTGGATGCAGAAACGCCAATATGGGGGAACCGCGTATATGGAAGGCCAACTACAAGCTTTGCATGAAATTTTGACTGTGCTGAGGGTTGGTGCCCCTGACCCCCACATTGTTCAAGGATCAACTGTACTCTGAACTTCGTCTAGAATCCACCCTCTCCTTAGCTCTCCCATCTTCTCAGCTAAGTGATTTACGTGGAATTGATTCTACATCCAGCTTCAAGTGGGTGTGGATCGGCCTAAACTAATCAGTGTATGGCATTCACCTAATAAGTGGGTCTTGAGTAAGTGCATGATGTGATCCAGTCCAATCATAATGAACCTCAGGAGGTTTGTTGAGAATGCCAGGTCAAAGATTTTCTCTTTTCTACTGGGTCTAATACTCTGAGAATGCATGGTTTGGAATTACTGCAGCTGTCTTTGATACCATGAGGAGAGACAGCCTGAGGACAAATTTTGAGGGCAGAGGAAGACAGAGATTTATATGACAACAGAACTGGAACTCTGATGATGTCTTGAATTTCTGGATCAAACTATGCCTAAAGTCAGCCATACTTTGGATATTTCTATTCTCTGAGCCAATCAATATCCTATTTTGTTGAGAAACTTTTATTCAGTTTTATTTCTCACCAGAAATCACAAGCATCCTACCCAATAATATGTGGTTACTTTGAGGTTTGAGTATAGGCATAAGAAACATGTGATTCTCCATACAAACGTGATTTGAGAGAAAGCCAGGGAATCGTTCAGAAGTGTAGGATGCAACTGTTAGAGGAAACACTAAAGTGTCTGCGTGAACAGTTTTTCACCATGAGTAAAATTTGGGTGAATAATTAAAATGTGTGTTCCATTAAGCGTTTTTCCCAAGTATAAAAGTATACACTCATATGAAAAAATTAAAATAGGCAAGTTCAAGACAAAAAACAACAGTCACCTATAATTCCACCACCCAGAGGAAAACATTATCATTTTTTTAGCACATTTGCTTTTATTCTTCTTTCTATCAATTTTTATGTAGTAGAGATCACACTGTATATACGATTTTTATCCTGCTTTTTTTCATTCAACACCAAATAATAGGCATTTTCCCACCTCATTAACAACTTTTCATGAAGAACATGTTTTTCTTCCCAAGGAAATGACACTTTATTTGGGGATGTAATACAAATACACATGAAACAATGAATAGTATAGTAAAAAAAAAACTTAGGTAATACAATTAACTTGAGACTATGACTATGCTGAAACTAATATGATTGCTTTATTTAAAATATCAATTAAAAATACCAATTAAAATCAAATTATCTGATTTTCTAAAAGTTTAGAAAATCAGGAAATTTGTCATAGCAAAGGTAGAACTTATAGGAGAATAGAGTATAGCTTAGGAGCAAGGAAGGGATTAGACAGTCTAGACCAAGAGAATTGCATTTAATATGTATGCTGATCCAATTGAGGCATGATCTATGTATAAGGAACAAGGACTAGGATGAAGATTTAGTAAAGGGTGGTCAGAAATAAGTGTAGATATATAGTATAGGGACTTCCCTGGCGGTCCAGTGGCTAAGACTCTGTGCTCCCAATGCAGGGGACCCAGGTTTGATCCCTGGTCAGGGAACTAGATCCCACATGCCGCAACTAAGAGTTCGCATTCTACAACTAAGAAGTCCACATGCCACAACTAAAGATCTAGCATGCCACAATGAAGATCCCGTGTGCTGCAACTAAGACCTCGTGCAGCCAAATAAATAAATAAATATTTAAAAAAGAGAGTCGATATATAAAGTGTTTGATTTTGGAAGATCTTGTAAATCAGAAAAAAGGTTTCTATTTCTGTAGAGTAATGAGGTGCATGTAAACATCTGGATTAATCTAGGACTGATTGGTTTAAGAGGCATAAAGGGGACTATGTCATCTTATATGACATGTTTTAACTAAGAATTGTGGATAAAGAGGAAACCAAATGACATTAGTAAGACCCTTCCAAAAGGATACAACGCAAAGTATGGTGTTGCTTTTGCTAGAGAATTTGAGATCAAGTGCTCTAGTTGAATTATGGCACTTTCTTAGAATTGTATGGTGCCCATATGCTTACTTTATTTAGTTTCCTCCCTGAAAACCTATGATATAGATGTCATTGTTGTTATCTTTACTTTATAAAAGGAGAAACGAAGGCTCAGAGAAATTGCAGGAACAGTAATCCAGCTCAAACTAGCTTAAGCTAGTGTAATATAAATATAAATATGGATATGTTTATGAAAGTGAATATTGTTTGAACCAGATTACTGACCCTTGCAGCCAAATAATAGTTGATATAGGTTCAATTCCAACACAGGTCTTTTTCCAACTAGTCCTATGTTCTTACCACACTTCGCTGCATTGCTAATGTTAATGTTAGGCTCCTGGGTCTTTGACTATGGTAGCCGAGGCATGAGTCTTTTTATATCATTACTTCCCTGTTTGTGAATCATAAATATTCATTCATGGTTTGGGCGATGGTCGTATAGTCCACATATTTGTTATAAGTATTTATATATGATAGTATAATTAAGTCTTTGTACTGTCCTATGAGCCTTTGACTACCTAAGGCTGTGTGTTCCTCTGTACATGAAAGACAATTAGGCTTAGTATATAATGCTTAGTTCACAATATTTCCCATCAAAATCATGTTGATTTTGCTTCATTCATTGCCTTTTGGAACATACTCTATGTCTGAGATGTTTATAGCTATCTTAAATTTTGTAGCTTTATAGATAACCTGTTTATTTTTCTCCATGAATATTTGTAAGAATTTTTCTTTTAATTTGTTTTGGTCACGATGTGTCTAAGTGCAGGTCTCTTTTCATTGCCTTTTTTTAAAAACCCAGAAAAAGTTCTTCAATCATGTCTTTGATTATTGCTTCTGATATCTTCCTCAGTAACCTCCATAATCCTTGAGTTGGATTTCTATTCTCTGTATCCGTAATTTTCCTCTTGTCTTGTTCTCATGCTTGCCTATAACATTTACTTGTGGGTACTGACCAAGTGTTTTCTGGGAGTTTATGTCTCTGGATATAGACAGCAAAATAGTAAGGGTATGAGGATGGAGAGAAAATCACTCTGGTTGCTTCCAAAAGGTGTATGTATGTACTGGGTGGTTAGCCCTTGCTTTGCTGAATCATGGAAAAGACTGTGATGGAAGAATGAAGTGTGTTTTGCTCCTTAGTTTCAAGTGAGAGATCTGCTTCCGGTGGGATGGGAAAGATGGGCATGTGTTTGCGTTTCCTGTACTGCTCAGGAGTGTCAGATGACTGTATATGCTGATCTTCCTCACCACTTTTGGTTCGGACTTGCAGGTTCAGTTTAGTTCTCATTTAACACTACAAAATAATAGAGCTTATGTCAGCGACCAAATTTACTTTCACAGCTTTATAAATGATTGTTGCCCTGGCGTTATGGAATCATAAAGTGTCTGACGTTTTAATTTGTAACATTTTAAAAGGAAAGTTATATAATGTAAGTTCACAAAGTTGGAATATGTGAGAGTCTCTGGATATATATATCTTGGGAATATCAGGGCTCTCCTATCCACTATATGTGTATTGACTTGAATCTTCATATTTTACATATTTATGTGCAATAATAGTACTTACTGAATGCTTTCTATGTATTGTGAATTTTACAAGTACTTTACATGTATTAAGTCTCTTAATCCTCATTAAAACTCAGTGAGAAAGGTCCCCACTTTACAGATAAGGAAAACAAGGCACAGGGATGTTAAGTGACTTGTCTAATGTCACACCACAAGGATGTGTTGTAGCCTGGATAGAAACCCAGACAGTCTGGTTCCAGAGCCCTTGCAGTAAACCTCTACGCAATTCTATCCCCCATACGTATGTAATATACATGTATCATCTGTCTATTTACCTACTGATTGATCTGTTGATTGATGTGTGTATATGTGTGTGTGTGTGTGTGTGTGTGTGTGTGTGTGTAGAGTGAATCTGAAATGAATATCCAAGACAGCCTCCATTTCAGGATCACATCAAGTTTAATAGGTTAGATCCAGGTCTCTCCATTTGCCGAGGCTGTTGCTCTCCAAATGCCAGTTTTCCTATAATCTCTTATCTGTGCTTCTGCATTTCACTTCTGACTCATTGCTGCTTGTACTTCCACTGGTCCCAAGCATGAAGACACATTTGGATCTTGGAGTGAGAATGTTTTTGAATTTCTTACTAATGGCACTTGGATTGCCCTTGTCTTTCCTATATGGATCAGTTTTCAAATTGTGGACCTATTTCATATTTTTCATTCATTTCTGAAAATCATTATATGCTTGATTGTAGAATAAACAACACTTGCCTTGTGCTTGTGTGTAGTTGCCATTCCCTCATCTGACCCAGCGGGTCAACCAACACTCAGGCCTACCCTTCAACTTCTTAGGGTTGCGGTGGGGATTAAATGTGAGAATATATGCAGAGCATGTAACATAGTAAGTAGCACCTTCGAAGGATTAAATTAATGAAAATATGTGGACAGTTACTGTTATGGGTTGAATTGTGTCCCCCTAAAAATGCTGAAGCTCTAACTCTCAGTACCTGTAGATGTGACCTTGGAAATAGGGTCTTTGCAGATGATCAAGTTAATATGACATCATTAGAATGCACCCTAATCCAATGCAACTGTGTTTACATGAAAAAAGAAAAAGAATATTTGGATACAGAGACAGACATGCACACAGGGAGAATGCCGTGTGACCATGAAGAAAGATTGGGGTAACTCATGAACAAGCCAAGAAACACCAAATATGGCCATCAAACCATCAGAAAGTAGGAGGAAGGAATGGAACAGATACTTCCTTACATCCCTCAGGAGGAAACAGCTCTGCTGACACCTTGCTCTCAGACTTCTAACCTCCAGAACTGGAAGATTAAAAATTTCTGTTGTTTAAGCCACCCAGTTTGTGATATTCTGTCATGGAAGCTCAGCAAAGTGATAGTTACCTAAACTTCTCACATTCATGACTGGCTCTGACATATACACATAAAGAGAGTAATACAAGATCAGTGCAAAGATCTATGACTAAAACTCTGTCCTCTGGAATACATCATAAATCATGATGGTGAATTTTGAGTAGTTTCGTATGTTCCTTATTTGTGGAAGTGAGTAGATATAGAGATTTGCTTATGATAAGCCTTACTCAGGCCTATTGCCCTCTGTCACTTTCATAGAAAGAAAGTTAGAGTGATTGGGAAAGAACTGAAATGGGACAGTTCTAGAATCTGAAGTCACTTTTCCAGGCATGGCCCACTGGACAATACCACCAAAGTGCCTCTTTGTCGGTCAAGGCTGCAAGAGTGGTTGGGATGCTTACATGAGTAAAGGTGTCCTCAAATATTTTCGTCTCTGTCAAACTGCTTCCAGCTTTCTCATTTTTTCTTCTCATTTCTTTTTTTTTTCCATGTTTCTTCATCTCATGAGTAGGCAGGAAGCCTTCATCAGGTCGTTCAGGATGTATGATCCACCCACACCCAAAGGGCTGACCTATTGGCTAGAACTGCCCTCCCTAGAATGTAGGGTCAGAGAAGCTCACTTTAGGTCAGTGAGTGACATATTTCAGGCTTGATTTTATGATAGTTTCTACATTTTCCAACCCATGTTCTTGACCTTTGATTTGGCTTGAGTTTGAACATTGACTCAACTTCTCCAGGAACTCTGGCTTTGGTCCTTGACTACACCCTTTGCAATGATTATACTTAATGTCAGTCTTGTCCTCTACATTGTCTTGAGCACAATTATTTTAAACCTGACAGTGAGTTTCCTATATTAGAACCTCCAATAGATACCCACTAGAAGTCTAAGCACCTTCGCATAGTAGTATACAAGACTCTTCACAGTCCGGACTCCGCCTGTCTTTCTAGTTGCAGATCTTGTCTAGGATGCTAAAATATGCTTTCTCCCTAGAAGGGCAAATAATGGGTAACACTTCAGTTTCCCCAGAGTAGCCACTCAATACATGTTGGTTGAATTAATTAAAAAGTAAAAGATATTGGGCTGTGGCATGAGATGGGAGGAGTGCTGGGCTCCAGGCATTCCCTGGTGTCTAAGTGGAACACAGCAGCAGGACATCAGAAGCACGTTGAGTGCTGTGGCATGGTGGCAGGGCACTAACAAGAGGGATGCCGGGAACCTGCAGGGAACTTGCAGAGAAACTTTGCTTATTTTGCAGCTCTGCATTGCTAAGAACGCTTCTCTAGTACCCGTGAAGCGGCATCCGTGTCCGAGAAGGACAGTGACTAGGGCACATTGTTTTTGAAGATCTATTATTTAAATGCTGCCGTGTCGGTGAATAAATGGACATTTGGCTAATCTATACACACCTTCCTTTCACACATCCAGACCTGAAACATTACAGTGTCCTGCTAAGGCCTTAGACAATAGGATTCGTGCATCTGCAAAGTCAGAATCAAAGACTAATCCATACTTGGTTATTCTGAGTGAACTAAAACACAGTAATTCATTTTCATTATAGATCGGGCATGGTGAGGAGAGGAACTGATCCATTACTGAAATCTGCTGTCTGTTCTCCATTCAGCCCGCTGAAGCAAGGGTCAGTCTGACACCTGACTATGGGAAAGCCAGGGGGAGGGGGCTCATCCTCAGGAGTGTGAAGTTGGCCAGGGTAGTTTGCATTGTATTTCTGGCAGCTGAAAGTGCACTCTAACTAAATGGCTTCTGTCAAAACCTTCTGTGGTAACGGAAAATGTGTGGGACGATGGCTGAGGAAGCTGCGTGAAATCCAAACAGATGTGGAAAGCTTGTCTTCCTAGAACACGGCCACCGAGATTTAGATCCATGTTTGGACTTCCCTGTAAATGGCTCTCTGGGAGCTAAAACAGATTCCAGTGGGATACAAAAGGTAGTTGTCCTCTGCTGCTCTTCTTGTTCTTAAATGTTTGGAAAGATATTTTAGCAGAGTTAATGTGACCGTTTAGTCTCCATTTCTTTCCGGGAGGTCATCCTCTGTTAAGACTTCTTAGCTCTAAAGTGTTTTTTTGTTTTTTTTTTTAATCAGTCCACTCAGTCCTCATGAACTCATTGTGGTACAACTTTGCACCTTCTGTTCCTTTGCCTTGCCATTGTTCTTCTGTTGCGTGTGCATGTCTGTGATGGCATGTGTGTGATGTGCACATATATGTATGTCTTTGCTCTCCATTTAAAGTGCAGGCTTCTAACATGGCAGAGCATCTGGCTCTTTTCCTTGTTTTTGAAGTCCCCCTGTGCTTTTGGTCTCTGTAACACAGAGCTTTCTATATAACTCCCTTTTCCCACCAGACTGTGTTGGATAATACAGAAAAGCCATTCATGAAATTAATCACAGGGACAAAATGGAATAAAAGAAAGAGGGAAATAATGAGTCATAAGTTTTCACTCTGGATATGCCACATTCTTCAAAAATGACCTCAGGCAAGTCTGTTTCTATCTCTGCATCTCAGGTTCCTAAGAAGAAAATGAGAGGATCAGACCATATGATCTCTAAGGCCCTTTCCAGTTCAATCTTCTGGAATCTATCATGACTATTCTTTATTACAGCATATGTGGAATTGAGCTTGGGAAGAAATCTGCTATAATCAATCAGATTTTTACCTTTGAATATCTTAGTTCAGCTACTACTATATATAAAGTATGATTCTTAGACCCCTTACATGCACTATCGAATTTAATCCTCAAAACAGCTGTATAAGACTGACACTATTATTTTCTCCATTTTCAGAGGGGAGTTTAAGGTACTTGCCCATTGTTATATGGCTAGAAAATTCTAGATCCAGAACACAAATCCATGTCTCTCTGATTCCAAAGCTCATGTTTTTAACCACTAACTGTACTAAGCTTCTCCCAGTTGAGGATATAGGATAGACTCAGACATACCAACATGCGTACACTTAACACGTATACAGGTTAAAAAAATAGGAAGTGGCCAAGTGTGACCCTGATGGACTACGGTTATCTGTGAGTCGATGAACTTTAACCAGTTTCCCAATTGTTGACCTGTGATCTAGGCCTGCACAGCTCTGAAATTAAAGCTGTCCCAAAACTTGAAAGTAGCTGGGAAAGGGCGCTAAGCAGCAGCATGGAAAATAAGGAGATGCGACCAAGGGCACAAGGGCAGCACTGCAGGAAACCCTGCATCTGTGTGAGGAAAACAGATAGAAGCAGCAGGCGGTAGCATGAGGAAAGTCAGAAGAGGATGAGAAAAGGACAATGGAAAGGAATCTAGCACAATTTCCTCCTCATACCTGCCCAGTCTGGCTCTGTGTATTCCTTCACTACTTGTGTTTTCAAGCTGTGAGCTCCAATTTCTTCTGCTCTAACCTAAATAAAAATTTCAAGTCTTGTTAATAAGCTAGTGATGAGATACAAATAGTATATGAAACATGAAAAATTCCTGTGTCTAATCTATGGGACTAAAATGGAGGCAGTTTATAAAAGAGAAAAGCCTGTTTCTAATTTAACATTTTCCTTGGAGGTTGGGTGAGGAGTTGCCCAACAGTTGGTCAAAGGGAGGGCCCATCCTTAGCGCCAATGACATCCACTACAGAGGCACTCTCCCCACACTCCTCACATTCATGTTGGAAGAATAGACCTTTTATTAGGCTATTTATGTGGGGGTTTTTGTTTGTTTTTGTTTTGTTTTGTTTTTGGAGAGAGAGAGAGAGAGAGAACCCCAGTAGCCCATATGGTTTGAGAAGAAAAAGGGGCTGGGGGCTGGGGGCTAGAGAGCTGGGATATGGTACCTAAGGAAGGAAATTGCATGGTCCATTTAAGCTGTGCTTTAAGGCAAGCATTTGGTGAAGTTGAATTGTACTTAGTTGAAGGAGTTCCTGGGGTGAAAAGCAATGGCCTGGGTAAGATCAGATGTTCTGTCTTTGCTCTGGGTACTGTGAGGGAGGTGCTTAGGGATGTGGTGAGTGGATTTGGAAGGCATTCTTGTAGCAGATTAGAATGAGAAAGGGATTAAAACCTGCTCTGTGTAGAAGTCTCTACCAAGAGGCTGTTTCTCTGGCTGGCTGGAGTGCAGCCATTGTATGAAGCTTAGCCAGTAAGTCCTCACTTCATATGGCTTCAGGTCTTCAGTGTCCTATATTATTCGGCAGCTCTCTCAACGAAGCACAGAACATTTTCTGAGGTCATTTGTCTCACTTGGAAGAGCCAGTTGAACTGAGCTGTTAAGAGGATAGAGTAAGGCAGGCAGAAGCTTTCAGAAAAGAGCAGAAAGCCTTAGTAAATGCTCCCTGGTTCCCCATAGGGCAGGGCCAGAAAGAGGGCAAGAATCATTCTGAAAAATTAATGGTATCCAAATGAAGAGTCTTTCCGAGAACCCCAAAGTGAGGGATAGAAAATTACTTGCAGTAGATGGAAGGCCTATTTATTATCTTCCACACCTCCTCTTGTGAATAATGTTACCTCTCAACTGCTTCCATGTGTATTGTTCACTTTATGGATTAGCTGCTGCCAATTTAGAATGCCCCAAGTCCAGCATTCTGAGTCTCAAAGCCCCATGATTCTCATTAGCAAATGTACTAATTTTATTATTAATCCAAACAGAATCCCGGAAGGTAAAGCTGCAGCAAAGAAAACAAATATCTGTACAAACATCCTACATCCCAAAGCCAGATATGAATGAATTTATATAATTTCCTCTTTTAGAGTTCTTGTGACTCTCCTCCAATACCAGGAAAAATCAAGGGTTGTTTGCCATGCAAGATGGGCCTATTCAGATAAAGAAGAAAGCATTGTACTGCAAATCGCTGAGGCTTTGACTAATGTGATGCTTTTGATGCAAACAAGGTATGCTCTCAGATTAGCCTCTGAAGAGCACTGAAGGGTTCCCAATTATTACAGCTGTATACTAGAAGGCTCTTTATTTTTCCTCTTGGACACACAGCAAAATAAGACTTCTTTGGTATCTTTAGGGGAAAAAAAAGTAGTTTTGACCTTGTGGTTCTGTGAGAGGCCTGAGAAACATGTCTGGGAAAGCACAGTTTTATGTTATATTCAAGGTATGAAAGTGATCGTACAACAGTGAGCCTCTGGGTGCCACCTAGTTGAAGCAAAGTGTGGAATTTGATCTGAGTTTTGTTTCTTCCAGTGGAAGCAGGGTGGAGACCTGCAGCATTTCTTTCTCTGCTCCATTAGTGAAGGCTGCTACTATCAATAGTATGACCCCAGGATCAGTTGGAGAACCCTGACATTCTAAAATAATCTCTTTCCAGGAAATCCCAGAGGCAAGGGCGAGTCCGTTTCCAGGTCAGGCCAGAGTTAAACCCAGGGATAACAGGCACCACCTGTAAATGTGAAATGGAATTCAGACCCCCTGGCTTTTGCCTAGATTTAGAACTGGACTTGGGGCAGGATCAAATCGCCCTGTGATACGCCTTTTCTGGGCTTCATGCTGCTTTTTGTTTGTTTTTAAATCGTCTCCTTGACACTCATAAGAATTCAGAGAATGATGATCATTAACATTTTGGTTTTGCCTGACAGTTTTCAAATCATTTTACTCTGCACTTCTTTCTTATGTAGCATTTATCAAGAACCTACCATGTGCCAGGTACCATGCTTTCACATATATTGCATACTTTAATCATCATGTCAATGCTGTGCTGTGGTTCTGAATATACTCATTTTACAGATGAATTTCTGACACTTGGACATTTAAATAACTTGCCTAAGGCTTGTGAATTTTGGTATCTGGATTTATATCTACATTTGCTTGATTCCAAAGTGTGTGCGGGTTCCATTACATGCCATGTTAATTTCTGTGGTGGGTATGAGTCAAAAGAGCACAGAGAGACATAGCCTAACATATATATGATGTTTTCTTCTCTGTCTTAACCTGCTCACTTCCTTTGCACTGCCCTTTTCATGCATCAGCTTGTCAGGAAGAGCTGGGTTCACTAATCTCTCCACCTATAGTATTGTCTCTGACCCACTTCCAAGATCCGATATAGGAAGGACTAAAGCCAGTAATGGGAAATTATTTTCATCCCATTCCAACACTGAAGTATGGGCAGTAACTTCTTGGAACACTTTTGAGAAGGCTTATGTGGTGGTATCCAGGAACAGGTGCTGTGATCAATTACTGTTGGCTGTAATGGGCGTGGGAGGAGAGAACACATGTGCTATATATTTGCTATCCCTAACTTCAGCAATCCCAAACTCCACTCCTGATGAGAGGAGAGTTAAGTGTACGTCTATGTCAGTAATATATACTTACAGACTTTCACAGGCTTCCTCCTAGTTTTGACCAGTGGGTCCTCATGTAGTTCCCTGAGTTAATTCTTACTGCTTCTCTCACCACCTACCCTCACTACATACCCTTGTCTTTTATATATATATATATATATATATATATATATATATATATATACACATATATACATATATATATATATATATATGTAGTGCCTACTATGTGATATTCCAGTGTTTTTCATTGTTTTTGTTTGTTTGTTTTTTAAATTTATTTATTTATTTTTGGCTGTGTTGGGTCTTCGTTTCTGTGTGAGGGCTTTCTCTAGTTGTGGCAAGCGGGGGCCGCTCTTCGTCGCGGTGCGCGGGCCTCTCACTATCGCGGCCTCTGTTGTTGTGGAGCACAAGCTCCAGACGCGCAGGCTCAGTAGTTGTGGCTCACGGGCCCAGTTGCTCCGCGGCATGTGGGATCTTCCCAGACCAGGGCTCGAACCCGTGTCCCCTGCATTGGCAGGCAGATTCTCAACCACTGCGCCACCAGGGAAGCCCCATACCCTTGTTCTTATAAGGCAATTCCTTTATTTGACTTCCAAAGTCTGGTTTATACTTAGGTTAGTTTTCATGGCTTCCTGTTCCTTTACACTAAATGAGATTTGATTAAAACATTGCACGTGAAAACTGCCATCTAGAATCTGCGTCTCTAACAAGGACACCAAGGTCCCCAATGCCTGTTTACTCACCATCAGCAAAGAAGACCACCTGGAAATTTCACTCTTTTTGGAACGCCACATAGTTCTCTGTTTTTGTATCATAATTGAAAATCCCTTACCTTTGAAGTAACATGTTTTGATTCACAGTCTAAATTTCTGCTGTCATCTTGGCCTTCTCCATATACCTGTCTTATCCTCGTGGGCAGGTACAATGCCAGATCCTATCCTGTGTGGATCCAACCTCCTGCTGGATCTTGGTGTAGGAACATTTCTGCGACACAGAGATTTCCATCCCAGATATGTCAGAATATACTGTTTAAATAACTAAGATTCACTAGTCATGTAATACCTGGTGTGTATAACCTTGGGACTTGGATAATTATAGACCAAATACTGTAAAACAGCAAAACCATAAAACCCGGCCCAACCTCAAATATCCTTATGTCAGTGAGGGTATACTAAAATCAGGCTTCAGACCTGATCCCGGGTATTTAAAAAATAATTTCAAAAAATCAAAGTAATACATGTACATAATATTGAAAATCTGATGAAACTAAAATATGTGTTGCCAAAACAGTAACCCTTCCTAGCCTCTCTTTTCTACTCTTTCAAATGGGGATTAGACCTACCCCACAGGACTGTTGAGCCAAGGTCTTAGTATAGTATTTGGTCTGTCTAATAAGGATTAAATGGTATTTATCCATCTATGTAACTATTATCGTCATGCTGTGCACCCTAGCAAAGACTAGAGTGTAAGACAATTTGTTGCTGTGTTTAGCAGAGATCTCCAAGAATTTCATTTTCCCCCTCAGTAAGTAGGAATGGAAAGCCTGAATGCACTGAGAAATGAGCTAGAATATTTCTTTAACCAAATGGAGAAAAATTGATTAAAAAACAACACTTTTCCACTCGTTCTTCCTTCCCTATGTGTCCTGAAGAACCCTATCGGCAAACATGTAGTTGTCAAGTATAAGGCAGAGATTTCACTGCTGGAGAGAGGTTTGCGTAGCAAAGGATGATTCTGAATATAAAGAAAGAGAAACTTCCCTTTCACTTTCTGATTAGTATTCTTCTTGCTGAGCAGACACCAAATGCTTTGGAGACTGTGGAAGTCATCTGCTTTTGCAATTTGATCATACCTCCAGATTATCAGGTGACATATTTGTTATAAGGAATGATAAAAATTGTAATTCTTACCACCCACATAAATGCGTAAAACCAATTTCCCTGTTCAGGTTCCTGAGAAATAAACATGCCAACACGGAAAGGTTATTTATCGTGGCTGTCATAATTAGGTCCAATTGGGGAAGTCAGTTCCCTTTCGCAAATGACAAACTTCAAGTTCCAACTCACCAGCCCCATTTTGCAGGACACGTCTAATAACCTCCAGTCATTTATCAGTATTCCCAAATACCAGGAGCATCAGAGGCAAAGCAGGTGTTCCTCACTCCAGTTCACTAACCTAAAATTATTGCCATCGTTTTACCAGTATGAAGATACTGCCTGGCTTCTGATATAAGCACATTTTCAACAGTTTTTTTCTTGTTTTTACTTTTTTTTTTTAAGTTTAGGAAGTACAGTTCAGAAAAATTATTAGGGTAGTTTTTTTTTCCCCCCTGACTGTTGACTTTACAAGTAGACACTCAGCTGCTAACTTTAGCCAGGGCGTGCATATGTGTGAAGTAGACATTAGGAGACAAGGGGATCAAAGAAACCCCGGGTGTCTCCCATTTCACTTCCTGCCAGCATAAAGAGAACAATGCATGGCTGGAGCAATTGCCTGCCAAAACCACTGGCTAACAGGCTTTGTGCACTGTCTGGACTTATAGACCCGAGATAGAACTGAAAGTTCTGCTTCAAAATCATAAAGATCATGCTAAATATATCACCACTTCAATTAACGGAAAGAATCTGGGATTGTGTGTGTGGTGGGAAAGGGTTTGATTGATGAAGGGATTCTGTTTAATGAGATCCTCTCAAAAACTGACATCTCATTTGATTCACCTCTCCGCATTGAAAGTCTTACTAAAAACGATGCCTGTTTCCTTCATAATAAGTGTAGTTTAGTGACCTTTATGTGTTAGATGAAAAAAGGCAGGGAAAGAGCAGTGGAATTGGCGTCAGCGAACCTGCCATGAACAAGCTGGATGTCCTTAGGCTAGTTGCTCAATTTTTTTGGACTGTGATTTCTTCTTTTGTAAAATAGACATAACTACTACTGCCTTTATGAGAAACCAAGAAGACAATGCATATGTGGTAAGTACTCCAAGTTTCATTTTAAAGAAAAAGAAAGCAAAGCTCAGAACCAGTGAGTGACTTTTAGAAATGGTGAGTGACAGCCAGGTTTACGCGGCTCATCCGTATTAGAATGAGACTGTGAATCCAGACAGTCGGCTCCCACACCAGTGTTCATTCTCCTAGGATACGTTGATCACCTATTTGCCAAGGATTGGAATCCAATCAAACACCTTTAAGAGTTCACTTGGGCAAAAGGATGCCATCTCCTTTGTAATGCCACCTTTTTACAACTGCACTTAATTCATTGTATTATAGTTGCCTTTTTGCATGTCAGCCTCCTCGTTAGACTGCAGGCTCCTCAAGGACAGCGACCATGTCTTATGGATCTTTCTATCCCCAGAACCCAGTCCAGTGTTCAGAGACAGAGTAAACACGCAGTAAACGCCTGTTGTAAGAAAATGAGGAAGAAACGGGAGGGAGGTATAGGTGATCCACAAGGCACTCTTGACTCCTGCCTTGCTGATACTTCTTTTGCACAACACCTGGAAATAATTCTGACGCTTTGAACTTTCTGGGGGTTTGAGTTCTGGATAAATGCCTAACATTTATCAAGGATGCCTAACTAATCTGAACTTCTTGAATGCTTTAGTGATAAAGCAATCAACCCAGCCAACTCTCAGGCCATGTATCAGCTAATCAATAGGAATGTTCAGGCTACACCAAGATTTTCTAATAGCTGTCAAGGCTGACTAATCAGGGATTGTTCAAAAATCACACAGAAGAGAAAAACCTTTCCTTTCTCTTGGGGATTTGCTATGAGAAAAGACCTTGGGTAGGAATTGGACGATTCAATTCTCAAATGATCTAATTATTATTAGGAAGACTATATAAAATGAGGAAGCAGAGAGGATGAAGGGGAAACCAAGGGACTTAATCATCCTTATCATCGCACCCTTAGGAACTCTGCTCAGTATTCTGTAATAATCTAAATGGGAAAAGAATTTGAAAACATAAAGTTACATGTTTATGTATAACTGAATCACTTCACTGTACACCTGAAACTAACACATTGGTGGTTTTATTTGTTTTTTGTTTATTTTTAGAACGTTGAGCTATGCTTTATTGTTTTTCGCTGGTGCCCAACTTTTCATTATTTTATCTTTGCAGTATTTTCTAAAATAGCTTGAGGTATAAAAATTACATGCAATAAATTGCACATACTTAAAGCCTTCAATTTGATACCACCCTCTTGCCTTTCCCTACCCCTACCTTCATCCCCAGGCACCACTGATCCTTCTGTCTTTATAGTTTAGCTTTCTTTTTCTAGAATTTTATAAACTGAATCATACAATATGTGCTTTTCTTTTGGTCAGGCTTCTTTCACTCAGTAAGACTGAGATTCATCCATGTTGTTGCATGCACTGACAGAGCTTTCCTTTGCATTTCTGAGTAGTGTTTCTCTGTATGAGTATGCCACAATTTGTTTATCCATCCACTTGTTGATGGACATTTGGGTTGTTTACAGTTTGGGGCTGTTAAAAGTATAGTTACTATGAACATTTATATCCAAGTCTTGTCATGAACATATGTTTTCATTTCTCTTGGGTAAATTCCTAGGAGTGGAAAGCTTGGGTCATATGATAAGAGTGTGTTTAATTTTTAAGACCTTCCAAATGGTTTACCAAAGTAGTTGTAGCATTTTTCATTTCCAGCAGTAGTTTGAGTTCTAGTTCCTTGACATCCTCATGAAAACCTGGTATGCTCAGAGTTCTTCACTTATTATAATAGGTATGTAGTGGTACTCACTGTAACACAACACTATTTGTCAAATATGCTCCAGTATAAAATAAAAAATTTTTTAAAAATAAAAATATATTAGACCCCTGGCTTGCTGGATTCTCTCAGAGGACTGCAGGAGATGAGGAGTAGGGAAGGCAAAAGAGATGCTTAGGAAATTAGAATGAGAGAGAAGGAAGATAGAGAATGGTGGTGTGTGGCACCCACTCCTCCTGTAACACTTGAAAAAAAACATTTCCCAGCAGCTTTCTCATTTCAAAAACATTCCCTCACGGGATTAATGCAATTGAAAACACTGTGCACACCTCCCCACCCCCATCCCTCAACAAGGCACAGACTTAGATGTCTTAGCCCTTCCTGTACCTCCTGCTATTTTCACACTCCTAGAGCTCAGTCCTGTGGGTAGTGTTAGGGTAAAAGGGTCTGCCATTGTTTCCATCATCAACAGTGTTTACCCTAGGTTTACTAGTTCAGCTGTTTCAAATCCCATAAGGCTTAAGCTTGGCACCAAACATCAGAGGACAGATGCTTTTGAAAATGTTGCTGCTTTCTTTAAACCCAGGTAATCAAAATCTGTCAAAATGTTGTTAATTTAGAGGTGAGAATATATGTCCTTACTTCTGATTCAGAGTTATTTTTGGTGTAAAGACATCTGTTTTAAAAATAATATTAGGTAGTATATATATGGTATATATATATATATTAGGTATATATATACCTATATACCTATTAGGTATATATATATACCTATATATATTAGGTATATATATGTCCATGCCACCAAACGTAAAATAGATAACTAGTGGGAAGTAGCCACATAGCACAGGGAGATCAGCTAGGTGGTTTGTGACCCCCTAGAGGGGTGGCATAGGGAGGTGGGAGGGAGACACAAGAGAGAGGAGATACGGGGATATATATATATATGTATAACTGATTCACTTTGTTATAAAGCGGAAACTAACACACCATTGTAAAGCAATTATACTCCAATAAAGATGTTAAAAAAGTAAAATAATAATAATAATATTAGGGATTTTTTTTTTTTTTTGGAGGAAGGGAGGTAAGAGTCCTTGGTGATGCCTAGCCACAATTTGTCATGCAATAGAGAAAGAAGTTAGTAAGGGAAAAGTATGGTGAGATTTGAGTAGCTTTTTTAAGATTTTATTCTTGATACTGTGGAGAGAATTTTTTTCTCCTCATGATTCAGGGAATATTATGGGTGAGCTCCACTTCTTTCCAAAATGACAAATTCAATGCTCATCCCCATGGGATAGAGTCAGATGTCATTGGAATGACTCGAGTTGCAAATTCTTTCAGGATTCCATCTATTTTGCCAGGAGTAGGTGTATTTGTTCCAAACAACAGTTTCTATACTCTGGTGAAAAGTATGATTATGTTCAAGCTAGAATGCATAAATAGTGCTTTTAATCATTTTGTGAAAATAGTTTAATGCCCCCAGTCCTGAGAGTGGGTAAATGAGATAGGACTACTATTTGTAAAGCACCCATTTTGTGTCTGTGTGTTATGGGACTTGCATATGTTGTCTTATGTAATCTTCACCCCAAACATATTGCACCAATTTCCAGTTGAAGAAACGGAGGCAGCAGCATTTGGGCCCAATAAGATGTTCAGATCCTCAAATTGTCTTCTAAGACTGGTGATAGAAAATGTGGGTATAAGATTGGTAAAGCCATCTAGTCTTTATTTTCAGTTTGTGTGTTTCTGTGTGTTTGTGTGTATGTATGTGTGTGTGTGTGTTGGGCGAGGATAAGGGGAATGAAATACCAACTTAGGTTATCCTCTAGGTGATGAAGCTTGGGAGCTAACAGCTATCTACCACCTAGGGACCACTAATTCAGATTCATTCATTCACACCGTCTCATTCCCCCTACCTCCGTAGGAATTCCTTCATTGGGGGGTGGATGGAGAAAGAAGGAAAAAATACTACCTGAATAGATTGTTTTCAGCAACTTTTTTCCACAGCAGGTTCCAGGATAGCTGATTGTTTTGCCCCCAAAATTCTTCCTTATCCGTCTTCACCATTAAGACTCAACTCATTCACCCTTATCCCTACTTTTGCAGCCTATCAGTGCTTTCATGGGTTTTGCTGTTCAATCAAGAGCAAAATTTCTGGTTTTAGAATATGCTAAAATATGCCCAATATCCTGGGGACAGGTAATAACTCAGTATACTGGTAACAGCAGCCCAGACCAGAATAGTGCATCTGCTTCCTGTGTCTCCGGAAGACTCAAGGACTATAAAATGGCCTCAATGCTTTGCCTCAGGTGTGGTCCCACAGATGGGAGGTGCTGAGAATGAACATTCCCTGGCACTGGCTGCCACAGAGATAAGCGTTTATTTGGTCCTTTTCCAGTTCTTTATAGCTTGAAGTCTATTGCTCAGTACAAGATTGCCATTTTTCCCTGGCATTGCCATTCTGGGCAAGTTGAAGTACAATTCTTCATCCTTTAGAAGATGTCCCATTCCATAGAAGCCAGAACAAGAGCTCTGTTCAGGGAGTGTTCCCTGAAATCCTTAAGGCAATGCTGCTGCATTAGCGTACTTCCCCCAAATTCCCACGCAAAGGCTTTGCGGTGACAGTAAGAGCTTTACAGAAATGACACTTCTCGAAAAGATGTCCTCACGTCCTCTCTGTAGCTCTAAAGTTGCTATCCAGAGCTGGCTCCCCCAAATCACCAACCTAACCTGTTGAGAAGACATAGCTGATTTTGTCACTTCCCACGTCAAGGGTGAGCACCACCTCCACAACACTTCAGCAGTGTCTCAGATGTCGTGAAGGAAAGGTCAGAATTTATTGAGAAGTTTGACTGAAGCTGGGTCTTTCAATGAGGGAACTTGATTAGTGGGTAAGCATCATGATACAACTGTCCAAGATGGGTGGAAACAGAAAGTTGAGGATTTTAAAATGAGGAATTCAAACAATCTTAGGGTGTTTTCCACTGAAGAGTTGATAGATCTTTTAGGAAGTTCCTGTAGTAAACAATATAACCATTTGCTTGGGCAGGACATTCCCAGAAGTGTAAGGAAACGTTAATGAAGACAGTGGAATACCAAAATAATTTTTTTTAGTGACTTCAGAAAGACTATGGGAACTTACTTTGCTATTTATTTTGTATGTTATATAGTTATTTCTTTTTTGTTCCTTTAGATGCCTAAGGTTTTTCTCTTTGTTTTGTTTTTAGTTTAATGTCAGTCTATCGTAGCTATAGAGTTGTCTTGTAACTGGAAGTTTGTACCCTTTGACTACCTTCACCCATTTATACCCCCTACCCCAACCTCTGGCAAATACCAGTCTGAAGTCTGTATCTATGAGTTTGATTTTTTTCAGATTCCACATCTAAGTGATATCATACAGTATGTCTTCCTCTGTCTGACTTATTTCACTTATCATAATGCCTTAAAGGTCCATCCATATTGTTGGAAATGCCAGGATTTTCTTCATTTTTATGGATGAATAATGTTCCATTGTGTGTATATGTGTGTGTGTGTGTGTGTGTATACACACACACACATACACACACACCACATTTTCATTATCCACTCATCCTTTGAGCTGTTGTAAATAATGCTGCAAGGAACATGGGGGTACAAATATCTTTTCAAGATAGTGATTTTTGTTTCCTTCAGAAAATACCCAGAAGTGGGATTGTTGGATCATATGCTAGTATTCTTTGTTATTTGTTCAGGAACCTCAATATTGTTTTCCATGGTGGCTGCAGCAATTTACATTCCCACCAACAGTGCACAAGGGTTCCCTTTTCTTTACATCCTCACCAATACTCGTTATTTCTTCTCTTTTAGATAATAGTCATACTAACAGGTGTGAGGTGATAACTCATTGTGATTTTGATTTACATTTCCCTGATGATTAGTGTTGTTGGGAACCTTTTCATTTATCTGTTAGCCATTCGTATGTCTTCTTTGAAAAAATGTCTATTCAGTTTCTCTGCCTTTTTTAAAAATCAGATTATTTGTTTGTTTTGCTATTGTGTTGTAGGAGTTCTTTATATATTTTGGATTAACCCTGTATCAGACATATAATTTGCAAATATCTTCTCCCATTCTGTAGGTTATATTTTCTTTTTTTTTTTTTTTTTGCGGTACGCGGGCCTCTCACTATTGTGGCCTCTCCTGTTGCGGAGCACAGGCTCCGGACGCACAGGCTCAGTGGCCATGGCTCACGGGCCTAGCTGCTCCGCGGCATGTGGGATCTTCCCGGACCGGGGCACGAACCCGTGTCCCCTGAATCGGCAGGTGGACTCTCAACCACTGTGCCACCAGGGAAGCCCCATTTTCTTTTTTTTAATGGCTATTTTCTTTATAGTTTATTTGTATTTTATTTCATTATTATTTTTTAATTTTATTTTTTTAATTGGGATATAGTTGTTTTACAATGTTGTGTTAGTTTCTACTGTACAGCAAAGTGAAGTAGAGTTCCCTGGGCTGTACAGCAGGTTCTCATTAGTTATCTGTTTTACACATCTTAGTGTATATATGTCAATCCCAATCTCCCAATTCATCCCACCCCCCGACTTTTCCCCCTTGGTGTCCATATGTTTGTTTTCTACATCTGTGTCTCTGTTTATGCCTTGCAAACCGGTTAATCTATGCCATTTTTCTAGATTCCACATATATGCAGCTAAATATCAAAAAAACAAACAGCCCAATCAAAAAATGGGTGGAAGACCTAAATAGACATTTCTACAAAGAAGACATACAGATGGCCAAGAGGCATATAAAATGATGCTCAACATCACTAATTATTAGAGAAATGCAAATCAAAACAACAATGAGGTATCACCTCACACCTGTTAGAATGGGCATCATCAGAAAATCTACAAAAAATAAATGCTGGAGAGGTTGTGGAGTAAAAAATACAAACACATGGAGGCTAAACAATACACTACTTAATAACCAAGAGATCACTGAAGAAATCAAAGAGGAAATCAAAAAACACCTAGAAACAAATGACAATGAAAACACAACAACGCAAAACCTATGGGATGCAGCAAAAGCAGTTCTAAGAGGGAAGTTTATAGCAATACAATCCTACCTCAAGAAACAAGAAACATCTCAAATAAACAACCTAACCTTACACCTAAAGCAATTAGAGAAAGAAGAACAAAAACCCTCAAAGTTAGCAGAAGGAAAGAAATCATAAAGATCAGAGCAGAAATGGATGAATGAATACAGAAGATGTGGCACATATATACAATGGAATATTACTCAGCCATAAAAAGAAATGAAATTGAATTATTTGTAGTGAGGTGGATGGACCTAGAGTCTGTCATACAGAGTGAAGTAAGTCAGAAAGAGAAAAACAAATACCGTATGCTAATACATATATATGGAATCTAAAAAAAAAAAAGTGGTTATGAGGAACCTAGGGGCAGGGCAGGAGTGAAGACGCAGATGTAGAGAATGGACATGAGGACATGGGGAGGGGGAAGGGTAAGCTGGGACGAAGTGAGAGAGTGGCATGGACTTATATATACTACCAAGTGTAAAATGTATAGCTGGTGGGAAGCAGCCATGTAGCACAGGGAGATCAGCTCGGTGCTTTGTGACCACCTAGGGGGGTAGGATAGGGAGGGTGGGAGGGAGGTGCAAGAGGGAGGGGATATGGGGATATATGTATATGTTTGGCTGATTCACTTTGTTATAAAGCAGAAACTAACACACCATTGTAAAGCAATTATACTCCAATAAAGATGTTAAAAAAAAAAGACAAATGCACTGAAATGTTCATTGCAGCACTGTTTACCTTTACATTTTGTTGATTATTTCCTTTCTTGTGTGGAAGCTTTTTAGTTTTATATACTTGGACTTGTTTATTTTTTACTCCTGTTGCCTTTGCTTTTGGTGTCAAATAAAAAAAATGATGGTCAAGACTGATGTCATGTAGCTTATCCCCTATATTTTCTTCTATGAATTTTATGGTTTCAGGTTTTACATGCAAGTCTACTCCATTTTGAGTCAATTTTTGTGTATGGTGTAAGATAGTGGTCCAGTTTCACTCTTTTGCATGTGCCTGTCCAATTTTTCCAATACCATTTGTTGAAGAGACTGTCTTTTCTCCATTATACCTTCTTGGCTCCTTCATCATGATTTAATTTGTTGTATATGCATGGGTTTATTTCTGGGCTCTCTCTTCTGTTCCATTGACCTCTATGTTTGCTTTTATGCCAGTACCGTACTGTTTTGATTACTAAAGCTTTGTATTATAGTTTGAAATCGGGAAATGTGATGCTTCCACCTTTGTTCTTTATCAAGAATGCTCTGGCTATTTGGGGTCTTTCATGGTTCCATATAAACTTTAGGATGGTTTGTTTTATTTCTGTGAAAAATGTCATTGGAATTGTGATAGGGATTGCATTGATTCTGTACATTGCTTTGGGTAGTATGGACATTTTGACCATATTAACTTTTCCAACCCATCAACACAGAATCTTTCCATTTATTTGTGTCTTTTAAAATGTCTTTCATATGTATCTTATAATTTTCAATGTACAGGTCTTTCGCCTCCCTGGTTAAACTTATTCCTAGGTATTTTTTTATTCCATTATAAATGGGTTTTTTTTTTTTTTAGTTTCTCTTTCTGATAGTTTGTTATTAGTATATAGAAACACAATTTTTGTATGTAAATTTTATATTTGCAACCTTACTGAATTCATTTATTCTACCAGTTTTTTGATGGAGTCTTTAGGGTTTTCTGTATAAAATATCATATCATCTGCAAATACAGTTTTACTTCTTCCTCTCTGATCTGAATGACTTTTATTTCTTTTTCTTGCCTGAGTGCTCTAAGACTTCCAATACTGTGTTCAGTAAGACTGGCAAGGGTGGGCATCCTTGTCTTGTTCCTGATCTTAGAGGAAAAGCTTCTTCCTTATCTTAGAGTGATAGCTTTCAGTTTTTAGATAGTTGAGCATAATGTTAGCTGTGGGTTTATCCTATGTGGCCTTTATTATGGGGAGGTATGTTCCTTCTAGGCCCATTTTATTGAGAGTTTTTATCATAAATGGATATTGAATATTATAAAATGCTTTTTCTGCATCTATTAAGATGACCATATGATTTTTTATCCTTCATTTGGTTTATATGGACTATCACATTGATAAATTTGCAGATGTTGAATCATTCTTGCATCCCTGGAATAAATCCAACTTGATCATGGTACATGATCCTTTTAATGTTGTCGAATTAGTTTTGCTAATATTTTGTTAAGGATGTTTGCATCTTTGACCATCAGGGACATTAACCCATCATTTTCTTTTGTTGTAGTGTCCTTGTATGGTTTGGTATCAGGGTAATTTTGGCCTCCCTCATAAAATGAGTTTAGAAGTACTCCTTCCTCTTCTATTTTAGGGAGGAGTTTGGGAAGAATTGGCATCAATTCTTCTTTAAATGTTTTATAGAATTTACCAGTGAAGCCATCTGTTCCTGGACTTTGCTTTGTTGTGAGGTTTTTGATTACTGATTCACTCTCCTTACTAGTAATTGGTCTATTCAGATTTTTTGTTTCTTCAAGATTTAGTCTTGCTAGGTTGTATGTTTCTAGGAATTTATCCATTTCTTCTAGGTTGTCAAATTCGTGGGTGTATAATTGTTCATAGTAGTCTAGTATGATACTTTGTGTCTCTGTGATATCAGTTGTAATGTCACAAAGCCATTTTAATGTACACAGTGCCAGGTTGATGTGAGGGTGAATGGGTTTGGTTCTCATTGCCCATGAGAGAGGTAGGACATTGAAGTAGGTCATTTTTTTCTGCATCCTCATAGACTAGACCAATATAAAAACAGTTCAGTGCTCCTTTTTCTTTAAACTAAAACCCAGAGCCTATGGTTACAATATATCATATGGAATATGTTGGAAGAGCATTAAATTTTAGGGAGTCAGAAATACTGGGTTCAAGTGTCAGCTCTGATCCTAACATGCTGTATGATTTGGGGAAAGATAGTATACTTTATGGAGCTTTGATTGGTTTGCAATCCAATTCAGACATGTAAAACTTTCCAAGTGGTATTGTAAAATATATAAGTGCTATATAACTATAGCACTGATACTCTGTGTCTCTGTTCTTATGAATGTAGAAAATGAGGAGCATGCTAGAGATGAATTTAAAGATAAAAAATTAGTTTTCAGTTGGTCTGTATTATGGTTCTGTAAAGGTTTGATGACAGCACAAGCCTCTTTACTACTGTGCCATATGGGAATTCTAAGAATAAGCACAGTAAGAAAATCTCTAAAAAGTGACAGTTGAAAAGCCACGAGGTCGGGACTTCCCTGGTGGGCCAGTGGCTAAGATTCCGTGCTCCCAATACAAGGGGCCCGGGTTCGATCCCTGGTCAGGGAACTAGATCCCACATGTGGCAACAAAGATCCTGCATGCGGCAACTAAGACCCAATACAGCCAAATAAATAAATAAATATTAAAAAAAAAAGAAAAGCCACAAGGTCAAACAATATAAACAGGATGGAGACATACCAATGCACCTTTTAGGTGTGGTAGCTCACATGTTCAATTAAGCTGATTGATTTGGAGAGGGGGAAAAATAAAGAGTAAAGCTATTAAAATTTATTCTGTAGGAAAACTTTTTTTTTCTCAAAAACGAATGTTTATTGAATTAATGAATACATTAATCCAAATGACTTTTCCCTTTTCCAGTCACTTAGGAAAACTTTTAATCATCTAGAAAAACATCCCTGTATACTGTTAATTGAAAAAAAATCAGTTTATAAAACAATATGTAGTTAATAGTTGTCATTTTATATAAACATATTTAAGTATACACACATGTTTGGAACAAAAGGCCAGGTATATATTCCATATAGCAAATAATAAGATGATTGTATTAGTTTTAATTTCTTCTTTAGCTTTTTTACAATTTTCCAAGTTTTCTACACTGAACACAAATTGAATTTTTATTCATATAAACCGATGCATGCTATGTAAAAGAAGAAAGAGAAGGGGAGAACAGGCTGAACCTTTCTTCAGCTTTTGTATTTGACATGATGGAGTTCACCAGTCTGCCATGAGGCCTGAAATTCCTATGAGATTCTCTTGCAGTGGGATAAATCACCCTCTCCGGGAGTCCACTGCTTAAAGGCAAATAGGTTATTTGGGATGCAATAACCCATGAACTCATTAACATTCACTCACAGAAAACACAGTCCTGGACAAATGGGACACAGAAGTACAAAAAAATAGTTGGTGGTGATGATGGTGGGTTCATTTATCGTCCAAGGAGGGTTTGTTTGGGGGTAATCGAGCCCCATGAGGACAGGTGGTTGCTGAAGTTTGCCAACGTGAGAGCTTCACAGGGCAAGCTGGATTCTTACCTTATGTTCATATTTCATTGTGAAGTTAGCCTGTATTTATGGGTCTTAAAACAAATAAAATTTTCTTCCCTGGATGTTCCATTATATAGTCACATTTCATTTTTCATTCTTACAGATTGCATTGATTTTTCAGTCAGTCAGAGATGGAGAAATCATTCCACTCAGATAGAATCACACTTATCACAATAGATAAAATATGGAACTGTGTTGGTGGTTAACTTCTTTTCTTATACATTGCTTTGGATTGGCGATTGTGGTGAGGGTGGGGAGGGCAATGTGTATAAGACAAGTACAATTTTCTTTTCTCCAGACTTGGGCAGTGCTGCCATGTGATGTTGGAGTCTTTATGTAACTTTCTTTCATTCTATTATAGTCAAGATAGTGAGACAGTGGTGATACATGAGGCATTTGTATTTTGAAGTATTTCCAGTTATAATTTTTCTTCAAGGCATGTTTTCCCTTTTCTTATGCTAAGTAATTATCTTTTTGCTGGGGTATAATACTCTGTGCAAATGAAATAAGAGGTAGAAATTCCCTTTGCCCTCTCCTTGTTAAATAATCAGTGCCAAACTTCAATCATCAGCATTAGTGGAAGGGAGCAGCCATCTGGGGAAAACCTAGATCACTTTGTTTGGCTTTGAAATGCATCATGTGAGGTTTTCTTCCTTGTCGCCAATGTATTTTTCTTCCTAAAAACACCTAACTGTGTAGATAATAAATTGACTTTATATTGTATGATTATATAAAAATTCTTGGTGGGGGAGGATCCACTCAGGCACAAAATACTACAGTGGTGTAGAGAAGAGGCTTAGGAGGGAGGTCTATGTTTTCACCTTGGTTTGCCACTTATTAGCTCTTGCCTTTGGGTAAGTTTTACTTTCCTGAGCTTCAGTTTTCTAATCTGTGAGCAAAAGTGTGGATAATTCTAGTACTTACCACTCGGGTGTGTTTGAGGAACAAAGGACTTAATGAAGGGAAAATGCTTAGCATCGTGAATGGTCCTCTGTAAGTAATCAAAAGTAGTAATTGTTGTATCGAGCACTGTGATGGAGGCACGGATTTGGATTATCCACAAACAGGAGTACGTAAAAATGTAGCAGAGGTTAGACAAGTCATTCAGATAAATAAAGCCCATGTGTCTGCTGAAGCCTGACTCCACTTTAAGTCCTCAACACAACTGTCAAATGTGGACATGGAATATTAATGGCACTTGGCTCTTGTTGTCAGATTCCTTGTCTGCAGTGTTATAAGGCAACTAGCACAGAAATTTAGCAAGGACCTTTTACCTAGGTAATTAAGTATTCTTCCACAGCATTCATTTTAATGGTTATAGACTATTCCATCATATTAATGCACATCTGTCTATCTGTCTGTTTAATCAAAATCTTGGACATTTTGGCTGTTTGTAATGTTCCACTCTGGCAGAGACTGATACTTGCACATCAATCTCTGTTCTCCTCTTACTTTTTAATTGAGCTCAAAAATTTAGCTGGATCTATGGCTGTGCAACTTACAGCTACATTTCCTACACTCCTTTGCAACTTTGGGCATGTAATTATATTCTGGCCAGTGCTATATGAGTAGCAGTACTATGTCCCACTTCCTAGGTCTGTCCCTAAAAATGAATTAATGCCCTGGCCTTTCCTAGTTTGCTCTTCACGAGAAGATGATGAGAACTGGAGCAGTAGCCCTAGTTCTAGAGATCAAAACTGTGAGATTAGAAGTGCTGCTTAACCAGCCCTGAACTGCTTCCATAAGAAAAACACAAATGTCTCAAATGTCTGTTTTATTCATGCCATATATGCAGGGGTCTCTTTGTTTTATAAGTTATAACCTAAATCCCCATATAGGCAATGCTATGAGGATCACATTGTATCTGTGAAATTCTGATTATTTCTGTGGATAAGTTCCTAGGCGTAAAAATACTTACTTAAGTATCATACGTATTTGAGGTATTAGTAACATATTTCTAAATAATTCATCAACAGTGCATGAGCCTGCTAATTTTCCTGTGCCCACACTGGCTCTTGGTATTGTTATTTTTGTTTTTATCTTTGTCAATTGATATTTTAATTTACATTTACTTGACTGGTTGAATACTTTTTTTAACATCTTTATTGGAGTATAATTGCTTTACAATGGTGTGTTAGTTACTGCTTTATAACAAAGTGAATCAGTTATACATATACATATGTTCCCATATCTCTTCCCTCTTGCGTCTCCCTCCCTCCCACCCTCCCTATCCCACCCCTCTAGGTGGTCACAAAGCACCGAGCTGATCTCCCTGCGCTATGCGGCTGCTTCCCACTAGCTATCTGTTTTACATTTGGTAGTGTAGATATGTCCATGCCACTCTCTCGCTTTGTCACAGCTTCCCCTTCCCCCTCCCCATATCCTCAAGTCCATTCTCTAGTAGGTCTGTGTCTTTATTCCCATCTTACCCCTAGGGTCTTCATGAGCTTTTTTTTTTTCTTTTTCTTAGATTCCATATATATGCGTTAGCATTCGGTATTTGTTTTTCTCTTTCTGACTTAACTTCACTCTGTATGACAGACTCTAGGTCCATCCACCTTACTACAAATAACTCAATTTCATTTCTTTTTATGGCTGAGTAATGTTCCATTGTATATATGTGCCACATCTTCTTTATCCATTCATCCGATGATGGACACTTAGGTTGCTTCCATGTCCTGGCTATTGTAAATAGAGCTGCAATGAACATTTTGGTGCATGACTCTTTTTTTTTTTTTTACATCTTTATTGGAGTATAATTGCTTTACAGTGGTGTGTTAGTTTCTGCTTTATAACAAAGGGAATCAGTTATACATATACATATGTTCCCATATTTCTTCCCTCTTGCGTCTCCCTCCCTCCCACCCTCCCTATCCCACCTCTCTAGGTGGTCACAAAGCACCGAGCTGATCTCCCTGTGCTATGCGGCTGCTTCCCACTAGCTATCTACCTTACGTTTGGTAGTGTATACATGTCCATGCCTCTCTCTCGCTTTGTCACAGCTTACCCTTCCCCCTCCCCATATCCTCAAGTCCATTCTCTAGTATGTCTGTGTCTTTATTCCTGTCTTACCCCTAGGTTCTTCATGACATTTTTTTCCTTAAATTCCATATATATGTGTTAGCATACGGTATTTGTCTCTCTCTTTCTGACTTACTTCACTCTGTATCACAGACTCTAGGTCTATCCACCTCATACAAATAGCTCAATTTCGTTTCTTTTTATGGCTGAGTAATATTCCATTGTATATATGTGCCACATCTTCTTTATCCATTCATCCGATGATGGACACCCAGGTTGTTTCCATCTCCGGGCTATTGTAAATAGAGCTGCAACGAACATTTTGGTACATGACTCTTCTTGAATAATGGTTTTCTCAGGGTATATGCCCAGTATTGGGATTGCTGGGTTATATGGTAGTTCTATTTGTAGTTTTTTAAGGAACCTCCATACTGTTCTCCATAGAGGCTATATCAATTCACCTTCCCACCGGCAGTGCAAGCGTGTTCCCTTTTCTCCACACCCTCTCCAGCATTTATTGTTTCTAGATTTTATGATGATGGCCATTCTGACTGGTGTGAGATGATATCTCATTGTAGTTTTGATTTGCATTTCTCTAATGATTAATGATGTTGAGCATTCTTTCATGTGTTTGTTGGCAATCTGTATATCTTCTTTGGAGAAATGTCTATGTAGGTCTTCTGCCCATTTTTGGACTGGGTTACTTGTTTTTTGTTATTGAGCTGCATGAGCTCCTTGGAAATTTTGTAGATTACTCCTTTGTCAGTTGCTTCATTTGCAAATATTTTCTCCCATTCTGAGTTGTCTTTTGGTCTTGTTTATGGTTTCCGTTGCTGTGCAAAAGCTTTTAAGTTTCATTAGGTCCCATTTGTTTATTTTTATTTCCATTTCTCTAGGAGGTGGGTCAAAAAGGATCTTGCTGTGATTTATGTCATAGAGTGTTCTGCCTGTGTTTTCCTCTAAGAGTTTCATAGTTTCTGGCCTTACACTTAGGTCTTTAATCCATTTTGAGCTTATTTTTGTATATGGTGTTAGGGAGTGTTCTAATCTCATAGTTTTACATGTACCTGTCCAGTTTTCCCAGCTCCACTTATTGAAGAGGCTGTGTTTTCTCCACTGTATATTCTTGCCTCCTTTATCAAAGATAAAGTGACCATAGGTGCGTGGGTTTATCTCTGGGCTTTCTATCCTGTTCCATTGATCTATATTTCTGTTTTTGTGCCAGTACCATACTGTCTCGATTGCCGTAGCCTTGTAGTATAGTCTGAAGTCAGGGAGCCTGATTCCTCCAGCTCCATTTTTCGTTCTCAAGATTGCTTTGGCTATTTGGGGTCTCTTGTGTTTCCATAGAAATTGTGAAATTTTTTGTTCTAGTTCTGTGAAAACTGCCAGTGGTAGTTTGATAGGGATTGCATTGAATCAATAGATTGCTTTGGGTAGTAGAGTCATTTTCACATGAATACTTTTCTTATGCTCACTGTTTGCAGTCTCGAACCATTTTTTAAAAAAAATACTATCATACTTTTAAGTCATTTAAAGAAAACTTTTTGTAATTTAAAGATATCAGGTATTCATTTTGGGTCATCTTGAAAATGCTTCCCCAGTTTGTTGTTTACCTATAACATTTGTTTAGGATAATTTTTAGTGTTAACATCAAATAAAGATCTACCAGTTGTTTTCTTTATAATTAGACTCTTTGTGGTTATGATCCCAAAGCTTAAGGTCCACAATTATTACCAATACTTTCCTAGTAAGATTTCACTTTTTAATTTTTAAATCTTTAATCCATAAAAAATTATTTTTGATATATGATCTAATTTTATTTTTAGTATTGTTTTTACAGATGGGTGGCCAGTTTTTCCCATACCACTTATACCACGGCTACTTAATTATAAGCAATATCTCCCCTCTAAGATGAATTTTTAAGTGTGTATAGACTTTTTTGTATGTCACAATGACTAGGAGGTATTACCGACATTTAGAATATAGAGACCAAGGATGCTAAATGTCCCTCAGTATGTGGTATAATGCTGCATAAAGAAGAAATGTCCTGTCCAAAATATTTAAAAAAGCCCCATTGAGAAATGCAGATATCTTCTTGTCCCACTGGTTATAATTGCCACCTTTATCATAGAAGAAATTTCCAAATTTATATATATATATATGTATAGATACACACTCTATGTTTTGTTCCATCTACTGCCACTGGATTTTAAAATTTACTTATTTTTGGCGGCATTGGGTCTTTTTTATAATATCTTTATTAGAGTATGATTGCTTTGCAATGTTGTGTTAGTTTCTGCTGTATAACAAAGTGAATCAGCTATACATATACATATGTTCCCATATCTCTTCCCTCTTGCGTCTCCCTCCCTCCCACCCTCCCTATCCCATACCTCTAGGTGGTCACAAACCACCGAGCTGATCTCCCTGCGCTATGCGGATGCTTCCCACTAACTATCTGTTTTACATTTGGTAGTGTATAGAGTATTAGAGTATAATTGCTTTGCAATGTTGTGTTAGTTTCTGCTGTATAACAAAGTGAATCAGCTATACATATACATATGTCCCCATATCCCCTCCCTTTCGCATATCCCTCCCACCCTCCCTATCCCACCCCTCTAGGTGGTCACAAAGCACCCAGCTGATCTCCCTGTGCTATGCGGCTGCTTCCCACTAGCTATCTATTTTACATTTGGTAGTATATATATGTCCATGCCACTGTCTCACTTCATCCCAGCTTACCCTTCCCCTCCCCGTGTCCTCAAGTCCATTCTCTATGTTGTCTGCGTCTTTATTCCTGTCTTGCCCCTAGGTTTGTCAGAACAATTTTTTGCCACTGGATTTTAAATGATCTTAGTTCCATCGTATTAAACTGTTATTTCATTGCATTATTCTTCCTTTGTCTAAAATCCCATGGCTATCTTCCTCAAATATTCCTTCCTGAATAATTTTGTCAAATTATTCCTGAATAACTTGGTCAGATTCCATCTTTTCATTGATATGACTTTATGAAATTTTGTTGTAAATGTTTTATATAAAGAAAAAAGTTTTGATTTTATTTTTATAACATATAAAAGTCAATATATTTTAATAAGGGATTATTTTACTGCTATATTTGACTTCTCTCTTTTAATACCGTCTGATTTTTTGTTTCTTTGTTATTCTTTTATTTGATAATCTGATCTTTTCCTTGGTTGCTTTACATTTAAGGAGTTAAATTTATATATTCTACCTTTATTGTGATAGCTTAATGGAACAAAATAAAAATGGAGAGGTGAACCAATAATTCACAGGTGAAAGCATTAAATGGCTAATGTATATATTATAATATAGTCTTAGTATGAATATTTAAAATTAGATATTTTGGTTTATAAGTTTGGTGAAGATTAAAAAATGTAAATAGTGTGTCATTCACAATTGGTAGGAGTGTATAATCTTTGAAAGAAGATTTAACAATATCCGACAGTATAAATGTGCATACCCTTTGCCTTGCATATGTCTATAATCTACTTTTTTATGTTATATTTTAGCCAGATACTCTTTGACCAAGGGGAAGTTTAACAAAAATGATATTTAAGTAGAAACTAATCATAGGTAAAATAGTTTATTTTTGCTTTTTTCTTTTTTTTAAACATTGGACTTTGTAAACACCTTGCTAGGGCCCTTCCTTCCAGGGTCCTGGGAGGGGTCTGAGTGTATGAGGGGACTTGGGGACTTAAAGCTCTAGTTTCATGAGCTTCAGTGTAAATCTGCCTCAAAAATGGTCAGAAGAACCTAGGGGCAAGACGGGAATAAAGATGAAGACCTACTAGAGAATGGATTTGAGGATACGGGGAGGGGGAGGGGTAAGCTGGGACAAAGTGAGAGAGTGGCATGGACATATATACACTACCAAATGTAAAATAGCTAGTGGGAAGCAGCCGCATAGCACAGGGAGATCAGCTGGGTGCTTTGTGACCACCTAGAGGGGTGGGATAGGGAGGGTGGGAGGGAGGGAGACACAAGAGGAAAGAGATATGGGGACATATGTATATGTATAACTGATTCACTTTGTTATAAAGCAGAAACTGACACACCATTGTAAAGCAATTATACTCTAATAAAGATGTTAAAAAAAATTAAACATTTCTTAGCTTTCTTAACAGTTACTTATGCTCCACATTTCCTCAGTTCTTTAATCATTATTATTTATTTTATAGCATTCCCCCAATTCTCAAATTAATTGTTTTATCTGATATATCGATTTATTAAAGTTATTCTTTTATATGTAGAATAATTAGGGCATATATTTTCTCATCCTTGAATATCTGAATATGTGTATTTCTGCTGCCTTCATAGGTGTATAATAGCTTGGCTGGGTATAGAATTTTGTTGCTATTTTTTTTTTTCTCAAAACTCCATAGTCATTGTTCAGTTGTTTCCCAGCTTTAATGTTATGGAAGATATGGCAAATAAAAGTTATATTTGGTTTTCTTTTTAGGTAAGCTGTTTTCAATTTGCTTGTTTTCTTGTTGGTTTGTTGCTATGGATACTAATAGGAGTTCTCCTCTCTCCTTGACAGTAAAAAGTTATGCATAAATATAGATGTACTCTTTAAAATCCTTCTTTTCTACAAAGTTTGTTTTTTTTCATTATTTCTCCTAAATTTGCTATATATTTTTGTGGAATTCCATATATATGTGTGCATGGGTGTGTATACATATATATGAAGTATATATGTATATGAACATATTAGGTTGTTTATTAAAATAGAGTAGAATTACTTGATTTAGCTTTAGGGCTTTGAATCAAGAAAACCTGTCGTTGAGTCCCAGCTCTTTTCTTTTTTTTTTTTTTTTTTTGTGGTACGCCGGCCTCTCACTGCTGTGGCCTCTCCCGTTGCGGAGCACAGGCTCCATATACGCAGGCTCAGCAGCCATGGCTCACGGGCCCAGCCGCTCCGCTCCGCGGCATGTGGGATCTTCCCAGACCGGGGCACAAACCCGTGTCCCCTGCATCGGCAGGAGGACTCTCAACCGCTGCGCCACCAGGGAAGCCCCCGGCTCTTCTCTTTACTAGCTATGTGACTTTGGAAAAGTTATACAAATTTACTATTCCTCCATTTTTTAAACAATGAAGTAATAATAATATCTACTTCACAGCCCTGAGAGGAGTAAATGAGCTATAACATGTTACATATTTCGAACAGCTTCTGGCATATAACAAGCACTCAATGAAATTAGATACTTTTAATTATTTTCCTTCATCACAGTTTTACATTAAGTGAGTATGTTTTTCATCTCCATGAAATCTTCTCTGATTTTATTTGTTGCCTTTTCGTCACTCCCTGCCAGTTAAAATATATTTTACAAATACAATATACTATATATTCTCATTGAAAATACACAATTATATGTTACAGATTTTTCTAACATTTTCTCCTGTTTTTATTTGTTTGTTTCTGGGTTTTTTACTGTTAAGTGACTCAATTTCATAGATCATTACAATTCTAGAGGAAAATTACTTGGGTAAAAATTGATCAACTTGTGGCAGACATCCTGTTGCTATTTCATTCAAGTTTATTCTCCCCGGTTATTAGACCCCACTCAAAGATCGTCACTTACATTCGTTCTCTGGTGACGGTATAAATGAGTACACTTTGCCAGATATAGCTAAGAATTCCTTGTAGCAAATAGTTCTCCTTGGCTAATTGTCTATTTCCACATGACAGTTGATTTCAGGAGATGATAGAAATTTTCTAGTATTGGGTGACAGCATGTCCTCATTGAGCCAGAAGAGTGCTCACAAACTGTTAACCTACTGATTATGTTTCATTTGACCAGTACAGTATTTTTTAATGTCTTTAGACACTGCATTCACTATTTCTCTATAATCCCAACTACTCTCAGTTGATTTTACACCAGGGCCACTTCACTCATTTCTACAACTTGCTCTGCAAACATTTAAGATTGTGATTCCTAAGCTGATGTAAAGTTTGTGCAAGTGAACCTCAGTGTGAATATCAAGATTAGCAAGAGGCCGTAAAGTCATGTCTAAATCTGCCAGCTGGGATATTAATGGATCATTGCATTCACCAAATATTTATGACTACCTACTGTGTGCCAGAATTTGAGATAAGTTCTAAGGATAGAGCAGTAAACAAAACATACATGGTCATTGGCCCTCTTGGAGCTTACAGTGTGGTGGAAGAAACAGAAAATTAACAAGTTACTCGCATAAATGAAAAATTGTTATGTTGATTTATGACTCTGGAAGAAGGTAGAAAATAGAAATGTTTTCTATATCTGAATCTGTCTCTGCTTTGCATATACATTCGTTTTGTTTTTTAGATTCCACATATAAGTGATGCCATACAATATTTGTCTTTCTCTGTGTGACTTATTTCACTAAGCACAATATTCTCTAAGTCCATCCATGTTGCTGCAAATGGCAAAATTTTCTTCTTTTTCATGGCCGAGTAGTATTCCATCGTGTGTGCGCGTGCGCGTGTGTGTGTGTATACATGCCACATCTTCTTTATATATTTTTCTGTTGATGGACACTTGGGTTGCTTCCATATCTTGGCTATTGTAAATAATGCTACTGTGAACATTGGGTTGTATGTATCTTTTCAAATTAGGGTTTTCATTTTTTCCAGAATAACCAGGAGTGGAATTGCTGGATCTTATGGTAGTTCTATTTTTAGTTTTTCAAGGAAACTCTCTACTGTTTTCTGTTTTCCATAGGGGTTGTACCAATTTACATTCCCACCAATAGAGTACGAGAGTTCCCTTTTCTCAACATCCTCCCAAAATTATTATTACTTTTAAATTTTCTGGTCAACTGGCCCATTTACAAATGGATTGCTTTCTGTAAATAGCTCACTGACTTACTAATTTGATGACAGTCCAGTTAACTCTTTCTGGTAAGCTCTCAAGCAGCTGGCTCAACCCAAAATTTCTCAGCCATGAATTTATTGAAGCAGCTTATAAAATTGCTCTTTAATTTCCTATATGTGTGGTCCAAACAGTACGTGGGAGCTTGTGCCTTCCAGCCCCATTGGGCTGAGTTAGAAGTCAAGACTGCAGACTGTTACTTATTTCTAATGGTGACCTAGCTGATATTCATTCCAATAGTAATCTCATCTGAATTTATGACTGTCATGGAGAGACTGAGTTCCTGATAGGAATTTTTCTGAACTCCTACTGGCATTCCCTCAGTACCAGCTCCTGGTGACCTCTTACAGGCCTCTGCATATGGACAGAATTTTAGCTCAGACTCAAAATGAGAGCATGTGGCCTTGACCTGTGTTTTTTCCCAGCGTAGCTAAATCTGCAGTGTAAACTTTCATTGATCAGATATTTGATAACACAGCTTCTCAACTGATCAGCACTTGTCAGCATTTGGAGCTTAATAATAATACTCACTAATATCTATTCGGCACCCATTACGTGCCAAACACTACAGAGATTATTTTCTTGGATCTTCACACAGCCATTTATAGTGGAACTTTTACTGAATCCCCATTTTACGGATGGAAAGGTGGTAAACTAGAGTGAATTTCCCAAGATATTTGCTACTAATTGATGGAGCTGGGATTTTCAGCTCAGCTTTCTGTGGCTTTAGAACATGAGGTTTTAACAACGATAGTCCTGTCCCAGAATATGAGTTTTTACATTGCCCTGTAATTATGAAGCACTGAAAGATACTAAAGTGCCTTTTGAGTCATCAAAGATTTCTGGGTTTTCCAGCTTAGCAATATGTATTCTATGTGTAATATTATTTCCTAGAGATATAAAAATAAATAGTGTAAGTTATATTTATATTACATTGTGATAAGGACCATACTGTCAGTTTGGACAGAGAGATTTCAGAGCACTGACTGGTAGTGATACTCAAATTGAACCTGATGATGCCAGGAATGATGCTAAGCAAAGAACAGTAAGAAGGAAGTTCCATCCAGGGGGAGTATTATGAACAAAAGGTCAGAAAGATGTATCCAAATACATGGTGTGTAATTTGCTGTGGCCAAAGTATTGAGAGGTTCAGGGACCATTCAGAAGAATAAATTTGAATAGTAAGTACTGAATGCTTATAATAGGCTCACAGAATGTTTAGACATTCAGTAATTTGCTGTGGCCAAAGCAGAGTATGCATGGCAAGTTGAAATAAAGGGAGGAGGAGGATAAATTGTGAAGGGTCTTCAGTGTTCTGTCTTATTAACAATGGTGTGTTATATGTATATGTATGTTTGTGATTCGTTCATTTGTGCATTCATTCATTATTCATTCATCCAGTGAACAGCTAACAAGTACTTACTCTCTGCCAGGTACGATGCTAAATGATAATGATTCAGAGATGTAAGACATGGCTCCTCTCCTCACAGAATTCTCTCACAGCCTAATTGCATGTAGTCCATGATTCATTTTAGGAACCTATGGAGTATTTTCATGCACAGATTTTTCCTTCTCAGCAAACGTACATACTCAACAATGTATACACAGCACCCATATGTTTCAAGATGTTTTTCAAAGCCCATACTGAATGTCTAAACATTCTGTGAGCCTATTATAAGCATTCAGTACTTACTATTCAAATTTATTCTTCTGAATGGTCCCTGAACCTCTCAATACTCTTTCAAGAATGCTTTTGCCTCTTTGTCCCTTCGAGGGAGGTCTCTGTAAGTGCATTTTAATGTGTGCTGAAAAAAGGGCAGCACAGCTGAACCCTGATTGAAAATCTCATCTTTTCCCTAATGTCACAAAGACATTCTGAGACAATGACTGAGGAGCTATGCACCAGTACCCAGCTGGATCCCTGCTACTTACATTGACAGATGCATTAGCAACAGAGACATTGATTTAGAGTGAATTAAGTAACCAATTTCCATTTTCAAGCCTCCAATTCCATTTTAGCACCAGGAGATATTAACCAGTATTCTTGTAGGTTAAACCTGATTGTGTTAAGGAGGGTGCCTGGACAATTGGAGAGAACCAGGATAGGAAATTAGTGTTCTGAGTTTTGTCCCCAGTTCTAGCCTGCTGGGTCACCTTGAGTGACTTGCATCATGTCTGAGTCTTGGCTTCTAAAAATCAAATCTTACTTGCTGTAATCCTGAGGAAGAAATTTGGATTACCGACTTGCTGTGTATGACTCTTTCAGGGTACGTATATGCAAAGAATTGCTATAGATGCAGGATTCTTCAAATTGTTGAAATGAAACATTGGGATGGACTTGATATATACTACTTTTCATTTGTATAGCCAGCAAACTAAAAAACAAAGTTGAAACACTTAAGTGCTCTTGTTTCCAGCATGGTTCCAGCAGATTGATTGAGCATGGTAGAGTAGGAAGGGAGGAAGAGAAGAAATCTTACGTACAAAATCACTGTAAGGCGTACAAAAAATATTAATGTTGTGTAATAACTCTTCTGGGTATAATTGTGCTACTTTAAATACTTTAAAAACATATTGGTGTTATCATCAAAAATATTTTAAACAACAGAAGTATAACCAGAATTATGTTGAGTCAAACTGTGATTCCCATATATATATATATATATATATATATAAATAGCATAATTTATACTAAGAGTATAACTATGTAACATTTTACAATTCACATATAAGTCAATTCATTTTAGCTACTATTATTCTCTATATTTAATAGTTGAAGACATTGAAGTTCAGGTTGATTGTTACTTGCCAATATTTCCAAGTTCCGACTAAACTCCGGCATTCTGTATCCACTGATAGTGATCTCTCCACCACCGAATGCTGTGTATACTAAGTTGTCTTATAGCTAAACAAAGCTATGACACCTAAGAGATTCGAAAGATTAGTTTGGGCCAAAGGCCTCAAGGAAAGAAGATTTCATTCCTGAGGTGGGATACTTGAAGTATGGCATTTATTTATAATAGAGAACACTAAGAACATGGTACTTTACCTTATTTTTAACCTCCTGAAACCCATAGTTTCTGAAAATAAATAACTTCTGGTATTTTATTAGCATGGTGTTTTATAGACTCTATTTGGAGGGAGTTCCATAAAAAATAAGGACAAATACCTTTGGGGAAAATTGAATATGATATCCCTTTTTTGGATACTCACAGTGTGTATTAGGAGATAAAATGTTTTGAGAAATTCTGTGAAAAGGAAATTTGTTCAAGTTTGTTACACTTGGCTTTTCTTTCTTTTTAAATCTAACACCTATTAAACCTCTCCTGGAACACTAATTTGGAAAATGGAAAGTAATCGTCCCATTTCTCCTACTAACCACATCAATCCTTTTTCTTCCATAATTACACTTCAGGAGAAAACTAAAAGAATCCAAGATAAATTGATGCTGAATATGGCTGTAGTCACAGTATCATTAGAGTGGAAACTATAGAGACCACGACCTGTTTTTCCTAAAGAGCTTCACATATCACAGTTGCTCAGTATATTATAGTAACATTTCCATCCAACTGACCTGACATATAAATCTGCTCTGAGCGTTTTTATCCGTGAGAAGAAAAAAATATTTCTCGATTTTTTAAGGAAAACAAGTACCTATTCAGAGACATTTAGACATCTTTCTAAGAGCTGAGGGCTGGAACAATTGGTATTTTTATATTTCCTATGATTTCATTAACAGGGGTCATTTTCATGGTATCTCTCCATTGCTCTTATTCAACTCTTTAGCTTAATCAAATACTGGTTGTGAGGTCATGATTTCTTTGTTGCTTTCTGTGTATAACTATTTTGGTGGATTGGATTAGCTTGAATGGTGCGTATATTGATGTGCCTAACCAGAATAAAGCCACACACCCATGTGTTTTGTGGCAAAGCCTTTCTTGAAATATGAAGTCGTCCTTGTGTCCAACCTCTTGAGAAAGGGGCATCTATTTCGGGTCAGATACATGAACTGAGGGGGATAATTCTAACTGGTAAAGACTGTGAAGCTCTCTCCTTTCAATTAATCAAGATGTCCAAGGGTATTCCTAGATGGTGCATTGTGAGATTTTGCCCATTGCATGGAGGAATTCTGCAAGATAAGAAATTAATAAACCTAGGCAAGATGCTGTTGAAGGGTGCACTAGACTTCTGTGGTCCAAGTACTGATGCTGCAAGACAATGAAAAGAATTGGTGCTAAGGCCCTCAGACCCTGGAAACAAACTAGCCATGGTAGGATTTGAGAGTTCAATGTTTAACTCTACAGTTTCATCCCTTAACCTCACTGTTTCACCAGCCTTGTACTGGACAAATTTATTAAACGTATTTCAGATTCCTGAATGGATTACTCTCTCTTCCCTTTGGTCCCTTTCACATTCTATTTCCTCTGTCTGGAACATTCCCCCTTGAACCTACTCCCACTCTAATTTGATAAATGGCTACACATGCCTCAGTTCTTCTCTACAGATGTTATTTTTGGAGGAAGGCATTCTTGATCCCTGCCCATGCACTTTCCCTCATTTAGGTTGTGTGTTGGACGTCTCTCCTGTGTGATCTCAGAGCACCCTGCATTTTTCCCATCCCTACATTCACACTACTGTATAGTAAATATCTGTTAAGTGTCTTGTCTCAGGACTTCCCTGGTGGTGCAGTGGTTAAGAATCCGCCTGCCAATGCAGGGGACATGGGTTTGATCCCTGCTCCGGGAAGATCCCACGTGCCGCAGAGCAACTAAGCCCGCGCGCCACAACTACTGAGCCTGTGTTCTAGAGCCTGCGAGCCACAGCTACTGAGCCCACGTGCCGCAACTACTGAGCCCCCACACCACAACTACTGAAGCCTGCGTGCTCTAGGGCCTATGCTCCGCAACAAGAGAGGCCACTGCAATGAGAAGCCCGTGCACCACAATGAAGAGTAGCCCCTGCTCGCCAAAACTAGAGAAAGCCCATGCACAGCAACGAAGAACCAATGCAGCCCAAAAAAAAAAAAAAAAAAAAAGAAAAAAAAATTTTTTAAATTGTTTTAATTGAAAAGAATTAAAAAGTAAAAAGTGTCTTGTCTCTCTTACCAAAGTTTGAGCTCTCTTTGAATAAGGAATATGTCTTTCTTGTTCATCATTTTATTTATAACAGTGCTTAGCAGGTAGTAGGTTCTCAATAAATATTTGTTGAATGAATAAATATGATAATTTATTATTTTCCTGTATGTTTGCTGTGATTCTTATTCTAGATTTTCAGAATGATTGGAGAAGAGCAGAGATGAGAATGACTCAGAATTATAGCAGCTTGGAAATTCTGAACAGAAGACAGTCTGACAAGGTAGAAAGGTGAGTAGATGCCATTGTGTCTCAAACTAAAAGACCAAGAACACTTCTAATTTGCTTTTGACAGTGTCCTTACAAATTACATCTTTTCTTTGTGATTCTATCGCTGTCATTTGAAATTCTGGCAAGTGTTCAACCTTAATTCCATAAAGAAAACAAAAACCAAGAATCTATTTGTTGATCTTTAAAGAGATGAAAAGAAATCATTTGAAAATGTCCAGCAGTTTTGCACAGTAGGAATGAAAATATCTAGAATATGATTTCTTTACATTAGGTATTTTAAAATGCATTTTTCAGATACATGCACTTAAAAGCCTTACCCTCACCCCTTATGAAGGTGTTATTTATTCAAAATGTTGGATATGGTGTTTGAAAAGAAATACTATTACCTTTCCATTTGCTGTTAGCCGCCCGTATCTGTCTCTGGCTACTTGAGATTCTAACCATAGCCCTTGAATAGAAATGATGAAATGATGAAAATGATGGAAATGATGGAAATGATGAAAAGGAGGAATCAAGCAGGCCAGGCAGGTGACAAGGTACCAGGAAGGAGCAGGGGGCAAAATGAATGGATCTTTATTTGGTTATCTGACTGCATTAAAGAGGCAGCCTCTGCTTTCTTTTTACTCATAATACTCAGCTTTCCTCGATTCCCTAGTTTGGCTAAAATAATGCCTAACTCCAGTATTTTCTCATGTACAAAACAGCATCTCTGTGGTTTGTAATATTTCTGTCAAAACCTTTATGCCTATTGCTGATGAAGGAAATAGTACAGTTCTCTGGGAATTTTGTTTCAATAATCTAATGGTTTGGCTATGAAAGGAAGGGAAGAAAACTTGAGATGGTTGACACATTAGGTTTTTCTGCAGTGGTGAGAATGTGCTGATATATTTTTTTCTCCTGAATTTCAAATTTTGACCTCAAATAGGATGAAATAGGCTAAGGTTAGATTGTTTATTGAGTGAATTGGGGAAAATCTAATGATTGATCAATCAGTCAGTCATTAAAGGCATGACAAAATAGAACTATATTCTAAGACCTGACAAAACCTTATGATCCTATTGGGGAACAAAGCAAGCCTCACAGTCAAAATCCTGAGATAATTTCCCCAAGTTTGAGTGCTAGGGATGTGGTACAAAATGCACTGTTTACGTAGGCTCAAGAAAAGTAGAGATCAGTGTGGGCTGAGGCCACCAGGAAAATCAAGAAAAGATTCTCCAGACGATGGGGTGTCCTAGCTGGGCCTTGAGAGACTGTACTATGCTTTCATGTGTTAGAGGTTGAGTGGACACTTCTCATTTCCTTAAGAAATGCACTTTCAGTTAAATCTTTTAAATTACTAGAAGGAAAGGAGATGAACAGAGAAGAGGGGAAGACACATAATATTCTCTGAGAGAGAGGAGACCAGCTGGATAAAGGGGCTGGCCTGTCATTTTTTTTTGTTTGAATGCAAATTACGGCAATAATCTATGTTAAAGTATACGCTCACCTACCCATATTCTCTCTGTGCCCATTCGATTTAGAACTGTAGCTTCAAATAAGAGCAAACACACACACACACACACACACACACACACACACACACACATACATACATACATACATGTAACACTTGCTATATGTCAGGAACTGTTCTAGCCATTTAGCAACTATTAATTTATAACTCTGTAAGGCTTTACAGATGAGGAAATCAAGACACAGAGAGGTAAAGTAACTTGTTCAAGGTCATATAACTAGTACATAGCAGAACCAAGATCTGAACCCAGGCAACTTGTTGCCAATTTTTAAACACTATTCATTGTGCCTTGGTTTACACTTGTTTATTTGCAGAACCTCAGTTGACTTCCAGGTGTATCTATATATGGTTAAACTTGTGTCCTTGATGCCTCTTTCTTTTGTTTCCTTTGACCTCTAGTTTATTTTTGTTATATATTATGTAAGTTCTGAGGAAATCCGCTGGGAGTGTTGATCCCAGGATCAGGGAAGAGGTTATGTATTTACAAAAATAGGACTTTTTCACTGTCTATGAAATTATGATAGGAATTATTGAATACTCAGCTGACTGCTTTGATTAGGCTCTTACGTACCAATGAGTCGAGGAGTATAGTAATCTACCAGCTGAATATATGCCAACAAGGTATAATTTATACACTCTGATCTGGACAGGGCAGGATTTTATAGCAGACTGTCCAAGGTAGATCTCCTACAGTGAGCACACATTCTGCAGAGGTACAAATACTTTTCTACCAGCCTCTATCTTCCCTTTTGTTTGCTCATGGGGTCTTTCCAGCAAGGTTTATATTCATGAGTAATAAGAGTTTCTTACTTTTTGCCCTCCAAAATTCAAACCAATAGTACTTGATAGATAAGACTTGATAGTACTGAATCATAACGCTATGCCTGATAGGTCTTTAAGATGGGTCACCTTCGACTCCTTCAGTTTTCGAGAACCTATACTCCAAGCATAAACATTTCTGCCAAGTTGCTTCTCAAATAGTTTTCTGAATTCACATGTGGAATGAAGAGCCAAGCACGCCGACTGGACGCAGTTCTACCCTGCATACTGCGTGATGTCTTTGCTCTTTCCCCTTCGCCACTGGCTCACTGAGGGTGGGCTCAGACTAATGCCCACCCTCACCACTGACCCTGCTGAATACCGTTGTGGTCCACACTCCCCCCAACCTGAGAATAGATCTCAAGGTGGATTGGAAGTGGAAAGTAGTTTCACCTTCACTGAAATGCTGAGGTTCTACATCAAAATATTATGTTGTTTATTTTTGCTTTTGTTTGAGAAGGCAGAGGAAGGGAATTCCACTCTGCCTGTCACAGTGATTGACAGAAGTGAAGCATGAAAGAGAGCAACTGTGTTTACGTGCCAGGGAGGTGAAAACTAGACAAGACCTGCATCATATATTTTTAACAACTCAATAAATTTCTTTCACCCATTCCCCAAATCTTCACATCCCAGCCAGAAAAGAATGACATCAAGTTTCAGCTAGAAATGAACTTTTCTTTGTGAATGTTGGAAAGGTATGACTATAAAACATATTTTTTTAATGAAATTACAGTACCCTCCAGAATCTCACTCAAACGTAGTCCTTGGGGAAATGCTATTCTTATAGGAAAGAAAACCAAAGCAAGGTCTTTGTGCTACTTCAGCAACTAAATTCTGCTGGATGGGTCTGAAACAGTCTATTTTTATGTGGAGTTCTGTATTGTTCTCACACTGCATTAGAAAGACGTCTGACTTACTTTACTGTCCTAAACCCTGGACATTCAAAGTGGGATCAGGAAAAAACTAGTTATGGTAAACATATTTTGTGGAGGAGGTTTGACAAGTTCGGAGCCAATCAATGGGAGAACTGTGTCAGGATATACACGTGATGGCCTATGTCTCTTTTCTGGGAAATCCTGAAGAAAGGCAGGATTTGTCTTAGAAAGTTAAAATCCTTTTTTCCTTTCTTTTTTTTCCCTCTTGCGTCTCCCTCACTCCCATCCTCCCTATCCCACCCCTCCAGGTTGTCACAAAGCACCGAGCTGATCTCCCTGTGCTATGCGGCTGCTTCCCACTAGCTATCTACCTTATATTTGGTAGTGTATACATGTCCATGCCTCTCTCTCGCTTTGTCACAGCTTACCCTTCCCCCTCCCCATATCCTCAAGTCCATTCTCTAGTATGTCTGTGTCTTTATTCCTGTCTTACCCCTAGGTTCTTCATGACATTTTTTTCCTTAAATTCCATATATATGTGTTAGCATACGGTATTTGTCTCTCTCTTTCTGACTTACTTCACTCTGTATCACAGACTCTAGGTCTATCCACCTCATACAAATAGCTCAATTTCGTTTCTTTTTATGGCTGAGTAATATTCCATTGTATATATGTGCCACATCTTCTTTATCCATTCATCCGATGATGGACACCCTGGTTGTTTCCATCTCCGGGCTATTGTAAATAGAGCTGCAACGAACATTTTGGTACATGACTCTTCTTGAATTATGGTTTTCTCAGGGTATATGCCCAGTATTGGGATTGCTGGGTTATATGGTAGTTCTATTTGTACTTTTTAAGGAACCTCCATACTGTTCTCCATAGAGGCTATATCAATTCACCTTCCCACTGGCAGTGCAAGCGTGTTCCCTTTTCTCCACACCCTCTCCAGCATTTACTGTTTCTAGATTTTTTGATGATGGCCATTCTGACTGGTGTGAGATGATATCTCATTGTAGTTTTGATTTGCACTTCTCTAATGATTAGTGATGTTGAGCATTCGTTCACGTGTTTGTTGGCAATCTGTATATCTTCTTTGGAGAAGTGTCTATTTAGATCTTCTGCCCATTTTTAGATTGGGTTGTTTGTTTTTTTGTTATTGAGCTGCCTGAGCTGCTTGTAAATTTTGGAGATTAATCCTTTGTCAGTTGCTTCATTTGGAAATATTTTCTCCCATTCTTAGGGTTGTCTTTTGGTCTTGTTTATGGTTTCCATTGCTGTGCAAAAGCTTTGAAGTTTCATTAGGTCCCATTTCTTTATTTTTGTTTTTATTTCCATTTCTCTAGGAGGTGGGTCAAAAAGGATCTTGCTGTGATTTATGTCATAGAGTGTTCTGCCTATGTTTTTCTCTACGAGTTTGATAGTTTCTGGCCTTACACTTAGGTCTTTAATCCATTTTGAGCTTATTTTTGTGTATGGTGTTAGAGAGTGATCTAATCTCATACTTTTACATGTACCTGTCCAGTTTTCCCAGCACCACTTATTGAAGAGGCTGTCCTTTCTCCACTGTGCATTCCTGCCTCCTTTATCAAAGATAAGGTGACCATATGTGCGTGGGTTTATCTCTGGGCTTTCTATCCTGTTCCTTTGATCTATCTTTCTGTTTTTGTGCCAGTACCATACTGTCTTGATTACTATAGCTTTGTAGTATAGTCTGAAGTCAGGCAGCCTGATTCCTCCAGCTCCGTTTTTCATTCTCAAGATGGCTTTGGCTATTCGGGGGTCTTTTGTGTTTCCATAGAAATTGTGAAATTTTTTGTTCCAGTTCTGTGAAAACTGCCAGTGGTAGTTTGATAGGGATTGCCTTGAATCAGTAGATTGCTTTGGGTAGTAGAGTCATTTTCACAATGTTGATTCTTCCAATCCAAAGACATGGTATATCTCTCCATCTATTTGTATCGTCTTTAATTTCTTTCATCAGTGTCTTATAATTTTCTGCATACAGGTCTTTTGTCTCCTTAGCTAGGTTTATTCCTAGATATTTTTTTTTGTTGTTGCAGTGATAAATGGGAGTGTTTTCTTGATTTCACTTTCAGGTTTTTCATCATTAGTGTATAGGAATGCCAGAGATTTCTGTGCATTAATTTTGTATCCTGCTACTTTACCAAATTCATTGATTAGCTCTAGCAGTTTTCTGGTAGCATCTTTAGGATTCTCTATGTACAGTATCATGTCATCTGCAGTGACAGCTTTACTTCTTCTTTTCCAATTTGGATTCGTTTTATTTCCTTTTCTTCTCTGATTGCTGTGGCTAAAACTTCCACAACTATGTTGAATAAGAGGGGGGAGAGTGGGCAACCTTGTCTTCTTCCTGATCTTAGTGGAAATGCTTTCAGTTTTTCACCATTGAGGACGATGTTGCCTGTGGGTTTGTCATATATGGCCTTTATTATGTTGAGGAAAGTTCCCTCTATGCCTACTTTCTGCAGGGTTTTTATCATAAATGGGTGTGGAATTTTGTCAAAAGCTTTCTCTGCATCTATTGAGATGATCATATGGTTTTTCTCCTTCAGTTTCTTAATATGGTGTATCACGTTGATTGATTTGCGTATATTGAAGAATCCTTGCATTCCTGGAATAAACCCCACTTGATCATGGTGTATGATCCTTTTAATGTGCTGTTGGATTCTGTTTGCTAGTATTTTGTTGAGGATTTTTGCATCTATGTTCATCAGTGATATTGGCCTGTAGTTTTCTTTCTCTGTGACATCCTTGTCTGGTTTTCATATCAGGTTGATGGTGGCCTCGTAGAATGAGTTTGTGAGTGTTCCTAGCTCTGCTGTATTTTGGAAGAGTTTGAGAAGGATAGGTGTTAGCTCTTCTCTAAATGTTTGATAGAATTCACCTGTGAAGCCGTCTGGTCCTGGGCTTTGGTTTGTTGGAAGATTTTTAATCACAGTCTCAATTACAGTGCTTCTTATTGGTCTGTTCATATTTTCTATTTCTTCCTGATTCAGTCTTGGCATGTGGTGCATTTCTAAGAATTTGTCCATTTCTTCCAGGTTGTCCATTTTATTGGCATAGAGTTGCTTGTAGTAATCTCTCATGATCTTTTGTATTTCTGCAGTGTCAGTTGTTACTTCTCCTTTTCATTTCTAATTCTGTTGATTTGAGTCTTCTCCCTTTTTTTCTTGATAAGTCTGGCTAATGGTTTATCAATTTTGTTTATCTTCTCAAAGAACCAGGTTTTAGTTTTATTGATCTTTGCTATCATTTCCTTCATTTCTTTTTCATTTATTTCTGATCTGATTTTTATGATTTCTTTCCTCCTGCTAACTTTGGGTTTTTTTTTCTTCTTTCTCTAATTGCTTTAGGTGCAAGGCTAGGTTGTTTATTCGAGATGTTTCCTGTTTCTTAAGGTAGGATTGTATTGCTATAAACTTCCCTCTTAGAACTGCTTTTGCTGCATCCCATAGATTTTGGGTTGTCATGTCTCCATTGGCATTCTTTTTTTTGCTGAGGTACGCGGGCCTCTCACTGTTGTGGCCTCTCCCGTTGCGCAGCACAGGCTCCGGACGCACAGGCTCAGTGGCCATGGCTCAGGGGCCCAGCTGCTCCGCGGCATGTGGGATCTTCCCGGACCGGGGCACGAACCCGTGTCCCCTGCATCGGCAGGCGGACTCTCACCACTGCACCACCAGGTAAGCACTCCATTGGCATTTGTTTCTAGGTATTTTTTGGTTTCATTTTTGATTTCTTCAGTGATCACTTCGTTATTAAGTAGTGTATTGTTTAGCCTCCATGTGTTTGTAATTTTTACAGCTCTTTTCCTGTAATTGATATCTAGTCTCATAGCAGTGTGGTCGGAAAAGATACTTGATACAATTTCAATTTTTGTAAATTTACCAAGGCTTGATTTGTGACCCAAGATATGATCTGTCCTGGAGAATGTGCCATGAGCACTTGAGAAAAATGTGTATTCTGTTGTTTTTGGATGGAGTGTCCTATAAATATCAATTAAGTCCATCTTGTTTAATGTATCATTTAAAGCTTGTGTTTCCTTATTTATTTTCATTTTGGGTGATCTGTCCATTGGTGAAAGTGGGGTGTTAAGGTCCCCTACTATGAATGTGTTACTGTCGATTTTCCCTTTTATGGCTGTTAGTATTTGCCTTATGTATTGAGGTGCTCCTATGTTGGGTACATAAATATTTACAATTGTTATATCTTCTTCTTGGATCGATCGCTTGATCATTATGTAATGTCCTTCTTTGTCTCTTCTAATAGTCTTTATTTTTAAGTCTATGTTGTCTTATATGAGAATTGCTACTCCAGCTTTCTTTTGGTTGCCATTTGCATGAACTATCTTTTTCCTTCCCCTTACTTTCAGTCTGTATGTGTCTCTAGGCCCGAAGTGGGTCTCTTGCAGACAGCAAATATATGGGTCTTCTTTTTGTATCCATTCAGCCAATCTGTATCTTTTGGTGGGAGCATTCAGTCCATTTACATTTAAGATAATTATCGATATGTATGTTCCTATTCCCATTTTCTTAATTGTTTTGGGTTTGTTATTGTAGGTCTTTTCGTCCTCTTGTGTTTCTTGCCTAGAGAAGTTCCTTTAGCATTTGTTGTAAAGCTGGTTTGGTGGTGCTGAACTCTCTCAGCTTTTGCTTGTCTGTAAAGGTTTTAATTTCTCCATCCAATCTGAATGAGAACCTTGCTGGGTAGAGTAATCTTGGTTGCAGGTTTTTCTCCTTCATCAGTTTAAATATGTCCTGCCAGTCCCTTCTGGCTTGCAGAGTTCCTGCTGAAAGATCAGCTGTTAACCTTATGGGGATTCCCTTGTGTGTTATTTGTTGTTTTTCCCTTGCTGCTTTTAATATGCTTTCTTTGTATTTAATTTTTGACAGTTTGATTAATCTGTGTCTTGGCGTATTTCTCCTTGGATTTATCCTGTATGGGACTCTCTGTGCTTCCTGGACTTGATTAACTATTTCCTTTCCCATATTAGGGAAGTTTTCAACTATAATCTCTTCAAATATTTTCTCAGTCCCTTTCTTTTTCTCTTCTTCTTCTGGAACCCCTATAATTTGAATGTCTGTGTGTTTAATGTTGTCCCATATGTCTCTGACACTGTCCTCAGTTTTTTTCTTTCTTTTTTCTTTCTTCTGCTCTGCAGTAGTTATTTCCACTATTTTATCTTCCAGGTCACTTATCCGTTCTTCTGCCTCAGTTATTCTGCTATTGATCCCATCTAGAGTATTTTTCATTTCATTTATTGTGTTGTTCATCGTTGCTTGTTTCATCTTTAGTTCTTCTAAGTCCTTGTCAAACGTTTCTTCCATTTTGTCTATTCTATTTCCAAGATTTTGGATCATCTTTACTATCATTATTCCGAATTCTTTTTCAGGTAGACTGCCTATTTCCTCTTCATTTGTTAGGTCTGGTGGGTTTTTATCATGCTCCTTCATCTGCCGTGTGGTTTTCTGTCTTCTCATTTTGCTTATCTTACTGTGTTTGGGGTCTCCTTTTTGCAGGCTGCAGGTTCGTAGTTCCCGTTGTTTTTGGTGTCTGTCCCCAGTGGCTAAGATTGGTTCAGTGGTTTGTGTAGGCTTTGTGGTGGAGGGGACTAGTGCCTGTGTTCTGGTGGATGAGACTGGATCTTGTCTTTGTGGTGGGCAGGTCCACGTCTGGTGGTGTGTTTTGGGGTGTCTGTTGACTTATTATGATTTTAGGCAGCCTCTCTGCTAATGGGTGGGGTTGTGTTCCTGCCTTGCTAGTTGTTTGGCATAGGCTTTCCAGCACTGTAGCTTGCTAGTCGTTGAGTGAAGCTGGGTGCTGGTGTTGAGATGGAGATCTCTGGGAGATTTTCGCCATTTGATATTATGTGGAGCTGGGAGGTCTCATTTGGACCAGTGTCCTGAAGTTCGCTCTCCCGCCTCAGAGGCACAGCACTGACTCCTGGCTGGAGCAGCAAGAGCCTTTCATCCACACGGCTCAGAAGAAAAGGGAGAAAAAGTAGAAAGAAAGAATTAGTAGAAGTGGAAAGAAAGAAAGAATGGAGGGAGGGAGGGGGGGAGGAAGGAGGGAAGGAAGGACAAAAAGAGAGAAAGAAGATAAAGTAAAATAAAATAAAGTTATTAAAATAAAAAATAATTATTAAGAAAAAATTAAAAACAAAACAAAACAAAACGGACAGATAGAACCCTAGGACAAATGGTGGAAGCAAAGCTATACAGACAAGATCTCACACAGAACCATACACATACACACTCACAAAAAGAGGAAAAGGGGAAAAATCATAAATCTTGCTCTCAAAGTCCACCTCCTTAATTTGGGATGATTCGTTGTGTATTCACGTATTCCATAGATGCAGGGTACATTAAGTTGATTGTGGAGCTGTAATCCGCTGCTTCTGCGGCTGCTGGGAGAGATTTCCCTTTCTCTTCTTTGTTCGCACAGCTCCAGGGTTTCAGCTTTGGATTTGGCCCCGCCTCTGCATGTAGGTCGCTGGAGGGCGTCTGTTCTTGGCTTAGACAGGACGGGGTTAAAGGAACCGCTGATTGGGGGGCTCTGGCTCACTCAGCCCGGGGGGGAAGGGAGGGGCACGGTGTGCGGGGCGGGCCTGCGGCGGCAGAGGCCGGCGTGATGTTGCACCAGCGTGAGGAGCGCTGTGCGTTCTCCCGGGGAAGTTGTCCCTGGATCCCGGGAACCTGGCAGTGGCGAGCTGCACAGGCTCCCGGGAGGGCAGGTGTGGACAGTGACCTGTGCTCGCACACAGGCTTCTTCGTGGTGGCAGCAGCAACCTTAGCGTCTCATGCCTGTTCTGGGGTCCGCACTGATACCTGCGGCTTGTACCCGTCTCTGGAGCTCCTTTAAGCAGCGCTCTTAATCCCCTCTCCTTGTGCACCAGGAAACAAAGAGGAAAGAAAAAGTCTCTTGCCTCTTCGGCAGGTGCAGACTTTTCCCCGGACTCCCTCCCGCCTAGCCGTGGCGCACTAACCCCCTGCAGGCTGTGTTCACGCCGCCAACCCCAGTCCTGTCCCAGCGCTCTGACCGAAGCCTGAGCCTCACCTCCAGGCCCTGCCCGCCCTGGCGGGTGAGCAGAGAAGCCTCTCGGACTGGTGAGTGCTGGTCGGCCATGATCCTCTGTGTGGGAATCTCTCTGCTTTGCTCTCTGCACCCCTGTTGCTGTGCTCTCCTCCGCGGCTTTGAAGCTTCCCCCCTCCGCCATCCGCAGTCTCCGCCCGCGAAGGGGCTTCCTAGTGTGTGGAAACCTTTCCTCCTTCACAGCTCCCTCCCACTGGTGCGGGTCCCGTCCCTATCGTTTTGTCTCTGTTTATTCTTTTGCCCTACCCAGGTACGTGGGGGGTTTCTTGCCTTTTGAGAGGTCTGAGGTCTTCTGCCAGTGTTCAGTCGGTGTTCTGTAGGAGTTGTTCCACGTGTAGAGGTATTTCTGGTGTATCAGTGGGGCGGAAGGTGATTTCCGCGTCTTACTCTTCCGCCATCTTCTCGGAAGCCCTTTTTTCCTTTTAATCATGTATTCTTCTGCCTTAAGAGATATTATGCTACCCCTTGTTGAGGTTTATATAATAAGGTTGAAGGAGCACAGACTCTGAAGCAAAACAGACAGATTAGAAACATGACCATGAAAATTTGTAGCTTTGAGTGAAGTCTTGGAAAAACAATTAACAGTTCTGACTCTGTTTCCTCCTCTGCAAATAGTAAATGATATTGTTCATCCTGTGGGATTGTTCAGAAAAAAATGAGTTATAAATATGTAAATGAGAAATAAATCTATATCAGTATAATAAATGCTGAAATCCCTGCTACCTACATTTCTTCTGGTGATGGTTTTATTTATCTTCAAATGTGAATGATGGGTCTTAAAATATAAGAAATGTGTTGTCAATCTTTTCCTCCTTGTTGTCTCCTGTTCCTTAATTTTCACTGGGGTAAATTTATTTAGGAAGGTGTTCCTACACGTGCTGAATGAATTTGATTGAAAGAATAGTCTCAAGGGACTCTTTTCCCAAGCAGGTTGGCTAATTATTAGTTATAAAATTAATAGCTCTCAAAAGGAGGATGGGGCCCCATGATTATAGCATAGAACTGTACTGCATACTAGATTATAGTCATAAGCACCTACATGATGCAGTTTAAAAACAATTTGCAAAAGGCCCAACTGACCCTAATGGTCTTCACCATAATAGCCCCTGCCACCTGCCCCTTTCACTTACCATACACCTGTTAAGGTGATGAAAAACACAAGAGAGTGGAAGCTTCCCCAGCTTCCCAAAGAGGTGAAGAATATGTTTATACCTGTCATGAACATATTACATGGTACCAAGTATGTAAATTGTGACACATGTTATAGTGTTCTTTCTTCCATAGTAGTGTAGAAATTGCACAACATCCATGAATTTGAAAAAATAAAAAGGAATAACTGAGCAATTTTGGATATCTGTGCTGACAATGCAGTTTACAGAAGATGTACCCAGCTGATGTTCTTAACTCCATCTCAGCCCTCTCATATTTATTTTCATTTAGTTTTTTCATATATTTATTCAACATATTTTAGTTGACACCTTTAAAAATTGTATGAGACACTTTTAATTGTTGAGGATAGGACAGAGAACAAGGTGAATGAAGACTCTATTCTCATGGACCTTACATTGTCGTGGGGGGAATCATACAGTAAAAAGTTAAACAAATAAGATTATTACAGATTGTGAAAAGAACTTTGATGAAAGTAAACAGGCTGGTGAGACAGATTGGAAGGTCCCCGTTTATACTGGATGGTCAAGGCCTCTCTGATAAGGTGATGTGTGGTAAGAATAAGCCAGCCCTGCTGGAAAGTGGGACTTAGAGCAAACAGCAAGACACTCTGATATGGGAAAGAAATAGGCATACTTAAGGAATCAAAGAAATCAGTGTGGCTGTATTATGCTAAATAAGAAGGTAAGAAGGAAGATAATGTCATGTACAGCCATGTAGGCCAAGGGAAGCAGTCTGCATTTTATTGTAATGTGAACGAAAACTACTGGAGAATTCTAAGTCAGAGAATGATGTCAAATTTACATTGTTGTTAGTTTTTTTTTTTAAATATTTATTTTATTTTTTAAATTTTTATTGGAGTATAGTTGATTTGCAATGTTGTTTCAGTTTCTGCTGTACAGCAAAGTGATTCAGTTATACATAAAAATATATCTATTGGGCTTCCCTCGTGGCGCAGTGCTTGAGAGTCCGCCTGCCGATGCAGGGGACACAGGTTCGTGCCCTGGTCCGGGAAGATCCCACATGCCACGGAGTGGCTGGGCCCGTGAGCCATGGCTACTGAGCCTGTGTGTCCGGAGCCTGTGCTCCACAATGGGAGAGGCCACAATAGTGAGAATCTGTTTTTCAGATTCTTTTCCCATTTAGGTTATTACAGAGTACTGAGTAGAGTTCCCTGTGCTATACAGTAGGTCCTTGTTGTTTATTTTATATGTAGTAATGTGTATATGTTAATCCTAAACTCCTAATTTATCCCGCCCTCCTTCTCCTCTTGGTAACCATAAATTTGTTTCCTATGTCTCTGAATCTATTTCTGTTTTGTAAATGAGTCCATTTGTATCATTTTTTAGATTTCACATATGAGTGATATCATATGATAGTTGTCTTTCTCTGTCTGACTTACTTCACTTAGCATGATAATCTCTAGGTCCACCCATGTTGCTGCAAATGGCATTATTCCATTCTTTTTTATGTCTGAATAATATTCCATTGTCCATTCATCTGTCAGTGTACATTTAGGTTGCTTCCACGTCCTGGCTATTGTAAACAGTGCTGCAATAGACATTGGAGTACGTGTATCTTTTCAAAGTATGGTTTTCTTTGGATATATGCCCGGGAGTGGGATTGCTGGATCATATGTTAGCTCTATTTTTAGTTTTTGAAGGAGCCTACATCCTGTTCTCCACAGTGGCTGCACCAGTTTACATTTCCCCTAGCAGTGTAGTAGGGTTCCCTTTTCTCCACACCCTCTCTAGTATTTATTATTTGTAGACTTTTTGATGATGGCCATTCTGACTGGAGTGAGGTGATAATCTCATTGTAGTTTTGATTTACATTTCTCTGGTGATTAGCGATGTTTAGCATCTTTTTTGTGCCTCTTGGCCTTCTGTATGTCTTCTTCAGAAAAAAAATGTCTATTTGATTTGGTCTCAGGAACAAAATTGAATACCAAGTACTCCAAGAGAGTGTGAAGTCAAGACGAAACGACCAGCAAATGAACTTGAGTACACTTGAACTTATCCAGGGTCACAGAACTTATAAGTAGGCAGCTGGCATTTTGAGTCCAGACAGCTTTGCTTCAGAAACTTAGCCACTCTGCTACACTACTTCTCTTTGTTAATGGCTGCATAGCATTTCTCTGTTACTAATGTTCCATAATTTATTTGACAAGTTGAATATTATTTGTCACGTATTTCCAGTCTGTACTATTATAGCAAACTCCACAATACACATCTTTACAGAAACGTCTTTGTTCATGTCTTTTATTATTTCATTAGCATATGTGTTCCATAGCTTTACTTGATCAAAACCAGCTTCAGCTCTTGACTATTGTAGAGCTATTATTAATATAGAGATGTTTTAAGACTACTTCTTTGGTAGATAATGATAATAGCTATGATTTACTGAGCCCTTACAACGTAGCAAGAATTGTGCTGAGTGCTTTGAATTAATTATCTCAGTTCATCTTCACAATGATATTATGAAATATATACTATCATTAGCCAACATTTTAGATAAGGAAATTAAGGTTCAGGGATATTAGGTAATTTGTCCAAGGTGACATAGTAAATAAAGGTTCCACCCAAGTTCAGTCTGACTCCAGAGCTTGTTTTGTGACCACTAGTCTCTTCTGTATGGAGTAGGCATGCACAGCAGATGAAGGGGGAATAAATGTCAGAAGACTATTATAGTAATTTAGGAGTAGATTAGAACAATGTTCTCAAAGTGTGGTCCCCAGACTGCAGCATCAACACCATCTGGAATTTCTTTAACATGCATATTATTGGGCCTCATCCCAGACCTACGGAATCAGAAACTCTGGACATGGGGCCTAGTTATATGTGTTTTAACCATCCCTCCAGGGGATTCTGATGCCTGCTAAAATTTTTAGAACCACTGGACTAAAGTGATAGCAATGGAAGATGAGAGGCAAGGGGAAAAATAATATGACTTGGAGAGGACAATAGAGAATTTTAGAGTTGAATATATTCCCCATGTTTGAAGCATTGCTTAGAGAAAGAATAGTGGTGACATAGAAAAAAGGAGAGAAAGAATCATCTTTATGTTTTTTCTATCAATTTGAAGTTAGATAACTTTTGACAGGCACATTCTGGATACACAAAAATAACTTAGCAGTGAGTACTCAGTTATTTTAATTACTGCCTCCCCTCTATCCTAATAGTTAAAGCATCAAGATATTTGCTTTCTGCATTGAGGTAAGCGGGAGGGGGTGGTGGCAGTGGGATGTGTGTAGTCCAATTAAACATTAAAGAAAAAAAGATTCAAGGCTCCTGTGAAAACAAAAGGATTGTAGAAGTTAATTTTAAACACATGCACATGTGGCTGGTATGATAGCATGAGTCAAGGAGATGAGTATATTAATAAAAGCAGTATTATAGCAAATGGAGGTAATAAAACACTGCAGCATTAACTGGGCTACATCAGAAGCCCTACTTCTCTTAGATGCTTGCTTTTCAACCTTACTGGAAATTAAAAACTAAGCCCCTTGTGAGGAAAACCTATTCCACCTGAAACAGTATCAAAAGCCTTCATCTCAGTCAAATTAATTGCACTAGTATTTGCCACGGTTGAAGAAAACACCAGGAGTTAATGATAAACAAATCCATCTCATGAGCAAAGTTTCTGAGGAATTGCCTCTGATCACCTAAACTAATAAGACCAACATATTTGGATAATAGTTGGCAGTTTTCAAAGCATTTCAGTATATACCAATTTAACTGAAACTCATAAACTGGTGAGTGAGGCAAGGAGGGTGTCATTGTTCCCATTTTATGGTGGAGGGATGGAGACTCACAGAGGGATGCAGACTCCCCATGACAAAGGTCTTGTTTTAGATCATGTTGTCATTCTTGACCGAATTTGTTCTGTGTAAGCTCCTCTTCCCTGCAGATGAGTTCTGTTTAAGGAGGTTCTTCATTCTCCCATGTAATGTACTTCTGGTGGCTTTACCCCACTAGTTGTCAGATGAGACTGGATATGTGTGAATTGCAGCAGATCACAGGTTTGAGATCAAACTGGGTTCCCCCACCCCAGACTTTTTTTCTTCCACTTAAAATTATATTGTGATTATTATCCCATGTCATTAAACTATTCTTCTAAAGTATAATTGTTTTCACTTTTGTACTATTATTAATGTTTACAGGAATATCCTTATGCATAGATATTTGTGGATCTCTTTTATTTCCTCAAGACAAAATCCTAGCAGTGGAATTACAGTGTCCAAGGGTTATGATCATTTGCAAAGCCTTTGTTACATATTGTCACAATATCCCCAAGAAAGAGTTTACCTATTTATATTCTAGCCAAGCGTAGTTGATAGCACACCTTTCCCTGAACCTTACCAATACTGCCAGTTTAATAGGTGAACCTGTTGTCTTTTTTTGTGAGTTGCATTTTTTGATGACTAGTAGATCAAATATTGTATATTTATAAATACATTGGCCACTTGCCTTTCTTCTCCCGGGAATTTGCAAACTTTTGTTGCAAAGGGCCGGATAGTTAACGTTTTATTCTTTGTGGCCTTATGGTCTCTGGGTCTTTGTCAGAAATACTTAACTCTGCCATTGTAATGCAAAAGTAGCCATTACACAATGCATAAATGAATAAGTATGACTGGGTTCCAGTAAAATTTTACTTACAAAAATAGGCAGTGGGCCAGATTTGGCTCATGGGCCATAGTTTGCCAATTCCTGATTTAGTTCATTGTGCTACTGGAGGTATTTATTACTTTCTTACTGATTTTTTTTAAAGTTTTGCATATATTAAGAATAGTTAGGCCTGTTGACTGCAAAACAAATGCACAACGTGATGGTTGTGTGTTTTATTTAGGGCAAAATGAGAACTATAGCCCGGGAGACGGTATCTCAGGTAGCTCTGAGGAACTGCTCTGAAGATGGGGGGGGAAGCTCAGTGTTATATGTGATTTTAGTGCAGGGGGTACCTGCGGTCATGCACACATTTTGGCAGAGGGTTGCTGCTAGTCTCATGAAGGTTACTACTAGTCATGAGGAGCAGATGTCTCTATTAACGATTTTAGTGCCTTTCTAGATATGAGAACATGGAAAAATTGGGGCTCATAAAATCTCCTGAGAATATCTATCCAGTTTTTGCCAGAGCACAGAGTGCCTCATTCCTGATCTCCACCCTGAACTTTCCAGATATGTCGAAGGTCAGTGACTGCAGGGCTAGTGACTTAATCCTTGTAGAGGCAGATGGCAAGTGGCAGTTTTTAGTTGGAAGCCCCTTGTTATCTATTTTGTAATCTATTTTGGAAATGCCTCCCAGCCTGTTCTAAAGCTTTATGCATTTCAATATATTATAATTTTCCTTTTCTTTTTTGCCTTTGCTTTGAAGATTTAGCAAGATTTTCTTAGCAAGATTTTAGCAAGATCTTAGCAAGATGCTTAGCAAGATTTTCTTAGCAAGATTTTAGCAAGATTTTAGCAAGATCTTAGCAAGATGCTTAGCAAGATTTTCTCCACCAAAAAAAAAAACAAACAAACAAAGCACAGATAATTATTTACTCATGTTTTCTTCTAGTCCTTTTATGGATTAATATTTATGATTTATGATTCACTCCTAAGTCCATCTGGAAACAATTTTACTGTGAGATTTGTGGTAGAGAACTGACTTCATATTTTCCAACAAATAGTCAACCAATGGTGTCAGCACCTTTTATTGAATAAACCTTTGCTCAGTGGGGCTTCTTTTAAAGTTAATTCTCTACTAAACCGGATGTGTCTCTATTGATCTTAAAGGTGAGTCTAGCTTCTGAAACATAATGGCTCTAGAAGTCTGTTCACTGTAGGCGGCCTCTCAAGCTCCCTTTGTGTTTACTTTAATCCAGTTTGAAATGTGTGGAGAATTCTGCCTTAACTATAGCTATTGCTATTATTGTAGCCGCTGCTGTGCTTATACTTTTATTTTTCCTATATGTCTGTCTGCATTTGTGTAGTCTTGTATTGCTCAGTGGAGACATGCCTTTCTTATAGAGGCAGGGAAGCCATGACTCCTCTTCCTGTTGTAATTTAGCCTTGGTTCACTCTTTTCTTAGTCTCCTCATGGTATGATGGAACTGCTTATCTACACTATACTATGCCCCCTTCTCATACTTTTCTTTTTATCTGTGCATAAAAGCTATCTTTTCTTTTTATTACCTGATTGTAAGGATGACTTTAGGCTTCCTGGACTCCCAGGGAACCCTACTCTGGACTACTAATTGAAGTAACTGACCATTCTTTTTCTAATTTCACTGACCGTAATCACATACTCCCAATATAGTAGTAGATTCAACTTGACCATTTCACCTCTGTGGTCTTTTCTGACAATATAATCATAGCAGAACCTCCTGGTCTCCCTAGACCTTCTCACGTCAGTTGTCACTCTGTCCTCTGCTCTCAACCTGATAGAAGTATACTAAGGGGTGGGATGTCCTTTTCCCATGGTTTGAGAAAAGAAGGAATGGCTTCCATATAGAATACCACTAGGAAGATAAACCCTACAACCCTGGAAAATAATAGATTCTTCTGAATTCCTTTCATGTTTGCAGGCTAAAAATTACTGTCTTTAAAACTTCAGGGAAAGGCTCAAAATGGTTGTGTCTAAAATACACAATCTGTGACCTGTACTCAAATATCTGCTTTCCTAACAAAGTCATTTTCAAATCTTTGATTTCCTTTCAACTCCACTATATATATATATATTTATATACACACACGCCTTTGACCCTTGAATAACATGGGTTTGAACTGAGTGGGTCCATTTATATGAAGATTTTAAAAAATATATATACTATTATGTTTATGATCTGTGGTTGGTCGAATTTGCAAATGCAAAATCCATGAATATGGAGGGCTGACTATGGGACTTAAGTATGCATGGATTTTGGTGTCTGCACAGGTCCTGGAACTTGGGGCTACTGAGGAACAATTGTAGTTTGCATGGTGAAAGCAGGATAACATGTAAAAATTCATGCATAGAATCTGGAGTTATACATTCATCAAAACTCTGTGGTTAATCCAAAGCTCTATCACGTATAAGGTTTATTTTTAGTGAGAACTATGTAAACTCTTTGTACTAGAAAATCAATAAATACATTTTATTAAACTTTTCAGTTGAGAAAAGTATAGCATCAATGTCCTGCAGTGATAGTTTAGAATTTAAAAAGTGGTTTAATCAAAAATTTTCAAAAAGCGGTTACCCCTATGTAATTATAGTGTTTTGTATGTTGAATGCAACTTTGCTTCGTGCTGTTCCAAGTACCTTGCACACATTTACTTGTAATCCTGGCAGTGCCCTTGTAAGGTCCCTTAAGTATGATAAACTTGATATGCGCTACAAAGAAACCAAGACCTGGATGTAAAATGATTTGTCCTAGAATGTATAGCCTGTTAATGGATAAGTGTGACCCTCTATGTCTCACCAACCTCTTTATGCCTAACCTCACATATCTGGAGGTGATTTTGAACATGATGAATTCTTTCCTGTTATTACCTAGAGGCTTCAAGTGAAGAAAATACATCTGCCTTTTCCAGGAAGCATTCTTTCCTCTCCCTTGGTTCCCATCACAGTATTCCTCCATTTTCTTTCCGTGCTTATAAACACAGCTATGTTATATGGACTTGCCTTATTTAGGAATATTATAAAACGACCAAAACATGAGGAGGGATTTCTTTGTTCAGATTCTTTGAAAGCTGCTTGACACTGGAAATGATATGATCTTTGTTTTCTCTGTCTCTTTGAGTACCTAGTTCAGGCTGCAGGATTATCTGCGCTGGGGGCCAGATACTGAATCATTCTAAGGAATATACACTTAATTGAGGGTAGTATAGTAGAAGAAATAATTGTGTAGGAGTTGTTTGTCATTAGTCAAATCAGCATCTCCCTCTGGACAGTGGTTCCTTACTATTAAATAAAGGAGACTAAAATATTTTATCTCTAAGGTTCCTTGCAGTTTTAGAAGTCTATGATTCCCAAACATTTGTTAATGATTTTATAGTACCAGTATAGCACAGTTCCTATGCACATGGAGTTTGGAGTCAGGTAGACTTAGGTTAAAGGAACACTTCTATCGTTCTATAGGTATATAATTTTGGGCACGTCCTTTGGCCTCCCTAAACTTCTGTTTTCTTTGTTGGTAAAACGGGCCTAATAATACATTTCTCACAAAGTCATTGTGAGATAGTGCGTGCCAAGTGCTTCACACAGTTAATAGCACATAGAAATAAGTCAATGAATGTTAACTGTAAACTATAAGCTATATTCAGGGCCAGCCCTTGGCAAAACTGTGATAAGAAAAGTTAGAGTTTGGCACTTCCCTTTTCCTCTTTCTGTGCTCCTCCATCTTGTTATTTTTCGCTATGGCTACTCCCTCTTCACCGGCCACATCCAGGTGGGAGGTACTGACGTGAGGTCAGAGGGTTTTTGCTGGGAGCTCAGTGGCCGCACAATACTGCAGTGACCATGGCTCCATCGAAGCTAGCCATGTATATACAGTGCTCGTATTTTTTGATCTTTGAATCTGTAATTTTCCATTTCCCACTTAAGAAAATTTCCCTAGTAATTAATACTGAATATCTGATTCCAGGAACCATGCCTCAGGAGACTTTTCCTGCATGCAGTGTGCATCAGTTATTAGGAACTGCCTGGCACTCATTTATAAAGCTGATTACAGGCCTGTTTTTTTTCATCACTTACAGAATGTTCATAATAATTGCACGAGTTCAGGCAGACTGTGTCTCTCCATGAAGCTATATATTTTCAGAGGAAGAAATCTTTATCTTTATTACCTGACAGCTCACGTGCTCATATCCATCACTTTTTTGAGTGTAGCTTATTTGCAGCCTGGTGGGAGTTATATAAGCTGCCACTAAAATTTCAACAAAGAAACGAGATGGAATTAACAGAGAGGTGCACCACTCATCTTCCCACAAATTCTATTTTGTTAATAGAAATGAGATCCCAAATCAGGGGCAGATTCTCCTGCCCGTTCCAAGTACACTGTTATGCTGTTTTATCTAAATCACTAATAATCTCATTCTCTCTCTCCCTCTCCCTCTCCCTCTCTCTCTCTCTCTCTCTCTCTCTCTCTCTCTCTCTCTCTCTCTCTCTCTCACACACACACACACACACACACACACACACACACGAGATGGATTGTGATAAATATATAATGAACATTAGAAATACCCCTAAAGTCCAGCCAGTGGGGTGCATTTGGATGGGATTTGTTCATTTTGATCATGACAGACACTAATTTTATATCACGTTGAAAAATGTCCATGAGGTGGGATGTGTGGGATGCCACTAGGCTGTGTCCATCTAAGGCAGGGTTTCTAAACTCCGACACTATTGACATTTTGGGTTGATATTTAGCAGTGTCCTGAACTCAATCCATTAGATGCCAGTAGCACCACTCACCTCCCCAGTTTTAACAAACAAAAGTATCTCCAGATGTTGCCATGTATACCTGGAGCACAAAATGAACCCCAGTTGAGAACCACTGGTCTAAGGCTATCTCCTTTCCCCTGTTTCTTTCCCGTTACAATTACCAAAGATACCATTTTTAAAAATTCATCTGAGAGCTTTGTTTCTAAATATCCACAGTTAAAAAGTACAGGCATTTCTTAGGAAAGGAATAATACACACACCAATGATCCTCAACCTTGTCAGCCTACACACTGGGATCACTAGGAGATCTTTACAATATACTGTTGTCTGGGTGATACTGCTCCCAGAGATGATGATGTTTGGAGTGTGATCTGGGGTATTGGGATGTTGAAAAACTCTTGCTGTGATTCTAATGTACTACAAAGTTGGAGAATCACTGTTCTGGAGATTTCCCTCTAAGAAATGGTCGTTAAAAAGCTGATTATGTTAAGTGCTTGACAACAGGCCGGTCAGGAGAAGCTGGCTTATGTACTGGACTGTGGACTTTCCCTGGAAGGGCAGTGGTAGATATGAACTGACTAATAGCTAATGTCAGTAACAGATCAGGTTGGGTCATAGGTAGAGACTACTTTGGACCACACTATATATTCTGGAAAGCACTCCAACTCCCTGCCTGCACCTCCCACTTGACACAAATAAGCACAGAAAAATGCTATTTTAAGCTAGGAAGAGTATTTTTTAATATCAGCTTTATTGATGGAGAGACCAATTTTAGGTTAACATTAAGGCAGTCTTGAAGGGAAATAAAGTAGCCAAAGGACAAGCTCCTCTAGAGAAGGCCATGCTGTAGAGCAGAAGATGGTAGACTTTGCTTATTCCCAGAGGTGGAAGATAAATGTCTGCCTTGGTCCCAGACACCTATGTCTGATTTTATGCAGATGAGTGACAGCCGGAAAAGGCATCTCTGTCCTTGTCTGGCTGCCCCCTTGGGTCATAAGCCAGCAACCAGTGACTGCAACAGAATTGGGTCCACAGGGAAGTCTGGCTAAGCACCTGATAGGCAGAGGACAGAAAGCCGTGTCGTGCACGTAAAAGAATCAATGTAGATGAACAGTATACAGAACAATTATTTCACCGTTGACTTAGAGCTGTGCTACGTCCCATGCCATAGACAATTATTTCTGCCCAAAACAGAGAGGTAAGGTAGCTGTAGAGTGTCTCCAGCTTCTCTTAACAGCCCATTATGTGTGAATCTGTCAGTCTTTGAATTTTCCAAATTCATCTTGGATTAATTTATGTTTTCGGCCACTTTTCTTTTGGGAAAAATAATTTAATAATCCCAATCTTTTTCACTTGTCCTAAAAGTACTTGCTAGAATTATCAAATCCAAGGGTTGAAAAGGAACCTAATTAGAGGTCTTTGAGGCCAGCGATTCTCAAACTTTAATGTGCATACGAATCACTTGGGTAGTAGTTAAATGCTACTCAAAGTGTAGTCGGTCAGGGGTCAGGGGATTAACAACATCAACATCGCTTGGGAACTTGTTAGAAATGCAAAATCAAAGGTCCTCTTCTCCAAACTATTAAGTGGAAATATGCATTTATAACAAGATTCCCCAGGCAATTCTTTATGCACTGAAAGGTTGGGAATCATGTAGCTGGACCAACTTCTTTGAAGATTCAGTGTAGGGTGGGGAATCTCTCCAGGCCTTATATTTTAGTCTGGTGAATAATTGTGTATTCACATTCTCTAGGCGTGTTCACTTTAGTTCGCTTCTCCAAACTATCACTGAGTATCTACTGTGTTCCAAGCACTGGGATTATAGTAGTTAATAAAATATTCTGTGACCTTTAACCTTTGTCCTTCTCTTCTATGCTCAGAATTACTAGAGTTCCCCATTTTTGAACCTCTTCCAAATTCTGTGATATGGGGTGACTAAGGCCCAACCTACAACTGGATTTAAATGAGAGCAAGAGAAATTCCAAGCTGGAAATTCCAGGCACATTTTCCTAACTGGGTCTCCTTCTTCTAAACTTGCTCTTTCTAATTGTTTATCCACACAGCAGCCTCGTGATTTTTTGATACCTCTCACCATTCCTTCCTTAATTTCTGTGATCTAATCATAATGGCTTTCTTTAAGTTCCTTGAAAGCATCAAGTTCTATCATACCTTAGTGACTTCACATATACTTTTCCCATACTGTGGAGTAGTCTTTGCCTCCTGATCTGGTTAACTTCCATTAATTCTTTAGGACATTCTCTTAGGTGGAACTTCTTCAGAGAAGCTGTACCTGACCACTTCCTCTCAATCTAAATCAACTCTTCTTGTTATCATCCCTCATTCTGCTCCTTTATATTGCCTTTGTAACACAATGTAAAATTGTGAATATAATTTATAAGTGTATGGTTATTTCGGGGATTATTTTTCAATGGCCTCTTCTACCATGATCTAAACTCCATGGGCATAGGAGCTATGTCTGTTTCTTCACCATGGTTGCCTAAGGCTTGGGGTAGCATTTGGTACATTGTGCATGCTCAGTGAATATTTGTTGAATGCAGTGTGCACCTTCTCTCCCCAGCCTATCTAATATTACTTCCCCCAGCCACTCTTTAATTCATTGTCCTGTTTTATTTTCTTTGTAACAATTATTGTTAGCTGAAACTCTCTTGTTGATTAATGTATTTATTTATGTTTTATTGTCTGTCTCCTCCAACTAAACTATCAATTCTGTGAGACTGCAGGCTGAAGCTGACTGCCTTGGGTTTAAATCTCAGCTTTACTACTTACTGCATTTGTGCTTGTGAGAAAGTCACTCACTTAAGCCAGCTCCCATGCCTCATTGTTAAAATTGTAGTAATAATTGTCCCTATTTCATAAGCCTGCTGTGAGGATTAAATGAAAGATTATATATAAACCACCTATCAGACTGCCCATAGTAGGCATTACATGAGTTGCTAACTGTTGTGATGTTGGTACTTACTATCAGTATTATTCATATCTGTTTTCGTGGCAAATAGATCAGTACCACTAACTTAGTAGGTGTTCCATAAATATATTTTGAATATATTACAGAAAGTGTTGTACCTTATTAGCCATGAAAGTGATAAACAGTACCAGTTTACCAAGTTTCATAGAAGTTACTTATCTGCCATGACGTACTATGAAATTCCCCATTATGATTATGAGTAGAAGGGAAGTAAGTTAGCCTTTGCTGCTGTATTTCTGATATTGGATAAAAGAGTGACACGTCTTGGGACTTCCCTGGTGGCTCAGTGGTTAAGAATCTGCCTGCCAATGCAGGGGACACAGGTTCGATCCCTGGTCCGGGAAGATCCCACATGCAACGGAGCAGCTAAGCCCATGTGTCACAACTACTGAGCCTGCGCTCTAGAGCCCATGAGCCACAACTACTGAGCCCATGTGCCCCAACTACTGAAGCCCGCGTGCAAGAGCCCGTGCTCTGCAACAAGAGAAGCCACTGCAATGAGAAGCCCGCACACCGCAACGGAGAGTAGCCCCCGCTCACCGCAACTAGAGAAAGCTTGCGTGCAACAATGAAGACCCAAAGCAGCCAAAAATAAATTTATTAATTAATTTTTTAAAAAGTGACACATCTTAACATCTAGATCCAATTCGAGTCCCTTAATCAGTGTGACTCTTAGATATTCTGCTCTTAGAATAGCTGTTCAATTAAATTCTTCAGTACACATCCCATTCCCACCACCACTTGGCCTATGGTGAATGTAAATTTTAAATTGATTTTAGTGCTACTGTGAAGATAACTTCTTTCTCAGCCAGAAATGTATTCTAAGGGTAGAATTGGGTGCTAATTTAAATTCTTTCCCCCCACTTTTCTACAAATGTTGGGACATTCAGACAAGTTTGAGCAGGGAGATTTAAGCATTTAATTCAACCCTTTCTCCACATATATGAAATAGAGAAGCTTAGTGATTTATCATACTCCATATTTTATTGTACTGTCATTTTTTGTATATTTAAGTTTGGTTAATACAATCTTGACAGCAGGGTGGAATGTAATTTAAATTTTAATATTTTCAGCTACAACAATGGCAGTGTATTATTTCTGCATATGGAAAGATACCAGTTCTCTGATTGACTGATATAGCAGAGGGGACAAATATATATCCTCAGGTTACTTTTTAAAAGTAGAAGTGAAAGATCATCTCTCCATGTCACCGATATCATGACATAATAGATGCTTTGAATTATTCACTAAATTTCTTGGTGCCAAAGATCCCGTCAAGTTTTCGAATATATATTTAGATATTTAAAATGGGGCTACAGCACAGGAAATATAGCCAATATTTTATAATAATTTTAAATGAAGTATAATCTATAAAAATATTGAATCACTATGTTATACACCTGAAACTAGTATAGTATTGTAAATCAACTATACTTCAATAAAAAAGAGGATTATTGGGCTTCCCTGGTGGCGCAGTGGTTGAGAGTCCGCCTGCCGATTCAGGGGACACGGGTTCGTGCCCCGGTCTGGGAAGATCCCACATGCTGCGGAGCGGCTGGGCCCGTGAGCCATGGCCGCTGAGCCTGCGCGTCCGGAGCCTGTGCTCCGCAACGGGAGAGGCCGCAACAGTGAGAGGCCCGCGTACCGCAAAAAAAAAAAAAGAGGATTATTTAATTTCCAAAATTGGTCTTTTAACATTTAGAATGCCATTATTAAAAAAAAATCACTCACTAATACTTAAGTAGGTTAAATCATGTCTGTCCAAAGGTAAAATTATGAATGCGAATAGCTTATAAGGCAGATTTTCATACTGTTTCCAGATGCCAGCCTGATAAAGGGGCCCAACTATATTGGTCTTGCACTATGAAGATGAAAATTTCAGTAGCATCAATTAGGGTTAAGTAAAAATTAGAGAACCAGAGTCTGTTTGACCTGAAAGCAAATATATGTGAGTTCTAGCCCAAGGTATAGGGAGATAGTTGGCCTACTTCCAGGCCTGTGAAGCAGACATTTAGTTATCCAATCCTCATAGCAGCAATGTGCTCTCAGTTTATATATGATTTGGGTGAAAGAGGGTATCCTTTTTTCAGGACTCGGCATACATTAGCAGTATTTTAATCAGGTTGGAATAATTACCATGGATCAATGAACCAGGTCCTTGTTGGTCTTAACATTGTCTCCACAATTATGCCTGGTGCATAATAGGTATGCAATATATTGTTATTGAACAAATAAACAAATTTATGTTATTTTAAAAATTAAGGGGAGGGTGGGACGAATTGGGAGATTAGGATTGACATGAATATACTACCATGAATAAAATAGATAGCCAGTGGGAACCTGCTGTAAAGCACAGGAAGCTCAGCTCGGTGCTCTGCGATTACCTAGATGGGTGGGATGGGGGTGGGGTGGGAGGGAGTTCCAAGAGGGAGAGGATATATGTATACGTATAGCTGATTCACTTCATTGTACAGCAGAAACCAACATAACATCATAAAGCAATTATACTCCAGTTTAAAAAACCCCACAGAGCTATTACTTGTAACTCAGGTATTTTTTTAGGTATTACTTGGAAGTCTGAGACTCTCCCTAGGGGTTAGGATATATTTGGAACAAAGCTTGAAAATCACTGCTGCAGGTCACTATAAAAACTGAGATGTAACAGTTAGCCACTGGACAGTTCTAGTCTTCCTCAGTTACTCTGAATCTTACAGCATCTTCTTGCTTCTACTGTTTTTTTGCCTCCACTATCCTACTTGCTTATATTCTATCTTCAGTCTACAATCACGGGAAAGCTAATGAAGGAGACAAGATAAGGCAAAATGTAGAAAGAAGGGTAGAAGTTATAGTGAATTGAGTTTCACACCCGGAGAAAGTGAAATGAGATGAGTCCTCATGAAAAGAAAAATAGTGCAATTCCCTTTTATTTTCTGGCATCTCTTTCCATGGATGAATCTTACTAATAGAAATATTTCTGGAATACAGCAAATCAGATTAGGTAAAAATAAGCAGCACTTATGTTTGAAGAGGGAAAAAAAGGATACTGAGGAACCAACACTAGAATATGGCAAGCACAGCTTCTCATCTACCTGAAATAGCACTTTAGATAGCTAAGAGAATTAGAATGCATTTTTGAACTTCTTTTCTGAATGTGAATATGAGTCTACTCTCCAGATTGTCAGCATAGCCAGAGGCTAATGTCTGACAGCATTAGACTACAGAGCTTCCTCAACAATTTGAATTGAAGCATGTAGCTCTACTTAGGAAAATAGTCTGACATGACAGTTTCCCATGATATAGTTTAAACCCAGGTAACTGGATGCACTATTTAGTTAGGGCTCAGTTTTAGTAGGAGATTTTCCCATCAGGTCAGCCTGAAGCAAAATTGAGAATAAAGGTAGCTTTTTCTATGTGATCAACTTCTTTCAATCCCAGGTACATCACTATCCTGGGTCCACAGTCTCTGGCCTGCAACTCCGATTCTGACTACTGTCTCCTTGAGACAATCCTTCAGAACGCTCCACTCAAATTCCATGCTGAACATGTGCTACCTATGCAGGATGGTTTGATATGAACCCTAAATATAGAAAAGTACAGTCAAAAAGTTCAAGGAAAAAATATAGCTGACTCCATTTCCTGCAACCAAAGAAGGGAGAGACTTAATAGAAGAAACACTCAAAGGTGTAATTATGAAGATAAGAAATTATTCAAAGGAAGAAGAAAAGGATAAATAACTGATAATTATCATATGAGTGGCATGAGATATAAGAATAAGAGCCGAAAGACCAAGATTCAGAGTGAATGTGGGCTTACACAAAGGGCTAAGATTCATAAAAGGGCTTTAAAAGGTGTATTTCCAATAAGAGAGGAGCAAGAAGGGTCTGATGCTTGAAGTTGACAGGAAAAAAAAAAAAGTAGAAATGACTGCTTTGTTCCTGTTGTGCTTCTGCCTTCTCTGTCTCTGAGAGTGGGCCTCATACCAGCATGAGTAGTAGGCACAGGTTAAGAGATAATTCAATTTCAGGTGAGTTTAAAGAAAGCACCTGACTGCTTTAAATAATTCCATTAAAATATAAAGCATTGGCATATTATAATGTTCATCTTTTACTAATTGTCTTTGATTAATTTTTTTTAGGGTAGAGGTGTAAGGCGTACAAACAGAACTTTAAGTTTCAAAATTAAATGAAGGTAAATTCTGTACACTAAAGACCAGTAGTTTGATATGAAATCTGGGTAAAATCATAGACTAAATAATTAAAAGGGTGATCGATGTGTTCATACCAAAATATTCAATCACCTTGATGGTGAAAATAAATGGGTAAATATACCACATTCTTGGACAGGAAGACTCCATATTGTAAACATGTCAGGTTCCCAACATTTATAGATTCAATGACATCCCAGTCAACATACTGACAAACAGATTCTAAAACATATATGTAAGAACAAGAGGCCAAGAATAACCAAGACATTCCTAAAGAAGAAAAACATGGAAGGGACTTAAACCATAAAATATCGAAACATATTATAAAACATCATCATACAAACAAGGTGGTATTTTCTCTGGTAGACAAACCAGTGGAACAGAATACATATGATTTAAGATAAAGGTGACACTGCAGATCAGTGGATAAATGGAAGAGTTTTGATTATCCATGTGGTGGGAAAATATGAAAACCAATATTAACCTCTAGGATTACACTGCACACACAAATTAAATATGAAAGGCAAAACTAAAACTATTTTGAAGAGAGGAGAATAATTTGAAGACCTCATTAAAGGAACTTCTTAAGACATAAAAAGCTCAGTCCATAGAGAAAAACACAGATAAATTTGACTACAATAAAATCAAGAGGAACCTGTTTTTATCAAAATAAAGCACAGGGCTTCCCTGGTGGCGCAGTGGTTGAGAGTCTGCCTGCCGATGCAGGGGACACGGGTTCGTGCCCCGGTCCGGGAAGATCCCACATGCCGCGGAGCGGCTGGGCCCGTGAGTCATGGCCGCTGAGCCTGCGCGTCCGGAGCCTGTGCTCCGCAACGGGAGAGGCCACAACAGTGAGAGGCCCGCGTACCGCAAAAAAAATAAAAAATAAAAAAAAATAAAGCACTGATAATGTTAAAAAAAAAAAATCTGGGGAGATAAATTTTTAATAGATACAAATGAAAAATGATTGATATCTGGGAGTAGACAGTAAATTCCAAAAATTATTAAGGAAACGTGTATATAGGAAACTTGATAAGAGTAAATCCTGAGTTCTCATCAGAAGGAGAAAAAATCTTTTATTTCTTCATTTTACTTTTTTATATCTATATGAGATGATCAATGTTAACTGAACCTATTGTGGTAAGCATTTTACAATACATGTAAATCAAAGCATCATTCTGTATGCCTTAAACTTATATAGTGATGTATATCGATTATTTCTCAGTAAACTGTAAAAAAAAAAAAAAAAGACAAGTCCTTCTTAATTGAGTAAAATGCGTAGGCATTTCAGAAAAGGAAGCACACATGACCCCTAAACATACGAAAAGACTGTCAACTTCTTTGGTCATCATAAAACTGCAAATTAAACCTGAGATACCATTTCACACCCTCTATATTGACAACAATTTAAAAGGCAGGCAGTTCTAAGTGTTAACCAGGATAAGGACAATGGAAACACTAATTTACTGCTTGTGGGGTAAAATGGTAGAGCAAATTTGGAAAACAGTTTTTCATTTCCTAGTAAACTAGTAAAATACACCTGAGACATTTGTTGTTGTTCAGACAAACAAGTGTTCTCCCACAGTCCCCAGATACCTTTCTGTTACATGGTACCATGAAACTAGTTTTGAATAACGGGATGTGAGTAGAAGTGACAGGTCACTTCTGGGTTGAGGCATTTAAAAATATGTATACCTTTTCCTGTTGCTTGTTGCCTGCTTCAGTGACTGGGAAACTGTGAGTTGCAGTGGTGACACCACAAAATGGAAGCAATTTTGGTCGTTGATTCTATAAATAGAGGAATGTTTCTGACTTGCAGAAAAGTTCTAACTGTGAGAGTGAAAAATAAGCACTTGAGCCACTAAGATTTTGATCTATCTTTATTATAACAGAATCTAGACTCCCCTGACTATCCTATACCCTATGACTCAGAAATTCCACTCTTATATAGATACTCCAGAGAAACTCTTGAACTGTTCACCAGGAAACATGTACAAGAGTATTGCAGAAGAATATTGTATAAGAATAACAACATTGCCCATAATAGAAGGAAACAGAAAATAAGTCAGGTATCTATGAGCAGCTGAGTAAGAAACTAGACAGAAATAAAACTAAAGGAATCATTATCTACATGAAAATGCATGAATCTGAAAATGCACAACATTTAGGAAACAAAGCAAGACGCAGAAGAATATAAATAGTATGACTCCATTTTTAGAAGTTCAATAACATGCAAAACAGTATTATTTAGGGACATATATATAGGTGGTAAACTCTAAAAAAAGAACATATTATTAACACAAATATCAGAATATTGGTTACCATTGCAGTTTAAAGAATAAGATTGGGAATAGTAATATTCATAATAGTAATAGCCACTAACACTATGTGCCAGGTGGTTGTCTAGATACTTTCTGTGTACTAACATTTAGTAGTGAATAAAACCTATGTGGCAAGTGCTATTATTATTATCCCCATTTTGTATGTTTGAAAATGAAGCACAGGACAGATTTGTAATATTCCTGTGTTCATGAAGGTAGCCAAGTAGTAGACCTTGGAAATTGAACCCAGGCAGTCAGAGGTATGAGCCTTCATTCCTAACTATCGTGCTGAAATAGAAAGGGACACATGGTGCCCTTCTAAAGCATTGATAATATTTTATTTCTTAATCTGGGTAATAGATAAATACACATGTATTTTATCATCATTATTTATAGCGTACAAAGTCATGTTATATAGTACTTTGTGCATGTGGTATTTTAACATCTATGAAAAATAATAAAAGAGAATAACACAAATTAATTCCTTTTTAGAGAAACCACAGAAACAGAAGGAAGCATGGATTGGAGCTATTAACACAAAAGATGTAGGAAACTTGGGGAAGCCAAAGGTGGTTGTCAAGAACTCTGTGTGTGTGTGTGTGTGTGTGTGTGTGTGTGTGTGTAAATTATTTCAGCCTGGTTTATGGATCAGCCAGGTACAACAGTAGGGGAATGGTTTGAGTGAGAACTTTTGTATCGTCTTACCTCTTCTCTACACTGCCTATCTGTTGCCAAAGAAATTGGCAGTAACAGCCCAGATTCTTCTGGTGCTGATGGATGAATGTCAGGATACTGTAAAGACCGATTCGTATTTAAGAAGCTGGTATGGACAGGTGCAGACTTGGCCAGCCAGTCTTGGGCATTCATTCCTTCACCCTATTCCCCATCAAACTTCAGAGCTCATGGTTCATAGACTAAGGAAACTGCCACTTTTAGCGCTGCTTCTTCCCAAAACCAGTGTGGTTGTGCAATGAAGAGACTGACAACAAATAGATACGTTTAATAGTGGTTCTGTGGTACCTAGGGCAGGCACTATCTCTTGGGCCATATCCCCTGCCATCCAATGCAATAGATGGGATACAAACTGACTTGGAATTTGGCCCTTCCCCAATACATATAACAAGACAGGGTAGATTATATCTCAATGGGACCAAGAACTCAAAGGCCAATATAACTAGACACCTGAGGAGTAAAAGAACCATAAAAGGAAGACAAATAAGTGAACAAAACATATCACACAAAGAATTATTGGAATAAAGGGACCAAGAGTTTAAAATAAGAATAATAAATTATCCTCAAAGCAATAAAGGATAATGTTAATATTATGAAGCAGAAACATGAAAATCATTAAACAAGTATGTGGAATCAAAATATTAATAGTTAAAAGAAAGAACACAGTAGAAATAAAGGAAAATATAACACTGTAAAAGGAAAATAGGAAATAAATGGAGAAAAAGTTCTACTATAATAGTATTTACAATAAATATAAGTATGCTAAACTTAGAAACTCACCAATGCAAAGACACATTCTTCACCTGATTTTTAAAAAGCCAATAATATATTGTCTACAAGAGGCACACATAAAATAATAAAGTTGAAAATAAAATTATGGAAAATATATGCTAAACAAATAAGAGCTTAAAGAAAGTAAGGTAGTGTATTAATCAGGGTTCTCCAGAGAAAAAGAACCAGTGTGTGTGTGTGTGTGTGTGTGTGTGTGTGTAAGGGGAGGGTGGGGAGAAGGAGAGAAAGAGAGAAAGAGAGAGAGGGAGAGAGAGAGAGAGGAAGAAAGAGAAAACTAAAACTAAAACCTCATCTCATGGTTCTTTGACATATTTCCCAAGGATGAGATTAATTTGGGGCCATGAGCCATGGTTACAAACAGGCCCCCTCCCTTGGGATACAGTGGTTCAGTTCAGGCAAGCAGAATGTTTTCCGACTCCAATTAACTATTTGTTGTCATAGCATTTTAGCCTCTTTGTCTACTACGTTTCCTGGGTCTCATTCACTGGATATCAGGAAGTCATCTTTCTTTGCTTGGTGTGATCTAATCATTATTTCTCCTAGAGCTTGCCTTGAAAAACAATTAGTTATTTTAAATTGTTTTCTTGAGGCAGTGTCTCATACCTTATCATATCTTATTGTTTTCAAACCTTGACTTCCTCCCTAGAAAGCAAGGAAAGTGAGCCAAGCAGATGTTTTCTTATCAAGAATTCATAGCAGCCCTATTTATCCCAAATTAGTATATCTCATTAACTGTCTCAAGGACACAGAATGAATTGTTTTTGAAAAAGGGTCTCAAAAACCTCATCTTTTGGAAAAGAAACATATTCGCAAGCAACTGCTTTCTTAACTGTCTGCTTTCTCTGTGGAAAATGAACAAAAATAAAATCTGAGTTGTCACTTTCCATTTGAGCACTTTGCTCGGTCTGAATTCCTGCAATTATCGGTAATGTGAGGACTCATGTAAGCCTGGGCCCAGGTAAGGAGAGTGATAAGTGCAGGGAGGGACACTGTCCTACTCTGTGTCTAACTTTAACGCTTAATAAGTACCTACCAGTAGTGCCCATGCTAAGTGCTTAATATACACATTCTTATTAATTACAACAGCCTCTGATATATATACAGTTATAATCTCGCCTTCACTTTTCATATGAGGAATCTGAAGCATAAAAAGATCAAAAACAGTAAACAAGTGTCATAGCTAGTAAGCCTCAGAGACAGGAGTAGAGACCACTCCTGTGTGACTTCGAGCTCACCCTTTTCCTCTAAATTATGCTGCATGATTGAATAACACACTCCTAGGCACGGAGTGGGCACTGAATAAATGACCCTCAAGTAATGATTACAACTGAGACTGAATGCATTGCTGCTGGGGAAGAATTCTGAGCGAGCAAAGCTCTATTATCCTGCATCTGAATTCATGCCATGTCTCCCACACCTGCCTGAGGGTGCCAGATGGCAGGTGTTATTGTTTTAAGTGAAGGAGAATTAAAATAAGTTTTCTTTTTGATCTTTTAATGAGAATTTTATGACACTCCTGAGAATACCCAGATTCTTGGGGATTTTCCATCTTCCTAAAATAATGCTTTATTTTATTCTACATTTCTCTTGTTAGTTGCCCATTGGCTTACCAGATCAAATCTAAACCTCTTGGTCCTCTATTGAAGGTGATCGGTAGTATGCCAGCACCATCTCTTCTGCTCCAGAACTTCCGCGCTCTCTTACTACAACTATTGCCTCTTCCCGATACACGCACTCACACACACAGTTCACTTTCCTCATAGTCATATGCCATTAACTCTGCTTGGAATGCCTTTCTCTTTCATATTGAATTCTACTTGTAGGTATCAATTTTTTTAAGCCACAACAGTTGGGATGCAATAAAATCCACATTTATTTATTTACATTGTTGAAGTAAAATTAAATCCAGTTTGAGCAACCACTCATCAACCAATGAAAAGTTCAAAGTCAGTCATCTGGGACTTTTTACGGGAGTGCCTTCTCCCTTACTGTGGTTGTAGTAGCATTTAAGGGGCTTTTGAATATCCCCTAAGAATCATCATTGCCTATTGCTTCCCCTTATAGTCACCTGATGCTGCTTCGACTCTGGTTCTCCCCTGTCTAGCCTATGCTCTGGCTCCCTAAAGTATTCCTTTTTTTTTAAAAAAAAAAAAATTTATTTATTTATTTAGGCTGCTCCAGGTCTTAGTTGCGGCACGCGGGGTCTTTGCTGAAGCATGCAGACTCTTAGTTACGGCACGTATGCAGGATCTAGTTCTCCGACCAGGGATCGAACCCAGGCCCCCTGCATTGGGAGCACAGAGTCTTACCCACTGGACCACCAGGGAAGTCCCGTCCCTAAACTATTTCTTAATTTCCAGGCTTCATGCCTTGTTCAACCTTGCTCTCGATGCCTTGAAGGCTAGAAACTCTGATGGTAATTTTACTCAGTTCTGCCAAACTTAGTCAATAAGAAACCATCAAGATTCACAAGGTATAGGTGTTTAGTGCTTTTTGCAGGTACTCATTCAGTCATTCTCAAATTCAAGTTATTGTCACATTCAATTAACTGGAAGGCCCAGATCGCCCCTACTTTTGGCACAGTCCTTATACCAGTCTCTAGTGATCTGTGTGGATAAGGTGATAAACCTGTTTCCCTTAAACCTTTGAGCCACCAAACTACTGTTCTCTCTGTGGTAAATCACAAAATTGGCCACAAATTATTTTCATCTTTCTACCCATTCCCCCTGGCACAGTAACTTTGATGTTGTTTTCATCAAGAGGTTGTAATTGTCTCTGCCGCTTAAATCTGGGCTTGGTCATGTAATCTGCATCAGTTAATGTGATCTTAGCAAATGTGACAGAAGCAAGAGGCCTGAAAAGTACTTGAACTTTGGCGCTTGCTCTTTCTTGCTGCTCTTGGCACCAAGCACTTCACCACGTAAAGAAAGCCCAGGTAAGCCTTCTGGAGAATTAGGAGGCCACATGGTGGGGAAGTAAGGTATCACAGCCAAAGGACTGTAGACCTCCAGAGAAGTGAGTGAGGTCCTCTTAATTCATCCAGCTTCCTCCTGATGAGCAACCGCAGACATACGAGCAAGGACGATCAAGACTAGCTGAGCCAAGCGAGCACAAAAGAAGTGCCTTGAAGAAACGTGAGCTACGTAATAGCTCTTGTTTTTATTCGCTGTATTATTTGCTGGGGCTGCCTTAACAAAGTACCACAGAACGAGTGGCTTAAACCACAGAAATTTGTTTTCTCACAGTTCTTGAGCCTAGAAGTCTGCAATCAAGGTGTCAGGAGGGTTGTTTCTTCTGAGGCTTCTCTCCTTGGCTGATACATGTCTGTCTTCTCCCAGTGTCTTCACATGGTTTTCATTCTGTACATGTCTGTGTCCTAATCTCCTCTTCTTATAAGGACACCAGTCATATTGGATTAGGGTACATCCTAAAGACCTCATTTTAACTTAATTACCTTTTTAAAGACCTTATCTCCAAGTACAGTCATATGCTGAGGTACTGGCCATTAGGATTTTAGCATATGAATTTTTTTTTTGCAGGGGGAACACAAGTTAGCCCATAACAGTCAATAACTTGTCATTCCCTCTCTGGGGCTTCCTCACCCAAACAAGTTTATCTTCAGGAAGTCAATTTCTCACTTGCCCTAAAATATAAAATCTCATTTAGTCCTCCTCTGGAATTAAAGAGACCCTAGCTCTCTAAAACTCTTTTCTTTATTCAGTGGTGAGAAAATGCACTAAGAGATTTGCTCATTAAACTATAAAATTAATAAATTATCACACAAAATACTAACCCTTCAGTACCCTGTGCCATGGGACTTTCCTTAACTATCCCAACTCTAAACGATCTTTCACTTCTCTGAATTTCCGTAGCACTGCTGCATCCCTACTACACCACCTGGTACTTGAATATATACTATCCCACATTGTGATTTTAGCGCATAAATGTGATATCTCATCAAGCAGACAGTGAACTCCTAGATGGTGGAGCTGTCAGATAATTTATACTTTTGATGTAAAAGCTGGCCATGCAGTTGACACTCTGGACCCAAATAGCTTAGTGATATTGCATCTTGCAGTCAGTGACTCTAATAGCACCTGTTTTCCTCTTAATTTGTATATGGTCTGATGTTCCTTTTCCATGGCAAAATGTGAAGACATTGTGTTTTGCTCCTTTTGTCATCATAGAAACGACCCTGAGTTTTTAGTGCTTAAAATGGGCTTCAGAAAGGAGATACCTAGAACACTAACAGTGTTTAGTGTTAGTACTTCATATTTTGAACTTAACAAAGATTATTCAAGCAACAAAAATAGCTCCTGTAAATATATTTAAATTCAGACTATTATATAGCTATATTGCATATTATATCTAAAGCTAAACTTGGAACATCTGTTTTTTTTCCCCATTTAAGGGTGCATAAGAAAAAGGAAGGCAATCTTCAATCTCAGAGGCTTTATGACAGTTATGTGTCGCACACCAGAGAGGTTCCAATAAACATGCAAGATAGAAAATGATTATTTTTATATCCTAGTTAGAAAGAAAACAGGTGCTATTAGGGCTATTGACTGCAGGATGCAATATCACTAAGCTAATTGAAACCGGAAATCTTGGGTACCTAGCAAGCTGCTACAAATGGGTCTGCTCTGAGCTACAAGCAATTCTGACACATCCAAAGGGATTTGTCTCTAAACAACCTGAAAATGCAGTGAATGACTTCCCATCCTTACACTGAAAGGTGTCCCTGACTCTAGCCATTCAGGTTATCCCCACCTTAATTCCTCTGGCCTCTGTGCCTACCATGACACGAAAATGGCCTCTTCCTCTTTTCTTCCAACAATCTCTTGCCATAACTTCCTTCAGTAGCTAGTGTAGAAGTTACCTTCTTGTATAAATAGTGATAGTAATTAGCATTAACTCTGTGCTAAGTCCTATTCTAAATATTTCCATATATTAGCTCACTTAATCCTTCAATAATCTTATGACTGTTGTTATTCTTAGTTTTTATGCAGAAGGTAACTAGTCACTGGGAGACTAAGTAAACCCAGGGAGTTTGTCCAAAAACCTCTTGTCTTTAACCAGTATACCATTGATGCTATCTATGATGAATTTATTCTGTGCTCTACTCATACTCACATACATTTTAGATATTTTTAAAGTCTGCTATATTCCAGGCACTATGTTATTTACCCGTTGATGTTTTTAATCAGTTAGTCTCCAAAACATCTCTGAAATAGGGACAGAGGAATCGGGTACTTGGGTATTTATACGTTGCACAAATATATGAAGATTGTACAGAGTTAAAATTATCAAAACCCCTTAAATTGCTCATAAAGAAAAGTATTCATGGTTTTGTGTGTGTACCACTGTACGATAATTCTTATGCAAGCTAATTTGAGAGTCCCTGAGCTAAACTCAGGGAAGGAAACAAAAACAAAAGGAAACATTACATGCTGGTACCAAAAATATTCAAGCCATACTGCCTTTGAAATAGCTACCAAATCCCTAGAAAAGGATGGAAGATGAGTAGAGAATTCTCGAGTGTGGCTGATTGTATGCATATTTTATTTTACACTAGTTTAATATTAGGTCTCCACAACTTTAATATGTATTATCAAATTTGTTTGGTATGAGGATTACACAAGATAGTATAATTGTACCTCGGGGTGATTGAGATGTTAAGTTATTAAAGTTAGCTTCTAAGTTAAATGCACAGATATAATGTAACTCTACTATAATCTTATTATCCTTATTTTATAGATGAGAAAATTGAGACTCCAAGAGGTTAGGTAAACTTGCCCAAGATCACCCAACTTTGAAGTGATGAGAGTTGGTTCCAGCCTGATTCCAGAGCACATTCTATTTCCACTATAACAGGTTTCAAGAGCTCTGGCTCTGAATCTAGACTGCCTGGGTTGAAATCTAGTGTGTCATTGATTGGCTGAGTGTGAGAAAATGAAACTCTGTGCTTCAGTTTCCTCACCTGTAAAATGTGAATGGTGAAGATAATGGTAATATTATAACTATTTTATAACATTGTGAGTATGAAGTGAAAATGAAAGTGTACATAAAACACCTCAAAATGCATGGTATGTGGTAAGTGCTCAGTGCCTTCTATTATTAACTATCTAGTTTGTGTCCACATGACCAATTTCAGTGGAGTGGAGTGGGGGAGAAAAGTAGAAATTCTATGCTGATGGCACATTATGAACTTTTGCGTCCTTGTGTCACCCGTGACCAGCCTTAGAAACATTAACAGGAAAACAGAGCTTTGAGTACAGTGCTCTACTATCTAATAAAGGCCAAACTTGCTGTGCTCCCAGTTAAAGAGACCTGATAGAACGTCCACTTCTGTAACAGCCTCCCCAAGTATGTGAATACAGATGCACTTGTTATATAAATAGCATACCTAAACACATCAGGCTAGGAAGCAGATGGAGACTGTACATAATTGTGCTAACACTTATGTTGTCAATATACTCTCCTGAGCCATCATTACAAGAATCTTGGGGATCTTGTCCCCCCTCTTTGGAAGGCTGCAGTTCCCATCACCTGTGGCACAAATTACATATTTGCATCAGGAGATGCATAAACTTCAAACAAACTGTCAGAGTGAATATGCCTGGGCTGTTGTTTGATCAACAAATATATTACAAGGAGCCCGAAGCAAACCCCCTCCTCCCACCTCCTTGTGGGATGACCAAAACAGTTGTAAATTTTAAACAATGTAGATCATCAAATCATGCATCAGTGAGCCTGATTTTTTTCCCCCGGGGGTTGCGGATGTAGGGATGATGCCTGGGGAACCTGAGGCCTTGTGGAGGCTGGTTAGTGATAAAATTATGAAGGGAAGATTTTGGATTCTATCTGAAGGAAGTAGAGAATGCAGCGGGAGAACGACCACAGGGGTGTTGAGAATAAGTTTCTGTTTCAAGGGCCAGTAAGTGTTCTCTAGAGCAACTTTCCTTAACCAGGGATGGGTAACAGAATTACTTCAGGAGATGTTACGATCACCAAATTTTATCTGAGACCTGCTGAATAAGAATGACTATGGCAAGAATATTTTTATTAAAAAAATTTAAAGCTCTTCAGATGGTTCTTCTCTGCACCCCAGATTAACAACCACTGTCTTATGAACTTTAGGATACATCAGGATTACCAAAGGGACAGAAAATATAGAAATCAAGTCCTTTCCCCACCCTCCAATTCTTGTTTAGTAGATCTCATGGTGGTCACAGGAGTCTGCACAGCCAGGTGCCCATCAGACTACTAGTTTTGGGGAAGTCATGGATTAGAGCATGATTGTAATGAGGCCTTTGATCCCTAGAAGAGCCTGGTGCATTTCAGAGTTAAATAAAAAGGCATTCAGTAAATACCTGTCTTTTACATATCACTGAGGTAGAATTCTCTGCACTTGGGAGTGGGTATGGAAAAGAAGCATAAAACATAGGTCTTGTATAAGAGAATCTTTTCTCTGTTCCTGAGAAGATATATTTTGCCTGCAGAGACCAAGAAGATAAACTGTCCTTTGCATAGAGCTGGATCTTGGGTTTGGGGAGGTGGGTGGTGAGCCTGGTGGACCAAGGGATGGAAGCTCAATATGACCCTTTCCACAGCTCCCTTAGCTAATTCTCCTTATGCCAAATACTTCTCCATCTATCTCCTCAATATACAGCTGGCACTCTGGGCAGTGGACACCATCAAAACTCTGTAAGTAATTTACTCTGAGAGGAATGGGTTGACTTTTCAAGTTAGGCAACCTCATTTCTTTCCCTCCTCTCCCTGTCATTTATTTCACTCTAGTAAAGATACTGCCTCTTACCTTCCCCCAAAGAGGCGTAAATTGCTCTCCCTAGGATACTGACTCCTTATCAGGCCAAGAAACACAACTCCTTGTCGCTCCAAAAGTGTAATTGCACTTTGCAGGGGGCGATGAACACTGGTTCTCTTGCTTACCTTGCCCAAATATAATGTCTATGCCCTTTCAACTGTGGCCTGAGGCTAAGGCATTTTAGCCTTTTGGGGTAATTTTGTCTTGTCACGTTAGTTGCCACTCTGCATTTTGCCATCTTTTACCGGTGTTCATGGCCATCCATTTTATGCTACAAAGACAACCATGACTGTCAGAAACCAATATGTTGTCGTGAAATTAAGAGGCAGATTGGTTCTTTTATTCTAAGTCACAGCTCTCCAATGACAAGCTACCTTGTTGGCTTTTTTTCTGGCTTGAAGCTTGGGTCAGTTTTCATAGTTTTTTATTCTCCTTCCCTGAATTCTATCTTGACTTACAGACTCTGAGATATGTTCCACTTTATATTAAAGAGTCTAAAAAGGAAAACATATTTTCTGGTAGTCATATGCTCGCTTTGTCTTTTTAGACATTTTGACATCCATATTCTCATTGGATTACCACAACACTTCTCAGATATAGGTCAAGTAGAGGCAGCTACTCCTAGTTTACAGATAAGGAAAGTACAATGTTTAAGTGATGTTTTCCTGATCACACACTTCAATACTAAAATACTCTAGATGAGAATCTGGGTCATCGCACTTCTGGTTCACATCTTTTCTTACAATTTTAAGATGAACTAGCAAGTCTATATTCTGGAAATAAAAACCATATATAAGGTAAGATGGTAGAGACCTAGCCTATATCCATTCTTCCCATCTTCTTTACCAATAAAACTCTTAAATTATTAGGTGTGATCATATATTCAGCTATAAGATTATAATTCCTAGTGTGTAAAAGATGGTTCATCAAAAATCTACTTCCTTCTGTTCCTAGACACACAGCTGGACTAATGTTCCAGCTTCCCGTGTTACTAGCTTTGATCATGTTGACTGAGTGATAGCCGAGGGAGTGTGAGTAGAGAATGCCTGCCAGTTCTGGGTCAAGGTTTTTGTTTTGTTTTTTTAAAACATTGACGGGTTTTTTTTTTATTAATTAATTTATTTTTGGCTGTGCTGGGTCTTCGTTTCTGTGCGAGGGCTTTCTCTAGTTGCGGCAAGCGGGAGCCACTCTTCATCGCGGTGCACGGGCCTCTCATAATCGCGGCCTCTCTTGTTGCGGAGCACAGGCTCCAGACGCGCAGGCTCAGTAGTTGTGGCTCATGGACCTAGTTGCTCCGCGGCATGTGGGATCTTCCCAGACCAGGGCTTGAACCCGTGTCCCCTGCATTGGCAGGCAGATTCTCCACTGTGCCACCAGGGAAGCCCTGGGTCAAGGCTTTTAATCAAATGATATCTCCATCCACATTCTTTATCCCTTTCCACATGCCAGATGCAAGATTAGCAATGAGGCTTTAGGGAATGACCGTGCTACAAGATGGAAGGAGCCTGGATTCTAGAATTCCCATGTGGAAGAGAGGTGCCCACAAATCAGCAACCTCTGCCTTAGACAGTTAGGTGGTGAGCGTACACTTCTATTGATGTTTGAGTCCTTCCTTTTGCATCTGTTTAATGCAATAGCTTGATCTATTCAGACATTTTTGTGGATTGACATAGCCATGTGATAAAGTTTGGAAAAGTGATATGGACATACAATTTATTGGGGGAAATTTCTGGGACGGCTCCTGAAACAAGGGTCAAATAGGTAGGTAAAGTACTGCTCCCCTTGATTTAAAAAATACTTCCTACCCCTTTGAATGCGGATGTAACGTCTGGACCTCCAACAGCCATATTAGAACATAAAGTGGATTCAGAGATAATGCATGAAGATTGGTGAAGCAGAAATATACAAGGATCCTAGGTCATTGATGGCCTCATGGTACCACCGCCACACTAGCTTTAGACTGCCTGTTGGGCTTTTTTATGTGAAAGAATTAACCCTTGTATATTTAAATTACTGTTGTTTCAGGTTTTCTGTAGAGGCAGCTAAACCTAATCTAGATGAAAATGCAGAACACATATTTCCTGTCATAGAATTAATTAAGAGACCTCTGTAGGTTCTAATTTAACCCTCTCTACCAAATATCCACTGTTGACTAGATAGAAAATCTAAAATCTCATACCACAAGGCTCAGCCCTTTGGTACAAATCCGTGGTTCTCTAAGTGTGGTTCTTTGATATCATCTATGAGCTTGTTAGAAATGCAGCTTCAGGGACTTCACTCTGACTCACTAAGTTAGAATCACTGAAAATGGAGTCTAAGAAACTGTCTTTTGACAAGCTCTCTAGGTGATTCTTATGCATTGGAGGATGTGAGGGAAGCATTTTTCCAAAAGCACGTGTTGGTACTCAATTGTTATTTGAGTTGCATAATCATCAACAAATTGACATGGATTTAGTGATTTTCAATACAGGCTGCACATTAAAATCACCTGAGGAGATTTTTAAAAAGATCTGTGTCTGGGCCAAGATTATCACATAAACTGATGGTAGAATTATGGGTGAAATGTCCTATCTGGAGTCACTGGTCAACCAGGAAGCAGAAAGTAGACGTAAGACTCAAAGTGGGTGAAGGTATTTGCCTGAGTTAGGTTGTAGGATTTTTGTATGAGGCAGTGATTGTGAAAGGCCTTTGCAAATTGTTGTTTATTTTCCAAATATATTCATGTTCTCAATTTCATCCAGAAGCTAGAAAAATACTATTACGACCATAAATAATAATCGTAATGCTAATGATAATAATAGTACCAAATAACCATTATTGAACATGTTATACTATAGGACTATAAAATTTCCTGACACTCTAGGGATTATTAGATTCTCTGGTTTTATCCAAATTAGTATGGGCATACTGTAGGAAGCAGTGATTGTTGTTTTTAGACACTGTTGAAAATGAAACCTTCAACTTTCTAAAACATTGTCCTTATCCGGTAAGGAAACTGGCTTCTTTAAGTGGCCATTTACCTGTTGAAGACACATCAGTCTGTTAATGATTATCTTTCCCTTCCAGTAAACAGTATTGAATATTCAGTTAGAATCCAAAGCAGGTAGATAGTTTTCTGTTTTTGGATGATTTCAGCTATAATACATATATAATTAATCACCTCCAGATAGTTAAAGTTTGATTAGATTTTATGTGCACATGTGCATACCCTTTGAATTCATGAGCCCTTTGTCTACTTGGTATCATTAGCCACATAAAATCCTTGTTTATTTCTTGGGTTGCTAATCTTTTCTGGATTTCCTACAAAAAACTCAGATCGATGGAGAGGAATTTTGAAACATGGAACTCTGAAGCTGCATATTTTGCTTCCTATAACTGAAAACACGGAAAGAACGAGACAAAGAAAAGAAACCAAGAACAATGTAGGTGGAAATTTAGAACCAATAAGATGAAATCCAGCTGATGAAATGGAGAAACTTGTGTTGATCACAATACTGAAAAGATGCTTCAGTTTATTTTTTTAAAAATTGGGTTTCTCTATTTAGGGGACCTCCCAAATGTGTTTTAAGTGTTTTAAGTGCTCAGGGAAGGAAAAGGAAAAAAAAATACAAAAAAAATACATGAGGGGGAGTGACTTTCTCACACGTCCTGTGAAGAAACACCGTGTTAAAGCCCTTCAGCTTTCTTATGTTTGAAAACGTGCTAAGTGTTGTTCTGAAGAAACAGAAGAGTTCAGGCCCCTAATCTCAGGCAAGAAGTAGCTTAGAAAATTCTGGGAAGGAAAGCGGTTAGGAAATGCAGTTAGCTTAATCCTTTCAGAGTTAATTAGTTATTCATTAGAAAAGAGGGAGGAAAGAGAGTTGAGAGGAGTGGGAAGGCAGAGGGAGAATAGAAGCTAACCAAGCTGGTAATTTAGTCATCCAGGTAACCATACCCCTTCTGAAAACAAGGTAGCTGTCAGGGACTGTGGTCGTTAAAGAAGAGAGGGAGGTGTGGAGGGGTAGCCTAATCTTTTTCCATATTACATATATATATATATATATATATATATATATATATAGTTTATGACTTGGGGGAGGAACGCTCAAAGAATAGGAGTATAGAAAAATAGCAGCTAGATGCCTCATACTTACCTGGTGGAACTGTTTAGTGAGAGATGAACAGGAAATAGCAAGTCAACAATGGCTCAATTGGAGCCAGGCTGCATTGAGTGACACCAAGCTTTGTGCTGGTGCAAAGCTAGAGAGGAAAGCACAGCATGGCCTTTCATCAGCAGGGCAATGTCAGTGCTGGATATAACTGAAGTGAGGAAGAAGTATGTCAAAGTGGTAGGGTTCCTTGTTCTTGCTGTCCTGTCATTGTAAAGAATTGCGCAATCAATGAGACCAGCCCAGCAAGGCCTCTGACCCTGGAAAGAGACTCAAAATCAGGCCATAACTTTGATTTCACTGAGTAGAGAGCTATTAGTCATGCCAGTAAGGACTGGGTTTAGCTATGGATATTCCAAATGTTAAGTGGCTTAAATAAAATAGAATTCACTTCTTTTCTTTGTAGAGAAATCTGAAGGTCCAGGGTTGGTATATCAGCTCCATGTTTATGAAAGACGGGCTCATTCTGTCCTTTGTTCTGCTGTCCTTAATGTGAGTTTTATAACACCTGATCCAAGATGGCTGTCTAACTCAATGGGATAAGAAAGATAAGCCCACTTCCTTTATGGACACTTCTTAGAAGTTGCGCATGACATTTGCTTTTGTATCCTTGTAGCGGGAACATGGTCACATAGCCACATCTAACTTAGAGGGAAACTGAAAATTATAGTCATCATTCCAGGCAGCCACATTTCCAGCTAAAAATCAGTAGTTATATAACAGTAATAAAACAAAAACTCAACAAACTAGGAGTAGCCACTGTCTCTAACACTAATACACTGGGTTGAGAGAAGTTTTTTCATTTCTACTACAAATTATAAAATACAAATGAGAGTATTCTTCGTTATTTCTTTGTTGGATTCACTAATAGCTTACTTAGCACCTAAAATGGATAAAGCAATTTTCGATCCAGAGGGGAGGAAAAACAGAAAAAACAAAATAAAACAAAACTACAAGGCAGAATGCGATAAACATTGTCAGAAAGGCCTAAGTAAAGTTCTATGCATTCCAAAGGAGACATATTAATTCTGGCTAGAGCATTAGGGAAGGAAACAGCTAAGACTAAGGGTGCACAAACTGTGGTACTGGGGGCCAAATATGGCCCAGTGCTTTTTTCTTTTGGTAAATAAGCTTTTATTGGAACACAGCCGTGCTCATTCACTTAGGGATTGTCTGTGGTAACTTTCATGCTATGACAGCAGAGTTGAGTAGTTATGACAGAGACCATATGGCCCACAAAGCCTGAGATTTAATATCTGGCCTTTTCCAAAAGAAGAAAGACATTTGAGACTGGCCTGAAAGAATTCTAACAAGGGCATTATAAGTAGGAGATAGTCTGAGTAAAGGCAGTGATGTGAGAAAACTCTGGGTGTGTTTGTTCATGGAAAGGAAATTACAGTAAAATTTGTAATGCACAATGAGTGGTGTCCCAAAAAACCTTAATTTTATAAATTCTGGGGTTACATTTTTGACAGATTAATAGAAGGACCAGGACTGGCCTATTCAGCTAACCTGCCAGGGACCCGGTTGAACTATTCAGATCTGTCTAGGTCCTGGCTACAGTTTGGCAACACCTGACTGGTGACTGTCAGAGTTCTTCTAGGACAGGAGTAGTCATGATAAGAATATCCCAATACTTGGCACACGTTTCACTGGACAGATCCAGGGAGATTGGATAAAGCTAGTGACGTGGAAAATGACCTGAGTCTCTCTGCTTCCCCAAATTGGATTGATTACTTATTCTCCAACGAGGCTCCTGGTCTCTTTCACATCTTGCCACTTAGCTCCCTGGCCCAAGGTAAAAACTTTAACCTCACTGCATTTGCAACTGGGCTTTCACAGAAGATGGGAACCAGTGGTCGGTCAAGTTAGACCCACGCTTGCTTTATTACAGGGCATATTATCACAGGGTTTTGCATTTATTCAGTTTGGTTGGAGCATAAGGTCCTTGAGAGAATAATTAGTAAAGTAAGAGTGAAAATACATTGTGGAGGGCTTCCCTGGTGGCTCAGTGGTTGAGAGTCCGCCTGCCGATGCAGGGGACACGGGTTCGTGCCCCGGTCCGGGAAGATCCCACATGCCGCGGAGCGGCTGGGCCCGTGAGCCATGGCCGCTGAGCCTGCGCGTCTCCACAACGGGAGAGGCCACAACAGTGAGAGGCCCTCGTACCGCAAAAAAGCACTGTGGAAGGTGTTTAATGACATACTAAGGAGATTGGACTTTATTTTGTAAATAATGGGGGACAATTAGATAAGGTCTCTAAAATTTTTAAAACATTTTTATTGCAGTATAGTTGATTTTCAATGTTCTGTTCGTTTCAGGTATACACCAAAGTGAATCAGTTATACATATACATATATCCACTCTTTTTAGATTCTTTTCCCATATAGGCCATTACAGAATTTAAAAATTTTTTAACTAGGGGATAACTTGCTCTGTCATAGATAAAAATAACCAAAGCTATGGCTTTCTTCAATCAAGAGCTCTATTGTTTTAAACAATAAAAGTTATACTCAGGTGTAGAAGTTTGAGCTAGCTGACAACTCTGGGGACAATAAGTGCCTTGTAAAAACTAATGACACGAATATCAGACTGTGTCCTATACTTTCAAACCTATTTCAATGACAAGAAGCATCTAGGGGCTACAGACACATTTGTCAGAGTTGATGAAGGAAATGAAAAGAGGGAGATCCCCAGTCCACTAGGCTGTGAGCTGCCTGAAGGCAGACCCTGTCTTTCATGTCTGAATCCTCAGCACCTAGCAGCATACTCAGTATATCCTGTTAATATACAAAAACATATAGAAGGTGGCAATGATTGGTTTGATTCCAATCATTCTATCTTATTTGTTTTCCTCAACATAAAGACAGTTCTGATTAATGAAGTTCCCTGTTTTGCCAGATCTTAATTATTAAATCTAGAAATCATCCTGTGTATACTTGCACTGTATGACTCTATAATCCACTGGTGACAAGGCATCTCCTGAATATGATTGTGTGTGTGTGTGTTTGTGTGTGTGGATGTGGATGTTAATTTTTAAGATCCCATTCCTACATTCACCTGCTGCTCTCTGCTCTGTTTAACTGTTTTTTAGTTAATACCACACCCGATGTGGTAAAGTACATTTGACAAGTCCTTATTTCTAAACGAGCCTAGTGGAAATTTGTGAAATTCAGCTTTCTTGCCTTACCTGTGTATTTAAAGGCAGAAAGTACACTTTCTCAGAATCGATGAGAGTTGCTGTTGAGATTTGAGAGAAGCTTTTGGCCATTTGTCTGTCAAAAGTATGTGATTTATGGAAGCAACCTAAGTGTCCATTGACAGATGAATGGATATAGAAGATGTGGCACATATATCAATGGAATATTACTGAGCCATAAAAAGAAACGAAATTGAGTTATTTGTAGTGAGGTGGATGGACCTACAGTCTGTCATGCAGGGTGAAGTAAGTCAGAAAGAGTGAAACAAATACCGTATGCTAACACATATATATGGAATCTAAAAAAAAAAATGGTTCTGAAGAACCTAGGGGCAGGACAGGAATAAAGACGCAGACGTAGAGCATGGACTTCAGGACACGGGGAGGGGGGAGGGTAAGCTGGGACGAAGTGAGAGAGTGGCATGGACATACATACACTACCAAATGTAAAATAGATAGCTAGTGGAAGCAGCCGCATAGCAGAGGGAGATCAGCTGGGTGCTTTGTGTCTACCTAAAGGGGTGGTATGGGGGGGTGGTATAGGGAGGGTGGGAGGGAGACGCAAGAGGGAGGAGATATGGGGATATATGTGCACGTATGGCTGATTCACTTTCTTATACAGCAGAAACTAACACACCATTGTACAGCAATTATACTCCAATAAAGATGTTAAAAAAAATAGTCAAACTCATGGAAGCATGAGTAGCATGGGAGGGGTTGGGGGAAGGGAAAACGAGGAGGTATTAGTGAAAGGGCACAGAGTTTCAGTTGTACAAGGTGAATATGTCCTAGAGCTCTCCTGTACAGCAGAGAGCCTACAGGTAATAATACTGTATGTAAACAATTTGCTAAGAGGGTAGATCTTCTGTTAAGTGTTCTTATCATAAAAATTTTTTTTAAAAAGTATGTGATTTTTATCACTCAAATTCAGCAAGTAAATAGCCCTGCTTCTTACACCTTTCTAGTGCCTCTCCAGGGCAACATGAAATCTTTTCTAGACTCTACTTTTTAATGTACCCCTGAAAGGCAAATCAAGGTACTTACACTAGCTTTAGATTTCTAATTCCATCAGTACTTTAGTAGCAAACCTGAATCTTTGTAAAATTGCAGAAAGATGAGGTTTGGCTCCAGGACCCTTGAGTTGCCCTGTATAACAGTTTTCTCCAACTGCTTTTAGTTCCCCATGCCCTTATTATGACTCTGGATTGTCTGGTGAACCGGGAAGTGGGTTTGCCTCTAGAGAACCTTTATCAATAAAGCAACCATCCTGTGGTCCTGAGAGAAACACCAATAAAATTTCAGGAACAGTGTCCTTGACATCACCGAACTATTGAACTAGTGTCAGTCACTTGTACTTGTAACAGCATACCCCCAGACCTTTTGTTTTATGAAAAAAAAAAAGCCCCCTTTTTTTAAGCAATGAGTTCAGTTTCTTTTACTTACAGATGACACAAACTTAGAGCCAGCAGACCAAGAAAGTATTGTAGGTGCTATCGTAGAAGGCTTTAAGGCATGAAAAAGGGGCACAAAGGAAGGCTTTACCATTTTGACCTAGGATCTTCTATCATCACCTTGGTGAAAGTAGTCATCATATGACCTAACAGCCATAGCCTAATAATTTTTTTAAAAAAAGCCCAGATGCACAGATCCTAGCATCTGAGGAACTAGGGTTAACTCCCAGTTTTGCCACATGCTGGCATGTAATCTTACATCACCGTCAAGGTGATTTTGGAGGTTTGAAATAGTGCTTAGCCCTGCTGGTGCCTTGGGGTGCACACTACATTTAGTGTTTTCAAGGCAGAATGCCCATATCCTGATTCTGGAGTCTTAGTTATATTCCATATTGCATTTTACCTCTCGTCAGGCCTGTGTGCCAGTTTCCAGCCTGAGATTCATTTCTCCCACATTTTGACATCTGCTGTCAATCACAAAGGGGAAACACCAAATTATTTCTTGGGACCAAATTGCATAGGCTTCTCTGGTTCCAGATAGTTAATTTACAAAATTTCTAATGAACTCCAGAGTTTATTTGAACTTGCCATTCCATGAATAGTAAGCAAATGTCATTAAACAGAGTGTAACTGGGGAGTGAAAGACATGAATCAAGCACACTTAAAAATGAACAAATGGAAAATGAAGGCTGATTACTGATTTTGCCCTGTCAGTTATTATCACTAATCTTTAGTTGCTTGTGTATGCTTTGTTCATATGATTCCCACATCCCTTGCTGTCATAAATATTTCATAAGATATTCAAAGCCAGTCTAACAGACAAGTAATAACAAATGTCAGCTGACACATTAGGAAGATGCATGGAGATTTTAAACATAAATTCTATACCAAAGCTTATTTCACATCTTATGGTCACTCTAAAGAAATAACATTCACAGAGAATTGAGTCTGTAATTAGCATGGACACCTTAATTAGTAGTCTGTTCACATTGAAAAAGAAAGAGAACAGCAGTTCCAGTTTTTTCCAGGCTTTCTGCATACTCTCTACTATCTTAACCATCAGGAAGCTTTTATTGCAAATGTTAAAAAGGACCAAGCCTCATGCATTATACAGACTTAATTATCCTCCAGTGGGTAACACATATTGTGTTCTTAGCCACAAGACTGCTTCTTGGTAAAATGTTCAAGTTGCCAAGTTAGATGAACCCCTATTTCTTCTTTTTGTTTCCCTTTCTCTCCTTTGACGCACCCCCCTCTAATGATACTCAGAGTTCACACTGATGTCACCACTGTAGAATCTGCCTTTCCCTTCACTTATCCTCAGTCCAACTCCACTATATTCATCAGAGCCCCGTTCACCTGGGTCTTGCCTCTGATTTACTGAGTGATAGCTTCCTGAGAAACTAAAGGTGGTCCAAATGTCAATGCCTGACCAGGCTTTGTGTGTTTACTTTCCTACATAGCACGTGTGCATTTGAGCTGGGGCTTTCAGAGTCTTAACTCAAGGTAATGATTACTGTGAACATTTCAGATTTCAAGTACTAGGAGAAGTGAGATGGTGAGAGGTTTTTAATCAGGGATGTCTTTACTGGCATTCTTCAGATCACGCCATCTAGACATTGCCTAATTTACCTACATATAAGACTGACTTAGCTCGGCGCAATTCCATGAAGCAGTCAAGAAGCTGAGAAGTTCAGGAGAAAGTCTTCTTAAGAGCTTTCCTTCCGTATCTCTACAAATGACTTAGAGTCTGTCATACAGAGTGAAGTCAGTCAGAAAGAGAAAAACAAATATCGTATAATAACGCATACATGTGGAATCTAGAAAAATGTTATAGATGAACCAGTTTGCAAGGCAGAAATAGAGACACAGATGTAGAGGACACACGTATGGACAGCAAGGGGAGAAAGGAGGAGTAGTGGTGGTGGTGGTGGGATGAATTGGGAGATTGGGATTGACATGTATACACTAATATGTATAAAATAGATAATTAATAATAACCTGCTGTATAAAAAAATAAAATAAAATTCAAAAAAAGGAAAAGGAGCTTTCCTTCCATAACACTGTTAAATAGTACTGATTACTGTGGTTATTTTCATGATTTTCTCTTTTTACCCACAAAATAGACATTGACAAGATGATTTATTTTTCTGTTGGACATTACCTTTGGCCAACTATATTTGGAAGTCCTCATTTATTTAAATAAAAATTGTTGAGTTATGCAGCCATTAATGGCTAAGTAAATTGATTTCTAGTTCTCTAAGAATTTCTTTCTCTTGAATTTCCCCAGTACTTATTCATTAATTCGAAAAAGCATTTATTAAGTACCTCATGGTATGTGCTGGCAACTACGTGAAATCTAGATACAAAGAGATGACTCATGGGTGCTGGTCTTGAGGAGTTCACAGTATAATTGCGGACATTGTGAGGTAAGAAAAACAATGAAATAGAGAGTGGTGACTTCTCTTGTAGAAGGTGCGTAAGGCATTGCTATGGGAGCTCAGAGGCAGCAGGCTGAGCTTCTGGCAGCTTGTCTTACGAAAAAAGGGAAACACGGAGTGCTATGAAAGGGGGTTAGAAGCAGTATAGCAGAAAGAACACAACTGGTTTTGAAATGAGACAGACCTATATTATATAACCTCTTTGAGTCCTTAGTCTACCCATGTATATAATGGAGATAATAAATCCTACATGACAGTTTTTTTTTAAATGAGGGTTACAAGTGATTATAAAAGGAGTTACTGATTTAGAATTTTCATTCCTTTCAAAATATGCCTCAAAAGCAAAACAAGTCCTGAATTTTGGGGAATTTTCCGAGGAATTACTGTAGCCCCAGTTTTCTGCTACCATTTCTCTCATAAGATCATAATTACGATGAAGAACTGGTGGTCTGACACTCTCATTCCAGGGGAAGATAGGAGGAAAGGAATGATAGGGAAAGAAATAAGTGAAAAATACCTGAGGTGAATAGAACAGTGAGTGTTAACTTGCCCTAACAGTAGGGCAAGCGAAAGTATCTTAAATTTTATTTTCTTCCCTAAGAATAAAGTATGTCCCAGAGTCAGTAATTATTTTAAAGACTTTTAAAATAATTACTGACTCTGGGACATACTTTATTAATTAGAAAGAGATTTGAGGGACAACCTTATTCATTGAAGACGTCATTCTTTATCATGTTTAACATTAAAAAGACTCTACCTTGGGCTTCCCTGGTGGCGCAGTGGTTGAGAGTCTGCCTGCCGATGCCAGGGACACGGGTACGTGCCCCGGGCCTGGAAGATCCCACATGCCACGGAGCGGCTAGGCCCGTGAGCCATGGCCGCTGAGCCTGCGCGTCCGGAGACTGTACTCCGCAACGGGAGAGGCCACGACAGTGAGAGGCCCGCGTACCGCAAAAAAAAAAAAAAAAAAAAAGACTCCACCTTCATTTAAGAATGATGTAAAAATACTCTTATTAGGTGTGTATTGCTGTATGAAAGGACTACAAATTAGAAAGTTATTTCTATTATATATATGTAATATATATATGTATATATATAAATATATATATAAAATCGTATATAGATAACTAATTTGCTAATCAAAGATGTTAGCAAAAAAATGCTACATTTGTATTAAGGACTGAGACAGTTCCTAAGGGAACTTATCAGAGATACTAAGAAACATATGCCAAGGCAGGGACTCAGAATATCGAGAAGCTGGGTAGGTTATCTCCAGGGTCAAATAGGGAAGTAAGGGCCTTTCCCTGGACAGAGAGTGTGACAGTTGGGAAATAGTCCAGATCCTGCCTATCCTAAGTAAGGGCCTTTCCCTGGACAGAGAGTGTGACAGTTGGGAAATAGTCCAGATCCTGCCTATGTGTGTAACTAATTGAGTAGATGCAAATTTCCAGGAAACCACTTAGGTGGAATAGCTTCAAGGACGGCTTTTGCTGTGGTGTTCTACTTGCCTCCATATCTCGAGAGCTGCTTGGACATCTGCTCTCTGTAGATGACACCTTTTATCACCCACATTAAGTGAGCCAGTAGAGAGTGGATCAAATAATCATAGGGGTCTCTCTTTCTATCTGTCTGTGATTCTCTGGCTTAGATAGATGGAAAAGAGGGAGGGACGACAATAAAGCACTTGTCTAGTCGAGTCACACACTTCCACTTTTGTGGCGTATTACTATTACTAGCTTAAAGGTGAAGTTGTCTGCCATAAACTTCAGCTAAGAAACCTTGATTAGGTTTTTGAGCCTTAACTGCAGTGCGGTACCAAATCAAATTGCATAAGTGTGTTCTGTTGGTGATGGTGGTAGTGGTCGGGGGGAAAGGGACAACAAAGGGAGGAACCTGGTAAGGAGTTGTGCTGTCACTATAATGTATGTACTAGACCCTGAAAGAAACACTAAGTAATGTTCTATGAACACAATAAGGACTACACTTACCACTGACCTGCAGGGTGAATGAGGAAGAGGCATATGGTGTCTCCAATGGCTTTTGGGCATTGTTTTTTGTTTGTTTGTTTTAATTTTTTTTTTTTTTTTTTTTGGCTGCATTGGGTCTTTGTTGCTGCGTGCGGGCTTTCTCTAATTGCAGTGAGCAGGGGCTACTCTTCGTTGCGGTGCATGGGCTTCTCATTGCGGTGGCTTCTCTTGTCGTGGAGCACAGGCTCTAGGTGCATGGGCTTTAGTGGTTGTGGCGCGTGCGTTCAGTAGTTGCAGCGCGTAGGCTCAGTCGTTGTGGCTTGCGGGCTCTAGAGCACAGGCTCAGTAGTTGTGGCACACGGGCTTAGTTACTCTGTGGCATGTAGGATCTTAGTTCCCTGACCAGGGATCAAACCCTTGTCCCCTGCGTTGGCAGGCGGATTCTTAACCACTGCGCCACCAGCGAAATCCTGGGCATTGTTAGTAAAACAAATTGTGGCTGAATTTGTAGTTCTAAACTCACTGATAACATGCAGACCTCTCAAATGCCGAAGATGACAAAACAGCAACAACAGCCAGAACCTAAAATCTTTTGCACAATGAATGCATACCTGTGCCTGCCACTAGAATGAAAACTCAAACTCACCCTACTGAAAGTGGAGCTGGAGGGCTATCTCTGAGAAAATATTTGTGAGCATTTCCCTTCAGAGACACTGAAAGTTTTCTGACAACATAATTCTAAATGCAGTTACAGGGCAGTGATTTTACGCTTGAATTGTAGGGTTGAACGGATTCCAAGGTTCACTAGCCCAAACCCCACTCATGTTGAATCCTCAGATCATCCTCTAAGCAATCAGGAATTTCTTTTCCTTTATCAAAGGGGTAACATGCCGCTTTTTAACCTAGTCTGCTATTCCTGTGACAGCTAAATGCCATGATTTTTATAACTCATATTAAAATACCTCAACGTAGATAGTATGTATTAAAATACCTCAACATAGATAGATGTTACGTATATATTACTCAGCTTAAACGTCAATTTGGGGGGGCAGCTGGTTGTTCAAATTAAAACTCCACAATGATCAGATTAGGACAGGGCTAATCCACATTCCATAGGTTGTCAACTAGCTTCTCTCAGAAAGTCTAGACTCCAGAGCCAGATTTTTCCACGTGCTTCTGTTATTCTACTCTGTCAACACCTGAGGCTTTTGCTAATTATCATCCAGAAAGTCCGAAGTAGGCTTTTGTTGGTGAAATTCATTACTTGTTAATTAATATGATGGATTGTTAGAAATGGGCTCTTGCTGGAGAAATGAAAGTTATTCAAGATACGCTTATGAGTATTGGCTTAAGTATTTTAGAGTTTCTCTCTATATTCGATGAAAGCGTTTTAGAATCCAGTGAGGCATTAGTGTAAAGTTGGTCTGAAACAGTTTGAGCAGCCACTGTCTAGGTTCTAGAGGATTTTTAGCTGCCTGATATCAACTATAGACAAAAAATTATGCCTCTAGAATAGTGTTGTACCTGCCTTGAGTTCTCTTTCATGCAACGTAGTGGTAGGAACACCTAAAATGACAGAGAGCTAAGTCTTTATAGAGCTTACAGAACAGATTTATAAACAGTTTCTGCCTGCTTGCTAAGGAGCTTTTGATTAATGTATGTGTGGCAGAATTTGGTCTTATATTTGCTTTCATTATAACTTGGAAGTGAGGCTTGGGAAAAGTAGCTAAACCTCACTCATCTCAAACTTCTGTAGTGACAGCCCTTATCTACAAAAAAGAACCTAAGAGCTGTGCATGATCAAATTGGCTTAGGTCAGTTTGCAACAAAAACTTTCTCTGTAGCTGAGCTGAGTAATAACTCTGTGAAGCAAAAAGCTTACACAGAAAGGAGAGATGAGTCCCAGTAGGTGTTTTATTTCTGACCCTAGTCTCTTTTCTGACATTTGTCGAGTTAATGCCTTCAGGGCTGGCCTGTCAGAGGAAGATCAAAGCTCAGGTTCTTACAGGAAGTAAGAAAAAAAATTCTGCTTTGCCTTTCGTATCCTTAATTAAAGCCTTTGAGAAAGCTGAACGTAAGGATTAGATAGAGGGTTTTTTGTTTTTTTCTTTGTCCAAGAATGTGCTAAATATCACAGATCTTTTAGTGCTTTGTTCTCTCTCTCTTTCTCTTTCTCTCTCTCTCTCTCTCTCTCTGATTTAAAACAGGAAGAGAATATTTATTTTAAAGAGTTAGAAATCAGTGATCTGCCTTGGTTTCTAGGAGAAAAGTGTGTATGTCAAGGAAGGGGGTGGGTGAGGATTGGAGGGAAGGCTAAACAAAGAAAAGCCCAAGGAGTGAGAATTGTACTGTTCATTGACCTACTGCAGGGCCATTACTGTAAGTAAAGTACAGGAAAATGGCATCAAGAAGAAGATGGCATTCTCATTTGACTCCATCCTTCTGGAATTCTTTAGGGGTCAGATTGAAAAACAGCTCTCATCAGTAAGAAAGGGACACAGGGACTGTTAGACTCAGTTAATTGTAATATACCCAGACCAAAGCTTCAGAGAAAAACTGGAGAGAGGCAGGTGGCCAGAGAATTTTAGCAAAAAGCTTATATATCCTGAATAACCTGGTTAATTCAATCAAAAGTAAAACAAATAAAATCCTCCAGGTTTGCTCATCTCTGTCTCTGAATAATGACAAACTCTCCCTTGCAAGTCCAGATCTGGACTCAACTCCTCTCTGAATATCACCTGATCAACACTGAACTCTTGCTGCTCTACTCTTTATTCCCCACTGCCACCAGCTTCCATTCTTTGTATTCTGGACACTCAAGCCCTTCTATTTGTATTTCCTTTCAGCTGTATTTGTTTGCATTTGTTAGTATTCCTTAGGCTTTTCAAATATTGTTCAATTTTTATCCCCATATTAGACTGTGAACTGTCAGCTCTAAGTACTATGTTGTTTCTATTCTACTATCAAAGAATCTGTAACAGTCTCTAAATTTATTGCTTTGGAGTAGAATATCAGAATATTAAGATTTCTTAAGTAGCCTGGGATAGATTATTTTACTCTGAGAGTAGTAAGGAACAAAACCAAGATTAAAGAGTAGTCACGGACTTTGAGTTGAATTTCTCTAATCTCCAAGTGGCTTTTTTGTTCCCCTGCCCTAGGTCCATGTCAAAAACAAAACAAAACAAAACAAAATAAAACAAAAGAACCATGAAGGAGAGTAAAAACAGAGATGGGGAGGTCCAGAGAGAGATAAATTAATTATTGTTGCTGGCTTGCTTGGCACTGGTGGTATCCTGTGCAGAACATTTCTGGACAACTCTTGGCACTATTGGCAGAAAAGTAAAAACTAGGTATAATTCTTGTAGAATGGTAGTCCATGGAACTCTCTCATTTTGGAATAGCTTGTTCAAAGGCATTATTATGTATAAAGCAATGAAATAGGTTATTGACACTTCCACTCTTTCTCTCAGTTGGGAATCTGTAATATAAAGGAGGATCCTATATTCCCTATCCACGTCCTGTGATGTCTGGGTCTCCAGCCTTTATAGATGCTAGCTCTATTTTACAGTTCAAATAACTTTCGTCTGGGTACTATCTCCAACCACCCTCCAACTTATGTTTCAGCTTCATAACATTGATAAATCTAATGTCCTTTCTTCTCATGTTAGTTGTTAACAAATGCCTATGTCCTTACTTCAAGAATATCCCATTTTATAATTTTCATACACAATAATCCTCATTCATAAACAGTATTTTCATAATGTTAATAAATTCAAGATGGGGTCATCTTATGGTGCCATGGGGTGGTGGATGGGGGAGCATCTTGTTTTCTGTCATTTTATTCTTGATGACAAAAGAGCTACTTGACCTACTGTGGTGTGAGATGATTGATTATAGAAGAAAAAGACTCCTATAGGCTCCTCATTAAGCTGACTTTGAGTTCTGTTCCTCAAACATTGCTTCCAATGATGAAGCAAGGGAAACGGCAATAGGCTTTATGAGAAATTCCTTGTCATTTCATTGTGGTTATATTGTTAGGTCACAGGTCAGAATCTTGGTATGAATAAAATAGTCAATTGTCTGGAAATAAACTTTACAGTCAAGCTATGTTATTAGGAAGATTCCTGACACTATTAGCATGATCGCTGCAGAAGGAAAGAAGGTACCAAAACAAAAGAAAGTCCTATTTTCTATTTGCAAAGCATGCTGGTCACATGCAAAACAACTGGGTATTTGTGGGCATAATTTATTGGAAATGTAAATATATCAATATTATAGTCTTAATGCCATTGATACGTACTTACTGCACATCTGTTTTATGCTTACTTTAACTGCATGTTGCTCCCTGGTACATTATTATTTTATTGCTTCTACGCAGCTAACAGCCTGTGTTTGCAGCATATCAATCCGTTTGCTTTTCACATTTTTAGAACTGCATTGTGCCACAATATCTTATCAGATAAACAGTTAAAATTCATTAACTTGGATTCTAGCATTTGCAACCCTTTATACAGAGATTGTGCAGAGATTGTGTTACCTTCTCTTCGTAATTGGGGAAATAAAAGTGTTTTCTAGGCAAATGAATATAGTAAAAAAGATTAGAAAGGAACTACTTGTACTGCTTACTAAAATGTTTCTCTAAAAAAAATTTGAAGTACTTACTTGCAATCAAAATTTGGTGTACTTTTCATGATAAAATTTTTATCTGTACATTGAAGTGGGTTCCCTAGGAACTGGCTATATGGTACTCATATAGGCTTATTAATATTATTGTGTTTATTTGAAATAATGGTGCTGCCTTTCTCTCAAAATATTTTATTAATTCAGACAGCCATTCAAGTTTATTTTGCTACAGTGAGCTACATTAAAAAATATACTTGATCAAGAGTCAGGTAACCTGGGTTCTAGTCATAGCTTTGCCCATTGACAATTACATGAACTTCAGCAAGTCATATAACATCACTAGTCCTTGTTTTTCTAATTTAAAAAATTAGGAAGATATCTTTTGATGCTAAAATGCAATGATTCTGTGACACTTACCTGACTTCGCCAGGATTTGTGTGTATATAATATTTTAGATATAACAAATCTATTAATATATTAAACAAAACCTTTCTGCAAGTACTTGATCTACCTTTAAATGACCATTAGCTGGTTGGATTAGAGATAGACACCTGGCCCAAAGTGGACCTATCAGATAATGAGTACTTTCCCTTGGCATTGGAGTTAAGGCACTGAGAGAATAGGACAGTTAAGCAAAGGGTTCTTGAAGGAAATGACCATGTGAAATTTTGGCCAGAGTTAACTCCAGAACAAGTCTAAGCCAAGTTGAGACTGGAAGTATAGAGGATCAAAGATCCATGAATACAGAGAAAAAGTAAACCTGCAAAGAAGAATAGGAGAATTAAGTATATACACAGATAGAGACTGGAGAACTTATGACCCACGAGAGATAGGAAAAGTAGTTTCAGCTTCTGACTTTCTAGGTTCTGTCCCACCTGGCCCAATAGTATCTTGGGTTCAGTCCTTGGATATCTATAAGATTATCTGTTATATCCATAAAATAAACCTGTCTTGACTTATTCTACTGTGATTGTAATTCTGATCTTTGAGTAAGATTATATAATTAATTACCAACTAATTTTTATTTAATGTTATACATTAGTAAAGTACTAAGTGCTATGGGAGAAGCAAAATTAAAAATGAAGTTCAAGCCGTGGTCCTTTTAAATAGAATCTTAGAAATGGGTGGAAAAACTAACACTTAAAAAGCAGTGGGACTTCCCTGGTGGCACAGTGGTTAAGGATCTGCCTGCCAATGCAGCAGAAACGGGTTCGATCCCTGGTCCAGGAAGATCCACATGCCACAGAGCAACTAAGCCCATGCACCACAACTACTGAGCCTGCGCTCTAGAGCCCACAAGCCACAACTACTGAGCCCGCGTGCCGCAACTACTGAGCCCACATGCTGCAAATAGTGAAGCCCGCATGCCTAGAGCCCATGCTCTCCAGCAAGAGAAGCCACCGCAATGAGAAGCCCACGTGCTGCAACTAGAGAAAGCCCATGCACAGCAACAAAGACCCAACGCAGCCAAAAAATAAAAATAAAAAGAGTGAATGGCATCTGCCAATATTTTATTTTAGATATCTCAAATGAAATTCCATATCACAGATAAATTTATAGTAATACTATATGCATGTTTTTTTCATTATAAACTATGTGTGCTTATAATTGTTATGCTGTGAATAAAGATGATTTATGCAAATGTGTACAGGATGATATATCGAGTGCAAATTGTTCTGGGTGTGTGTTGCTGGGAGAATTAGCTATCATTTCTATTCATGCACAATTTAGCCACTGGGATCAGTGCTTGGGGGAAGAAATTATACATTCTTCTTTCAACCCTAGCACCCCTACTTCATATAGACATCAAGAAGTTAAACTGATTTTTTTCATGATTCAAGAAAGATATATTGTGAAGAGGGAAACCTGAATTGATCCTCATATTACTTTGAGGAATATTTTCATTTAGAGTCTTTTCTAAACTAACGCTGTAAAGTATTTATTGTTTGTTGTCTGTGGCCACTGAAGTCTCTACACAGTTTGCTTAGTGGTCAGCTGATAACTGGACTGAGATTTCCCTAAAAGCCCCGAACCAGGAAGGCTCCCAGTCTTTGCCAAGCATCTCTGTGTATGTTGGAACATACTCTTAACTGTTAGCCAGGCAGTTTATAACTCTGCCTTAGCCTTCACTTCCTGATCGCGGAGAGTCTCAAGGTCAGAAGTGAAAGCTTACAACCTTCTTAAGTCTTTCTTGGAAATGTACACAGCCTTACACATATGCACAGCCCTAGGCATGTGTGCAGCTTTCTAGGTGCCCAGGAATATGTATGAGCTTTAAAAAACCCCTATGCACATCTCATTCCTTTTAAGTTTTGGATTAGCCTCGTGTTTGCTCCATCTCTTATTTACTACCTCAGACAGCTGAGATATTCAAGAATTGCCTCTGACGATTTACTCTATTAAACTCCCCCAGGAAAAAGGCTGTTCACACTGGGCAAGCTCCAAATCTGGTCAAATAAAGGCTGACTTGTGAGTGGTGTCTTCTAGGGAACCACCCTCCAAATCAAATAATGACAATTATCTGGGAATTTATCTTTTTTTTCTACCTCCCTTTTTTTAAACATCTTTATTGGAGTATAATTGCTTTACAATGGTGTGTTAGTTTCTGCTTTATAACAAAGTGAATCAGCAGAATTTATCTTTGAAGGAGAATCTAGCCTTTCTAGTTCCTCTGGTTGTTACCAGACTGTTGCTTTTCACCATGATTGTGCCTGCTTTCAATGCTACCATGAGATTGGGAGGGGGTTATAGGAATAAGGCAATTTAAAACACTACAAATCTTGCTGTTCTAGCTTCTATTCAGTCATTTTTCTTGATTAAAAACTCCCCAGATTCCTGCAAGCCTTCGGTTAATTTTGAGTACTGAAATGCTGGAGATATATATAGATATATATATATGTGTATATATATATATATACACACACACACACACACACACACACACACACAGATACTTACTATTCAGAGGTGATCATTATTAACATGTTGATACTTACCTTGTTGCGTAAAAATATATTATGAAAACTTTCCCATATCCTTAAATATCCTTCTAAAATATGGGAATTTAAGTTTTCACAGTATTCTCTTTCCAGTTCCAAGGTTTCCTAGGCCTCAATAGCCCATGGGTACTAATGGGTTCACCTAAACCACTGTGACTCAGATTTCACTGGTTATTTTCCTTATAAACTTTTAAAAACTATTTATTTATTTATTTATTTGTCTGCATCGGGTCTTAGTTATGGCACGCAGGATCTTAATTGCAGCATGCGGGATCTTTCGTTGCAGTGGGTGGGCTCTTCATTGCAGTGCGCGGGCTTCTCTAGTTGTGGCACACAGGCTTCTCTCTAGTTGTGGCACATGGGCTCAGTAGTTGCGGCGCATGGGCTCTGTAGTTGTGGCACGTGGGCTGTAGAGTGCGCAAACTCAGTAGTTGAGGCGTGTGGGCTTAGTTGCCCTGCGGCATGTGGGATCTTAGTTCCCTGACCAGAGATCGAACCCACATCCCCTGCATTGAAGGCGGATTCTTAACCACTGGGCCACCAGGGAAGTCGCTTCCTTACAAACTTAATGTAAAACTTCAAATATACACAAAATCTTTCCTACTCCTCTAGAAATTGTGTACTCCATGTCTTTGAACAGTATTTTACATAAACCATTGTTTACAAATTTATATGATTAGAATTAATTCATAGGAAGGGTTTTCTGTACAACTTGGTTAAGAGTATGAATACATTTGATGCTCTTGATCTATCTTGTCTAATTGCCCCTTGGACTTGATTTTTAAAAGCTATTTTTGCCTTGAGATTTTCTAAAATCTGATAGAAGAAACTCTTCCATGTGTTTAAAATCTTTCTCGGGCTTCCCTGGTGGTGCAGCAGTTAAGAATCCTCCTGCCAATGCAGGGGACACGGGTTTGAGCCCTGGTCTGGGAAGATCCCACATTCCACAGAGCAACTAAGCCCATGCGCCACAACTACTGAGACTGCACTCTAGAGCCCACGAGCCACAGCAGCTGAGCCCGTGTGCCACAACTACTGAAGCCCGTGTGCCTAGAGCCCATGCTCTGCAACAAGAGAAGCCACCGCAAAGAGTAGCCCCCGCTCGCCGCAACTAGAGAAAGCCCGCACGCAGCAACGAAGACCCAAGACAGCCAAAAATAAATAAATTAAAAAAATAATCTTTCTTGCATTAACGTAAGTAAACTTTTTTCTGAATATTATACTGTGTTTCTTGAAAAATCTAAATTTACTGGGATAAATTGTATACCCCCATACACTATTTAGTCAAGTACAAATAATAATTTCTCAATTGTTACATAATAATTTGTCTCTTCAGTTTACTGTATAGTTTCAACATTTTCGTTTCCTTTTTAATGATGATTTTATATTCTGTTTAAACAAACTTTGCATTCACGAGTAAAGATACCCCTGATGGTATTGCAGCTATTGGAGGAAAGTTATTGAAGTCCCTGAAAGTATGAGAGACAGCTATTTACTACTTCTTGATGATTGCATCTTCTCTGGGTGTAAGCTCCTAGGAAAAACTTTTAGTCCAATTTTAGTCTTCAATTTTCAAGGCAATGTTCATTCAGTTTATGCTGCTGCACATTCAAAAAGTCAATTTATCAAGAATCTCTGATCTTAGGCAGTAATTATCCTATGCTCCCCAGAGTTACATGTCTTTCATTTGGCTGCTTGTTTAAACTGGCAAGTCTGTGTTTTTCTTTCCTGGATCTTCTTGTTTTATTTTATAAGTGTAAAATTGCAGGAGGTTAAATTACAGTATGCATAGTAATACCAGTGATAAGTTCAACATTTGAAGGGAGGACATAGAGGATATGACTGCAAGACTGAACTTAACCAGTTAGAAATAAATTATTGTTTGTTTCAATATGGTTGAGAGGAAATGACTAGTCTGTCACTGAGTAGTTCATTGGTTGGAACATTATAACAAATGCTACCACTGTTAGCAATGTTTTTTGTTCATTCTTTTTAAGATCTTACTACTTATGTGTGACTAGAAGTTGTCCTAGTATCTCAAGTTTGAAAGACATGGCATATTCTCTGTCCTTAAGATGCATACCTTTTCATAAATCTGCAGGTACAAACAAATGAGTCTAACTGGTGACGCTTAGTGTAAATTGAAACATCAGCTTTGAGAATACAGTTAATAATTTAAGTATTAGGCACACTTAGTTACCTGCATTTCCCCAAATCTCTATAGCCTCTGGAAAGAAGAAGCAATGCTAATCAAATTTTACTTACTCTTGCTTTTTTTTTTTATGTCAGTCACTTACATGGCTCTCTGAGCGAGGAAATACAATTTTAGGTGCTTTGTTGCTTCAGTGGACTCCCGAGGTTGGGTAATTCATGTTCTAGCAAAACTGAGGCACTGAAGGTGCCACAGTATGCTGTAAAAAACCTGTTTGTCCTTTTTTTTTTTTTTTTTTTTGCGGTATGCGGGCCTCTCACTGTTGTGGCCTCTCCCGTTGTGGAGCACAGGATCCGGACGTGCAGGCTCAGCGGCATGTGGGATCTTCCCGGACCGGGGCACGAACCCGCGTCCCCTGCATCGGCAGGCGGACTCTCAACCACTGCGCCACCAGGGAAGCCCGGTCCTTTTTTTTTTATGTTATATTCCACTTTGCAACAGAATAATGAGCTGATGAACATCACAAAATTTTGAGGGTGGGAGATGTGTTCTTCTCCAAGACCAGTAGGAGGCGGCAACCTATACATACAATTATGTATATAATAAACTCAAATGTCCCCTCAAGTAGATTGTTACAAGTTTTAGACTGGAGCAGGGGAAAGATTTTTCAAGCTCATTTTGGCTTTCACCCGAAGTTATATCTTCCCACTTAAACTTTTTAGTTACAAAGATGTCTTTGGTTTTCAGTGGTTGGCCTTCTTTCCTCAAATGGCTCAGAACTTAGGTAAAGAAGACACCTGCCAGGGAGTAAATTCTGGAACCAGGAGACCAAGTCAGGCTGTGGTAACTTGCAAGTGTGCAGGTACAACCAGGGTCAAACCCAGAAAGTCATGGCTTAGCAAAGCCAAGGGCACCATTCAAGTCTGCAGTCAAAGATTGTGGCCAAGGTCTTAGCTGGGTACAAAAAGTCGTAGGGTGTTCCTAGCCCATCCTAGAGGAGTGTTATTGAACCAATGAAATTTGAAATCACAGACTTTTAAAATTCTAAGGAAAACTCCAGAGGATGTAATTATAGTAATTTTCAACAGATTTTTAATTTATATCACTTTTTGTTCATTAAGTTCTTTCAAGGAAATGTAATATTTATAATGAAATTGGGAGACTGATTGGCATATTTTGTAAGGAGTGAAGACTCTCATACCAGACAGCCTGGGCTCAAATCCTAGCTCTACCACATACTCAACTTGTTAAGTACCTTCACTTCTCCATGACTTCAGTTTTTGGTTTGTTTGTTTTTATGGGTTTTTTTTTTTTACCAGCTGTAAAATGGGGAAAATAATGGTACCTATCTTAAAGTGTAGTTGTAAATATTAAAGGGATTAATACATGTAAAGTTTTAAAAACAGTGCCTAGTGTATAGTCATTACTCAGTAATGCTAGGCTTCAGATGAAAGTGTAATGGCTCTGATTGAGAGAAGGGAGGGTATGGACATTTCAGAGTCCTTCTCTCACTTAGCTTAGAGCATGGCAGCCTCCATGAGGATTCATAGAATTCTTATGGTTTTCCAGAGCATACATTTAAATGCTTTACCCCAATATAACCCCCATCCATTCCAAGAGCCCCTTCTAGAGTATCTATGTCAGCTACAGACATTTGACCTTAACACGTTCAGCAGCGGTGAGTTCATTACTTTAAAAAGTTATCATACAGTTCTAAGTACCATTGATCCAAGAGAAAACAGGATGTAATAGGAGGAGAAGGTGTCCTTGACTCTGACATATCTAGAATCCTATCTCTATTACCTCTTAGATGTATGCCTGCAGGCAGATGACTTAACTTTTCTGATTCTTCATTTACTCGTGTTGAAAATGGGGATAGGGGCTTCCCTGGTGGTGCAGTGGTTGGGAATCCACCTGCCAGTGCAGGGGACACAGGTTCGAGCCCTGGTCTGGGGAGATCCCACATGCGGCAGGGTAACTGGGCCTGTGCGCCACAACTACTGAGCCTGTGCTCTAGGGCCTGTGAGCCACAACTGCTGAGCCCACATGCTGCAACTACTGAAGCCCGCGCACCTAGAGCCCATGCTCTGCAACAAGAGAAGCCACCGCAATGAGAAGCCCCCACACTGCAACAAAGAGTAGCCCCCGCTCACTGCAACTAGAGAAAGCCTGCGTGCAACAGCGCAGACCCAAAGCAGCCAAAAATTAATTAATTAATTAAAACATATTTTTTATATATATAAAGAAAATGGGGATAATCTCAGTACATAACTCATAGATTTGCTATGAGTGTTAAATGAGATGATATATGTGATGTGCCTGGCACATAGTAGGCACTCAAAAAGTTGCTTGTTATGATTTGAGTCATTGTTCCTGTTTGCTCTTCGAGTATCAATGGAAATTTAAATCTTTCTTCCACTTGGTTGCCTATAAGATTTTATAGTTAAACAGGTAACATAAACCCCACTTCCACTTTTTGTCTTTTCCTGTCATGGCTTTTCTCAAATGTTCTTCATTTGACATTTTTTTGCCCAGAGCCCTCAACATCCTGGATGTCCTCCTTTGATTATACTTTAGTGTGTCAGTGATTTTCTAATACTGTGTCAGTCTAGCCTGATTACCAGTTACATGTGGGAATTAGACCTCCTTAGATAGAATGCTTTAAGTTTATTGAAACAACCTAATTTTCTGAAGCTTCATTAAGTTCCTGGCTCATATTCAGCCTATGTTTAACTAAAAACCCAGATCGGGGGTCGCGATGAGAGATTTTACCTAAGTTTCTGTGAAACCGTTTCTTTGTTCCTGCCTTACTGAAGGAAATGCGTAACCCAGAGACTCAGTCTGTTGTTCATAAGATCAGTCTAGGAAGTATCTGCGCCTGTGCCATTAACAGTCTCCAAATACTAGGATATAGGATAGAAAATACCTATGATATGAGGAAACCTGGGCAAGTGTTTTCCACAAAACCTTACAGTTTCTCCTGCAATGTCTTCCTTTTCATCTGTTATACTGTATTGACCCCAAACTTTAAGTTGATAGGTTCATAAAGATGCATCATGAGAGTCATGGCAAGGACAATGAAAGTGCTCAAATCTACTTTTCGTCGTTTCCCACAACAATAGACAGCCTGTGTTGGATCAAGTACTTTGTCTGGGATAGCTGCTGTGGTTTTGCTCTTTTTGGACATCTAAAGTTACTTATTCCTTTCTGACGTTACCAATTTACACTTATAATTCAAGCAATGAATGTGGAGATTTTGTTTTGATTCATACTAAACATCTACTAAATGTCAGTTACTATTGCCAGACGCTAGAGATGTAATGGTCACAGAAATGTATGTGATCTCTTCTTTGCCCTTAAGGAGATTACAGCCAACTGTGACTAAATAATTCCACTATAATATAAGTGCTATTTCACAGGTATTTATTAGTGCCAAGGGAACGCAGAGGAGAGAACGACTAACTGCTTGCATAGTGAGGTTGAAATAAAAGAGGTAATTTTTTTTCTGAGACCTGAAGAATAAATAGGAATTTTAAAATTCAACCAGGGTTTTAAGGTTTAAAGGTCTTATGTGTATGTGTGTATATCTATATCTATATATCAAATATATGTGTATTGAGTATTATATAAAATACATGCTATATATTTTGGAGAGATAACATCTATCTGCCTTAAGAAAATATAAATTTTTAGCACTTTTGAATTATTTATTTTTGTTTATTTAACATAAAAAGTGTTTATCATTCTTTATTCCTTTAAAGCAGTTCAAATGGCTTTTGTTTGACAAAATATCTTTAGTAAATTTCTTAAGAATTATTTTACAGATGTGTTCCCTTTAACATAAGTTAAAGTGAAACCACTGTGTTTAAGCTGTTCTTTTATCCAGACTTTACTAATATAGACTTACTTCCATCCAAGTCATTTGAATTTGAAGAAGCAGAATATATCTAGATATATGAGTAACAAATGCACCCAACCTAATGGATCTTAGTCAATTCTTGGCTGTGAAGAAAACCAATTTTAACCTGGGAAATCGATTGGAAATGGGGGAAACTCAGTTGGCAGGAAACCAGTGACCAGGACCACTTAAATTGGGTTAGAAATGGAATTTCAGACTACAACATGCTTTAAGATTTGGAGGAACTAAGCAATCTAGTGAATATGGTTTGCTAGGAAGAAGTGTTAAACTTCCTGACTATGGAAGAATAGCATATCCTAAGGGAAATTATAATTAAAGCACAACAGATTGTATTTTTCTTTTTTGGAGGAATCGTAAAGAGCAAGACGAATTCAGTGCAGCCTCCCAAAGGACTGTTCAAAGATCTCTAGGTAAAGAAAAATCTGTTCTGGAAGCAGGAGGAGAAAAGGAAAATGGAATAAAATAAAAGTCTGTTGCATCAGTCAAGAATTTTAGGAAAGAGATAAAGGCAGCAGGAAAGTGAAATGAATTCATGCCCACAAAAGCAGTCAGAGATTATAAAGGGGCACAGATAATGGGAAGCCTTTATGATTATATCACAGAGAGATCAGAAACAAAATGGATTGGCTAGTAAATTGAAGAAACTATAATTAAAAATGACTATTAAATATGTGCTTTCTCAAATCTGTATTTAACAATAACAGTGCATTTCTTTTCTACGAGCTATTTGGACAAGTTGGAGCTAATGGAAACTAGATGAAAAAGTGAACAGCCAGGAGCTAGTAATTAAATAAGAAAAGAATGTACATTAGGGAATAGGAAACTTCTAGGATGAATTCGCTTGTCTTTTACGTGAGCTCTTTTTTTTACTTCTATATAATCAAACTCAGTCTGTTCCTAAACAGCTAAGCCAAGTGGAAGAGTATCAGTGGAAGTCAGGTAAATGTGTTTAGAATCACAGTTAGCTGAGTGCAGTTATGTTACAGGAAAGGGATTTTATAAATTTTTGAGAATTTGGTAGTCATATACAAGATAATGTAAGAAAACCATGGTAAATTGTATCTGAAGGCATAGTTAGTGCCTGGCCTCCAATAGGTTGTTAAGAAATACTTCTAGTGGCACAGATACCATTACCTTCCCAAATTATAGTACTCCACGGAGAACCAGTTGTATTAGATACAAATGTGTCTCTCATGTATTTTAGAATTGCCCAAGACATAATGATGAAAAAAGTAAAATTGTGTATTTTACATCTGCCTGATCCCTGCTCTTAGACTATTTACAACCAAGCTTGCCATCCAAACTTTCCTAAGCCTCTTTGTTGTAAAAATCTGATGTATTCATGCCCTACCCTATTAGAACCCTACTCTCTACTAGCAAACTAATCAATGAAACCAAACTACTGTGATCGTGTGATGCCATGTACTTCTGGGTTATCTTTCTGAAGCGTTAATCATTTGAAAATGATCTCTCTCCTGGAGACCCACAACCTAAATTTAGTAACAAAAAGTTACTTTTTTATAGTAATAATTTTAGGGAAATATGGAAGAATATCGGGACAGATTACTTAGACAGGTGAAGCTTTCAAGCATCCTTCTAATCCTACTACACAGACTCATTTGTAAACTAAAATCATTTTAGTCTTTGAAGCTAAAATCGCTGAGTATTTCATCACATGTCTGTCTACTAGGCACGTTACATGGATTAACTAATATAATCCTCACAAAATAACTCTATAGATTAGGTATTATGATTGTACTCTTATTTACAGATGGGGAAATGGAAACTCTAAGATTAACTTGCCTCATGTCATACAGCTAGTAAGTCATAGAGCTGGAACTCGTATCTTCCTGTGTCTCATTCCAGAGCCTGAGTTCTTTAGCACTACTCATACTGCCTATATATTGTATCAATATCACCTTTTCATGGAATAAGGTGTGCTTGAAAGTATATGTTACGAGGGGTGCAGAAGAGCAGGAAACATCTAAAACATCTCTTTTGTCCTGAATGTCTCTGTATAGGAACATCAGTTAGGCTTCTCTGTGCTTTCCCTTATTGAATCCCTCTCTCAGAGGAAGAAGACTTAATTATCCAATTGGTAGACTCAAGAGAGAGAACTGGGCATGCAGAACTCAGCACTCTCTCCCTTTCTCTTTAATCTCAGTCTCTCTGCAGAGAACATTCATTTTACTCAGCTACTTTGTGCCTTAAGTCTTTCAAGGCCTAGCTATTTCCCTGCAGGGAGAGGCTAGCGTTTTACCACACAGCGCCTGTTACTGGGGTTCAGCATTAGGAATTCCACCTTTGACACACACCTAATGCAAGTGCTTCAATAGCTCCATCAGTAATAATGCTGACATTTAGTTCTAAAGCTGCCTTACTCCTTGTTTAGGCCTCAGTTGGTTTCCACCTCATTAGTGGGGAAAGAAAGGTGTCAATTACTGATCACACCAAACTAGTAGAGTTATTTATGGTTAAGATTTAGAAATGTTTTCTGAGTGGCAAAGAAAATAGGAAGCAGGCTTTGTTGACGTGGTGATAGACATCTGGAGACTTGGGTGTAACTAGATTATGCCACTGCCTACTCTCCATTAATGTATCTGACATTGTCTTATATGTAATACAAATTCCTTCCTTGGTATAATTTTGGTTTGATTGTTTTAAAGTGTCTTTTGATGAGTTATTCCAAGTATGATTTGGGGGACAGTGTTAATTTAGCATCTTTATTCGATATGAGAAACCAATAAAGATCTAGTTAGATTATTTAAGGAGAAATCTTTGGCTTGGACAATTTAAAGAGCAACTATAGGTAAATGATTTTATGGGGCCTGGTAGTGTCAAATAGTCAATTACTTGTACCACTCAATCTGGCACTTGCGTCCATACTATCTTCTTTTGTTTTCTAATTTTTTCATATGTCTCAGTGTTATCTCCCAAATGAGATTAGAAACTCTTCTAGATCAAGGGTGACATATTATGCTTCCTTCTTATCTTTCATCCCAGTTCTTGCCACTTGCATGGCCACAGGTTATTGGCTTTGGCTAAATAAAATTTTGCTGACTTGGAAGTGTAAAAATAATTAGTCAAGTTACTTATCTGTAAATCATCGAATTTCCTACCTGAATTATTTAATTTTTAGCCAATTGTTGGAGAGGTATAGTGTATATCCCTTTTAATTCTCTTATTCTTTGGGAGTAGCCTACTGGTAGCATCTTTTGTCAGTGTTTATTCACAAAACTCCTAATTGGACTCGTAAAAAATAGGTTGAAATTTCTATGATATTTCTGAAATTTTAGTAGTATGGAGTAAACTGGTAAAGATGTCAGGGAAGGAGTCTCTTTTGATTTGGCAAGCACTTAGTCTCTGTCACTGTCAGAGTCAGTACAATCAGTCCTCTGTTTCCACGGGTTCAACATCTGCAGATTCAACCATCTGCAGCTTGAAACTATTAAAAAATTAATTCAGGAAGTTCCCAAAAGCAAAACTCAAATTTCCAAATGCTGGCAACTATTTATACAGCATTTACATTGTATGTACAACTATTTACATAGCATTTACATCGTATGAGGTATTATAAGTTATCTAGAGATGATTTAAAGTATTCCGGAGGGTGTGCATAGGTTATATGCAAATACTACACCATTTTATATAACGGACTTGAGCCTCCACAGGTTTTGCTATCTGTGGGGCGTCCTGCAACCAGTCCCTTGCGGATACTGTGAGACATCTGTACATAAATCATCTGCCAACGTCCCTGGAGAAGTAGTGACATTTATGTTGTTGACCAGAAAAAAATAGACTGCCAGATATTTCTCCAGCCAAGATGGGTTTGTTTGGGATCAGTGGAAAATTGCAATTCAGGGTCTGCAACCATGGCGAGCCTTGTGCAAGTCCCTGCAAGGCAGGTGAAGAACACTTTTATAGAGGTAAAAAGGAAGTTGGGAAGGCTATAGTAAACAGAGAGTCCATGGCTTTTCATTGGCTGAGTCCTTGACAAGAAAGAAGAGGAGTCTTTCTTCTTCTTGTGGGCACCAGTATTGTTGCAGAATATGAGAGTTCCCCCTTCTGGTCTCCCCATTCTGTTTAATTGGGGTTTCTGTTTATTAATTTTTTTACATTTCTGCCTTTTGATCAAGATCTTCCTCTGAAAGCATTGCTGATCAAGAGTCAGGTTTTCTAGTTTCAGAGGCATTTTTTTCTTCAATGTCTGGAAGGACCTTTCCTGGATGTAGTGTCTCGTGTAAGAGGGAAAGTGCACAGATTGGAAACCTATGAAACAAGGAGGAATAGGAGGGAGAACCCTCAGGTACTTTTTATCTAAAGTTCATATGTTAGTAAAATCATAGACATTGGAGATCATCTGAAGTGTATGTCATCATCAAAGGTTTGGTGACAAACTTCCAACAGGCCTGGTCCAGATATCTTGGGAAAGCTATCTCATCAGATGTCATCTGCTTTAGTACTGGAAAACCTTTACTTTCAGGTCGCCAGATGATGTGCAGGTCCATTCAGTTTTCTGCACTTTCTTTAGGTGTATCATGTGTATCCAAGATTCTATTCCTTGGAGTTTGGTGTCACAAGGGTTGGTTAGCAGTACTTGATAGGGGCCTTTCCAGTGAGGTTGAATAGAGTCCTTCTGGAGGATTTTTTTTCCAATAGATGAAATTTCCAGGTCGCAAGGTGTGATGTTTAAGGTGTTTATCTCCCAAGGGCACACTGTGAAAAAGATTGCTCTACCAAATTATGGTTATTTTTAGTGAAAAGAATTAGGCCTTTGTAATATTGGAGTATCTCTCCTTTTATCAGTTGTGGGTCAAAAGAAGCAGTAGCCTAGTGCGTTTGGCATCCTGTGACTATCTCAAAGGGTGAGAGTTTATGAATTCCGAAAGGGGTGGATGTGAGGTTTAGAAGGATCGTGGCAATACCTGTGGCTAAGGTATTTGGAGAGGCTTTACAGATTTTGCCAATTGAGTCTTAATAATGCTGTTAGTGTGTTTGACTAAACCAGAGGATTGAGGGTGGTGAGTGCAGTGAAAGTGTTGTAAAACTGGCCAAACAGCACAGATTTGTCGAAGCGCCTGGCCAGGTAAATGGCTTCCTTGATCACTATGAAGTTTGAGAGAAGTTCCCCAGGTAGGGATAATCATTTTCAAAAGGACTTTAGCCACAGAGGAGGCAGTAGCCTGTCTGTAAGGGAAGGCTTCAGTCCAGTGTGAAAACATACAGACTATGACTAAAACATATTTATATCTATGAAATGGAGAAAGTTATATGAAATCCATTTGCCAGACCTTGAATGGTCCATTAGGTAGTTTAAAAATGTCTGGGAGCAATACAAACAGGCTTCCCTGGGTTGTACTTTGGACAAGTGGGACTAGTGAGGCAGGCACTTTTTGTGGCCTTGTTAATCTTTCCCCACCAATATTGATTCATGAAGGCTATTGTTTTTGTCAGTAGATCAATGGTTTAATGTATGTACAGTGGTGAAGTGTGGGACTTTTAGAGTCTCCGGTAGGACTGGGTTCTTATTTGGTCCAAAATAGAGCTTCCCTTTTTAAATAAAACCAGCAATTGTTGAATTTCTAACCTTGTTTTTCCTTTTCTGAGGCCAATTGTTGGGCCTCTGTAGCCAGTTTTTCTGAATTATCATTTAGGAAAATATCCCTTTGGACCATGACACAGGCTTGGCTGCTGTTGGTTGCTTTAAGGGCAGCATTCCTTGCAGAAATATCAGCAAGGTGATTTCCTTTAGCTTCCAGAGAGTCAAGTTGAGAATGCACCAGAATGTTAATAATAGCTAAAGTGGCAGATAAATATATTGCATTAAATAATTCCTGAACATAGAGGCCATTTAAAATTTTATTTCCATCAGAAGCAAGGAGGCTACATTGCTTCCACAACATTCCAAAATCATGAGCTACTCCCAAAGCATATCTACTATCAGTCTAAGTATTGATAGTTTTGTCCTTGGCTAAAATGCATCCCCATGTAAAGGTGTATCATTCAACCAGTTGGACTGAAGTAGCCATACATAAAGATGCTGCCTCAATAACATCAAAAGGAGTTGTAATAGTGTATTCAGCACAATATTTGCCATTGTCACCTTTTAAATAAGAATCATTGTGAACAATGAGAAGTCAGCATTACCCAGTGAAATTTCCTATAGATTGTTATGAGGAATCAGGAGGTGATCCTTCAGTGTTAAGCCATTGTGAGGGACTTCATTGTTGACGGAGTGGAGATTAGCCAGGTTAAGGTTATTACAATGTAAAAGAGTTAGGTGAGATGTAGGTAACAGAAGAACTTCATAGGAGGTGAGGCTGAGAAATGTCCAGTGTGATGAGGATTCAGGAGAACTTCTACTGCACTGGGTACAAAAAATGGTTAGAGGGGATCCTACAATGAGTTATTGGTGGCCTTCATCAAAAAAGCAGTGGCTGTAGTGGCTGTAAGACAAGTGTGGTATCCCCATGCCACAGGGTCCAGTTGCTAGCTATAACACATCATGGATAGATGGTGGTCTCTGTTGATTTTGCTTGAATAATGCAACGGCATTCCCTTGCTTTTCGTATGCAGAAAAGAAAAGGGAGATCTGATAATAATAACCACCCAAAGGCAGGTGGCTTCATCCAACTCTCCTCTAAAGCCTTAGAGGCTTTGTTTTCTGATTCTTCCTGTAAGGAGTTGGGGTTATTATTGTTGAGTAGAACATATAGCGGTTTGGCTGTAAGAGAGAAATTTGGAATCCAATTTTGGCGATAACCAGTTGGGCTGAGAAAACCTCACAGCTCGTGCTTAGTTTTAGATTTTGGGAAATTTAGAACACAATGAAGTCTACCTGGATTTAGGTGTATCCCTTGTTGTGATATCACATGCCCAAAATATCGAGCCTAGACTTGGGCAAACTGCAATTTTTCTTTTGTGTCCTTATGTCCCTTTAAGGCTAAAAGCTTTAACAAATGGATACTGTATTCCTGTGAAGAGGCTTGAGGAGAGCAAAGAAGCAAATCATCTACATATTGCAACAAAGTAGAACCTCTAGGGAACTTTATGTCATCCAGATCAGCCTTCAGGATTTGCAAGAAATAAGAACTCTCAGTATAACGCTGAGGCATCAATGTCCAGGTGAATTGTTTTTCTTCCCAAGTAAAGGCAAAAGACACTGGCTAGCTTCATCAACTGGAATACCAAAGAATGTGCTAGATGAATCAATTGCAGTAAAGAATTTATTTCTGGTGGGAATGGATGTTCTTAACGTATGAGGGTTAAAAACAACAGAGTGTTGAGGGATAGCAACGTTGTTTATTTGCTTGGAGATCCTAGGTAAACCTCCATCCTCAGCCCTTAGGTTTTCTCACCAGTAAGATGGGAGAGTTACAGGGGCTAGCCCAAGGGATAATGAGACCCTGAGCCTGTAATCTTCTATTGTGGGCTTTATGACTTGAAGGGCTTCTTTACTTATAAGGTATTGATTAATTCTGGGAAGAGGTTTTTATGTGTCTACTTGAATCCTGATGGGAGGTGTGCTGTGACTTTTGCCAACATCAGTTGGAGATTTTGCCCATAAGGAAAGTGGTAGCTGATTCAATTTGGACAAATGATTGATGTTTCCAGAATCTGCTCTGGTACCAGCAGAGGTGGAACAAATAAAGTTGTCAAAGCGTCATTTAATTCACCTGGTTGGTTACTTTGATGACTACTATCATATTTTAGAATTATTTCTTCCCTTTTTAGAGAAAGAAATTCTGGCATGATACTTCTCTAAGAAGTCTCAGCCTACCTGGTGTCAGTTAGGACTGGAGAGATTCATCTCCAGTTTGGAGAAATGTTTCTCCAAGCTGATTAAGAGGGAGGATTGTTAGGAAGAGCCCTGCCATTGAGAATTGGGAGGACATTGTAAAGGCTGGGTAGAAGGCTGAAGGCACATAAGATGCTTAAATTTGTAACAATCTCTTTTCCAATGGCTTGGCTTTTTGCAATAATAGCAGAAACTAGGAGGATTTTGCTATCGCTTAGGAGCCTTCCTTTGCTGGAGTTGAAGAATTTTTGCGGTCCTCCTTGTGAATGAGTCATCTAGAGGACAAGAGAACAAGTTTGCCAGAGTAAGTAAATCTGGAGTGGACATAGTTTCCTATTACTCCCTGGTCCTTTTTACTAGAAGGGAAAGGTCCCAGTACAGCCCATTAATAAATGTGGAGTTAAAACGTACCTGGGTAGAATCGACACCTGAAGGAAGACCAGAATTTTCTATAAAAACAATCTGAAGTGGATTATAATATTCATGAACCAGTTCTTCAGATTTTTGTGTGCAAGGCTGAATTTTGTTCTAATCAACAGCCTTTGGAAAAGCTCTAGGAGTTGCTTGATGAAGTCACCTAGTGATGGCTGGAACCTAATCATAATAAATCGGTGAGCTGGACTCCCAGTTGTAATCTGAGTTGTAATCTGAGAGTCAGGATTTTCCCAATTAGTGGTTTTCATCCAATGCCAGGCCTGGCCTTTACAGATAAGCATATGAACTAGCTGATGTAAGTCAGAGAAACAAGGTTGATAAGTTTGGATGACAGTATAAAATTCTTCAGCGAGTCTGTGAGGACCTTTGGTTACTTTGGGAAAATCTTTGACTCAGGCTCACAGTTCAGCTTTATTCCAGGGAGTATAAGAAATTAAGGGTTTAGCCTTTGGATCCTCAGAAGGCTTCGTCTTTAAAGTGATGTGTTCTAACCAGTTCAGAGGAAATAGCAGTGGGAAGAGTTTCAGAGAAAGGGAGAAGGTTGGCGGGAGAATCAGTATGGAGGAATCGAGGGCATAAGCAGCACAGAAGGGAAGGAAGAAGATGGTGCAGGAGGAGAGACAAGATGGCGCCGGAGGAGGAGCCACTTTGTCTTTCTTTACTTGTTGGTTTGCTGCAGTTAATCTTAACATCTTATTTTGCAGAGAGGCAATTTTAGACTCCTGATAACATTGGGAACTCTCAACATGCCAATCAAAATAGGGCATACCACTCAGTTCTGGAAGTCTTTTGAGCTATTGTAATCTAATTTGGTTTTAAGGAAATTAAGTTTGGGGATTTCAGAAGTTCCCCATAATGGCCATTGATATTTCTAAATTGCCTTGGGTCAGGTCAATCCTTTTCGTTAGAAATGCATATGGGAAAGACCACAGTTTTTAAACATAAAATTGGCTGTAGTCCCTGGTGGCGGGGGGGGCACACTTAAAACACTTAGATAACTGGGATTCCATTTCCTAGAGGTTTTTCCTCTAAAGAACAGTTTTCAAACAGCGTACAGCACAAACGGCTCAGTTCAAACATTTCGCAAGCCAATCCCAGCCAGTCTTAAGGAGACAGCTCTGTCCTGGAGGAGCCAGGCTGCAGGCTTTTTTTTTTACAGCCAATCTCCAGAAGATAGCCTTTCCAAAGAAATAGGCCAAAGACTGAAAAACCCGGCACCATTTCAGAGAAATAATCACTGTTCCCACAGGAATGGGCTGAAGGCTAGCCAGCTCCAGGAGAAGCAGCCTCTGTTCCAAAGGGAATAGGTTGAAGACTAGCCAGCTTCAGTGAAATAGCTTCAGCTTCTCAGAGTCAGGCCGGAGTGCCAAACAAGTACTTGCATACAGAATAAGGCCTTAACCAGAAAGGCAAAACCTTTAAATAGATACTCAGTAAGCCTGGAGAGCATCAAACACAAAGAGTGTGTGAGCTTGAATCCAGGAGAAAGACGTGCTTTCAAACTCCAGGGTTGGAATGAAAAGCAATGAGTAGCAGTGGGCTCCACCGTGGGTACTGCATGTGTTTGCTCGCCAGCCCTGGAGCCATCAGGAATCTTCTCTGGCCACCAAATCTATAGGCCACTAAAATGTTGACCTGAAACAAACAGACTGCCAGCTATTTCTCCAGCAAAGATGGGTTTATTTGAGATCAGCAGAGAATTGCAATTTGGAGTCTAAAACCATGGCGAACCACGTGCAAGTTCCCTAAATGGCAAGAGAAGGACTCTTTTACAGAGAGGAAAGGGAAGTTGGGAGGGCTAGAGTAAACCAAGAGTCCATGGCTTTTCACTGACTGAGTCCTTGCCAGTTAAAAAGAAGAGTCTTTCCTCTTCTTGTTGGGCTCTGCTATCATCACAGGGCACGAGAGCTCCTCCTTCTGGTCTCCCAACTTTATTTAATTAAGGCTTCTGTTTGTTAATTTTTTTTTACAATGTCAAATCTTATCTTAAGGTTTCCAGTGCCTTTCCAAGATGGGTGATGAATACAGGTGGGCCATATGACTGATTTGCCTAGTAGGTTTTGGCTGATATCAGACATGCAACTTATACAAGGAAGAGCATGCCATGTTCTTTGGCAGAATTTCAGTGCTGCCTTAACAGTGATGCTCTACATGAATAGAGTTCTGTGATATTGCTTGCTGGATAACAAGTGTGCAAATATCTCACATTTTTAGTGTATTTTTTGAATGCCGACTTTTGCATAGTATGGATACAAATGCCAGGTGCCAGCTTGCACCCTAAACCCTTATTATCTAATTTTAAGGGATAGTGATTTAAAGATCCCAATGGAAGCTGCTAATTCAGTCCTGGAAAAGCAGAAACAATACATCATCAGGTTTAGATGACTTTGCTTCTTGGGTAGCTCTGGTACTATTTCCCAACTGATATCAGGCCTTCTGCAGGGGTTGAAATGCCAGTTAGTTTTGTTCTTTCCTCCGAGATTTTTAAACATTCTGTGCTTCATTTGCCTCATCTGAATATGCATAATGATATCCTAAATTTACCACCTTGCACAAAGGCAAGGCTACCAGTCAGTGAACTTTCAATAAATACATTTTCTATGGTGTTAATAAGGATAGAAGGTATATGCTGGGAATTGGGGGGTGGGGGTTGTCATTTAGTATTGACAATTAACAATTAACATCAAGTGTTAAATTCGTATATATCAGTTAGAGTGAGTCAAAACATTGTCAAAGGTTCATATAGGGCTTCCCTGGTGGCGCAGTTGTTGGGAGTCCGCCTGCCGATGCAGGGGACGCGGGTTCGTTCTCCGGTCCGGGAGGATCCCGCATGCCGCGGAGTGGCTGGGCCCGTGGGCCATGGCCGCTGGGCCTGCGCGTCCGGAGCCTGTGCTCCGCAACGGGAGGGGCCGCAACAGTGAGGGGCCCGGGTACCACAAAAAAAAAAAAAAAAAAAGGTTAATATAAAGTAGCATTACTTTTTGCCAGTACTTAAAGAGGTCTCAAAACAGCATTATTTACCCAAGAAAATGGGCCTTTATTTTGTACTTTTTCATTGAAACTGTTACAAAACAAAACAAAAAAGGAATGACAACTATGTATAATATACTGAGATGCACTTTAAAAAATTCCATCTTCTTCTTGTGAGTCATATAAAATACTGTTTACATTTAAAATCTACTTTGAAGTAAAAATGATTAAATGGAGTTCCACACCAACATCCTTACTGTCTTATGGCTATATGGAATAAAATGAGAGGTTTTAGATTTGGAGCACCCATGAAATACTTTGTTTTTCTATAAAGTCAATGCAGTAGAAAAGTTCAGGTCTCCAAAAGACCACAGGAGGAAAAGAGAGGTGAGGGGAGGAGAGGGAAACATCCTTCAGAAATCTGTGGTTTCACTCTGTTGTGAATTATTATCCTCTACCGTATGGGGCAAGCCACGCCGAAGTGTGATTGGTCCTTGAAGACAAAGTATACCCTAAAATACATTGAGAGGGAGAAGAGGATGAAAAAGCAAATATTTCTTTACCGCATTCTCCATCCTAGTCGCTTCATAAATGTCATCACTAGTAGCAAAGGCAGAAGACTGAGACCATGAGGACTTCAGGATCTCCAGAGGGGTTGAGACACAGGAACTTATGTATGAATACCACCTAGACCTCTAGGTACCTGGAGATAAGAACACTGGCTTGGCTATGTGAGGGGGGCTTTGGGTTGGGATATCAGTGAGAACTGTCTCCTTTCCAGAGATTTCTATGCCATTTACTGTCACTATCACCCTTCTCCCAACTACCAGTGTGGTTTGTTAGGCTCCCAGAAGACAACAACACAGTTGTTTTGCTGTCTGATATCACTCACCCCTCCTTTCCCCCCAGATCTACTTATGGAAGCCATTGTAAGCATCAGCCCTTTCTTCTCTTCACTCAACCTTAGCGATGAGTAATCTCAGAGAGTTAAGTACACCTTGGTTTCTAAATGCCTGTCTCTATTACTAAACAATAGAATGAAAATTTCAATTCAAGCAAATCATGCATTTGGCAAGTTGTATTACTGAAATAGCCCTTGAGAAATATTTTAGTCATGCTTGATGAACAAAGAAAAATCTGGTAGTTTGTGGGTGGCCTCTGGGATGTTGTATGTCTGTTTTCAATGGAACATCCTTCTAAGGAGGGTGTTTTTCAAATGTTCTTCTTGACTCTCCATTATTTTAGCCTTATATACCTAAGGTGAAACACTATAAAAATGATATATGCATAGCTAGAGCTAAGAGAACCAGAGGGATGAGAATTAAATCAGCCTGGGTGGAGGTGAGGAAGTGATTGAAGGCGGAAAAAAAGGCTTTTCTGAAAGAGCTAAGGTAAGAGTTGTGTGTTAATGGCTGAGTGGGTGGAGAGTTTGAAGAACGAATTTTCAGAGAGGACAGTGCTAAGCAGAGTTCAACTCAAGCATCATTGTGGTGTGTACAAGGAGACACAGGGAAATAGCTGAGTCACTTTGCTGTACACCAGAAACCAACACAACATTGCAAATCAACTATACCTCAATAAATTTAAAAAAGGAATAACTACCAAACAGAGGAGACACAGGGGAATTGGTAGTGTTGGAGCAGAAAGTATAAAGAATAAAAAATGAGACTGAAAAAGTAGACAATTATTTTCTCTTGCTTGGGCCCAAGATTTTGTCCTGGACACATTATCAGAAAGAAACTCTTTGTATTGGTCTTCCTATAATGAGGATGGGCTTGCGTTGAACTCCCCATAATTTATTACCAACATGTTTTGTGACAACAGTACCTCTGGGGTGAGCACATTGTGCAAAATCTAGAGCCTCAGAGTCAGATTGCTATGCTTAGAGTTCAGACTATAACAGCTCAAATCATCTGAGGAAAATAAAGCCTAAAGCAGTGTAAATATTGTTTCTGTGCTATTGAAATTGATGTCTTATACATCTTCAGCTGAATCAAAGTTGCAAAAGAAGGAATACATATTGATGGCATGAGTTCACAAAACTGTTAGTTAGTGGTTTCCCTGGGAGGAAAAAATGTTGAACTTTTTCTTTTGATTGGAGAGTAAGTTGTAAATCTGATGTTAATAAGTATCTACCGAGGGAATCTCTTGAGTTCTGAGATTGCAATCATGAAATAGGGAGAACTGATTTTTTAATAGCAAGGCATCTTGTAAGTATCAACAGGGTATATTTTCAACACAAAAGTATTAGTTGTGTTGCCTACATTAAAAGGAAGTGCAAAGTAAAAGTAAACTTTCTTGGTTGTCTGGTACTTTCTGACAGCTGTTTGTTGATCATAGTAAAATATGTGCAGAAACTTCTCTGACATTTATATTTTATTTTAAAATTCTAGTATGTATCCCAAAAAGTCAACAAACTGTCAAATGAGTTGACTCTCTCTTCATGTCTGCAATATGCTTAAATATCTAGGACATTGATTCATTCTCTCATAGGTGCCTATCTATCAATATAATGCCTAAACAATAAACATTTAAATTCAAACATATATTTGACCTATTGTTTAATTGAAACTCCCTTGAAAATATTTTAGTTATGCCTGATGAACAGAGGAAAATCTTGTGGTTTGTTGCTGGCCCCTGGAATTTGTACCACTTTCCTTAGGTTTACTAAGTCAAAAGAAGCCCCAGGCCACTCACTGTGGAAATCATCACCATTGAGATGGGTCATTGGTAAATCTCCTGGTTCTAGGGTTGGCTTCATTTGCACATAAAAATGTATTTAAATTTCTGCATTCTCTTTCCTTTTGGATTTCAATTTTAAGCCTTATTTCTTCCTTTGCAGTAAAAGATCTTTTTCTCTTGTAATATCAGCAAAAAAACAGTTGAAGAATTATTTATTCTGCACAGCAGATCTTTGTAGAGCTCTTGAGGGCATATTTTGCCTACATACAAGTATTTCCTATATAATGAGTAACTTATGGATGAAAATATGTATTAGTAACCTATTGGATGAAGTAAAAAAAAAAAGTGGGATGGTCTATACACTAGGATAACCAATCAAATTTAATGAAAATATCAAGCTGTACAATTGACATCCTATAGCCAAAAAAGGTCTAATTAGTAATTGGATTCTCAGCTTTTTAACAGGTTCTTTTGTTATCTTTTAAAAGCAGCCTAATGCGAAGTCTGCACTCTTTTCAAGACCTAAATTATGATTCATCTCCAACATACTAGTAAGCATCCTGCATGTTCTAATTTTTCTTAGACTTCTTCCTGCATATGCTCACATGTGTGCGCGTGCACACACACACACACACACACACACACACACAGCTCTCCATTACACATTTTCTAACACATGGACTTAATTTTTTCTCTAACTATCTGATGGAATGTCTTGCCAAATGTCTTTCTAATGAACTTCTGGAGGACAGTGACTTATTCTTTCACACATTTGAATGTGATTACGTGGTTAGTATAGAGTTGGGTACAATATAGGTGCTACTCATTGAATGAATGGATGGATGGATGGATGGATGAAAGAAATGGCACAAAATACAGCTGACTACCTGAGTAAAACAGTAGATACTTTTAGATGCAGTAAATTCATAGAAAAGTGCTTGTTTCTGCTTGCATTCTAAGTATGATCTTCATCTTCTTTTCCAGAAATTCAGTGGGGTTTCAGGAAAAGTATACTAAAGTAGTGTAGCTGGGGGTGATTATCTTTTTTGGTGGGAATTAATTTCAGAGGACATTTGTTAAATACTCATCAGCACTGATTCTTCCCCTTCTCTCTCTGAGCTTTGGTGAAGTACCTCTTGACTGGAGTAATTGTTTTGTTTGTGTATTCACACCTGCAAATGCAAGGAGGCTCCAGGTGACGTGCCTAGTTGCCCTTTTCACTACCAAACTGCTCCACACACTTTGCAATAGCTTTATCTTTAAAGGAAACACCTCAGTCTGTCTCTCTAATTGAGAGTGAATCCCATCATCTAATTAAGAGATTTATCAATACAAGCAATGGGTTCCTGGTGTGTACTCTGGGACAAGCAGAAATTCAATCTAAGAATGCCTTACTTTTCACCCCTGAAGCATTAGGTCAAGCAGTTGTGTGTGTGTGTGTGTGTGTCTGCGTGTGTCTGCCATTCGTACATTCACGTGAGAGAGACTTAGGTCCTGAGAAGTGATGGGTGATTCATGTGGAATCAGTCCTCTTATAACAACAGCAGGATAGAGCTTGTTTCTAAAACCTTCAGAAGAGGTGAGTAAGCCCTGGGCACACAACCCCAGGGAGGCCAGAACTACGAAAATGTTGAGGCAGGAGCTAGAGAGCATTCACATGTGTTATTTTCCCTATTGTCTATTATATCTAACACAAAATGTTTTACCTATCAAAATGAACTCACTATGACTTTGTGAAAATGACTTATACACTTCGGGACAAGTATTGTTTTCTCGTCCTTCTCCTATTTCCCTCCTATACCCTTCTTCAGCCATAGGTACCTTTTGCCATGACTGCTCTCTCTATGAAGCCCAACTAATATGCTAACTTTTCCTTGCCTTTTCTTGTACTACACTGCCGATTAAAAGCATTCGATCCTCCTCTTCTCAGTCTACTTCTATTATCCTTGTAGTATCTGGCTTTAATAAGACTACCAATAACAATGATGATGACCATGATGATGATGATGATGACTGTAAACCCTGCAGTAGACTATGAACTCCATAAAGGCAGGAACTGTATATGTCTTATTCACCATCCTATAAATGAATGACAGTGCTAGCAGAGACCTTTGACTGAAAGCTTGCTCATCTGCAGATGAGGTCACTAAGCTTCAAAGTGAGGATAACCATAGCTGCCTACAAAGTGTGGTTAGAGCACTGCTTCTCAAACTTTAACGGACATATGAATCACCTGGGGAATCTTGACAAGAGGCAAATTCCTATTCAGTAGGTCTGGAGTGGGGCCTAAGTTTCTGCATTTCTTACAAGCTCCCAGGTGCTGCTTACTTTGCTGGTCTGAGTGAATCAGAATTCTGGGTACCAATATTCCTTTAGAATTACCTGCAGATGAATACGTAAGATTCAGGTCCACCCAGATCTGCTGAATCATATTTCTGGAAGTGAAAAACCACTGACCTACACTATAAGCAATCTAGTGGTTATTATGAAGATTAAATGAGCAAAGTGTATGTGGAGTGCTTTATAAACAAAAAAGTAGTATATAGGTATTAGAAGTCACTGTTATTTTTGTAATTGTTACCATTTTTATTGCTTGTCAGTGATGTCAGTTTGGTTTCTATACCACTCCAACATAAATGTTGGTTGAGAAGGCTGTTTTTACTAATACACGTCTGCAATAAAATGTTCTAAATTAAATTACTGGAATATTCTTGTGGCAGTTTTAGCAAGGATACGGCAAAGAAAAAATGCATATGCTGTCACCCTATTGCTACATCTTACAATGGAAAAAATATGTATATTTTTCAGTATAATATATACTAATCCCCAATAACCTTAAACTGCTATATTCCCCACTGATTTAATTGTTACAAATTAAAACTTAACTAGTAAAAATATAATATAAATAAATAATAAAAAATAATTCCACATATATGCCTGTTTTATGAAATAGAGTCCTAGAAATGCATTTAATGCAAAAAAGCAGCAAGCCAGCTACCCATAGTGCACAAGAGCTTCTGGGTTCATTTAAATGAATACATGGATTTGACTGAAAGGCATTTGCTGTTTAGCTTGGGAAAGAAATGAACAGGTAGCTCTCACATCTTCCTTATATCCTTATATGTCTTAGCACTGAGATAATTATTCTAAAACATACATGGGCTTCCCTGGTGGCGCAGTGGTTGAGAGTCCGCCTGCCAATGCGGGGGACGCGGGTTCGTGCCCCGGTCCGGGAAGATCCCACGTGCCGCGGAGCGGCTGGGCCCCTGAGCCATGGCCGCTGAGCCTGCGCGTCCGGAGCCTGTGCTCCGCAATGGGAGAGGCCACAACGGTGAGAGGCCCTTGTACCACAAAAAAATAAATAAATAAAATATACATTTCATGGTTGAATTCAAGGTTGTTTCTGAATTTGACATTTATGTGTTTAATTATGCGTCATCACCCTAAGATTAAAATTGTCTTTCAACTTGGTTCAGCAAAGAATATTGCTGATCTAGATGTAGGAAAAACACTTGTTTTAGCTTATTTTTAACCCTATAAATTTCCTTTTTTGGAAAACTGCCATGGTGCTAAAACTGAACTTTGATCCCTTTTCTGGCTTCTTTTTGTCTTTCGTCAGTCTGAGTCGAGTGTTACCTGCAGACAACTGTGGATAGATTTCATATCGTTTAAAATAAGTATTTAAAGGCATTAAACATACAAAATGAGAAAAGTTTCACATTTGGATTATGGCCAGGGTGATGAAACTATCTCATTTCTCATGTCAGTTTCAGTCAGCTTTGTAGTGGCGGCTAGAGTACTGGGCTGAAATGGATTGTGACTATTCACCATTGACCACTAAGAACGTGGAACAGAAGAGTGAAAGCATACATACCAGGTATTCTCCATCTCAGGATTAGGACAGAATGTCTTCAAGAGTGGAAAAAGCACAGGCTTTGGAGTCCGAGATGCCTTGGTTCAAATACCAATCCTTAGTCATGTTATCCGAACCTTTGAGTCTCAGTTTCCACATATGTAAAATGAGAATACAATGTCTCTCTGAGTGTTGTAGTGGGTATTAAATGGGATAACAGAGAGAGAGAGTAACTAACAAAATGCCTGAACTCTAACCTAGTGCCTCTAAGAAGGGCAGCCAATAGATCAGAGTTAGTAAATACACCATTAAACACATTTGCTCCCTCATCATTAGGTTATCACGTATTTGCATACCATCACCTGGCAAATCCTTTAAATAGATGTATTTTATTAAGGGAAGCAGAGAAAAGGCCTAGAGTTCTTAGAGTGGTTGAACAGGGAAGGGTGGGACAAAGTAATATACCAGTAAGCAGGTAAGCAACTTGAAAGCACTGTTCATTTGAAAGGCAAAGAAAGAGATCAGTGCTATAGCAGTAGTGCCTGAAACAGAGTAAGAACTATGTAAGCATTTAATAACTGAATTAGAAAACAAAAAACAAACAAAAAAGCCTCAGCCAATACACTACATAAGTAACAAGTCTAACTGCAGAAATGCTAGGGATGCTGTGTGCTTCTCTCTTTTTGATATCTTCTGTTTCTCTTTTAGGATTGTAGCGAGATTCCCCACTGTGAAGCCAAAAAAATAGCAATATTTCTCTGACTATAAAATAAACTTTTTTTCCTCAATGTTTGGAAAAACTATTATGGGAAATGAAGAAGAAAACCCTACAAGAACCAAAACCTCTGAACTTCCTTTAAGGAAGGTTTTCTTTATAAATAATCAACAAATTGGATAGTAGGCTGTTTTATCATAGCATATATTTCGACTTAGCACTAACTCTTTTCTTCATTAGTTAGTAGTGCACTGGTGAACATGTTTACCTTCTTTAATAACTTTAAACTTCTTGAGATAAAATATTATGCTTTATTTATTTTGTATTTCCTACAGCACCCTGTATATGTAGTACATTTTATTTAATTCTATAATACATGCTCCTTGCTTTTGTGAGAGATTAAATATTGGGTTAAAGATTTTTTTAATTAAAATTGATTAATTTAACTACTGCTATCTTAATAACAAACTCAATATGATCTCACATTGTTACCAAACCACTGCTGGTGATCTGATACAATTTGAAGGAAGTTTTCCAGACTAAAAAATCCTCATTAGTTGTCACTATGCCAGTTCCTCTCAAGCTATATGGCATCTCTAGCAGTTTTGCCTACTGTGCCTTGCCTAAACTTCTACATGTCAGTTAAGCTTCACAGGATTAGAATAAAAGGCTTGATCTAAATAATAGCAAATCACTGTATTTTGTAAATTTTGTCATTGCTACTTAACTGAGTCTACTGTGCCTTCTTCAAATTTGATTTCTCAAATTACTCAAAATCCAGGTCTTGACTTAATAAAGTAGGATGTAAGTGAGGTACATTTATATTCCTGATCCCTGGGTAAATTGTATTCCCAGAAGTTTTCTCACATTTGAGCCTTCATTTATGGGTCCTTACGAACTATCAGGACCTAAGCATTAGCTAGGTCTATATGCTACATATTCGATGCCCATGACACTTTTTGAAGTGGCAACCTACTATCTCTTTTCTTCTTTTCTTAAAACTACCAGTGCTCTGCATTTTTTATTAATATATTCACAGTCATCTCATGTTTCTCTGCTCTCCGAACCTGGATATTAGCCAAGCTCAAACTGAGCCTTGCTTGGCTTTGGGAAAACATAAAGCAAGCCTATGCATTCATTAAGACTGAGCAGTCTTTCCTGAGGGACTCTTGGAATTGCACCATGTAGAGTTAAGTCTGTCTGACCTGAATAGATATAAATGTCAAGTCTACTTCACGTTCACTTCAAGTCAAAAGAGTAGTAAAGGTGATCCCATTTATAGATTTAAAAAAAAATGGAATTGCTACCGTGTGTAGCTACCATTATGCACATGTATAGTGTATCCTTGATCTGATAGAAATAGCATCCCAACCTCAATGTCACAGGGGAGTCCTCCAACTTTAAATATTATATTTCTCTGAATCTTAGAAGTTCCTAATGATGAATCAGTGCTCAATCAATGTTGGCCCTCTGTGAGTTCTTGAGCCACAGAAGCAAATATTTTGGCACAAAATTATTTTTTAAATTTACATGGTGATAATAAAAACAAAATATTTCCGGGGTAAACATTTGCAGGGGTAGATCTTGTTATACTCTGAGCATATCTTGTTTAATGATCCCTTCCTGGATTCCGAATATGTTGTATAGTCTGGAGATAGATAATTTCAGTTATTGTATATATGTATATGTTTAATTCAGGTTGAAATTTCCGGGACAGAAATTATTATATCCAGGAACTATATTATGCAATAAACCATATTCTAAAATAAACCATATTCCTAAAGTATGCAAAATTCACCCCCAAAACAAATTAATGTAGAAGTCAAAATAGACATAAACATTGAGGTTACAGTGCCATAGTAGCAATATATTTGCTACAGTCCAGCATCTCTTGTAGGTAGAATATATTTACAAATCAATTTTCTTTGTAATGACTTGGCCAGGTTAGTTTAACATTGGAATTGTCACTCTTGCCCATCAGTTCTAGTCTCTTTATAATCCCGTGCCTAGTGTGGGAGCCTAAACTAAAAAGAGTAAAAGAAAGTTTGTTTGCCCATATTAACATGATTGAAAGGTCTAGATTTGCTCAGTTCAGGTTTATTTTTAAAAGTTGGTTAGTGAAATCATCTTGTTTTAAACTTATATATATATATATTTTGTTTTGTTTTGTTTTGTTTTGTTTTGTTTTGTTTTGTTTTGTTTTTTTGCTGTACGCGGGCCTCTCACTGTTGGGGCCTCTCCCGTTGTGGAGCACAGGCTCCGGACGCGCAGGCTCAGCGACCATGGCTCACCCGCCCAGCTGCTCCGCGGCATGTGGGATCTTCCCGGACTGGGGCACGAACCCGTGTCCCCTGCATCGGCAGGCGGACTCTCAACCACTGCGCCACCAGGGAAGCCCTAAACTTTTATATTTTTTAAAGCATAAATTATTAACTTTTTATTTTAAACCATTTTAGAGCTATCCTGTAGATATAGTCTCTGACTAAAAATTATTATAGAGTTTCAAAAAAATCTGGTATCACTTTCATCAATTGGAAAATGCTCAGAAAAATAGCATTAATGTACTGCCTTCTTAGTCACATTTAAAAAATGTGTAGATAAACTTATACCACAGAAAACTCATGTTTATTTTTTAGGAGAAAAAGTGATTGTAAACAAACAAACAAACAAACATTTCCTGATTTTTATGTTTCCAATAGTTCATGCTATAGTGTTGAGTTTGATTCTCGTTCCTGGAATCTCCAGACGTCACGACTGGTTTCCATTATATCCAAACTCTAACCTTCACGGGTTCTGAAACAATCTGACCCTAGGGTAGGAGAAATAAAAAGACCAGTGATTCCTAGATCATCCGCTTACTTACCACCAAGCCAACTTCCTGCTTGTCCAATTTTGAACTGATGCTCTGTTCCCCAAATTTGGCTCTTGTATTCTTTCTTGTGATCAAACAACCACCTTCTTCTTTAGTTCCCTTAATTGTACATCTGTTTTGTTCCTCATGCCTGAATTCTGGCCTTGATATCCATGTTCTCCAGCAACTTGGGTTCTATCTTGCTTCTTGGTCCTTCCAATTTTCTGCAAATTTTTACTCTGTACCGTGGTCTTAATATTTGTGGAGCCACTACCTATTGTCAGAGTTCTAGGACAAGAACCTACATACCTGAAAAATGTTTAACATTTAACTCCTTGGAAAAATGCCCTAATTTGTTGTGTTTGTTTCTAGACTCCCTTGGACCTTTCAGATATAAATTTCCTATGTTCCTATTTGTCTAGACTTCCTTAATCTGTTGTTCCACATTACCTTCTAATTTCCTAGTCTCTAATTCTCAGTCATTCCCTTTCTGGGTCATCACTCCATAAATATGGATTCGCATCTCCATTGAATCTAGTAATAGCTGATAACTGGTACATTTAACATGATCTAATAGCTCATAATTATAAAATATTGCCAATTAAAATGCTCTTTAAACAAATAGTTTGTGCTGATCTTTTTAACCCATTAGTTAAAGAATATTTAAGCATAATCTATTAGCAACCTATTACTATAATGAAGGCTTTATAATTTTGTCCCACCAAAGAAAAATGCCTCTTTTAAAATAAGTTTAGTTACTACTTCAACTGTATGCTTCTTCACAATTTCTTTGTATATCAACTGGAATGCTGCAATGTCAGACAATCTCCTGATCTGTAAAATGGTATTATTATGATTTTAACATGAGATTGCACATGCAGTGTGCATGGAACCTGGCACCTAGTAAACACGCAAAATGTTAGCTATTAGAAATAGAAATACATTAATGATGAATAGTGATTACTATTTTCTTTTGTTATGTTTATATTTTATTGAATTATTAATCACAATATTAGATACACATTTTGACTTGGACTTAATGCTTTGAATTTAACCACTCCAACTGCTTCTTAATAGCTAACTTATTGAGGCACAGTCAGTGATAATTGGTAAGTGAACTTCCAGAAGTCAATCTAGAACAAACTGGGGTTTGTAAAAATAACTGTCCTCTTGGAAAAAACAGAGTTTGAGTAGAAGATCTGACACGGTTTTTTTTTAGCAATAATAGAAGAATTATCATCTCTTGGAGAGTTGTCACTTATCTCATGCTTCTTAACGTGATAACAAATATTTCAAGATGCATCTTAGGCTGAGCTAAGTGTTACATTTTTTACAATCCCCTTCAAGTTGGCAGCTTTGTTATTCATATCCACCTTGGCTTATAAATGCAAACTTCAAATATTTTAAAATGTTATGTGGTTACCGAAATAAAGTGCCAGGTGTACATGTCAGTCAGTCTTGTGAGATTAATGAAATGTACTTTAGTTGTAATAGTGGAAGAATAAGTGGGACTATTAGTCGTGACATTTTGGTATTGATATATACACACAGTCTTTCATGAAAAAGATCAAAAACAAGAAAAACAATAATAACAATATAAATTTTGAAGTTTATTAGTCACAAAAATCAAACAAGTTACACATGGAAAATGTTTTTATATTCCTGAACCTTAAAATCTTGCCTTGTCCTGTTAAGAAAAATTAAATGTTACTACCTGAATATGCCAGTAACTATGTCTTTTTTATTTAGTTAAATTCAAAGAAATAGTCTAACCATAAAGGGTGTTTATAATGCACGTTTCCAAATAGAGGTAATAAAATACGCAAATTTCCTACAATGTAACATTAAGTATGTGTGAACGTCTGTATGTGTAAAATTAAATACAAGTTACTTGTATCACTATTACAAATGGAACAAGTTTTTCTCACAGTTAATATTTCTTAAGTTATCCTACTATGGTTCACAGAGAAGTTTCAAGTTTGAAAACTAGCATGAGGGACTTCCCTGGTGGTCCAGTGGCTAAGACTCTGTGCTCCCAATGCAGGGGGCCCGGGTTCGATCCCTGATCAGGGAACTAGATCCTACATGCCACAACTAAGAGTTCACATGCCGCAACTAAATGAATAAATAAATATTAAAAAAAAGAAAATTAACATGACTTTTTACATTTTAAAGAAGCTGTTTTTTTAATTGAGGTAACATTGGTTTATAAGTTTATGTACGTTTCACGTGTACAGCATTACAATTTGAATTCTGTATACACTACACCACCAAAAGTATACTTTCCATCCACCACCCTTAAATTGACCCATTTTACCTATTTTACACTCCCCTACACCCTGCCCTTCTGGTACCACAAATCTGTTCTCTGTATCTATGTGTTGTTGTTTTATTTCTTTGATTGTTTTGGGTTTTTAAAAAATATTCCGCATGAATGAAATCATACAGTATTTGTTTTTCCCTGACTTATTTCACTTAGCATAATATCCTCAAGTTCCGTCAATGTTCTTGCAAGTGGCGAGATTCATCTTTTTTGTGGCTGAGTAGTAGTCCATTGTGTACGTGTATGTGTGTGTATATATATACATACATATGTATATATACACACACGTGTGTGTATATATGTATATATATTTATACACACACCACATTTTATTTATCCATTCATCTATCAACAGGCACTTAAGTTGTTTCCATATCTTGGGTATTGTAAATAATGCTGTGAAGAGCATAGGGGTACATATATCTTTTTGAAATTAGCATTTTCATATTCTTTGGATAATTACCCAGAAGTTATATAACTGGATAATATGGTAGTTCTATTCTGAATTTTTTGAGGAATCTCCATACTGTTTTGCATAGTGACTGCACCAATTTACATTCCCATCAACAGTGTATAAGGGTTCATTTTTCTCCACATTCTCACCACCACTTGTTATTTCTTGTCTTTTTGACAATAGCCATTTTTAAGGGGGTTGGTGATATCTCATTGTGGTTTTAATTTACATTTCCCTAATAATTAGTGATATTGAGAATTTTTCATGTGCCTACTGGCCATCTGTCTGTCTTCTTTGCAAAAATGCCTGTTTGGGTCCTCTGCCCTTTTTATAATCTGATTGAGTTTTTGTTGTTGTTGACTTGCATGAGTTCTTTATACATTTTGTATATTAACCCCTTATTGAATATATGATTTGCAAATATGTTTTCCCACTCACTACATTGTCTTTAGTTTTTCTTTTTTTTTTTTTTAGTGAAACAAGTAAAATGTTTATTAGGAGGAAAAACGGTACGTGCGAATAGACCCGCACAGGCGGGCTCAGAGAAAGAGTCTCGCCCTCATGCTAGTTTGAATCACTTATATGGGGCATTTCTTCCAAGTTTCCTCTGGCCACTCATATTGCTGTGTCTGGCTCTGAGTCCATATTTGGTTTACCTCAGGGTCCTCCTGTGTGTGTGCACATCTCTTAGCCAAGATAGATTCTATCAAAGAGGCCTATGGGTAGGTTGACATCACCTACTGTGGGGTGACGCCCCTTCCCTTTTGAGCTCCAAGGAGTCTTTCTGCACATATGTACTTGGAAAGGTCTCCTTGACCTTGAGAATAAGGCATATGTGGTCTCTTTATCTTTTATCTGGGCAGGGCTCAGCTTCTCCTCCCTCCAGCTATTGTCTTCATCTTGGAGTATCTGTCCAGAGGGGACAAGCTCCAGCTGCTCAGTTTCAGGTCCATCTATCTCCTGCCTCAGGATCACAGAGTGAATGAGAGAGTGAACAAGATTTACACCCAGGCAAGTCTGATTCCTGGGCCCTCACACCCACAGGAATTTCACTTCCTGTTCTACTCAGAACTCAGTGATTGTACTGGTGTTTCTTTTTTAATATATTTTAATTTTATATATATATATTTTTATCATCTTTATTGGAATATAATTGCTTTACAATGTTGTGTTAGTTTCTGCTGTATAACAAAGTGAACCAGCTATATGTATACATATAGCCCCATATGCCCTCCCTCTTGCATCTCCCACCCACCCTCCCTATCCCATACCTCTAGGTGGTCACAAACCACCGAGCTGATCTCCCTGTGCTATGCAGCTGCTTCCCGCTAGCTATCTATTTTACATTTAGTAGTGTATATATGTCCATGCCACTCTCTCACTTCGTCCCAGCTTACCCTTCCCCCTCCCCATATCCTCAAGTCCATTATCTAGTAGGTCTGTGTCTTTTTCCTTGTCCTGCCCCTAGGTTCCTCAGAACCTTTTTTTTTTTTTTTAGATTCTATATATGTGTGTTAGCATACGGTATTTGTTCTTCTCTTCCTGACTTAGCCTCACTCCGTATGACAGACTCTAGGTCCACCCACCTCACCACAAATAACCCAATTTTGTTTCTTTTTATGGCTGAGTAGCATTCCACATCTTCTTTATCCATTCATCTGTCGATGGACACTTAGGTTGCTTCCATATCCTGGCTATTGTAAATAGAGCTGCAATGAACATTTTGGTACATGACTCTTTTTGAATTATGGTTTTCTCAGGGTATAGGCCCAGTAGTGGGATTTCTGGGCGTATGTTAGTTCTAGTTTTCATTTTTTAAGGAACCTCCATACCGTTCTCCATAGTGGCTGTATCAATTTACATTCCCACCAACAGTGCAAGAGGGTTCCCTTTTCTCCACACCCTCTCCAGCATTTATTGTTTGTAGATTTTTTGATGATGGCCATTCTGACTGGTGTGACGTGATACCTCACTGAAGGTTTGATTTGCATTTCTCTAATGATTAGTGATGTTGAGCAGCTTTTCATGTGCCTCTTGGCCATCTGTGTATCTTCTTTGGAGAAATGTCTGTTTAGGTCTCCTGCCCATTTTTGGATTAGGTTGTTTGTTTTTTTGATATTGAGCTGCATGAGCTGCTTCTGTATTTTGGAGATTACTCCTTTGTCCGTTGACTCGTTTGCAAATATTTTCTCCCATTCTGAGTCTTGTCTTTTCATCTTGTTTATGGTTTCCTTTGATGTACAAAAACTTTGAAATTTCATTTGGTCCCATTTGTTTATTCTTCTTTATATTGCCCTTTCTCTAGGAGGTGGGTCAAAAAGGATCTTGCTGTGATTTATGTCATAGACTGTTCTGCCTATGTTTTCCTCTGAGAGTTTTATAGTGTCCGGCCTTACATTTAGGTCTTTAATCCATTTTGATTTTATTTTTGTGTATGGTGTTAGGGAGTGTTCTAATTTCATTCTTTTACATGTAGCTGTCCAGTTTTCCCAGCACCATTTACTGAAAAGGCTGTCTATTCTCCGTTGTATATTCTTGCCTCCTTTATCAAAGATAAGGTGACCATATGTCCGTGGGTTTATCTCTGGGCTTTCTATCCTGTTCCATTGATCGATATTTCCGTTTTTGTGCCAGTACCATACTGTCTTGATTACTGTAGCTTGCTAGTATAGTCTGACATCTGGGAGCCTGTTGCCTCCAGCTCCATTTTTCCTTCTCAAGATTGCTTTGGCTATTCGGGGACTTTTGTGTTTCCACACAAATTGTGAAATTTAGTTTTGTGGAAAATGCCATTGGCAGTTTGATAGGGATGGCATTGAATCTGAAGATTGCTCTGGGTAGTATAGTCATTTTCACAATGTTGATTTTTCCAATCCAGAAACATGGTATATTTCTCCATCTGTTTGTACCATCTTTAATTTCTTTCATCAGTGTCTTATCATTTTCTGCATACATGTCTTTTGTCTCCTTAGGTAGGCTTATTCCTAGGTATTTTATTCTTTTTGTTGCAGTGGTAAATGGGAGTGTTTCCTTGATTTCACTTTCAGATTTTTCGTCATAAGTGTATAGGAATGCAAGAGATTTCTGTGCTTTAATTTCGTATTCTGCTACTTTACCAAATTCATTGATTAGCTCTAGTAGTTTTCTGGTGGCATTTTTAGGATTCTCTATGTATAGTATCATGTGATCTGCAAACAGTGACAGTTTAACCTCTTCTTTTCCAATTTGGATTCCTTTTACTTCTTTTTCTTCTCTGTGTTGAAAACTGTGTTGAATAATAATAGTGAGAGTGGGCAACCTTGTCTTGTTCCTGATCTTAGTGGAAATGGTTTCAGTGTTTCACCATTGACAACGATGTTGGCTTGTCATATATGGCCTTTATTATGTTGAGATAAGTTCCCGCTATGCCTACTTTCTAGAGAGTTTTTATCATAAATGGCTGTTGAATTTTGTCAAAAACTTTTTCTGCATCTATTGAGATGATCATATGGTTTTTATTCTTCAGTTTGTTAATATGGTTTATCACATTGATTGATTTGCATATATTGAAGAATCTTTGCATTCCTGGGGTAAACCCCACTTGATCATGGTGTATGATCCTTTTAACGTGCTTCTGGATTCTGTTTGCTAGGATTTTGTTGAGGATTTTTGCATCTACGTTCATAAGTGATATTGGCCTGCCGTTTTCTTTTTTTATGACATCTTTGTCTGGTTTTGGTATCAGGGTGATGGTGGCCTCGCAGAATGAGTTTGGGAGTGTTCCTCCCTCTGCTGTATTTTGGAAGAGTTTGCGAAGGATGTTCGCTCTTCTCTAAATGTTTGATAGATTTTGCCTGTGAAGCCATGTGGTCCTGGGCTTTTGTTTGTTGGAAGATTTTTAATCAGAGTCTCAATTTCAGTGCTTGTGATTGGTCTGTTTATATTTTCTATTTCTTCCGGGTTCAGTCTTGGAAGGTTGTGCTTTTCTAAGAATTTGTCCATTTCTTCCAGGTTGTCCACTGTATTGGCATATAGTTGCTTGTAGTAATCTCTCATGATCCTTTGTATTTCTGCAGTGTCAGTTGTTACTTCTCCTTTTTCATTTCTACTTCTGTTAATTTGAGTCTTTCCACTTATTTTCTTGATGAGTCTGACTAATGGTTTTTCAATTTTGTTTATCTTCTCAAAGAACCAGCTTTTAGTTTTATTGATCTTTGTTATTGTGCCCTTCATTTCTTTTTCATTTATTTCTGATCTGATTTTTATGATTTTCTTTTCCGTGTGCTAACTTTGGGTTTTTTTTCTTCTTTCTCTAATTGCTTTAGGTGTAAAGTTAGGTTGTTTATTTGAGGTGTTTCTGTTTCTTAAGGTAGGATTGTATTGCTATAAACTTCCCTCTTAGAACTGCTTTTCTGCATCCCATAGGTTTTTGGTCGTTGTGTTTTCCTTGTCATTTGTTTCTAGGTATTTTTTGATTTCCTCTTTGATCTCTTCAGGGATCTCTTGATTATTTAGTAGTGTATTGTTTAGCCTCTGTGTGTTTGTAGTTTTTACAGTTTTTTTTCCTGTAATTGATATCTAGTTTCATAGCATTGTGGTTGGAAAAGATACTTGATATGATTTCAATTTCTTAAATTAACCAAGGCATGATTCGTGACCCAAGATATGATCTATTCTGGAGAATGTTCCATGAGCACTTGAGAAGAAAGTGTATCCTTTTTTTTTTTTGATGGAATGTCCTATATCAGTTAAGTCCAACTTGCCTAAGGTGTCATTTAAATCTTCTGTTTCCTTATTTATTTTCAATTTGGATGATCTGTCCATTGGTGAAATTAGGGTTAAAGTCCCCTACGATGATTGTTACTGTCAATTTCCCCTTTTATTGCTGTTAGCGTTTGCCTTAATGTATTGAGGTGCTCCTATGTTGGGTGCATAAATATTTACAATTGTTGTATCTTCTTCTTGGATTGATCCCTTGATCATTATGTAGTGTCTTTTTTTGTCTCTTGTGTTAGTCTTTAAAGTCCATTTTGTCTGACATGAGAATTGCTACTCCAGCTTTCTTTTGATTTTCATTTGCCTGGAATATCTTTTTCCATCCCCTCACTTTCAGTCTGTATGTGTCCCTAGGTCTGAAGTGCGTCTCTTGTAGACAGCATATATATGGTCCTGTTTTTGTGTCCATTCAACCAGTCTATGCCTTCCGGTTGGAGCATTTAATACATTTAAGGTAATTATCGATATGTCTGTTCCTATTCCCATTTTCTTAATTGTTTTGGGCTTGTTATTGTAGGTCTTTTCCTTCTCTTGTGTTTCCTGCCCAGAGAAGTTCCTTTAGCATTTGTTGTAAAGCTGATTTGGTGTTGCTGAATTCTCTTGCTTTTGCTTGTCTGTAAACGTTTTAATTTCTCCGTCAAATCTAAATGAGATCATTGCTTCATAGAGTAATCTTGATTGTGGGTTTTTCCCTTTCATCACTTTAAATATGTCCTGCCCCTCCCTTCTGGCTTGCAGAGATCAGCCAGAAAGATCAGCCGTTGACCTTATGGGGATTCCCTTATATGTTATTTGTTTCTTTTCCCTTGCTGCTTTTACTATCTTTTGTTTGCATTTAATTTTTGATAGTTTGATTAGTATGTGTCTTGGGGTGTTTCTCCTTGGATTTATCCTGTATGGGACTCTCTGTGCTTCCTTGTCTTGATTAACTATTTCCTTTCCTATATTAGGGAACTTTTCGACTATAATCTCTTCAAATTCTTTCTCAGTCCCTTTCTTTTTCTCTTCTTCTTCTGGGATCCCTATAATTCGAATGTTGGTGCATTTAATATTGTCCTAGAGGTCTCTGAGATTGTCCTGAATTCTTTTCATTGTTTTTTCTTTATTTTGCTCTGCAGTAGTTATTTGCACTATTTTATCTTCCAGGTCACTTATCCGTTCTTCTGCCTCAGTTATTCTGCTATTGATTCCTTCTAGAAAAGTTTTAATTTCATTTGTTGTTTCGTTCATCACTGTTTGTTTTCTCTTTAGTTCTTCTAGGTCCTTGTTAAATGCTTCTTGTACCTTCTCCGTTCTGTTTCCAAGATTTTGGATTGTCTTTACTGTCATTACTCTGAATTCTTTCTTTTTCTGGTAGACTGCCTATTTCCTCTTCATTTGTTTGGTCTGGTGGGTTTTTACCTTGCTCTTTCATCTGCTGCATGTTTCTGTGTCTTCTCATTTTGCTTAACTTTCTGTGTTTGGGTTCACCTTTTTGCAGGCTAGACGTTCATAGTTCGCATTGTTTGTGGTGTCTGCCCCCAGTGGGTTAGGTTGGTTCAGTGGGTTGTGTAGGCTTCCTGGTGGAGGGGACTGGTGCCTGTGTTCTAGTGGGTGAGGCTGGATCTTGTCTTTCCGGTGGGCAGGGCCGCATCTGGTGGTGTGTTTTGTGGTGTCTGTGATCTTAGTATGATTCTAGGCAGCCTCACTGCTAATGGGTGGGTTGTGTTCCTGTCTTCCTAGTTGTTTGGTGTGGGACATCCAACACTTGAGCTTGCTGGCCATTGGGTGGAGCTGGGTCTCGGCACTGAGGCGGAGATCTCTGGGACAGCTCTCACTGATTGATGTTACATGGGGCCAGGAGGTCTCTGGTGGTCCAGTGTCCTCAGTTTGGCTCTGCCATCTCAGAGGCTCAGGCCTGACACCTGGCCAGAGCACCAAGACCCTGTGAGCCACATGGCTCAGAAGAAAAGGGAGAAAAAAAAGGAAACAAATAAATAAATAAATGTTATTAAAATGAAAAAAAATATTAAAATAAAATACAAAAAAAGTATTAAAAAAAGAGAGAGAGCATCCAAATCAATAAACAGACCCACCAGTGATAACTAGTGCTAAAGACTATACTAAGGTAAACATAAAAATCAGAAACTAGTCTGTCACAGACAGCAAACCCAAGGTCTACATTTGCTCCCAGCGTCCACAGCCTCAACTTTGGGATGATTCGTTTTCTATTCAGGTATTCCACAGGTGCAGGGAACATCAAGTTGAATGTGGAGATTTAATCTGCTGCTCATGAGGCTGCTGGGAGAGATTTCCCCTTCTCTTATTTGTTCACACAGCTCCTGGGGTTCAGCTTTGGTCTTGGCCCCACCTCTGCATTTAGGTTGCCCTGTGGCGTCTGTTCTTCACCCAGACAGGAGGGCGTTAAAGGAGCAGCTGATTAGGGGGCTCTGGCTCACTCGGACTGTGGAGAGGGAAGGGTATGGAATTTGGGGCGAGCCTGTGGCGGCAGAGGCCGGCGTGATGTTGCACCAGCCTGAGGCATGCCATGTGTTCTCCCGGGGAAGTTGTCCCTGAATCACGGGACCCTGGCAGTGGTGGGCTGCACAGGCTTCCAGGAGGGTAGGTGTGGATAGTGACCTGAGCTTGCACACAGGCTTCTTGGTGGCGGCAGCAGCAGCCTTAGTGTTTCATTCCTGTCTCTGGTGTCTGTGCTGATAGCCACGGCTCGTGCCCATCTCTGAAGCTCGTTTAGGCGGTGCCCTGAATCTCCTCTCCTTGCGCACCCTGGAACAATGGTGTCTTGCCTCTTAGGCAGGTCCAGACTTTTTCCTGGACTCCCTCCTGGTAGCTGTGGTGCACTAGCCCCCTTCAGGCTGTCTTCACACAGCCAACCCCAGTCCTCTCCCTGGGATCCTACCTCCGAAGCCCGAGCCTCAGCTCCCAGCCCTGCCCGCCCCGGCGTGTGAGCAGACAAGCCTCTGGGGCTGGTGAGTGCTGGTCGGCACCAATCCTCTGTGCGGGAACCTCTCCACTTTGCCCTCTGCACCCCTGTTGCTGCGTTCTCCTCCATGGCTCCGAAGCTTCCCCCCTCTGCCACCCATAGTCTCCGCCTGCGAAGGGGCTTCCTAGTGTGTGGAAACTTTTTCTCCTTCACAGCTCCCTCCCAGAGGTGCAGGTCCCGTCCCTATTCGTTTATCTCTGTCTTTTCTTTTTTTCTTTTGCCCTACCCAGGTATGTGGGCTGCTTCTTGCCTTTTGGGAAGTCTCAGTTCTTCTGCCAGCATTCAGTAGCTGTTCTGTAGGAGTTCCATATGTAGTTGTATTTTTGATGTATTTGTGGGGAGGAAGCTGATCTCCACATCTTACTCCTTCCCCATTTTGAAGGTCCTCCCTGTCAGTACATTGTCTTTGCACTTTGTTGGTAGTTTCCATTGCTGTGCAAAAGCTTTCTATTGTGATAGCTTCGTATTTGTTTATTTTTGCTTTTGTTTCCTTTGCCTGAGGAGACATATCCAAAAAGATGTTGCTAAGCCCAGTATCAAAGTGTGTATGTCTCTGTTTTCTTCTAGGATTTCTATAGTATCAGGTCTCACATTTAAGTCTTTATTCAATTTTGATTTCGCTTTATATATGATATAAGAAAGTAGTCCTGTTTCATTATTTTGCATGTGGCTGTTGTGTTTTCCCAGCACCATTTATTAATGTATGTTCTTGGCCTCTTTGTTGTAAATTATACACACACACACACACACACACACATAGATATGCATATATATGTATATGTGTTTATGCCTGGACCCTCAATTCTATTCTGTTGATCTGTGTTTCTGTTTTTCTACAAATAATACGCTGTTTTGAATACTGTAGTTTTGTAGCATAATTTGAAATCAGGGCATGTGATACCTACAGCTTTGTTCCTTTTCTCAGGATTGCTTTGTATGTTCCTGGTCTTTTGTGGTTCCATACAAATTTTAGGATTTTTTGTCCTATTTTTGTGGAAAATATTTTTGGGATTTTGGATAGAGATTTTATTGAATCTGTAGATTGCTTTAGGAAATATAGACATTTAAACAATGTTAATTCTTCTAGTCCATGAGCGTGGAATTTCTTTCCATTTCCTGTGTCTTCTTCAATTCTTTCATCAATGTCATAGTTTTCAGTGTACAGGTCTTTTTTCTTTAATTTTTGAATTTTATTTTATTTATTGTTTTATACAGCAGGTTCTTATTAGTCATCAATTTTATACACATCAGTGTATACATGTCAATCCCAATCGCCCAATTCATCACACCACCACCCCCACACCCCCGTGGCTTTCCCCGCTTGGTGTCCATAGGTTTGCTCTCTACATCCGTGTCTCAATTTCTGCCCTGCAAACTGGTTCATCTAGTGTACAGGTCTTTTAACTCCTTATTCTGAGGCATTTTATTCTTCGCATTGCAACTGTAGATGGGATTGTTTTCTTAATTTCTCTTTCTTCTAGTTTGTTTTTTTGTTTGTTTGTTTTTCTCCCTGCCCCTGACTTTTTTTTTCACAAAACACACACACTGTATTTTATTTTTACAAAAGATAAACTGACACCAAGCACTGTAAGTGGATGACCACAACAAAAGCAACAATGATTGCAGTTACCAAACAGGAAACACACTCATACTATGTCATAATATTGACATTCAGTCCAGTAATCCTCCACTGTAACAGCTCCTTTACTTTGCAGTGAAAATTGATTTCTATATTTTTTGCCTCTGACTCCTTGTGGGATTTTTTTTTTATTCACACAAAGTCACAAAGATTATAATCATCCTCATCACTTCACTCAGTCCCATGTAATTAATTTTGTTTTCATCTTGATCTTTGGTAGCACTTTTATGAATTCATCAGTTGTCCATTAGAGTTCTGAAAATGCTTATTCATTCAGTTCGGCAGTATAGTCAGTTACCAGAAACCTGTACTTGTCAGAGTCTTTTCCATGAATTCCTTGAAGATGAAACCCTTTTATAGGAACATTTTTGCAAAAGCATCAGAGTACACCCAGAACTGTCTCTAAATGAAAAAAACATTTAAAAATGACCATGGTTAAAGATTTGATGAAAGTTCATAATAATGCAATTGACAAGGAAATTTAGTTACTTCTGAGATAATACATTTTAAACTAATAACTAGAATTATGACTTATAACATTATACCAGAACATATAAGATTTTTAGAAATTTCATGTAATGTCTGAAACATTTATAAACATATTTCCATACAAATAGCCCAAAGAAAGTTTAGTATTAGTTGTTTTTGTTTGTTTTTTTCTACTGCAGATTCTTATTAGTCATCAATTTTATACTCATCAGTGTATACATGTCAATCCGATTTACCCAATTCAGCACACCACCATCCCCACCCCACCACGGTTTTCCCCCCTTGGTGTCCATACGTTTGTTCTCTACATCTGTGTCTCAACTTCTGCCCTGCAAACCGGTTCATCTGTATCATTTTTCTAGGTTCCACATACATGTGTTAATATACGATATTTGTTTTTCTCTTTCTCACTTACGTCACTCTGTATGACAGTCTCTAGGTCCATCCGCGTCTCAACAAATGACTCGATTTCTTTCCTTTTTATGGCTGAGTAATATTCCATTGTATATATGTACCACCTCTTCTTTATCCATTTGTCTGTCGATGGTCATTTAGGTTGCTTCCAAGACCTGGCTATTGTAAATAGTGCTGCAATGAACACTGGGGTGCATGTGTCTTTTTGAATTATGGTTTTCTCTGGGTATATGCCCAGTAGTGGGATTGCTGGATCATATGGTAATTCTATTTTTAGCTTTTTAAGGAACCTCCTTACTGTTCTCCATAGTGGTGGTATCAATTTACATTCCCACCGAGAGTGCAAGAGGGTTCCCTTTTCTCCACACCCTCTCCAGCATTTGTTGTTTGTAGATTTTCTGATGATGCCCATTCTAACTGGTGTGAGGTGATACCTCATTGTAGTTTTGATTTGCATTTCTCTAATAATTAGTGATGTTGAGCAGCTTTTCATGTGCTTCTTGGCCATCTGTATGTCCTCTTTGGAGATGTGTCTATTTAGGTCTTCTGCCCATTTTTGGATTGGGTTGTTTGTTTCTTTAATATTGAATTGCATGAGCTGTTTATATACTTTGGAGATTAATCCTTTGTCCGTTGGTTCGTCCGCAAATATTTTCTCCCATTCTGAGGGTTGTCTTTTCGTCTTGTTTATGGTTTCCTTTGCTGTGCAAAAGCTTTGAAGTTTCGTTAGGTCCCATTTGTTTATTTTTGTTTTTATTTCCATTACTCTAGGAGGTGGATCAAAAAAGATCTTGCTGTGATTTTTGTCAAAGAGTGTTCTTCCTATGTTTTCCTTTAAGAGTTTTATAGTGTCTGGGCTTACATGTAGGTCTCAAATCCATTTTGAGTTTATTTTTGTGTATGGTGTTAGGAAGTGTTCTAACTTCTTTCTTTTACATGTAGCTGTCCAGTTTTCCTAGCATCACTTATTGAAGAGACTGTCTTTTCTGTATTGTATATCTCTGCCTCCTTTGTCATAGATTAGTTGACCATAGGTGCATGGGTTTATCTCTGAGCTTTCTGTCTTGTGCCATTGATCTATGTTTCTGGTTTTGTGCCAGTAACATATTGTCTTGATTACTGTAGCTTTGTAGTATAGCCTGAAGTCAGGGAGTCTGATTCCTCCAGCTCCGTTTTTTTCCCTCAATACTGCTTTGGGTATTCGGGGTCTTTTGCATCTCCATACAAATTCTAAGATGATTTGTTCTAGTTCTGTAAAAAATGCCATTGGTAATTTGGTAGGGATTGCATTAAATCTGTAGATTGTTTTGGGTAGTAGAGTCATTTTCACAATATTGATTCTTCTAATCCAAGAACATGGTATATCTCTCCATCTGTTGGTATCATCTTTAATTTCTTTCCTCAGTGTCGTACAGTTTTCTGCATACAGGTCTTTTGTCTTCCTAGGTAGGTTTATTCCTAGGTATTTTATTCTTTTTGTTGCAATGGCAAATGAGAGTGTTTCCATAATTTCTCTTTCAGATTTTTCATCATTAGTGTATAGGAATGCAAGAGATTTCTGTGCATTAATTTTGTATCCTGCAACTTTACCAAATTCATTGATTAGCTCCAGTCGTTTTCTGGTGGCATTTTTAGGATTCTCTATGTATAGCATCATGTCATCTGCAAGCAGTGACAGTTTTACTTCTTCTTTTCCAACTTGTATTCCTTTTATTTTTTTTTCTTCTCTGATTGCCGTGGCTAGGACTTCCAAAACTATGTGGAATAATAGTGATGAGAGTGGACATCCTTGTCTCGTTCCTGATCTTAGAGGAAATGCTTTCAGTTTTTCACCATTGAGAATGATGTTTGCTGTGGGTTTGTCGTATGTGGCCTTTATTATGTTGAGGTAGTGCCCTCTATGCCCACTTTCTGGAGAGTTTTTATCATAAATTGGTGTTGAATTTTGTCAAAAGCTTTTTCTGCATCTATTGAGATGATCATATGGTTTTTCTTCTTCAATTTGTTAATATGGTGTATCACATTGTTTGATTTGCGTGTACTGAAGGAAACTTGGATCCCTGGGAGAAATCCCACTTGATCATGGTGTATGATCCTTTTAATGTGTTGTTGGATTCTGTTTGCTAGTGTTTTGTTGAGAATTTTTGCATCTGTATTCATCAGTGATGTTGGTCTGTAATTTTCTTTTATTGTAGTATCTTTGTCTCGTTTTGGTATCAGGGTGATGGTGGCCTCATAGAATGAATTTGGGAGTGTTCCTTCCTCTGCAGTTTTTTGGAAGAGTTTGAGAAGGGTGGGTGTTAGCTCTTCTCTAAATGTTTGATAGAATTCACCTGTGAAGCCATATGGTCCTGGACTTTTGTTTGTTGGAAGATTTTTCTTTTTCTGCGTTACGTGGGCCTCTAACTGTTGTGGCTTCTTCCGTTGCGGAGCACAGGCTCTGGACGCGCAGGCTCAGCAGCCATGGCTCACAGGCCTAGCCGCTCCACGGCATGTGGCATCTTCCTGGATCGGGGCACGAACCCATGTCCCCTGCATCATCAGGCGGACTCTCAACCACTGAGCCACCACGAAGCCCTGTTGGAAGATTTTTAATCACAGTTTCAATTTCATTACTTGTGATTGGTCTGTTCATATTTTCTGTTTCTTCCTGGTTCAGTCTTGGAAGGTTATACCTTTCTAAGAATTTGTCCATTTCTTCCAGGTGTCCATTTTATTGGTATAGAGTTGCTTGTAGTAGTCTCTTAGGATGCTTTGTATTTCTGCGGTGTCTGTTGTAACTTCTCCTTTTTCATTTCTAATTTTATTGATTTGAGTCCTCTCCCACTTTTTCTTGATGAGTCTGGCTAATGGTTTGTCAATTTTGTTTATCTTCTCAAAGAACCAGCTTTTAGTTTTATTGATCTTTGCTATTGTTTTCTTTGTTTCTATTTCATTTATTTTTGCTCTGATCTTTATGATTTCTTTCCTTCTGCTAACTTTGGGTTTTGTTTGTTTTTCTTTCTCTAGTTCCTTTAAGTGTAAGGTTAGCTTGTTTACTTGAGATTTTTCTTATTTCTTGAGGTAGGCTTCTATAACTATAAACTTCCGTCTTAGAACTGCTTTTGCTGCATCAGATAGGTTTTGGATCGTCGTGTTTTCATTGTCATTTGTCTCTAGATATTTTTTGGTTTCCTCTTTGATTTCTTCAATGATCTCTTGGTTGTTTAGTAACGCATTGTTTAGCCTCCATGTGTTTGTGTTTTTTACGTTTTTTTCCCTGTAATTCATTTCTAATCACATAGCTTTGTGGTCAGAAAAGATGCTTGATATGATTTCAGTTTTCTTAAATTTACTGAGGCATGATTTGTTACCCAAGATGTGATCTATCCTCTAGAATGTTCCATATGCACTTGAGAAGAAAGTGTAATCTGCTGTTTTTGGATGGAATATCCTATAAATATCAATTAAATCTGTCTGGTCTTTTGTGTCATTTAAAGCTTCTGTTTCCTTATTTATTTTCATTTTGGATGGTCTGTCCATTGGTGTACGTGAGGTGTTCAAGTCCCCCATTATTATTATGTTACTGTCGATTTCCTCTTTTATAGCTCTTAGCAGTTGCCTTATATATTGAGGTGCTCCTGTGTTGGGTGCATATATATTTATAATTGTTATATCTTCTTCTTGGATTGATTCCTTGATCATTATGTAGTGTCCTTCCTTGTCTCTTGTAACATTCTTTATTTTAAAGTGTTTTATCTGATAATGTGTATAGATACTCCAGGTTTCTGATATCCATTTGCATGGAATATCTTTTTCCATCCCCTCACTTTCAGTCTGTATGTGTCCCTAGGTCTGAAGTGGGTCTCTTGTAGACAGCATATATAGGGGTCTTGTTTTTGTATCCCTTCAGCAAGCCTGTGTCTTTTGGTTGGAGCATTTAATCCATTCACGTTTAAGGTAATTAACGATATGTATGTTCCTCTGACCATTTTCTTAATTGTTTTGGGTTTGTTTTTGTAGATCCTTTTCTTCTCTTGTGTTTTCCACTTACAGAAGTTCCTTTAGCATTTCTTGTAGAGCTGGTTTGGTGGTGCTGTATTCTCTTAGCTTTTGCTTGTCTGTAAAGCTTTTGATTTCTCCATTGAGTATGAATGAGATGCTTGCCAGGTAGAGTAATCTTGTTTGTAAGTTCTTCCCTTTCGTCACTTACATATATCATGCCACTCCCTTCTGGCTTGTAGAGTTTCTGCTGAGAAATCAGCTGTTAACCTCATGGGAGTTCCGTTGTATGTTATTTGTCGTTTTTCCCTTGCTGCTTTCAATAATTTTTCTTTGTCTTTACGTTTTGCCAATTTGATTACTATGTGTCTCAGCGTGTTTCTCCTTGGGTTTATCCTGTATGGGACTCGCTGTGCTTCCTGGACTTGGGTGGGTATTTCCTTTCCCATGTTAGGGAAATTTTCGACTATAATCTCTTCAAATATTTTCTCTGGTCCTTTTTCTCTCTCTTCTCCTTCTGGTACCCGTATAATGCGAATGTTGTTGATTTTAATGTTGTCCCAGAGGTCTCTTAGGCTGTCTTCATTTCTTTTCATTCATTTTTCTTTATTCTGTTCCACAGCAGTGAATTCCACCATTCTGTCTTCCCGGTCACTTATCCGTTCTTCTGCCTCAGTTATTCTGCTATTGATTCCTTCTAGTGTAGTTTTCATTTCAATTATTGTATTGTTCATCTCTGTTTGTTTGTTCTTTAATTCTTCTAGGTGTTTGTTAAACATTTCTTGCATCTTCTCGATCTTTGCCTCTATTCTTTTTCCGAGGGCCTGGATCATCTTCACTATCATTATTCTGAATTCTTTTTCTGGAAGGTTGCCTATCTTCACTTCATTTAGTTGCTTTTTTGGGTTTTTATCTTGTTTCTTCATCTGGTGCATAGCCCTCTGCCTTTTCATCTTGTCTATCTTTCTTTGAATATGGTTTTTGTTTTACAGGCTGCAAGATTGTAGTTCTTCTTGCTTCTGCTGTCTGCCCTCTTGCTAGTTTGTTTTTAATGTATGAAATACAACAGATTTTGTATATTGATTTTGTACCTTGAAACTTTACTCTATTCATTTTTTATTTCCAGTAGTTTTTTGGTGGAGTCTTTAGGGTGTTCTACATATAAAATCATATCATCTTCAAATAGTGATAGTTTTACTTTTTCGTTTCCAGTTTGGATACCTTTTATTTCTTTTCCTTGGTAGGACTTCCAATACTGTGTTGAATAAGAGTGGCGAGAATGTGCATCCTTGTTTTGTTTCTTATCTTAGAAGGATAGCTTTCAGTTGTTCACTGTTCACTGTGATTTTTGATGTGGTTTTGTCATTTATGGCCTTTATTAAGTTGAGGTACGTTCCTTCTATGCTCTTTTTTCTTTTTTCTTTTTTTTTTTGTGGCACGCAGGCCTCTCGCTGTTGTAGCCTCTCCCGTTGTGGAGCACCAACCCCAGACGTGCAGGCTCAGCGGCCATGGCTCACGTGCCCAGCTGCTCCGCGGCATGCGGGATCTTCCCGGACCGGTGCACGAACCCACGTCCCCTGCATCGGCAGGCGGACTCTCAACCACTGCACCACCAGGGAAGCCCTGTGCTCATTTTATGTAGAGTTTTTTATCATAATGGGTTTTGAATCTTGTCAAATGCTTTTTCCACATCTGTTGAGGTGATCATATGATTTTTATCCTTTGTTTTCCTAATGTGGTGTGTTATGTTGATTGATGTGCAGATGTTGAACCATCCTTGCCATCCCTAGAGTAAATCCCTTTTGGTTATGGTGTATGGCCATTTTAATGTATTGTTGTATTTTTTTTGCTAATACCTTTTTGAGGATGTTTCCATCTATATTCACCATAGATATTGGCCTATAATTTTCTTTTTTGTCTTGATTCTGTCCTTTTTTGCTATCACAGTAATATTAGCCTTGTAAATTAACTTGGAGGCATTCCTTTTTCTTGACTTTTTTTTGAAAAGAGTATGCATTAAATAGTCTTTGAATGTTTGATAGCATTCACCAGTTATGCCATATGGTTCCAGACTTTTATTTTTTGGGAGGTTTTTGATTACTATTTCAGTCTCCTTATTAGTGATCATTCTATTCCAATTTTTTATTTCTTCATGATTCAATCTTGAAAGTTTGTATGATTCTAAGAATTTATTTTTTCTAGGTTGTCCAATTTGTTTGAATATAGCTGTTCATAGTAGTGTCATAATCGTTTATATTTCTGTGGTATTTGCTGTAACTTATTGTATTTTGTTTCTGATTTTATTTGAGCTTTCTCTCTTTTTTTTTTCTTAGTGAGTCTAGCTAATGATTTGGCATTTTTGTTTATCTTTTGAAAGAATGAGCTTTCAGTTTCATTGATCTATTCTATTGCCTTTTAGGTGTCTGTTTTACTTATTTCTCTCAGATTTTTATTATTCTTTTTCTTCTACTGATATTGGGATTTGTTTGTTCTTCTTATCCCTTCAGGTGTAAGATTACATTGTTATTTGAGACTTTTCTTGCTTCTTGAGATAGGCCTGTATTGCTATAAACTTCCTTTTTAGTACCAGCTTTGTTGAATCCCATAGATTTGGGCATGTCTTATTTTCATTGTCCATCAGATATTTCAGAATTTCTCCTTTGATTTCTTTTTGACCCAGTAATTTTTTCAGTGGCATGCTGTTTATTCTCCACATATTTGTGATTTTCCAGATTTCTTCTTGTAGTTGATTTCTAGTCTCATAGCATTTTGGTAAGAAAAGATGTTTGAAATTATTTCAGTCTCCTTAAATTTATTGAGACTTGTTTTGTCTCCCAGTATATGGTCTATTCTTGAGAATGTTGTATATGCAGTTGGGCAGAATGTATATTCCGCTCCTTCTAGGTGAAGTGTTCTGTATGTATCTATTAAGTTTCTCTGATCTAAGTTTCCTTCAAGATTGCTGTTTCCTTTTTGACTTTCTGTTTGGATGATCTATCCATTGATGTACATCTGGTGTTATACTTCCTTAGTATTATAGTGTTGCTGTCAAATTCTGCCTTTAGGTCTGTTAATAATTGCTTTATATATTTTGGTGCTCTTGTGGTAGGTTGTGTGTGTATATGTGTGTGTATATGTGTGTGTGTGTGTGTGTGTGTGTGTGTGTATGTATATAAAGTTATGCCTTCTTGATGTAACTTGCCTTCTTTATCATATAACATTCATCTTTTTCTCGTTACCTTTTTTGACTTGAAGTCTATTTTGTCTTTTATGAGTATGACTACCTCTGCTTTCTTTTGCTTGCCATTTGCTTGGTGTACATCTGTCTTCCTTTCATTTTGAGCCTATGTTTTCCTTTTGAACTGAGATGTGTTTCCTGGAGGCAGCGTACTTGGGTCTTTTTAAAAGTCAGTCCAGCCACTCTGTGTCTTTTGATTGGTGAATTCAATCAATTTCCATTTAGGATGATTGGTGATAAATGAAGACTTAGTATTGTGATTTTATCTTTTGTTTTCTGCTTGCTCTGTTATCTCCATTGTTTCTTTTTCCTTGTGTTTCTGTTTGCCACTTCCGTTTGGTGGTTTTCTATGATGTTTTTCTGTTTCTTCTTGTTTTTTTATGTTCCTCGTCTTTGCTCTAGATTTGCATTATTTGTTCTCTGTGAGGTTTGTATAAAACATCTCATGGATACAGTAGTCTTTTTTTCTACTGCTAGCATCTTATTTCCATTGCCTGTACAGGTTCTGTCCCTTTTCTCTTCCCCTTTTGTGTTTTTTTTGTCACAAATTATTCCTTTTTATGTTGTGAGTTTGTTACCGAATTGAAGTAGCTATAGTTAGCTTTAATGCTTTTTACACTTAGCCTTTATGCTGTGATTATTTAACTGCCTATTTTAATACAGAGTTGCAGTTTTCTGCTTCTATTTGTCACCTTACTCAATGTTTTGTGTACTTTTTTGACTTTTCATTTCAGATAGAAGAGCTCCTTTCAACATTTCTTGTAAAACAAGCCTAGTGGTGATGAATTCCCTCAGCTTTTGTTTGTCTTGGAAAGCCTTTATTTCTCCTTCATAACTGAATGATAACTTTTATGGGTAGAGTCTTCTTGGCTGACAGTGTTTATCTTTAAATACTTTGAGTATGTCATTCCACTCTCTCTTGGATTGGAGAGTTTCTACTGAGAAATCTGCTGATAGCCTAATGGGGATGACTTTGTAGTTCACTTTCTTTTTTCCCTGTCTGCCTTTAAAACTTTGTCATTGACTTTTGATGGTTTTACCCTAATGTGTTTGGAGAAGGTCTTTTGTGCTGAGTTAATTAGGCATTTTCTTACCTTGGTAAGACGTAAACGTCTATATCCATTTCCTTCCCCAGGTTTGGGGAGTTCCCAGCTAGTTTTCTTGAAATAAACTCTCTGCTCCCATTTCCCTCTCTTTTCTTTCTGGGATATCTTTACCATCCCTTGTGTAGCTCTTTCTAATGGAGTTGGATAATTCTTGTTGTATTTATTCATTTCAAAAACTCTTATTACTCTCTCCTCTTCTGCTGTATTCATTTCTGGATTTCTGTCTTCAAAGTCACTAATTCTCTCTTTCATATGGCCTGCTCTATTTCTAATGCTTTCTGATGCATTCTTTATCTCATTTATTGAGTGTTTCAGCTGCATAATTTCTGTTTGTTTTTTAGAGTTTTAATATCTTTGATAAAGTATTCCTTCTGTTCATTAATTTTATCCCTGAGACCACTGAACTGCCTTTTTGAGTTTTCTTGTAGCTTGTTGAGTTTCTTTATGATAGCTATTTTGAATTCTCTGTCAGTCAGATCACAGTCTTCCAGGACTTTGAGTTAGATTCCTGGAGAGTTGTCATTTTCTTTTTCTGATCCCTGTGTTACTATGGTTTTTCATGGTGCTTTATATGTTGTTCCTCTGCTGCTACATTTGAAGTAGCAAACACGTTTCTTATTTGGTTAAATCTTTGTTTGCTTTAATTCTAACAATTCAATAAATTGGTAATTAGAGTCCTTTTTATTGTTTTAAATTTTGTGGTGCTATTGCACAAATTTTTGGTTTCTTTTACCTGAACTGCCTTCAGTTTTGAGAATAGGCACTTTCCACCCTCTTCTGCCTCTGCCAGAGGTGTCACCAATGCTCTTGTCATCACTGCTCATGCCTCCTGGGTTGTGGGCGACTTGCTGCTGCCAATGTTACTGCTATCATTGCCATCATTCTTGGAGGTGCTGGGATGATGGTGGGCACCTCTGCTGTGTCCAGGATTGCCTAAGTTGCGGGCACCACTGATGTGGCAGGGGGAGAATAATGGTAGGGGGTTCTGGGTCGTACTTCTTTGCATCCAGGGTTGTCAGGTCACAGGTGCCACTGCTGTGGACAGGGGGCCAAAGTTGCAGGTGTCACCACACCTGGAGGGACCTAGATCATGGGCCCTGCTGCTGTAGGTGCCATGTTCCCTATGATCTTGGGTGCTGCTGTGGCTGGGAAGCTGGAATCATATGCACCATCTTTACTGCTGTTACCAGGTTCTCTGGCTGTGCACTCAGCCACTGCAGGTGGTAGCTCTAAATTGTGAGCACTGCCTCCACTGTTTCCCTTGTTCCACCACCACTGTGTCTTCCAGTCAACCCACCTTCAGATGTACAGATGTGTGGATCTCGCTGGCATCCTGGTATGTTGGACAGTGGAACCTTTGTTGAGTTATGGATGTTTTACTACTTGTAGACTGAAGAGGAGAGCCAAAGGGAGCATCTTCTTCTGCCATGATACTGACATCACTCCCATGAAGTTGTTTTATCTTAGCATTTTGTCTTGATTTTAATGACCCATCAAGCATTCATTTAATACATAATTATTGAGAAACCATTATGTTCGTAGGTACTGTCTTAGAACTAGTGTTTGAGAAAAAAATATCAAGCAAGAACTCTGCCTTCTCAAAGTTTAAAATGCAGGAAGGATGCATTGGTATTAGATCATACAATTTTAGTATAACTGCAATTCCAGAAATAATCAATATTCTCAGTCTCCCACCTAGAAGCAGTTATTGTATACATGGTTTGATTTTCACTGACTCACAACAAAAAATTTTGCTTTATTGTTTTAAAAATGTCAGCTTTTGCTATTCCGGGTAGATTAAGTTCTTTTGAGCATGGTGTCCAACCACTGAAAGAATTCTTAATATGAAACACTAAAAAGCCAAAAGGAAATGAAATCTGTCACCATTAAACACATACTTTGTTGTGCAGATTTCCTTGGTAACCATCAAACCAATCTCAGAACAAAACCAAAATAAACTAAGGAATAAATATGGCTTTGTTTGAGGTCTTGTATAGTTTTAAAGAGAGTTCAATCTACTTTATTTTAATAGTATATGATGTGTTTACGTATTTCAAGTTGTATTTTTGGATATCTACAAGATTCTTTACAGGCTAAAGATGTGTTCTTTTCTTCTCAAAGCCTGGCCTCAGGTGTCTAAATAGCTATTGACATTTAAGTCAATGTAATTTCCTAAGAGCAGTCATATAAATGCCAAGGGTTTACATTCATCATGTACATTCCCCCCTTTATTTGTAAATCTCTGTATTATACCTAATAGATCTGTGCTTTAAAAATCTCTTTCTTCAACATTTACTAAATAAACACTGTACAAAATCCCCTAATATATGCTTCAGTGAAGAGCTAAAAATACACTTAAATACCATTACAGTAACTGTTAACAATTTCCAATTAAATTTCATGATGGCATATTAAAATATATATGATATAGTAATGTCTCCTTATTACATAGATTGTAATATATTGGATGACACTTTAGACTCCTAAACCCAAAAAGTCAATTATAAAAGTACAAAATAGCCTATACTTTAGAAGTTCTCCCAGAACTTTTTTTTTTTTTTTTTTTTTTTTTTTTTTTGCGGTACGCGGGCCTCTCACTGTTGTGTGGTCCCTGCCGTTGCGGAGCACAGGCTCCGGACGCACAGGCTCAGTGGCCATGGCTCACAGGCCTAGCCGCTCCGCGGCATGTGGGATCTTCCCGGACCAGGGTGCGAACCTGTGTCCCCTACATTGGCAGGTGGACTCTCAACCACTGCACCACCAGGGAAGCCCTCCCAGAATATTTTATTTTCTTGTTTTACAACTGGATATGTCCATAGAAGATAGGGTCACTTCCCTGGTAGTTCTTGAAGTCTACCTGTCAGATAGCTACTGTATTGGCATAAAAGGAATGTGAATTTTGGAAAAAGAGCATTTGGCTAATTAATACGTGTGTGTGTTTTTTTTAAGTGACAACCTGAAAGTATTGTGCTTTCTTTTTTTAATTTCTAGCAGAACAAGATAGGGATGTTGATATGTGGAAGACGAGGTTATATGTCGTAGGAAATCATATAACCAGGTAAAATAAGAGAGGGTATAAGTGACTCTGAGTAGCAGAGTTGACTGTATTAAAATTACAGAACAAAGGCACAATCCAAACTGAAGATACCAGTGGTCTCTGGCTAGCATAGCATTTATTTGGTACTAGGGGACCAAGCATATCAAGCAGAGAGGCCAGCATATGGGGGCAATATTTTGACTTCTGTTTGGCTGTTCGTTGTTGTTTCACGGAGTTTGATAATAGAAAGATCTAATTCTTGTTGATGACCAAGGCAGTCAGCCTTTTGCACATAATGCATTTTTTTTGTGGATTTTTTCACCCTGAACTTTTAGAGAGTTTTAATGCTGGTATTTCACTGTGAACTCCCTGTAATGATTCACTAGTGGAAAATGGTCTCTAACAATTCATCATGAGTTATCCCAGGATACCTAGTTAGTCCTCAGGCAATGGATGGTTCACGTGGAAGAAATAGCATGCTGATTTGCAGTTATAATTGAAGAAAATTTCTTGAGAGAATTCTGACAGCACAGAAAATAGGCCAATTAGTTACCCAACTCTCATCCTCCTGTGATTCATGATTGTCTCCATTTAATTTTACTGTCACTTATGAAGTAAGGTTAAGAATAGATTAGCTTCTTTTAGCCACGTCTTACAATTAGCTTACTCCTTTGCTTCTTCCTCTTTTTTGTTTTAAACAGCATGACTGGGTTTAAAAATCAGTATTCTCAAAACTGTATTTACCAGTTATTCATCAGAAAGCACTTACAAATATTTTAAACCACCACAAATATTTTAAACCACCTTACTCGGCATAATAACCTAATAATCAGTCATACTCAGAGTAGGTTTTTTCCCACCAAAAGATCATCAAGTGCTACTTTGTAATAATTAAAATCAAAGCCAAGAATATATAATAAGCTTTGGCCAAGTAAATAGATATTAATGTTTGAAATCAATTTTATAGTGACAAGTTCATTACAGGAGAAAAGGGCACAATAAAAGCATAATACAAAAAATGCAATTTCCAACACTATAAAATCTAGAAAATCAACATTTTCCTCCATACGTCTGTTATTTCTACTTACTTCAAAATATTGCTTGTACTTCCTTTGAAAAGAAAAATAAATATTTCAGTTGATGGGAATATTGTAAGGTCATCATGTTTTCTCACATTTCTACATAGATTGGTTAATAAACTTGGTCTAGCTGAGTTTAAAGTATATGTTTGTGTTTGTGTATATGTGTGTCTGGTGTTGTCTCTCTAACTAATAAAAGTGCTTTAGGGAACAGAATAAGGCTTTTGCTTATATTATGTTCCAACCAAAGCACTCACTTTGTCTCTGAGCTCACAGTAGGAACTAAGTATATATTGTTGACATAAGGAATCACTGAATGATCTTGATTTACCTGTGCTAGGAAGTTTTCCTATTACATCCAGAAGCCACAATGTTATTCTTGTCACGTAATTGAATTGAATCATGTCTGAAGCAATTGAGTCTGAATTATTTAGTCAGGTTCCTCACAAGACTTCTGTAGAGAGCTATAGTACTCTATAGCTTTTATTTTTCATGGCAATATTTTCTCTTAATATCTAAGTATGCATGCATGCATGCATCCATCCAATCTAGCTCTCCCTTCCTTCCTTCCTTCCTTCATCTATCTGTCTATCTATCTATCTATCTATCATCTGTTTAAATTACTTCTTTTGAGTATTTTGACATATTCCAGGTCCAGGATGTATGGGTTACAAGATCAGGTTAATGTATCTCTAATTTATACTTAATTACCTGTTTAATTTGGCTGACTATTTATGCAATTATTTACATTTTATGAGTCAATAATTATAAAAGAGAACATAATCAAATTATAAGTGTTTCTTTGATTTAGTATATCAGCCCAGATATCTTCAAGCTAGGTGTCAAAATATTGCGTGATATAGCTAACCTGAATTAATATTTAATGCCTAGATTTCCCTCTTGGAAATGCCTGAAACCAAGCTGTTTGCTATTTGAGGAACCATTTTGTTGTGGTTCAAAAATACTTGTGAGGAATTTCATCCACATTTCTCAGGAATGAATAAAGTATTTGGTTATAACTGGAGGTATATAAATTACTTCTATAATGTCCATTTATGTTCCATTTATTCAAGCTAGAAAAAAAAAATTCCAACATATCTCAAGATCATCTTGCTTCTTAAGACTAGTTATTTCTTGTAAGACATAGAACATAATACTGTGGACTGAAACAGATTAGAGAAAAAAAACAATTTAAATACCATCTGCAAAATCTTCTTTGAATTTTAACATTCTGCAGGAAGACAACATAAAAATCTGAACAGAAGCACTCAATAAAAAGAGAAACCAATTATGCATCTTTATCAATTTCACTTTTCATCTCCCTCAATTATAAAAACACATTATGGAGCAGATTACTCAACAAGTCAAGGAAACCAAATGGAAATGCAGTTAAATTGCAAACACCATTACAACATCTTCTTGTATTTTATGATGGACAATTTCAAAGAAAATTGTATAACAGTCTCACTTGATGTTTCTTTTCTTTTATTTTGTATTTTATTTTTTAAATAATGGTTTGCTTTAAGAAAGATACAGTTTATAAACTGGACAGGAAATATGCTTTATTTCCACGGTGGCTATATACATTTCCTTCGTGTCACATATCAATATTCAATTATGAGATGGTTATTCTAGAGTTAACCATGTAACCTATAAGTAAAGAAGAGTTTTAAACCAAACATATTTATTTCTTTTTTTCCTTTTCTTTATTTTCTTCCAGTTTTATTGAGATATAACTGACACACAGCAGTATATAAGTTTTAGGCGCACAGCATAATGATTTGACTTACGTGTGTCATGAAGAGATTACCACAATAAGTTTAGTGAACATACATCATCTCATACAGATATAAAATTAAAGAAATAGAAAAAATATTTTTCCTTGTAATGAGAACTCTTAGTACTTACTCTCTTTATAACTTTCATCTATTGTGTACAGCAGTGTTAATTTTATTTATCGTGTTGTACATTATATCTGTAGTACTTAATTTATCTTATAAATGAAGTTTGTAACTTTTGACTTCCTTCATTCAATGCCCCCTCCTTCCACACCCCTCCTCTGGCAACGATTAACCTGATCTACTTTTCTATGAGTTTGTTTGTTTTGAAGTATAATTAATATACTATGTTAGGTCTCGGTGCACAGCAGAGTGATTTGATATATACATTTCAAATGATCACTACGATAAGTCTAGTAACCATCTGTCATCATACAAAGATATGACATAGTTATTGACTATATTCCCCATGATGTACATTTCATATGTTTGACTATTGTGTAACTAGAAGTTTGTACCTCTTAATCTCCCTCACCTATTACTCTCTTCATACCACCCCTCTGGCAACCACCTGTTTTTTCTCTGTATCTGAAACTGTTTCTGTCTTGTTACATTTGCTCATTTGTTTTTTTAGATGCCACATATAAGTGATCATACAGTATTTGTCTTTCTCTGTGTGACTTATTTCATGTCGTAAAATACCCTATAGGTCCATTCATGTCACAAATGGCATATTTCATTCTTTTTTATGGCTAACATTACATTGTATATATATACCACATCTTTATCAATTCATCTATTGGTGGGCACTTACATTGCTTCCACATCTTGGCTAGGGTAAATAATGCTGCAGTGAACATAGGGGTGCATATATCTTTCTAATTGGTATTGCTGTTTTCTTCAGATAAATACCTAGGAGTTGAATTGCTGGATGGAATGATAGTTCTATTTTTAATTTTTTGAGGACCCTCCATACTGTTTTCCATAGTGACTGCACCAATTTATTCAAAATCTTCTTTTCAAATATAAACACTTAAATCTATAAATTTCTGTCTAAACACTGCTTTAGATGCATCCCATAATTTTTGATATGTTTCATAAAATTAAATTATTTTCTAATTTCCATTATAGTTTCTTCTTCACCCTTGGTTTATCTAGAACTATTCTGCTTAATGTCCAAACTCTTGTGACTATTCCAAATTTCTTTCTACTGATGATTTATCATTTAAATGTGGTGTTGTTGGAGAATGTACTGTGTGTTATTTCAATAATTTTAAATTAATTTAGTATTTAAAAAAAGACTCACCTTGTGTTCTATCCATTGAAGGATCCATTTATGTTTGTAAAAATTGTGTATTATCCTATTATTAGGCAAAATGTTCTATAGATAAAAATTGGACAGTGTTGGTCAAGTTTTTTATATCTGTGCTAATTTTCTGTGAATTCATTTTATCTATCTATTGCTGAGATTGAGGTCTTGAAGCCCTCAACTTTTATTTTTGAATTGTCTCTCCCTTCATGTCAGTTTTTGCTTTATGTATTTTCTCTATTTTTAGCTACATATATGTTTATATTACTTATATTTTTCTTATAAATGAAACCTACTTTCATTATAAAATATCCCTCTTTGTCTTTAGTATTATTTTGTCTGATGTTTATAAACAATCACACTTTTAGTTTCTGTTTGTATGGAATATATTTTTCTGTTCTTTGATTTTCAACCTATTTATGTCTTTGAATCTAACATATCTTACAGGTATCATATAGATGAATCTTGTTCTTTATCCCATATGAAAATTTCTGCCTTTTAATTATAATATTCAACCAATTTAAATTTGTTATAATTATTGATATCATTGGAATTGCATCATTTTGTTATTGTTTGTATATACTTATTTGTATATAAATACATAAAATATATTTGTGTTTCATGTCTTTCTTATTCCTCTGTTACTTTTTACTATCTTCTATAGTGTTAAATATTTTCAAGTGAACTATTTAACTTCTTTTTTGTTATTTACCATATTTTTGAGGTTTTCAAAAATTTTTTTTTGAAAGAATGAATTATATAGGTTTTCACTTTTTTTAAAAAAAATATTTATTTATTTATTTGGCTGCGCCAGGTCTTAGTTGCAGCATGCAGGATCTTTCTTGCCATGTGTGGGATCTTTGTTGCACCATGCAGGATCCATTTCCCTGACCAGGGATCGAACCTGGGCCCCCTGCATTGGAAGCATGGATTCTTAACTCCTAGACCACCAGGGAAGCCCCTGTTTCTCTTTTGTATATAGGTTCATTTGTATCATTTTTTTTTTGGATTCCACATATAAGTGATTTGTATGCTTGTCTTTGTCTGACATACTTCACTTAGTTTGGTAATCTCTGGGTCCATCCTTGTTGCTGCAAATGGCAATACTTCATACTTTTTTATGGTTGAGTAATATTCCATTGTATATATATATGTACCACATCTTCTTTATCCATTCATCTGTTGATGGACATTTAGGTTGCTTCCATGTCTTGGTTATTGTAAATAGTGCTGCAGTGAAAATTGGGGTGCATATATCTTTTCAAATTAGAGTTTTTTCTGGATATATGCCCAGAAGTAGGGTTGCTGGATCATATGGCATTTCTTTTTTAGTTTTTTAAGGAACCTCTATCCTGTTTTCCATAGTGGCTGGACCAATTTACATTTCCACCAACAGTGTGGGAGGGTTCCCTTTTCTCCACACCCTCTCCAGCATTTATTATTTGTAGACTTTAAAATGATGGCCATTCTGACCAGTGTGAGGTGATACCTCATTGTATTTTTGATTTGCATTTCTCTGACAATTAGCGAAGTTGATCATCTTTTCACGTGCCTATTAGCCATCTGTATGTTTTCTTTGGAGAAATGTCTATTTAGGTCTTCTGTCAGTTTTTTGATTGGGTTGTTTGTGTTTTTGTTATTGAGTTATATGAGCTGTTTATATATTTTGGAGACTAATCTCTTGTTGCTTGCTTCATTTGCAATTTTTTTCTCACATTCTGAGGGTTGTCTTTTTGTTTTGTTTATGGTTTCCTCTGCTGTGCAATAGCTTATAAGTTTGATTAGCTCCCATTTGTTTATTTTTGCTTGTATTTCTGTTGCCTTGGGTGACTGACCTAAGATAACATTGCTACAATTTATGTAAGAGAATGCTTTGGCTGTGATCCCTTCTAGGAGTTTTATGGTGGCATATTTAAGTCTTTAAGCCATTTTGAGTTTACTTTTGTGTAGGCTGTGAGGGAGTGTTCTAACTTCGTTGACTTACATGTGGCTGTCCAGCTTTCCCAGTGCCACTCGCTGAAGAGACTGTCTTTTCTCCATTGTATATTCTTGACTCCTTTGTTGAAGATTAATTGACCATAGATGTGTAGGTTTATTTCTTGGCTCTCTATTCTGTTCCATTGATCCATATGTCTGTTTTTCTGTCAGTATCATGCTGTTTTGATTACTTTAGCTTTGTAGCTTTGTAGCATAGTCTGAAATCTGGGAGCCTTATGCCTCCAGCTTTGCCTTTTTCCTTAGGATTGCTTTGGCAATTCTAAGTCTTTTATTGTTCCACCTAAATTTTAGGATTATTTGTTGTAGTTCTGTAAAAAATGTCATGGGTAATTTGAAAGGGATCACATGTTAATTTCTTGATTTTGAACATTGTACAATGGTTATACCAGATGTTATCGTTATGTGAAGCTGGCTGAAAGGTATAAGAGAACTCTGTACACTTTTTGAAACTTTCTGTAATTATAAAATTATTTCAAAAGAAAAAGTTAAAAAAATTTCTCCAATGGAGAAAAGAATATATTCCTCCATGAAATGATTCATTTTTCCCATATCTCTACTAAATAATTTACTAAATTTTCTATCATGTCCTCACAGATTGGTGCTGCCACTTCTATTATTTCACACTGCCATCTATACGTGGTATATTTCTGGGCTCTTTATCCAGTTCGGTCTACTATTCATCTATAAATATTATACTTTGTTTTGTTTTATTTTATAAAACATGGCTTTGTATATCTTTTTTTTAATTGAAATATGGCTGATTTACAATATTATATTAATTTCAGGTGTACAGCATTGTGATTCAGTATTTTCATGGATTATATGCCATTAAAAGTTGTTATAAAACAATGGCTATAATTCCCTGTGCTCTATAATATATCATTGTTGTGTATCTATTTTATACATAGTTGTCTGTAATTTTTAATACAGTACACCTATCTTGCCTGTCCTCACCCCTCTCTTCCCACTTGTAACAACCACTGGTTTGTTTTCTATGTCTGTGAGTCTGTTTCTGTTTTCCTATATACATTCATTTAGGTTTTTTCTTTAGATTCAACATATAAATGTGATATTAAACAATATTTGTATTTCTCTGACATATTTCACTAAGCATAATATTCTCTAGGTCCATACACATTGCCAAAGTGGCAATTTCATTGTTCTTTATGGATGAGTGATATTCCATTATATAAAGATATAGGTAGATAGATAGATAGATAGATAGATAGATAGATAGATAGATATAGATAGCTCACTGCTTCTTTATCCATTCCTCTGTTAATGGACAATTGGGTTGCTTCTATATCTTGGCTATTATAAATAGTGCTGCTATGAACATTGGGGAGCATGTGTCTTTTAGAATTAGTGTTTTCATTTTTTTCTGGATATATACCCACGAGTGGAATTGCTGGATCACAAGTTAGTTCTACTTTTCGTTTTTTGAGGAACCTCCATACTGTTCTCCATAGTGACTGCATCCATTTACAGTCCCACCAACAGAATGCAAGTGTTCCTTTTTTTTTCCACATCCTTGCCAACATTGCAAATTTTAGCCATTTTGACAAGTGTGAGGTGATATCTCATTGTTGTTTTGATTTGCATTTCTCTCATAATTAGCAATGTTGAGAGTCTTTTCATGTGCCTGTTAGCTAACTGTATGTTTTCTTTGGAAAATTGTCTAATTAGGTCTTCTATTTTTTGATTGGGTTGTCTGTTGTTGTTTTTTAATAAATGATGAGAGATTACATCTATTTATTTATTTATTTTTAGCTGCATTGGGTCTTCATTGCTTTGCACGGGTTTCTCTAGTTGCGGCGAGTGGGGGATACTCTTTGTTGTGGTGCGCAGGCTTCTCATTGCAGTGGCTTCTCTTGTTGCGGAGCACAGGCTCTAGATGCTCGGGCTTCAGTAGTTGTGGCATGCAGGCTCTAGAGCACAGACTCAGTAGTTGTGGCGCACAGGCCTAGTTGCTCCACAGCACGTGGGATCTTCCTGGACCAGGGTTCGAACCTGTGTCCCCTGCGTTGGCAGGCAGATTCTTATCCACTGCACCACCAGGGAGGCCCTGTTTTTTTTTAAAATATTGAGTTATATGCACTGTTTACATATTCTGTGTATTAATCTCTTGTCAGTCATATTGTTTGCCAATATTTTCTCCCATTCTGCAAGTGGTCTTTTCATTTTGTCAGTGGCTTTCTTTGCTGTGCAAAAGCTTTTAAGTTTGATTAGGTCCCACTTGTTTATTTTTACTTTTATTTCTTTTGCATTAGAGATAGATCCAAAATTTTTTTTACTATTTATGTCAAAGAGTGCTCTGCCAATGTCCTCTTCTAAAATTTGTATGGTTTCAGGTCTTACATTTAGGTGTTTAATCCATTTTGATTTTGTATATGATGTGAGGAAGTGTTCAATCTCATTGTTTTACATGTAGCTGCCCAGCTTTCCCAGCATAACTTATTAAAGAGATTGTTTTTTTGACTTCCCTGGCAGTCCAGTGGTTAAGACTCTGCACTTCCAATGCAGGGGGTGCAGGTCTGATCCCTGGTCGGGGAAGATCCCACATGCCGTGCAGTGCAGCCAAAAAAATTTTTTTAAAAAAGAAACTGTATTTTCTCCATTGTATGTTCTTGACTCCTTTGTTATAGATCAATTGACTTTAGGTTTGTGGGTTTCCTTCTGTGTTCTCTATTCTGTTCTATTGAACTATTTGTCTGTTTTTTGTGTCAGTACCATGCTATTTTGATTACTGTAGCTTTGTAGTATATCCCGAAGTAAGGGAGGGTGATACCTTGAGCTTTGTTCTTTTTTCTCAAGATTTCTTTTGCAATTCAGGGTCTTCTTTGGTTTCATATAAATTTTATGATTATTTGTTCTGGTTCTGTGAAAAATGTCATTGGTATTTTGCTCGGGGATCACATTAAATCTGTAGATTGCTTTTGGTAGTATGGCTACTTTAGCAATGTTAATTCTTTCATTGCTAGAGAATGGGATGTCTATCCATTTCTTTGTATCATCTTCAATTTCCTTCATCAGTTATTTATAGTTTTCTGAATATAGGTCTTTTACCTCCTTGGTTAAGTTTATTCCTAGTTATTTTTTTCCTTTGATATAATTTTATTTTATTTGATATAATTTTAAACAGGATTTTTTTGCCCTCTCTTTCTGATAGTTCATTATTAGTGTATAGAAAAGGAACAGATTTCTCTTAATCTTATATCTTGCTACTTTACTGAGTTCATTTATTAGTTCAAATTATTTTCTTTAGTGAACACTTTAGCATTTTTTATATATAGTGTCATGTCATCTGCAAACAGTGACAGTTTTACTTCTTTCCTTCCAATTTGGATGCTTTTTATTTCTTTTTCTTGTCTGATTGCTGTGGATAAGACCCCCTATTCTATGTTAAATAGAAGTAGTGAGAGTGGGCATCCTTGTCTTGTTCCTGAATTTAGAGGAAAGGCTTTCAGCTTTTAGATGTTGAGTATGATGTTAGTTATGGGTTTGTCATAAATGGCCTTTATTACGTTGAGATATGTTCCCTCTATATCAACTTTGATGAGAGTGGTTCTGTATTAGGGTGCATATACTTTAACAAGTGTAATATCCTCTTCTTGTACTGATCCCTTTCATTACATAATGCCCTCTTTGTCTTTTTTATAGCCTTTGTTTTAAAGTCTATTTTGTCTCATAAGAGTATGTCTACCCTCACTTTCTTGTCATTTCTGTTTCCGTGAGAAATATCTTTTACCATCCCCTCACCTTTAGTCTGTGAGTGTGTTTAGGTCTGAAATTGATCTCTTGTAGTTAACATTTAGATGGGTCTTATTTTTCTTATCCAGTCAGCCAACCTGTGTCTTTTGATTGGACCGGTTAGTTCATTGACATTTAAAGTAATTATTGATAAGTGTAACTCTTTCATTTTAGAATGATGAAAATCTATAAATGATTATCTAAAAACAATTTATTATATAAATTTCTAGGTATAGAAAATGAATATTTTTCTAAGTTACCAGCTTGCATTTAAAATAATAAGAACAAACAAAACACCCGCTACACCTATAATTTCTGTCAGATGCCTAGAGGAAGTTTTTCCTTAAGACCAACACAAAGCAAGGACAGCTTTCTCACAAAACAAAATTGCATTCAAAACGAAAATATATCTTTTTCACACCTAAGTGTCTTTGTTTCATTTTGAGTACCTAATGACTGCACATGACAGAGACAATTTGCAAATACCCAGACATTTAATTGATATTCTTAGGATAAATTGTCCCTTCTCTGTTTTCAGTATAAATCATTCTTTCTCAGTATCAATCAATGTTTGCATTTACTGCAGTTCTTTCCTATGGTCACATGTGAAACTTGGACTAACATATTTCCATTACATAAATTATCCTTCAGAGATACATAATGTAAACACAGGTAAAACGAGCTTTTCAAATGTGTACTGTCTACACAAAATTGTTGAATTAACCAAATGCCTTGCTCTACAATTCAGGTTTCATAGGTTTTTTAACATTCTCTTTGAGCATTGACATGGCACATTAGGGACTGTACTTTCCTTTCATCTGTAGTTTATGTTATAGGTAGCTTCCTTGAAAGGTCAGAACATCCCCAGATGCTACTTGCTATTGGGTGACTAGGAGCACAGCTAACCTCAGAGAATGAACTAATCAGCCATTTTGGCAATTAGCATTCTTTCCTCATTTTGAGTATGCTCAGCAATAATTAGAGGATCAACATTTTTTTTTTTTTTTTTTTTGCGGTACGCAGGCCTCTCACTGCTGTGGCCTCTCCCGCCGCGGAGCACAGGCTCCGGACGTGCAGGCCCAGCGGCCATGGCCCACGGGCCCAGCCGCTATGCGGCATGTGGGATCCTCCCGGACCGGGCACGAACCCGCGTCCCCCGCATCGGCAGGCAGACTCCCAACCGCTGCGCCACCAGGGAAGCCCCGAGGATCAACATTTTTTAACCAAGAAGCAGAAAGATCAAAATGAGTCAGGAAATCAAAATGAGAAGTTGGGAAACTTAGACTTAAATGTTTCTCTTCTATATTATAGTTTTTAAACTGCATTAAATGCACTCATCAATGAACAAAGTATGCATCCTTTAAGTGAGTATGCTCCGACACTCAGATTTAGTCTTCAGAGAGACTCAAGACACTGTTCACATGTCCCAAACTCTTCTTACGTTCTTTCCTTCTGGAGGAGCTCTGCCTGAAAAAAGTTAACAGATTCTAAGAAATCCATATCAGAAAGTTTAAATGAAAGATTCATATTAAGAAGTCAAATCACAGTGAAGGTGAGGAAGTCAGAATTCTTTGGGTTTGTTATTATTGCTGAAACCTATAGGTACCCAAAGGAGATCACAATGCAGCTGGAAGACAGTGTGAGCTAAAGAAAGGGAATTAGGCCTATGTCTGGTTTGGAGCAATGTCACTGAATCCTGAAGTGTGCTGAGTTTAGTAAAGTATCATTTCCTTTATCGAAAAACTACTAGTAAAAGCATAGTTCATCCAAATATTAGTGAGTTATTCTTAATGCCATACGATAAAAGTTAAAGAGGAGAACAAAAACAACTTTTGACTTGAAGGAAGTTAATGTTATTTCATTAACAAATTGTAAATAGTAACAGCATAAAGTGGATGAGAAGCTGCTTTCACAGGCCATAAATGCTTAATGTTTATTACCAATAAAAGTCAAAGGAGCATTTAGTAAAGCAGTTTACCAAACAAACATTAAATACTTTAATGCATTAGCTTCAGTGGACAGAATCAGGCTATTTAATTAGCAATGAGTAATCTGTTAGGCTTTGGTTCACCACAAATGATCTGAAGCTTAATACAGGATGATAGCCTTTGAAAGCAAGTGATAAGGGTAAACATTAGTTTGGGGTAACAGGACAATACTCTTGAAAGCAAGGGAGGATAAAGACCAGGTTTGGTGTAGTTGAATTTCATACAAAGCTAAAAGTAGATAAATACTTACTTGTCTTATGTTGAAGATATGGTGGAAAGAAAATGACTCTACTTCTAAGCTATATGATTTGAAGAAAGTTTACTACCTACACTTCAGTTTCTTCATCTGAAAAGTGAGTCCTATCTCACTGGATAGCTGTGAAGATTAATGATAGCATATGCATTTTTCTGGGACATAACGATTCTTTGTATGTAATTTTACTTTACATTACCTTGATTCTTCTGTCTCCTGCATTCCTTCTGCTACCTACTTGCATACTACTACTACTGTTTGTGCCGTTTAGGGAGAACACATGGGTTAAGCTGTAATTCTTTGCGTTTTAAGGAAAGTAAAATTACAGATTACCTTTAGTGATAGTTATTAATGCAAGGGCATGGAAGAAATAATTTCATTTGCCACACTGTCAACACAGATCTCAGAATTTCTAACATTGGGATGCGTCCTGGTCTTCACAGAAAATAGGAAGCATTATTCATTATTACTTGGAACAGCAACCTGAGCTGAGTAGTACACCTTCCTTTTATTCATTTTAGCATTTATACTTCCCAAGAGATGTTTTGATTGGGTTGGTTTATTACCACTTACTGTGGGAAACTTAATGCCAAACCACCTCAGAAATGATTGGCTGTCCTTTTGCCCAGATCATATATGGGTGCTTTCTGTTTGTGGACCATTACCTAGACCAATCAGCTGCATTCAGCTTTGCAAATTTAGCTTTTCTTAAGTAGTATATTGTATGAGTAAGAGCATATTATGCAGGAAGGATCCTGTCGGAACGTTTTCTTTTCTTTTCTTTTTTTTTTGCGATACCCGGGCCTCTCACTGTTGCGGCCTCTTCCATTGCGGAGCACAGGCTCTGGACGCGCAGGCTCAGCGGCCATGGCTCACGGGCCCAGCCGCTCCGTGGCATGTGGGATCTTCCCAGACCGGGGCACGAACCCGTGTCCCCTGCATCGGCAGGCGGACTCTTAACCACTGCGTCACCAGGGAAGCCCGGAACAACTTTTTCTTAATATAGAGAAGTGTATTTTATGGACAATTGAGAATTTTTATGGAGATGCACTCACATTTATTGTGAAGAGAATATATTCCAGATAGAACACTAAAGAATTTATGTATGCATTAACATTATTTCAATAACCCTGTAAGATAGATATTATTCCCTTTTTATAGATAAGACAAAAATGAGGCTCTCCACAATTTTAGCAAATAGTTCAAGACCAAACATCTAGTAAATGACGTTGGTAGGATTCAAAACAAAACTTGGCCATTGTTCACTCTATCCTTTGATTCTCACATACTAACAGTGGTTCTGCCATTAACTCAGTGACCTTGTCTAAGTTACTCTCCCACTTCCAGGCCTTTATTTTCTTATGTGAAAATAAAAGTTTGAATTGCATC